>NC_138176.1:49508539-50108539 GCF_964165515.1 Mesoplodon bidens
GACTGCAGAACTTGTGCCATCCAGGCTCCCTGGGTCACGTGGCCAGCTTTGTAGGTAGGTAACCTTTTGTGGCATGGTCGAGTTACACCCTCTCACTTTGGACCTCGACCTCAGTGGTTGCTTTACTCTTTGAATTTTAAAATTTAGATAAAACCCCTTGCCAGACCATGGGATATGGAGCGTCTCTGAAACAACTGGGGTTTCATCTGTTTCTATACCAAATCTCTTTGGAACCTCTGCTGAATCGTTTTTTTTTGTTGTTTGTTTTTTTAGCTTACTTCAGCCTGTTTATTTTCCTGTATATTAATTGTATTTTCTGATGTGGTGGACCGGGCAGCCGCTAAGCAGCTTAGCCAAGGGGACAGATAGGACAAAAGGCTGGGAGTATCTGTGGCCCCATCTTCTTGGCACAGTTCATTGAAAGACCCTTCCCCATGAGAAGTAGTTCAATATGGGCAGGTCTGTCTTATCACTGCCATCTCCCCAACTATCTCAGTACTTGACACATAGCAGGTGCTCAATTAATCTTGTAGCATGACTGGACAGATGAATCAACATGACATGCATGTCACAGCACCAAGCAAAATGCCTGGCATGAGGTAGAAAATACTCTCTTCTGTTCTTCCCTCAAGCATTCAACCACTGTAAAGTAGAGACCCAGTACAGCTACTCTTGCTAGAGATGATTGAAGGTCCTCCTGAGGTTTTCTTCTGCTCCAGAAGCTGCTGTGTATCTGGTATCCAGCATACCTTCACTTGACTGGTGTCATGTGTGAAGCTACCAGGGAGTGTCTAGATGACTTCAGTTCTCATAATGATATTTGCCTCATGAGTAGAAAGAGGAGGGAATCTACTGAGACCCTGTTATGTGCTGGGCATCATTCATACTCACTGTTAGAAGGTGATCTCTTATTGCAGTTCTGTGGATTGGGAAAAAAGTCTGGAGAGACCAAGAGACAGGTGCAAAGTCATACAGGGAGGAACTGATTAAGCTGAGAGTGAATCCCCTGTTGGCCCAGCCCTGAAACTTACGATTTTTTTTGATGTGCAATACTGCTGGCTCCTGAGAGAAGGTGAGAGCTAAGAGGTGCCATCTGCTTAGGCAGGGCCAGCGCCTTCACTTCTTCTTTCTTTTTTTTTTTTTTTTTGCTGTATGCGGGCCTCTCACTGTTGTGGCCTCTCCCGTTGCGGAGCACAGGCTCCGGACGCGCAGGCCCAGAGGCCATGGCTCACGGGCCCAGCCGCTCCGCAGCATATGGGATCCTCCCAGACCGGGGCACGAACCCGTATCCCCTGCATCGGCAGGCGGACTCTCAATCTTCTTTCTTTTTGTTTGTTCATTCCTGGCAGGGTACTGGTTCTTCATGTCCTCTATCACCTTCAGAAAACAATGCCAGTGAAATCTACTTTGTGGAGCTAGTTAAAGAAGATGGAACACTTGGATTCAGCGTGACTGTAAGAATTCTTAGGAGAGCTTAGAAAGTAAACAGTTGAAAGATGTTCATCTGGAGTCTTGGTGGGCATTGCACACTAATGCCAACCTCTGATAACCCAGTGCTCACTGGGTACAAGCAACACGTCAGAAGTGATGAACCAAGAAAGTCAGTGGGGGCCTCAGTGAGGGATGGGAGTTCAAAGTGAAACTGGGAGACCAATGGCAAACTTGGGAAGAGCAGACACTCCAAGCAGTGTGGGTGGAATTATGGTTATGCTGGACAATAAGGAGAGGGTGGCATTGTGGAGCTTCAGGGACACAAGCCAAAGGTGAATGGGGTGGTCCCTGGTCATCAGGTTGCTAAGACCTCCATTCAGGACAGACACTTTGCATTTGGTTTCTGAGCTCCATCTGGCAGACCCGGGAGGAGGGAGGATAAAACTTGTACAAGAATGATATTATATAATCCCACTGATGTAAAAATTTTTATGTATGTGTGTATACATACATGGAAAAATTAGAAGAAAAAGATAAAGTTAGATCTTTAGTGACCTGTAAGGATGTTCATAATCTATTGTTAAGTTAAAAAAAAAGTTGCAAAATACTGTGCGGTTGAATTCTGCTTTTGTATCCACAAACCAACACACAAGGATACAGAATATGCCAGGCACCAGCCTTTGGGCCCATCACTGTATCCACTTTTGCTGGTCACTGCTTATGGAGAGACGATGTGGTACATTGACGTGACTCATTTCTGAGCACCTGCCATTGGCCAGTGCTGGGCTGGATATGACACAGCTCCCTCGCACGGCTCATATCATTATACTTCTTATGAGCATCTAACCTTCTGCTCAGTGGATAATAAAGCCTAAACAAACAAGTGAATATATAAGATGGTGTCACGTGGAGATGAGGTGATGGGATAGAGCGGAAGGCAGATGGGGGCTCTCTGAGTCAGGGAGGTGGGGGAGGCCCCTTCAGGAGGGGGCAGATGGGTGGTGAGTTTTTCATTGTGTTTTCCAGGGTGGCATTAACACAAGTGTGCTCTGTGGAGGTATCTACGTGAAATCCATCATTCCCGGAGGGCCAGCAGCCAAGGAAGGGCGGATCCTGCAGGGTGAGGCTGGAGTCATGCTGGGCTCTGCATTCTGTGGTGTGATGCGCCCCGGCTTGGGGGATGCAGCCTTCAAGCCTTGCCCCACTCTCACTCTGATGCCTTGTGCAAATGATTGCCTCTCCAGGTCATGGTTTCCTTACCTGGAAAAGGAGATGATTTAACCTGACCCACCTACCTGATGTGTTAACATGGGGCCCAAATGCTTGGGAAACATAAGGTGATTTAAAAATATGAAATTTTAAGTAAACTTGTTGCTGTTTGGCTTTCATGGGAGAAGCCATGCTCCCCATGGAAGACAGAGCAGGTACTGGTGACCTCCACTTAAGTATCCGGGGAGGACACCAGCAAGCCTCCTCTCTGCCCTTCCTCACATCCACTGCTCTGAAGGAAAGGGGGGGGGTGGATTTTTACTGTTCTCCAAAATGGCTAGAATTGAGCTAAAAAGGGCACCTATGATCTTACCTATCTCCATTTTCCTTAGAATTCCAGGGTCCCTGGCATCAACCAGGTCTCCCTGACATTTTTTGAAATAAAAAACATCCTGGAGATATAAATATCACCCCTAAGAGACTAGAAAAAACTTTCAAAAATGGTTTCACAGGAAATCGGGAGAAAGGATAAGGTTATACTTGTTAGCTGGCTTAACTGCTCTGTGAGCCAAGGATAGAGGTTTCTAGACCACTGATCTGTGGAGGTGCTCACAGGGGAGGCTGGCAGGGCCTGGGCGGGGCTCCCCCCAGCTCAGCTCCCTACCCCTCCTTGAGGCTGTGTGGAGGGGCGCTGGGCAGGGGTCTCACAGAAGAGTCCTTCCTCCAGCCCCAGGAGCTTGGGGACATGACATCTGTCCCCCTCCCAGGTGACCGGCTCTTGCAGGTGGATGGAGTGAGTCTGTGTGGCCTCACCCACAAGCAGGCCGTGCAGTGCCTCAAGGGCTCTGGGCAGGTGAGTGCACCGTTACTGGTTACTGGGGAGCTTTCCTTCCCCCCCAGGGTTTTCCTCGACAACATCAGAAGCTGTGGTTGCCTCTGGGTGGGAGGTGGGTAGGCAGGAAACCAACGAGACTTTCTTTTGTGTCTGTTTTTTTCCTTTCACATCTTCCTTTTACCAGTGCTTTTCTTTGGAGGTGTGAATGTCAGGAGGAAGCAGGCAGATGTTCCCAGGCAGAGAAGCTCACCTCCTCTAAGGAGCCTTGAAAAGCTTACTGTCTCTTGCCTAGATTCTGGAATCAGACAGCTGTACTGAGCTGACTGAGTGAAATGACTTCTCCTGCCTGGCTCTGGCCGCCCCCTCACGCCCTCTGCTCCAGCTGTAACTGACCAATGCCTCCGTCTGCTCTCAGGGCCTCTGCTGACACCCACCCCCGCCCAAGTTCATGCCATTCCCATCAACCTGTGTAATTACAGGCTACACTGTCCTAGGGGTCCTTTCATTACAAAGAGGTAGAAATTCAAGATGCCAAGAGCATTTACCCTTAGGTCTTCATTCTGTGCAGTGCCCAGGCAGCATCTGGATGTTACTACACTCTGTCCCATCCTCCGCCTGAGGGTGGGAACCTTTACTTGCCATGGTGGCCTAAGCCACAGAGCTGGTGTCTCCCTCTTGGCAACTGGGCAATCATCAGAGATGCAAAGGGCTCTTAGGAACCCCTCTGGCAAACAGAGGGGTGGAAGGGCCCCCTTTTGCTTCCTTTCCCAAACCATTCTTCTATTTTGTGGTGAGATTTACTTGTCTTGGCAACCTTGGTTGACATATCTTGAGAACAAAGTCATAATTTATTAGTATTCTCTATTCTTCAGAACTTTGCTGACGGACATGCTTAGAGAATGTATTTGGCCAGCATACTGGCGGTGATGACAGGTAGGAACTGTCACTCTGGGGTCACAGGCTTGGTGCTGAATGACCATTGCTGCAGGAGGATGTTGGCAGGGTCAAGTCCCCCGAGTGGAAGCTCAGAATTTCTCCAAAGCTTCCAGGTGATGTCTAGCCACTGGGTCATGCTCTGGGTAACGGGAGTATACAGTGTGTGGGAAAGAAGAAAGGGAAATTGAACTGGAAAGAAAGGGGGAGGCCAGATTGACATAGGCCTGGGATACTGTGCTGGGGGTTTGGATTTTAGGTGATGGAAAACACTGGAGATTTTTAATCAAGAGTGTTGCATGTTCAGCTTGTGTCTTATTTCAATCCACAGGTAACCTTGAGGGGAGTGGACTGAAGGAGGAGGAGATAGGGTCCAGGAAGTCAAGTTAGAGGGCGCTTGCCCCAGTCCAGCTGGCCATTGGCAGCAGGAGAGGGAATGGAGGAGAGGGGAGCACTGAGGGAGATGTTTCTGATGGAGAACATGCAAGCCTTGGAAGCCAGTTGGGTATTTGGAGGGCAGAAGGGGGAGAGCTGGTCCACTGCAAGTGTGGCCCCTGGGAGGTTAGTTGAGGGATGGGTCAGTGTTCTGAGAGAGCAAAGGCAAGAGGAGGAATGTTTTAGGCAAAATGAGGAGGGGGAAGTGAGGGTGAATGAGAGGAAGAAGATGAACTTAACCTTGAATACACTGAAATGGAAGTACATGTGTTACTTCCAGGAGCATTTGTCCAACAGACAGTTGGAAATATGGCTCTGGATCCTAACAGATAAGCTAGATTGGAGATTTTGATTTGAGATTTAAATGAAGCAGCTACTGGATGTATCAGGAAATTACGAAGCATTTGCCGAGTGGAGGGAGAGACTCCTGGTTGCCATATGAGGTGTAAATTGAGCTCATCCACCCATCCTTCTAGGTTGCAAGACTGGTCTTAGAGAGAAGAGGCCCCAGGACTGCGCAGCAGTGTCCTTCTGCTAATGACAGGATGGGAGATGAATGCACGGCTGTTTCCTTGGCAACAGTCTTGCCTGGAAGGCCTGCGAGCAGTGTCTCAGCGACATATGGTGAGAGGAGAGAGGATTGAGTGTTACTATTGTCATGTCATCCTGTGCTGCTTTTGAATTGTCAACTCCAAAGGGAAAGCAGGAAGGTGCCCTCTGGGTTCTCAAAAGATAGTGAACAGTGGTGATCATGTGGCCAGCTTTCCGATGCAATGGAAGCCAATCTAATGGAACATGTTTCTATAAAAAAAATGCATTATCCCCAAAATGATGACCAGGCATAATTCTGCCCCCAAGCCTTCTGAGGATTTCTGATCAGCTGCTGGAATGTTTGTGTATAAATAAGTATTTGGGGTTGAAATTGGAATGAAAGGATCATGGCTTTTCTGACAAAGGGTCCACGTTTCAGCTGAGACACTTGTAACAAAAATCTGAGTAAAGCTGAGGTGGGTGGGGAGAGGAAGGTGCTCAGAAACCTAGCCTAGTTACTAGCATCAAAAAGCAAACCCATGATCAGTTTACAGGGGCATTATTACACATCATCTGATGGGTTGCCTCTCTGCACTTCCCTGGGATTTTGTTTCCTGCTAGGAAAACATTTATTTCCTTAGTACGTCATGATTTGCAGCTTAGCTACTTGTCAACCCCTTTATAGAGATTTTCCTGAAGGCGTTGAATCAGGTTGAATGCAAGGTAACCATAGTGAGCAATGGAGTTGAGTGGAGGGGAAAAAGCATGTGCATAAAATAAGTCTGTTTCTTCTTTCATTGCTCCTCGGCTCACTCCAGTGAGGGCCTTTGAGAAATTGAATACAGAATGAGCTAAAGGGTCAGACGATGGTGATGGTGAAACTGGTCATACCTGAACCTCACTGCTTCAGACACTTTCATTCTTGCCCCACATCCTAGTTTATAAATCAGTGCTCTGTCCCTCTATTGATTGATTGCCAACTGAGGTGGTGAAAGCAGAGTAGGGGAGGCCCAGAGGCCTCTTTGGCTGCCAGACTATATAAGTTCTTTGGGCTGTGTCCATCTTGGGTGCCCAGAAACAGCTGTTTTGTCTTACGGTCACTACATAGGGCTGAACAAAATGGAAGCTAAAACATTTTCATAGAGTTGGCCATGATTATCTCCATGGTCCAATTATGCAAAATTTTTTTTTCAAGTATACTAAAAAATGACTGTGGTTCTAAAAGGGTAATAGGAATATATGTGATTCAAGTTTTACTAAATGATTTGGGCCTATTGTGTACGTCTCTAAGTTATATCTTTACATATAAACTTTGTTGATTGTCTATAATTGCTCTGTCCAATATGGTAGCCACTTGCCCATCTGGCTATTGAGTACTTGAAGTGTGACCACTCCAAACTGATAAAATATATACTTGAGTCTTAAAGACTTAGTTCATAAGAAGAATGTAAAGTACCTCATTAATAATTTTTTCATGTTGTTACATGTTGAAATGGTAATATTTTAGATATGTTGGGTTAACTAACATATGATTATGTTTATTTTACCTGTTTCCTCTTATTTTTTAAAATGTAGCTATTTGAAAGCTTTGACATTATATATGTGGTTTGCATATGCAGTTCACATATTTCCATTGGATGATACTGACCTATAACAGGTATAATGGACTCTGTCATAAAAATGAGCAAAATGAAATCCTTTAATGTAAAACAGGAATAATTCATTTACTTGACAATTTGCATTTTGAGGCTGGCCAATTTCATTTGTAATCTACTGAAAGATGGATCTCATTCACATCCCACGATACAGGTCCCAGGTTTGAAGTCAAGCTAAGAAAGAACGCCAGTGGTCTGGGATTCAGTTTCGTGCAGATGGAGAGTGAACGCTGCGGCCATCTCAAGAACGAGCTTGTGAGGATTAAGCGGCTTTTCCCGGGGCAGCCGGCAGAGGAGAATGGAGCCATCGCAGCTGGTGACATTATCCTGGCTGTGAACGGAAGGCCCACGGAAGGCCTTGACTTCCAGGTGGGAGGCCATGAGCGATGCAGCCCTGTGTGCAAGCTGAGGTCAGCCATGCTCCTTTCAGGGCCATCCACCATGGGGAATACTCTGGGCTCCTGGAAATCACATGTGGAGCCTGGATTTGGATCATGTAAAGAGAGAAATTGGCAGAACATCCTCATGTTAAAATTTCCATCTCAATTCTTAAGTATCTGACCTTGATTAAGTCTTGCTTCTCAGTAGGTTCGTAATGAAACTGAAGATAAAACCCTGGCTTCTGTGCTGGCTAAAGGTCTCCTAACACACACTCCCAGAGGTGGGCATGAGGGCTCAGTGGGCTACCTTGGGTCCCTTTCTGCCCTCCTTCCCATTTCTCTACTAAATTTACAGTTTTGACGTGTAGTGTTGCATTGGTTGTCATGTGTATGATCAAAAATGTAATAGAAAAGAAAGTAAAAAGTGGACATTTCTTAATCTTATAGCATAAAGTCTCAATGAAATATTGTACATATCAGTCAGGGTCCTGGCAGAAATTGGGCCATCTGAGAAAGTTTAATAAAGTTGCAGAGATTGTTGGGAAACTCAAGGGAGAGTATAGAGCCCTGGGGCTGGGAACAGTGGGTGCAGTTATTCACCCTCCCTACCCCCGAAGTCCAAAGGGAGATGGGTAGGAGCAGTTACCAAATCCTAGAAGCTGAGTGAGCTAGGTGGAGCAGGGATATAGTCATCCTGTGACAACCCCATGGGGAGGAAGGCAGGAAAGCAAACCTGGACCTCCCTCTCCTCTTCGGCTGTGATCCCTGTTCACCCTCGCATTAGCTGAGCCCAGCAGGAAGCCTCTCTGCAGCCCACGCAGGTCTACCTCCAGGGCACAGAGCAAGGCAGACGAAGGTGGAGAGTGGCTCTAGGTGGGATGGAGAGGGGTGGAGAATCCTCAGAACAGCGTTAGGGTGGGGATACCTTCACCCATCCTGCATCCTTCATCTGATCCAGGATCATCCTCTGAGAACTGCTGCTGGGCCAGCAACTGTATGAGGAACTGAAGACAGAGAGGCAGACAGTTCATACGGTCTGGTCTCAGAGCTCAGGGGGGTAGTGGGATAGACAAGAGAACAATTCTCACTGCGGGAAATAAGTGTCATGAGAGATAAAAGGCCCTGCTCCAGTGCTTGCCCCAGGGAACTGGGAAGGAACCCATTCTATGGCAGTCCATTGCAGCTATGGCAGTCCAGTGGCAGTCCACTGCCATTCTATTGGCAGTACAAGTAGCTAAGCTTCAAAACATGTGTCCATTGTGGGATACTGAGTAGTATCCAGATCAGTGGTTCCAGGTAGGGGTGAATTTGCCTCTTGGGACATTTGGTGAAGACCAGAGACATTTATGGTTTTCACAACTAATGGATGCTACTGGCATCTAGTGGGTAGAGACCAGAGATGCTGCTCAACATCCTGCGATGCACAGGACAGCTCTGACAACAGCATTATCCAGCCTAAAATGCCAGTAGTGCTGAGAGGTTGAGAAATCATGGTCTAGATAGGTAATAAGAGCTATTCAGGCAACCTCATGCCCTGGATTTTGAGAGGGTGGCTTGGAGCAAGAGGTTCAGCATGGTGCGAGCTTAGGAGGTGGGTGCAGGGAGGAGCAGATGGGAGAGAGGGCAGGGTGAGAGTCAGTGGCAGGTAAGAACAGGTGCTGGGTGCTATGCTTATACTGAGTGAGGTGAGCCAGAAAGAGGGTTCAGCCGGAGATGAGCCTGGTTATATCTGTATTTGGGAACGACTGCATGTTAATGATATGGAGGAAGGGACGTGGGTGAGAGTGGAGAAGGCCAGGAGCAGAGAGGAAGTCACTGCAGTTTCACAGGTGAGAGGTTCCGAGGGCCCGAGCTGACCCTGGGCAGAACCTCAGGGCTGAGGGTCAGGCTTTAGAGATTGGGGTGGTGGCATCTACGTGACTGGTGGCCCCTGAGGTGGGGGTGGGTAGAGAGAGAAAGGAGGTTGAGATGGTAACAGTCATTTGCTTGATTCACTCTCTCGATGAAGAAAAGGCATCAGTATTGGCAGATGCTGCCATCAAAAGCCCCCAAGCAGACCTTGGCCATTTCCAGCTCAGCATCGGTGCATTATCTTTGTGGGAACCACAGGCCGATGGCCTTGGATCCATGCATGTTGGGAAGTCAGTGGTGTCCTCCAAAGTTCTCTGGAGCCAAGAAACAGATCAAGATGGGAGGGAGGGGCCCGGGAGATAGTGGAGAGCACAGAGGAGGACACTCCACAGCCCTACAACTAACCATGGATTTTGGTTTCTGATAGGAGGTGCTGCATTTACTGCGAGGAGCCTCACAGGAAGTCACGCTCCTGCTTTGCCGACCCCTGCCAGGTGTGCTGCCTGAGATGGATCAGCGCTGGCAGGTAAGGGGCAGTGCCCTCTGCTCTCTCCACATGCCTCAGGTTCAGGCACTCCTTTTCTTGTCTGGTGGGTCCTGAGAAGCCCAACTTTGCTTTTGGTGGTGTTCAATGCCATCTACTTTCATTGGAGCAGGAAAGTAGCTGGCCCCCAAACCTCAATTAGTCTGTGACAAGTTCATGAGGTCTTACCTCTGCCTTCCCCTTCCTCTCCCTGCTTCTGCCTCTCCCAATATTTGGCTCTTCCTGTAGATGGTTACATGTTTAGATCTTGGCTGTGAAACTTCTAGAGCTAGGTTCTCTGGCAGTCCAAGCACCAGAGAGGGGAAACCAGGAGCAACAGGAGTAGGTGGAAAACCAAATGAAGGGAAGGTAAGAATTTCCATTCTGAGGAATGAAGTGGAGACAAAAAAAAGAAGGATATATGTCCATCCTTTTAAAACATGAATTAGGCATGTATGGTCTAGTGCAAAGAAGGGAAACATTGGAATCAGGACAGTTCAGAATTCTTACATTGATGCCTGTATTAGGTTCTCCAGAGAAATAGAACCAATAGGATATGTGTGTGTGTGTGTGTGTGTGTGTGTGTGTGTGTGTGTGTGTGTAGAGAGAGAGACAGAGACAGAGATTTTAAGGAATTGGCTCACGTGATCATGGTGCCTGGCCAGTCTAGATTCTGCAGAGCAGTCTGGCTGGCTGGAAACCCAGTGGGGAGCTGATGTTGCAGGGTGAACCCTAAGGCAGTCTGGAGGCAGGATTCATTCTTTCTTGGGGAGCTCAGTCTTTTTTCTCTTAAGGCCTTCAACTGATTGAACGAAGCTCACCAACATTATAGAAGGTGATTTGCTTCACTCAAAGTCTACTGATTTACATGCTACTCTCATCTAAAAAATACCTTTACAGAAACATCTAGATTCGTGTTTGACCAAATATCTGGGTACTGTGGCCAAGCCAAGTTGACCCATAACGTTAACTATCACAGTGCCACCTGTTGAGTCCTTGGGCACAGAGTCTGCAGTAGAGACTGGAGTGCAGGAAGTTTATGGGGCCGGCTCTTGGGAACACCCTTGTGAGGGTGAGAGAAGCACGGCTGGGCAGAAGGGGAAGCAAATGTGTTGCAGCTGCAACAGGGGCCTTGGCTGACCTCACAGGGAGCTCTGAAGCTGGGATGGCCCCACAGAGCTGTCCCGAATTGGAGCAAAAGAGCCTGTACCTTTGCTCTCTGCATCTACCAGTGCTGGAGTAAGAGCTGCCCCAAGGGAGGGGACCTAACTTTGGCCGAGGCAGTTCCCTTGAGCTGAGCACAATTCCTGCAGAGGGGATAGTTGTAAGCTGCCAACAGCCAGCAGTCCTGGCAGCTGGGGGCTGATGGCCTCAATTATGGAGGGGGATCTGTGTGAGCACCCTGGAATCACCTGCACCTGCTCTGTTTGCTGCAAGGACCTTGGGCACTTGCCTGACTTCTCTAGGTCTCATGATTCCTCATCTGAGATGTGGCTAAGATGTGGATAAAATCAATCACTTATCATCACTGAGGGTGACAGTCACTAGAGACAGCATAGGGACTTGGTGACCCAGATCCTCTTGATGCTTGGACTCCAAGAGGTCATTTGATACCAACTTTGGTAAGAAAAGAGCTATGGGAAGGAAATCTGAAAGTTTCCAGTTGCCAGTTTGGAAAAGAAGGTAGATGACAGCAATTGTGTTAAGCAAATGAACAGGGCAGGGGAGGGTCAAGCTTCATACACACAAAGATCAGGCCAGGGGGCTGGCACCCAGTGTTTTTGTGAGATATCTGGTAATGCCAGGGAAAGAGTTGTCCTTCTGTCCTGGAGAAGAGCTCCCCCAAGGAGAGCCCAGATGCATCTAGTGGGAAGGGCTTGGGGTGAGGAATGGTGGGCATGCTTCCTCTCTCCTCCTACCTGAGGACCAAGTGCAAGAAGAATTTTCATTCATTCACGTGGCTCCAGAGGTCAGATTGAAGACCAAGGAAGAGAGTATTTAGTTCAGAACTAGAATAAAGTAGTTATGAGAAGGAGGCGGCTATGCAAACATCTGGAATAAGGTCATTCCAGGCAGAAGGAATAGCAAGTGCAAAGGCTCTGAGACAGGAATGACCTGGAGGTTTGAAGGACACAAAGATAATGGTTGTGCCTGGACAGTAGCTAATGAAGGGGAGTGTGGAATGGGAGGAGTTGTAGAGGGAGTCAGGGGCTGCACCATGTGTGACCTTGTAGGTCTTGGTAATGTGCTGATTCCATTCTGGCTGCAACAGGAAGCCACTGGGCTGGGAGGGGTGGGAGGGTGAAGGGTGAAGCAGGAATGTGGCCTTATCTGGTCTGTACTTTAGAGAGGTCACTTAGGTTGCTGGTGGAGACGGAGTGGAGCAGGTAAGTTGGCAGCAATTCAGGTGAGATATTGTGGCTTAGACTCAGGTTGTAGCCAAATAGCTGGTAAGTGGTCAGATTTGGGATGTGACTGGGAGGTAGAGCCCATGGGATGACTTTTGGATTAGATATGGGTGTGAGGACAGAGAGTAGCGTTTGGCTTGATCAACTTGGATGAATGGTGGCACCACTTACCATGATAGGATGTGCTTGGAGGGAGAAGTTTAAAGTACATGGAGGAGAAGAAGTAGCTCTTGATAGCGTGTAAACTTAAATGATTGTGGAGCATTCGATGGAGATGTCTGTTAGGTAGTTGTTTGTGGAGAACTTGTGTGAGGTCAGGGCTGGAAAAAGCAAACTTGGAATTGTCAGCAAATAATGCCACTGAAAGCCATAAATTGGATGAGATCACCGTGGGAAGGAGTACAGAAGAAGTCAAGAAGAGGGCTGAGAAGTGAGCCATGTGACACCCCAACACTGAGCGGTCTGGTCCAAAGAAATGAGACAGCACATGAGACTGAGAAGGGGCCTGGGAAGTGGTCCAGGTAAGGGTGGAGTTCAGGGTAAACTCAACGTTTAAGTAGAGTAAATTCGTAAGGGACATTCTCAAGAAGGAGGAGGGACCAGTTATGCTGAATGTTGCTGAGAGGTAGAATGAGATGAGGACAGAGAATTATCCTTTGGCTTTAGAAAGATGTAGGTCACTAGAGATCCTAATCAGAGCTCCTTCAGTGGAATGGTGGAGACAGAAGCCTGGTTGGAGTGGGTACAAAGGAGAAGGAGGGGACACAGAAATAGTGAGTACAGACACTCATTTGAAGAACAGAGAAAAGGGGTGGATTGGTACCAACTTTGGTACCAAAGCAATATTTAGATTTTGCTCAGTGGGCACCGTGGATCCAGTAATCCCTAGCATTTCTTTCAATAGACACCTGTGCTCTCAGCAGACAAAGAATTCACCAGGGCAACATGCACTGACTCAGAGCAGAGCCCCAGCCTGGATCAAGAGGACAGCCAGAGGGACAGTGCCTCTGCAGATGCAGGGGAAGGCCTGGGTCTCAGGCCAGAGTCTTTCCAACAGGCCACCAGAATGGCACAATGGGACCAAGACACAGAGGGACCCTGGGCCACTTCCTTGACTCATCCTCGGGATTCCTACCCTCATTTATTCAGACTTCACCAAGAAATGGATGCATCAACATTGGCTACCTCTTTGGAAAACGATATGAGGCAAAACTGCTATTCAGTTTGTGATATCAGGAGACTTGAAAGGTAAGGATCACCCCTTTGCAGACATATTATAAATTGTATGCATGTCATTGCTAGAAATTACAATCAAGCAATTAATAACTATGCTCAGATGCTTGCTGGGCCAGGACTGTTCTGGGCATTGTAGGGGAGGAAGAAACAAGAGAAGCATGCAATCTGGAGCTGCTGTAACCACAGCTTGTGAGCTTTTGGGAAAGCAAACCCCACCCAGAGGTCCTCCAGTACCCTTGGAGACTACAGATGGCAGGCCTTGGGGTTTCTTCCCCCCATACAAACCTTTGTCCTGCATCCCTCATGGCCTCTTGAAGCACCATGGTAAGAAAGAGGTTCCCTTGTGTACATCATTTCTATTGCTAATATAATGCTTTATAATCAACACTAGCTTAAGAAAAAAAAAACAAATCTACATCTTCAAAACCAGACTGAAACATTCATTTTAATAGCCATTTGTTTTTTAACATAGTCTGCATTTTTGTGCTCATCCACCCCTGAGTATTTCCACTTCTCAGTCCTGTCCTGATGGAAAACAAACTCTTTCATTCAGTTTGATGAGTATTTTTACACATAGCCAGGGTACTTAGAAACCTGTTAGGAGCAGAGAGAGGGGTACAAATACTGAGAGAGGGTGAGACGTTGCTCCTAGGAGTGTGCTAACTAGATGCATGGGCACAAAACAGACAAACAACGAGGGACAATTGTTTGTGTTTGACACTGTATAAACCCACTGATATTAAATAGCCCTTAACTGTTGGTCATCCTAGAAGACTGACAATGGCAAATCTATAGGGACTAGTAGGTGACATGAACTATGAAGCGGCTGAGGTAATGCAATTAGGCAGGGTGAGATCCGTGACAGGAGCCAGGCATATGTTTCCTAGAAGCATCCAGATACAATTTTTAAAGTATACTGTATTGTGCCAACTAAACAAAATCCAACTACTCTGCAGAGTAGAACAGGGTGGGCAAGCACGTTCCTCAGTGGTATTCATTTTCATTGTTTGAAAATGCATAAGCACGAGTGTATGTATAGTTCCTTACATTTGCATTCTAGGCAGTAATTGATATACTTGATCAAATGATAAAGGAAATAACCTACAGAGATTTATCCAAGGACAACTATTTGTATGATCTTGTAGGAAATAAAGGAGCGGTACTTCCCTGTAGACATGGGGCCACTCTTTTGGATTTTTAAAGGTTTTACTGATAGATAGTTCGGGGTGATGGACTGGATTATAAAGTGACTCTAGGATTAGGTATAAGCCTGGAGTTTGACTTGCCATGTGCCTTTAATATAATTATTACTTATTAATTTTAAACTAATTTTTACTGTAGGTTGTCACTGTCTCATTCATGGACTCACAGAAATTCAGGGTTGTTCCATATAAAAATGGTCTCATCTAACTTCATATCCCATGCTGGAACCTGCTCTGTGACATCCCTGAAGTAGGGGGCCTGCTTTTACTTGAATATCTCCAGGGAGGTAGAAGTCGCTGCCTCTTGAGGTGGCCCATTTTATCATCGTGTAGCTGTTGATCAGAAAGTTCTTCCTTATACTGACGTGAAAATTGCCTTTCTCTATCTTCTACTCATAAATCCTGATATGTTTTCCTCCTATGTTTTCGTCATTTCTTTTCTTAAAAAATAAGAAACATCACATCATTTTATATTTCTGAATCAAATTAAATTTGGCTTAGCATGCCTACTTGCAAGGGTATACCAGATGTCCAAAATCTGCCATCCTTACAGGGGGCTGCCCCTTCCTAGAATTATACTAAGAGCTTCTTCAGAACATTCTGGTGGAGCCCCAGATCATCATTCCGTCTTGGCTGTTGCCCCATGCTTGCGACCCAGGCCATGTGGTCCATGGAGTTACAGGGGGGCAGCCTTGCTCTTCTCTGCCCTGACTCCCTCCATCACCAACTCCTCCCCCTTGTACTTACCTCCCACAGCCCTGGTGATGGCAGCGCTCTGCCTCTTCACATTTCCTTTTACTGTGTTTCACTTGTACTGCGTTTTCTCTCTTCCATTCAGGAACCTTTCTTTCTCTACAAAGGAAGGACTCAAACCATATTAGCTTCTCCTCCGATGGGACCTTAGCTTGCACTTAAAGCACACATAGTTAGTGACTGCCCCCTACAGGAGGAAAAGCATGGCACAGGCTCAGCAATCCCTGAACACAGTTCCCCCAGCTCTTGGGTAGGGTCAGAATGAGGATTCCAAAGTGGGTTTGTGGCTCTTTGTGGATCTCCCTTGAATATCCACAGCTCAGTTCTGAGCTGGCTGCCCCAGGTAACTGCCTCTTGTTTCTGGCATCCCTGAGCGAAGTTTTCTTTCTGCAGTTTAGATCAAAAAGAGTACTGACTTCTTGATCATATAACCCTGGTTTCAGCTCTACCACTTACTAGTGTGTCTGGAGAGTTGTCTTTCCTGAGCTTGAGGCTTCTCGAATGTAAATGAAGACCCTGACAAGTCCACAGGGTGCTGTGCCCTTCAAAAGAAATAACACATGCAGAGCACTAGTCCAGAGCCTGGCATGCAGCAGGAACTCAAGTCAGTTTTCCTTCCCTTTCCTGAGCCATTTTCAGCTAAAAAACAAGTCCCAATCAATTAAAATTCCCAACAAACTGCTAGATCTTACCATCTACCAGGTGGTTACTCCCTATAGTCTAGTGGCTGCCAGCACCCCAGCACACCCAGAGTGTTCATGGAAAAGAAGTTTTACTCTTCTTTCCCTGTTCTCTTCTTTTACCACACTGTACACATACTACTACCATACAGTAGTAGATCTTTGTAAAACATGTAATAAAGCAGCACAGTACATTTTCATGGAGGAACACTGGAATTGTGTATCTTCCAGAGAGAGGACTTGGTACTTGGCTGGAGTTGCATCTTATGCAAGGTTAGTTTCTAAAGTAGGGCATAAGGTAAAATCATATCAAGTCACATTACCCTGAACATCACTTTGGGAGATGTGATGTTTTTCTCCCTTGGTGTGGGAGGAGATTACTTTTTCTTTGGTTGAGCCTCAGATGAAGTCTGGTGACTTGCATTTATGGGCCATGCTGACTGCAAAATGCTTATCTTTAAATGCTAGCCTCATAGGAATGAAAGGATGGCAGATTCAAGTTTCCCACTCACGTTCAATTCAGGGCTTAAACTCATTGAGTGAGAAGTTGGTTGTTGCACAGTGTTTAGGTTATTTCTCTTCCCTTCCCTTCCTTCCTTCCTTTATCTCTGTCTCCGTCTCTCTCCCCTAGCATATATACTTATATTCCTGTAATTAAAATGCATCTATTTTCAGCAAGTATCATTTAGAGAAAGTGAGGATATAAGTCTTCATGGTTATTTAAGAATGCAAAATGAAACCAGGTCCTTGAAATGAACCTAAAGTTATTGTATATGTTCTGGGGAGGGCAATGTTCCTGGAATAGCAAAGGATGATTAGGAGATTAAGGGTCTAACTTAACTGCAGCTGCCATGCCAGCTGTGACCTCAGAGTAGCTGGCTGAGGGTTGAATGAGCTGCTAGGTGAGCAGGGCTGTCGGTCAAATGGGAGGACACAGGGGACCCCTGTGAAGGCCTGCTCTGCAGCCAAAGTGTGACTGAGAGGAGTGAGTGGGGCAGATGCCTGACCAGGAGCGGCAGTGGTCTAACCCAGCAGAGCAGAGCCCATGGCAGGCTGGGGCTGGGCGCTGCCTTCAGCTGGGTTCTCTCCACAAGCTGACAGGCTCCCTGGGGACACCCCCATACACACCCACTCTCATGACTCCTAAAAACTGAACTCCAGCTCAGGATTATCAACTGAACTTCACCCCCAGCGATCCACTGAACATCTCTACTTGATGTCTTAGAAACACTGCAAACACAACCCCCCAGATGTTAAACTTGGCACCAGAAGGAAATCCCAGTGGCACTCATCAGGCTAATGGGGATGTGGGGCGGACCTGGTGCTGGAGAGCTGGAGAAGGCTGAGCCTCACATGAAGAGACACGAAACCTGACCTTGTTGTGAGCTTACCCGCAGTAAATAGGGCAATTACAATACCCGGTATTTCAGGCCTGAAATGCCATCTACTCATTTGACTTGTCTTCCTGAAAGGTGAATGTGATTTTGGTGGCTCGAGTTTCTAAGGAACAGCTCTCCTGGGACGTTGGGCATGGTGTCTTCCACTCTCAGTAAATACCCTGTAGCAAGCAGAGGCTTCACGATGATTTCACTGACCTCAGAGCTGAACCGGGATTCCTGTCCTTAAAAGCAGTCGCTGAAGAATTGCAGAATCTGGTGGGAGGCCTAGTGCCAGGACCCCACCAGCTTGTGTGGAGGAGGCAGCTTGGGCACACCTGAGGAGACCCAGGTGGGGTCTCCAGATTCTCCTCTAAGTACCATCTGTCTACAGGAGGCTCCTTTTATCAGGCAGCTTGGGAGGGAGAGAATGAGGGCAGGGAGGAGCCAAGGTCATAAAATGTACCCGGGGGTAAACAGAGAGCTCGGAGCACTCTGATGCCTTCAGGTTCTAGATGGAGCCCTGCTGCATTATCCCCAGGTCCTGAGCTGGCCTTGAGCCCTGGGGGAAGGACTCTGACTCTCTACCTGACGTGTCCACATGCCAAAACATCTTATCAAATTCTCCAAATCTCCAAGTCTCACCCCTTCTGTGAAATATGCTCTGCCTGGTGGGATCTCTCGGGCCTTTCTGGACCTCTTCTTGCCTCACTTCCTTTTCCCCATGCCCACAAGCAAACTCCAGATCCGAGCTCCAAGAGCAGCTTGGTGGCCTGGGTGGAAGGGTGGATGGAAGGGCAGTTATTCTCCCTGAGATAATGGCCAAGATGCCACGCTGGAGACCACTGAGCCCAACGGCCTTGCCTCTTGCCTCTCAGGCTGATGGCCTCCCTGGGTCTCTCTCTGGGCAGGGCTAGTAGCTGGAGCCCCAAATCCAGCCTGGAGAGCAAGGAGCTTATTACAAAGGTTGGAGGAGTGCAGAAATGGGAGGTGAGGCGTGGACAGCCAGGCGCTGCAGTGTTGCCACCTGCTTCTCCGCAGCGAGGGAAGGAGAGGGCTGCTGCTGGGGGGCGGGGGAGCAGCGGCAGGGTGGGTCTGGGCACCAGCTGGATTTCCTGTCCTTTGACAAAACTTCCATGGTATTCCCTCACTATGTTTATAAGAAAACACATTTTCTGCACAATTTGGTCAAATACTTTAAGGTGTTAAATCAATTTTTCCTTAAAGAGCTTAGCAATTTTAAGAGATTATTTTCTTAAAGTGAATGTTCCTCTTTAGTCCTTATGCATATGGTCTTCTTTTTAAACACGTGCATGTATATTTACAGGAAATGCCCATTTACATGAACTCTGTATCTCTCATGAGCAGAAATGATGTCTCTTTGACAGCAAAACTCATGTTGGAACCGACACTCCAGCCCTACTGGGGGGGAGGGCCAGCTACATGGGTGTTTGGAGGCTTGCAGCTATAAGGGGGTGCCAGCACTGATTTTAAGGGAAAGATGTATTGCAGGAAAGGGAAAGGGAGGGCAGGGGCACTGACAAAGCCAACCTATTGATTTGGGGACGGGGAAGGAGGCTGATAAACAAGGATCCATGTACTGGGTACAAAGCTCAACCTATGTGCATTTCTTTTAGATTCTCCTACTCATCTTCTCTAACCAGACTCTCGACAGATATTTTCTGAGTACCCTGTCTACATGTTGGAAGCACTGTGCCCAATGCTCTGTCATCTTCATGGACGGCTCTTTCTAATCAAAGACGTGTGTAGTGACCTTCGGCAGCCCCTGGAAGGCTTATTCTTTCCCTGTTGCTTCTGCATCTTCGTTGCCAACCAATGAGCTTCACCGTCCATCTGCTTCCTATGTCACACAGGGAGTAAATGTCACTCTAGCTGGCTGTCTCTCCAAATAGACACTGTTTCAGTGCTCTGAAAAGGACCTGATATTTGGGCAAAGTGCTTTGAAGTTCACCTGCTTGAGTTGTTCCCAGACTCTTGCTTTGGCCCTTTCCATCTAACTCCTCTGTCGAAATAGCAAACGTAATCATAGTAGTAATCATGACATCTTCCATTTACTGAGAACTTACCCTGTACCAGGAGCCATGGGTGGCTGTATCAGAATTATTTAATGTCAGCATCCCAATGCTCCTATAAGTTTCTTAACCTTCCCATTTTTCAGATGAAAAAACTGAGGTTCTAGAGAAGTTAATAAACTTGTCTGAGGTCGGACTGTCTTCCCATAGGAAGCGTCAGTACTAAAACTGGGTCATAGCTCTGCTTTTGATCCATGTCCTCTGGCAAGTTCCCACATTGTCTTCTGGACTCGGTAAGGAGCTCCTCCTGCTCCCATAAGGCTCTGTGCTGCCTCTACCATAGCACTTCCTACCTGATTCTAACATTTGTTCACTGCTCGCTCTTCCCATTAAATCAGGGGCTCCTCCAGGCCAAGAGCCATGCCATATTCACTGCTCACCTCCTGACCCCAGAGCAGTCTCTGGCAAGAACTGTTTCAAGCCTGGCTGGCTTGCCTGTGATGTGTCATGATGAGCATCCTGAAAGCAAGGGAAGGTGGGGAGAGGATTTTCTGATCAATACTGGAAGACACGTGGGTTTCTGTTTTCTAGTCCTGAATTGTACGGTGATGATGATGAAGGTGACATGTGCCATCTACCTGAAGCCCCTTCTCTCACCTTGGAGGATGAAGCATATCCTACTATCAGCTCTACATTGGAAGACCAGCTACCCTGTGGAGAATGTTTGAAGGCAGATTCAGGGATCATTCCTTTACCGCAGTTCTGTTCTTGGGGTACTTTCTCAGAGTCTTTGCCTCCAGAAGAGTCCTGTGAGAGTGACAGCGAGTGGGAAGAACTTGAGGAGGCTGAGGACCCAGATGATGGCACCCTGAGGTGGGTATCACTCTGTCTGGGTGGAATGAGGCTGGGCTGAGTTCTTCTAGTGGGGCTCAGTATCTCCAGTTTGGCTGGGTGATGGTCTATGCACATCACCATGTTCCCCTTGCATTCCCTCTTCGGGTCATACCTCATCATGGCACTTATCATGGTACATGTTCCATGGCAATGACCCTATGAGATAGGGTTATTGTCATTCCCAGTTTACAGACGACACATTTAGGACTTTCCTAGGGTCATATAGTAAGTCACAGATAAGCAAGTGACAGTCAGAATTCAACCCCAGGTCTCCCACTCCATGGACCCCCTGCGGCCTTCTGCATGTGGCTGGGCCCACCATCTCTCCTCGGGCCTCTCTCTTTCGGTGGGTTGCTGGTAAAGTTTTGATTCCTACTTTGTCTGCTCCTGACTGCCCTTGGGCTAAGTATATTTCAGAGAAGAGTCTTGGTGTCATGTAATATGGCCCTTCTCAACAGCCCCTGTGCCTCAACACAGTGAGCTCTTTCTTGAACAAGAAAGTCAAACTGCTGACACAAGGTGCTGCCAGAAGCTGGGACTGGGTGACCAGGCTGGAGTCAGATCAGCCTGATGAAGACGTGGGAGGAATAAGTGTAATAAAAACCATCAGACTTCAGGTAGAGAGGGTTAAACTCTTGACCAGTTGGTAAACCACCCAGCATTCTGTTAAAGTGCCTACAACATAGATAGATCCAATATTTGAAAAGTGCTCACTGTTCAAGAAACTTTCAGGTAAATACATTTTCAAGACACATCGAAACTTACCAAGGCACTGGCTGTGAAGGTATAGGTGTAATTGAAACACTCTCATTCACTTTCATTTCACGGTATCCCAGCTACATTTTCATCACAAATGATTGAACTGGACTCTTAAAGGACAGTGGCAGGCAAGCTGATAAGGTGGGTGGATATTTGAAATTCGAATATGATGAAAGGGCTGGTTCTTATCTGAAATAGGAAGCAACACGTTGATAGAGGAAATGACATGGAGGCTTTGAAGACCCTGTATGCCATTTATGGGGAAGTCAGACACTCTGACAACTTTGGGAATGATGCATTACAGATTCACAAAAGTGTGCAGCAAGCAGGGAGCAGCTTATATGTGGAGGGCAGTCTTCCCAGAGGGGGCTCCTCAGGGCTGGGGAGCTTAAAGAAGATAGGGTAAGCAAAGCTTTGGGGATCCACAGGGCAGTACTTAAGGCCTATAAGTGTTAGTACTTATGAAATGTCCCAGGAGATCTGCAGTGCCATGGGGGGAGGCGGCAGAGAGCAGAGTAGTGACAACAGGGCTCCAAGCCCGACTTCGCCACTCACTAGCTAAATGACCAGCAGCAAGTGGCTTTCAAACCATCTAAGACTCAGCTAACTGACTGCCAAGTGGAGATAATGAAATCCATCTCATGCTGTTCCTGGGAGGGTTAGATGACAACGTGGCTCACATGTTTAGCACACTGTGTGGCATGTAGTAACAACTCAAAAAGTGTTAGCTACTTTTAATCATAAGGGAGGAAATTACTGCAGTGAGATGATGCAACCTTATTAACGCATTCAGTGCCGTCATTTTCTTCCCCATGTAGACAAAGGACTGGTGCCCTAACATGTGCAATAAAAGTGATTCTTTATATATTATCTGCTGCATTAAGAAAGACTATTTTTAGATATTTGAAATGTTCTGGTTCATGTAGAAATCCATCAATTCAAATCTATTTAAAAGATAGATGACTATATTTTAAATTTTGAGTAATAATTGATTATATATCATTCCTACCATTTAATCTTTTTTTTGCAGTGTTTTTGGAAAATAGCTATGTAACTTATGGGGCATTAATGTGATGTTACTGTATAAACATGCATAAAATATTAAATTCATATTTACATTAAAAAAATGTAATGTGGGGTGGGTGAGGAGAAGTACTGGTTTATGGCAAAGGTGTCAGGATCCAGGGTGGACGGAATAGCCCTCAGCAATGGATGACGGCTTGGGATGTAGTTAGGCTTAGTCCTGTCACAGTCACTTACTTTCCCTGCTGACAGAAGGCGGGCCTACACGTGTGGGTGCTCAAGGTGTGAGTTCTCAGACTGGGCTCCATGGAGCTGCCCACAGATGTGCTTCAAGGCATCTGGGGAGCTCTACAGTTAGAATGTTGACTTGTTGCTTCTTTTGGAAAAAGCAGCTCTTAACATTCTCCAAGTTCTCTAGGAGAACAAATCCCCCATAGTTAAGGGCCTCTGTTGTATATATTCTCTCTTTCATCCTGGAAGTACGGAGAAGTTTTGGAGGGTATAAGAGGACTTTGCTTATGGATGGAGTCATGCATCCTTTAAAACTGTATAACAAATTATTTTATTTGGTCCTTTTAGATATTAAGACAGTAATAGTATATAGGTAGTTTCTATAAATGATTTAATTTAATCCTCATTTCAACTTTGAGCAGTATTCTTATTCCTCTTTTATAAACGGGGCTTGGAAGGTTTATTTAATTTGTCCAAGATCATACAGCTAGCAGGGGCAGATTCACACTGCTGCTATCTGATTCTACTTTTGGTGCATTTTTACATTTCCCCTAGAATCTGCCTGTCCACTTAGACTTGTGTAACACACATCTTTCCATCACGTGTCATGAGTCCTACTATTTCCCTCTTATGAGGCTAAAACAACCCCTGCTGTCCAGTGGGATTAAGAAGGCAACTGAACTGTTCTGTTTAGGGAAGGCTGCTGGCCAAATGGCAAGGCGACCCAGTAAAAGCTGCTTATTGTTTTAGGTGAACAGAGAAAGTGGGACAGTCTCCCAAGGCAGAACCTGAGGGTTTCTGCCTGGACATCCTTCTGACTGTGATCACATGGAAGAGCCCTCAGGTGTTGGTCCAAAGAATGTACCCACATACTCCACAATAAGGAAAGAGGCCAGTGGGGCCCTGAGAAGTTGACCTGGGATGGAGTGTCTGGCCCAGTTGTTAAGAAGTAACTTCAAAAAAATCATGCTTGTCACTTCTGAAACTCATTTTGAATAGTGGTCGTGACCCCTCTTCAGTTCTGGGATTTATGTTGAATAAAGCTCTGTGTGTGTATGTGTGTGCACGTGTCCTTGCATACTTACAGGGGGCTTCGCCTGGTGAAAGAATTTGAGAATCAACCTCCTACATCAAGATAAGCCAGGACAGGGTGAGGCACTTTTGGGTTCTCCATTGGTTGAAGGAGTTTCCATGGTTTTCAAAGTGCCCCCAGTTCCCTCAAGGGAATCTGCTGAGAGACTTGGCTCAAAGGCCATGGGAGTAATGTGTTTTGTCATCTTTCTGTGTTCTACCTATGCAACTCCAAATGGTTATACATTCTTTTAAAAACATTTTCCTTTTGGGTTCTAATTCTAAAAATTATATGAAAGAAAAATAAGATGGGAACATCTAAAAAAAAGGAAGAGTGAAGTGGCAGATCCAGCATTATCAGATATTAGGACATATAGCCACCACCATAACAAAAAAAACTAAAAAGCTAAAGGTTGGAGTCATTAAGTGTACAAAAGAAATAGACCTGGAGGACCACAATGTGAGCCAAGGAACACTCAGTGCTATATAATGGGGGACGTATGGCAATCAGTCTCAATGTGGGGGAAGGAGCCCAATTTCATAGATCGAACTAAGATAGATGGAAAAGATGACTTAGATTCAAAAGTCACATCATCTACTAAAATTACATACAGCTTGATTAAATAAAAAAGCATAGGAAAACTGGTGGAAAATATATTCTAGTTTTATCAGATATACAGAGGAGTAATAACTTCCTCTGGCTGCCAGCAATAGACAGAGTATAACAAAGAAGAACTACAGTGTTGACAATATAGAAAAAGTTAAAACTTCTGTATAGTAACAGTGACAATATTAATGGAAAAATAGGAGCAGTGGGGTTTCCGTGTACCTCTGGGACCGTGGTTGCCGCCCTGCGGGGAGCCCCAGGACATCATGGGCTCCCAGTTTTTCAACCTTGAAGTCTTCTACAATCAAAGCAAAGAGAAGATTTGTGGATGTTGAATATGCAAGGAGCTGAAGAGAGAGAGATTGAAAGAGAGATTTGTCCAGGTTGGGTGAACAAGCCTGCTCCAGAGCAGGATGGCTCTGAAATTGATTTGTCAGGGATAGCATCAAAGAGATCCCAAGAGGATGAATACCAGGATCCTACATTTGAAGAAAAATATGTATGTGAGAGCATGAAGGAAAACCCTCCCAGAGAGGTTCCTGGACCATGCCTTTTCCAAGAAGGTTTTGGGGGAATAACTTTCATCCACAAAGAAGCACCTCCAGAAATGATTAGACAAGAATATAATTTTGAGAGAAGCCTGCTTTTGACCTCAAGTCTTGTTACACATCTCAGGGTTTCTACAGAAGAGAGCCTACATCAGTGGGAGACAAGTAGCATACACACCAATGAAATTTCAGACCAAAGTAAATGTCCGACCCTCTCTACACAGAAAAAAATCTTGGAAATATAGTGAATGTGGAAAAACTTTTAATCAAAGCTCATCCTTTACCCAGCATCAGAGAATTCATACGAGACCCTACACATCTGAGGAATGTGGGAAAACTTTTAGCCGTAGTTCATTCCTTGTTCGACATCAAAGAATTCATACCGGAGTGAAACCATATGGATATGAGCAGTGGGGGAAAACATTTTGATGTCGATCATTTCTTACTCAGCATTAGAGAATCCACACTGGAGAGAAACCGTATAAATGTAATGACTGTGGAAATTCCTTCCGCAACCATTCACATCTTACTGAACACCAGAGAATTCACACTGGAGAGAAACCTTATAAATGTAATAGATGTGGGAAGGTGCTCAGTCAGAACACACACCTCATTCATCATCAGAGAATTCACACTGGTGAGAAACCTTATTTATGCAACGAATGTGGCTCTTCTTTTCGCAAACACTCAAATCTTACACAACATTACAGAATTTACACTGGAGAAAAACCCTATAAGTGTAAGGAATGTGGCAAAGCTTTTGCTCAGAGCACCCCACTCACTAAACATCAGAGAATTCATACAGGGGAAAGACCCTACCAATGCAGTGAATGTGGTAAAGCTTTCATTCAAAGCATTTGTCTTATTCAGCATCAGAGAAGTCACACCAGAGAAAAACCCTATAAATGCAATGAATGTGGGAAGGGCTTTAACCAGAATACCTGCCTCACTCAGCATATGAGAATTCATACTGGAGAGAAGCCCTATAAATGTCAAGAATGTGGGAAAGCCTTTGCTCACAACACGTCTCTTACTGAACATCATAGAACTCACACTGGTGAGAAGCTCTATAAGTATAGTGAGTGTGAGAAAACCTTCTGCAAATATGAACACCTTAGTGAACATTACAGAATTCACACTGGTGTGAAGACTTATGAGTACATTGAATGTGGAAAATTCTTCAGACATAGTTCAGTCCTTTTCAGACATCAGAAACTTCACAGTGGTGAATAAACCTGGCATTCAGGTTATGACAGTTTCTCTAGAGAGAATGACTAGGAATCCGGCTGTGGAAGAGGGACAAGAAGAGTTCCTAGAGGGAAGGATAAAGGAGCCTTGGATACTACACTCAGGGGGGTATTTTGAGAAATGGAGGTGGGAGCTTGGAGAATGCACAGCCTACTTCAGGTGGGCATCTGGGAATACAGGATAGGAAAGAAGTTTCTACTTTTCAGAGAAATCCTTGCTCTTTGCCATTCCTTTTTCTCCATGGCATTCTCATACCTGGAGGTGCCATTTAAGTTAGCACTGTGTTTCCCTTATTACACCCCTGCTTCACCTTCCCAACTTGTCACCTGTGTTCGCTGGTCATAGGCTGAGGTGCGTTTCTGAATTGATTGTCAGTGTGAAAGTGGCAGCAACTCTGAGGTAGTGCTGAGTAGCCTGCAGATGCCTGAGGCCACTCTGACCATGCCACCGTGGGGAGGCTGCCCATCTGTGGAAGTGTTCCCATGAAGGGGAGATAGAAACAAGTGAAAACAGAATACTTAGTCATTCATCTATTCAACAAATAAGGGGATATGTGGCAAGAGCTGGGCTGATTGCTACAGGAAAGTTGGTGAAGAAGGCTTTTATCAGGGTGAGGGAGAGCTTCCTGATCCTTTCAAGCTGGAGGGTGACTTGGGGCTAAGAAGGAAATAGATCAAGAGAGACTTCTCTTGAATGATGTCAGTTTGTGGGAAGGAAGTCAGATCTGCTCAGAGAGTCGTGGAGAGGAAGACCTAACCTCTTCCCAGAGGAATATTATCTTACCCAGAAAGAAAATGGTTTGTGCTAGGCTGCTAGTGGTAAGAAACCTCAGAGCAGGAAGCCTGCCTGTGACTGAGCAAGCCACCCACGTATCCCTGTCTGGACTAGGGCGTACACCTGTCTCTTTTAAGTTTGGCTGGGGCACTAGGGCACAAGGACCAGGGGAGAGGGGCCCACTAGGATTAACAAAGTGGGACTTGGTTTGTTAGCCTTTAGAGAGGAGAAAGCATTTGTGATGAAGCGGTCACCGTAGTGGGGTCGGCTAGGTTTTGTGTAATCATGGCATTGGTGGCTCTAACCATAGATTCATTAGGTCTCAGATATTTCTGTTTTTATTGGGCCTCTTATTCCAGGATATTTATCATTCCCTGCGGATTAGGAGTATCTAGGGAAACACCTCTCATGGGATGAATTTGGAAAGAATTCTAGAGAGAATTACCTCTTTTTCAAATTCCTGAAAATTGAGATAACACGGTTTGCCATGACTCTGACAGTATTTTCTTCTCTTGAGAGAAAGGAAGGGCATGTTTCCCCTTTATTTCCCCATTTTCTTTCATGTTCTTAACTGCTACCCAGAGAATCAGCTCTGGAAGATTAAGTGAGGATAACCTTTGACTAGTATTTGAAATCGTTCCTATGCTCTGAAGCTTATATAGTTTTTAAAATATGACTATTAAAAAACTAAAGTAAGTTAATTCTGGAATGGTTATTTGGAACTCAGCCTCGATTTTTTTCTTCCAGAGCAAGTGTCTTACAAGCATTGGTTTGAGCAATTAATTACCAACAATGGGAAAGTGGCAGAAATAACATACTTTTCCCTCTCCAGCTATAAAGATTATGTTCTCAAACTTGCCATAGGGCAATTCATAATTGAGTAAATTAATATCTTATGGGCAAAAATAACCCTATGAAAACTTTATATTTTATGCTTATGGAAAAAAAATATAGTTTACTGAAAGCAAATGTTAATGTAATTTTTTTCTAAATGAAAAAAAAACCTAAACTCATTGCTAGCACGTAGTAAATGTTCAATAAATATTTATTTGTTGAATTAAAAAAAATAGGAGCAGTGGATTGGGAAAACATTTACATAATTGTGACTACATGTTAATACCTATAATATTCAGAAAGACCATTATAATTTATAATAGAGTAATAATGGATTTCAATAGACAATGTATGCGATAAAAATACAAATGGTGGACACATTCTAATAAAAATAATGAATGTCAATGTATTAATTTGCATCCACCACATTCACAAAAATTTTTAAAAATACTATCCAATTTTGGCAAAATTTTGGTGAAGCTGGTATTCTCAGAAATACCAAAAGTCATAAAGATGCTTATGCCCAATGACCTAACAATGTTATTCCTGAGAATTTATCCCAAAGAAATAATTCAGAATAAGAAAATATCTGTTTAAGATGTTCATATCATTGTTCTTGATAAAAACAACAAATGAAAAATGGCGGAAATGCCTTAGAATATAGTACTATTAAAAACAATTATGTGGGGGCTTCCCTGGTGGCGCAGTGGTTGAGAGTCCGCCTGCCGATGCAGGGGACACGGGTTTGTGCCCCGGTCTGGGAAGATCCCACATGCCGCGGAGCGGCTGGGCCCGTGAGCCATGGCTGCTGAGCCTGTGCGTCCGGAGCCTGTGCTCCGCAACAGGAGAGGCCCCAACAGTGAGAGGCCCGCGTACCACACAAAAAAAAAAAACCCACCCCCCCAAAATAACCAATTATGTTTAGTGAAGAAAAGAACAGAATAGAATAGAATAGAAATGGTAATAGAATAAAATATGGTAATATTAAAGACAACATGGTGAAAAAAAGACATTTCTAGTACAATAGCATAATGGGATATTATGCAGCCAAGAAGACAATAAAGTAAGTACCAAAAAGTCACAACTTAGAAAAATGTTTGTTATAATGACTCAAAATTGTACGCTAGCTGATTAAAGCAACAGAAAAGCATGCGTGCACACAGATGAGTACAGTGAAGAGCAGGGAAGGTGCAGGAGTGGAATAGAATTTGCCCAGTGTTTGGGTGATGGGATTAGGAGAATATGCTTTATTTTGTTAAAAATTCCTTTACTTTTATATATTTCTTACTTACATAATGAATTTTACATTGAAAATAAAAGATTAAAATAGCAGAGAGAACAAACAAAAGCGATGACAAAGGTTTAAAGAAGCCTGTGTTTGAAAATTTAATTTATGGACCCTTCTCTATGTACTTTTATTTCTAATTTCCTATTTTCTTTATAGTAGAAAAGCCTTACAGGTTATTTGGCTTGTTCTGCTATTAATGAAAAAGAAGTTTCCAGGCATCTGAACAGTCTTGTTTCCAATGCTCTCAGGGCTGGGGTCAGCTCCCTCAGGGCCCTATTGCACAGTGTCATGGACCTCAGCGTTAGGGGATTAATCAAGTATGCAATACAGTGAGAAAATAACAGTATTTACAACTTTGCAACTGCTTGTACTCTGCTGAACTCCGGTTGCTTATTTCCTCTTTGGAAAAGAAATGGGTGGCTACAGGTTCAAAATGAATCTAGTCTTCCTCCTCATAGGAAAGGACCTTCCTGGCTCCCTGGGTCTGTTTACTCATTTTGAGCCATATCTCATGAAGGGCATGTTCATTTGCCTTAGGTGAACTTGACTGCAGCTGCCACTTGCTTTGTTTCAGGGCAAGTGTCAGAAAGAATAGTACAGTCCTAAGGGACTCAGCTCATTGCCTGCAAACTATGTCCATGTCTGGCTGCTGTATTGTACATCTTCAAACCTGACTGTACCTGAGAATCAACTATAGAGGGTGTTAAAAATAGAGGTCCACTGGCCTCAACCTGGAGACTCTGAATCAGCAGGGCTGAGGTGAAACCCAGAAATCTGTACTTTTACCAACCACAGCAGAGGATTGTATGTGTGGCCAGATTTGGGAACCACTGATCCAGATTTTTCAAGATTTTGCCTGGCTCTCCCATCCTTCCTCTCTGCCATAAATATTTATTAAGCTTCTATTATCTGCCAGCACACCATTTGTATGAGGTTGCTCAAACATACACACATTCATCACTAAACTGTAGAGCAAAAGTGGACATCCCAACTCAACATGGTAAAGATGTCAATTCTTCCCAAATTAATTTAGAGGTCAAATGTGATTCCTATCAAATCCCCAGCAAAGCATTTTGTAGACATAGATAAGCTTATTCTAAAATACATTTTATAAATTTTATTCTATAGTTTTAGTGTAATTTACATTATATAAAAATTTTTAAATGCTCTGAAAATGCACAAGCCCTAGAACAGCTAAAATAATCTTGAAAAGGTAGAATAAAGTGGGAGGAATCACTGTACTCAATATAAAGGTTTACCATATAGCTACCATAGTCAAGTCAGTGTAATCTGGCAGAAGGATAGACACATAGGTCAATGGGACAGAATGAAGAACCCAGAAATAGACCTGCACAAGTATTCCCAATTAATGTTTGACAAAGGTGCAGAAGAAATTTAATGGAAAAAAAATGGCCTTTCAACAAATGGACATCCATAGACCAAAAAACCAAAAAACCAAAATAACAACAAAAAAACTCCATCGGTCCCATTAACTTTACACCTTTACAAAAACAAACTCAAAATGGATCATAGACTCAAATGTAAATGTAAAACTATGAGACTTTTAGAAGAAAAAAAGGAAAGGATTGGGTTCTAGGGCTAGGCAATGAGTTCTTAGACTTGACACCAAAAGCACAATCCATAAAAGGAAAAATTAATAAATTGATCCTTTCTCTGTGAAAGTTTCTATTAAGAGGGTGAAAAGACAAACTGTAAACTGGGAGAAAGTATTTGCAAACTACACATCCAACAAAGGATTAGTATCTAAAATATATAAAGAACTCTCAAAACTCAACAGTAAAATACAAAAAAAAATCCACTTAGAAAATAGGCAAAAGACATGAACAGATATTACACTGAGGATTATATACAGATGACAAGTAAGCTCATGAAAAGTTGTTAAATCTCATTAGCTATTAGAGAAATGCAAAGTCAAACCACAGATATCTCTATACACACATCAGAATGGTTAAATAACAAATGACAACACCAAATGCTAGTAGGATGTGGATAAATTGGGTCACTCATACATTGCTGTGGGAATATAAAATGGTACAGTCACTCTGGAAGACAGTTTGGCAATTTCTTATAAAAAAGTAAATATACAATTATCATAAGACTCAGCAACTGCATATTAGACATTTATCTCAGAGAAATGGAAACATGTTCACACAAAAACCTGTACCTGAATGTTCATAGGATCTTTATTTGTAATAGCCAAAAATTGCAAATAATCTGGATGCCTTTTAAGCAGGTGAATGGTTAAATAAACTTTGGTACATTCACACCAAAAGGAGTGAACTATTGATACATGCTTGGATGGATCTCTAGAGAATTATGCTGAGAGAAAAAGCCTGTCACAAAAGTTTTCACAGCATGACTCCATTTATATAACATTCTTAAAATGACAAAGTTATAGAAATGGGGAACAGATTTGTGGTTACTATAGGTTTGGGAGGAAGTAGGGGAGGAGATGGACAGGGAAGTGGGTGTAGTTATAAAAGGGTACCAGGAGAAATCCTGATGGTGATAGACTCTTCTGTGTCTTGACTGTGGTGGTGGATACATGACCCTACCCCCATGATAAAATTGTATAGAACTTTTTAAAAAATTGAAACACAGCTGATGTACAATATTATGTATGTAAATTTCAGGTATTATAGAACTTAAAATACACATACAAATGAGTACAAGTAAAACAAAGAAATCTGAACAAGAGGGATGGATTTCATCAATGTCAATATCCTGGTTGTGATGTCGTACTAGTTTTGTAAGATGTTACCATTGTGGACAAACTGAGTGAAGGGTACAGGGAATCATCTGTATTAGTTCATATAACTGCATGTGAATCTATAATTATCTCAAAATAAAAAAGTTTAATTTTGAAAAGTGGTCTTCCCAACTCTGCTTTAACCATGCCGTGGCTGTTCACATATTGGCAGGGCGGGTTCTACAGAAAGTTACAGATCCATCCACCAAGAGTGCAGAGTGAGGGTGCTCAGCCTCCACTACCAACTGTCTGAATCAAACATGATTCTCCAACAGCCCATCTACATAGTCAGTGCCATCACTGTGGTACTTGTAGTATTTAAAAAAATTTTATTAATATATAGTTGATTTACAGTGTGTTACTTTCATATGTTATACATATACATATGTATAACATTTTTAGATTCTTCTCCATTATAGGTTATTACAAAATATTGAGCCTTTCCCCAAATTCTGTATTAGGACACTCTATGTCTACAACTCAAAGGTAGAGACCGTTGCCAACCCTGGTCCTTTTGGATTTCTGTTTCTCAACCAGGCTTTCCTTCACTGGAATTTTCAAATTTCCTTTTATCATTTTGAAATGGGAGGCCCAGTGTCTACCTGTGTTGAGGATACAATCCTTTTTCTAAAGTACTTCTCAGAGAGAAGTTGAAAGTCTTAACTACCCCTGTGGGCAGAGGCCACTCTTCATTGTAGAGCTTTGTCAGAGCCTGGTGGGTTTGAAGCTCTGTGCCAAGCACTCTGTGTTTAACCCCACCACAGGCTTGTGGGGTAGGTACTTGTGGTGGAGTGGGACCATGTGATTTGTTCTGACCAAAAAGTTGTGAGCAGAAGTAATGCATACCATATCCATACTAACTGTAGACACATCCAGACATTTAATTGCAGGTGCTAAACCCTCTAGAGATCTCTATCCCCATCGGCCACAGTGATCACAGGGTGTGGGATGGTGAGTGCTCCATCAGTCTGAGGGTTGAAGTCAGGGATCAAAGAGCAGAGCTTCCAGCTGACCCACATTGGATATGCACTGAAAGCATGAATCAAAGCTTTACTGCTCTAAGTGACTAAGATTTGATGGTTTGTTTATTACAGCAGCATAACCTAGCTTATTCTGACTCATACATTCTTAGGGTCATTTTTATATATGAGGGAACTGAGACCCAGAGAAATTTAATATTTGTCTGAGGTCACAAGTAAATAGTGATGCTGAAATAAAACCCAGGTCACTTGGAATAAAGCCACCCCTTGCCACTGAGCCTCTGAGTTGGGCAGGGGGGCTGCTGGCCTGGCCTGGCCAGCCTGATTTCTCAGAGGATTTCTCAGTGTGGATTGACACTGGTTCTTTTCATAAAAAAATAAAATCACAATTAAATCTCTCAATCACAATGCCTCCCTAAGAACTTGGCAAACCAAGGAGAATGTATGACTTTCAAGACTGTATTAGAAAGACTTTGAGAAATAAGAAAAAAAGTCAGAAATTCTTTATTTTTTTAAACAGCAATTAAAAAAATAAATTTTATTTATTTATTTATCTATCTATCTATCTATTTATGGCTGCGTTGGGTCTTCGTTGCTGCACGCGGGCTTTCTCTAGTTGTGGCGAGTGGGGGCTACTCTTCATTGCGGTGCACAGGCTTCTCATTGCGGTGGCTTGTTTTGTTGTGGAGCATGGGCTCTAGGTGCGCAGGTTTCAGTAGCTGTGGCACATGGGCTCAGTAGTTGTAGCACATGGGTTTAGTTGCTCCACAGCATGTGGGATCTTCCCAGACCAGGGCTCGAACCCGTGTCCCCTACATTGGCAGGTGGATTCTTAACCACTGTGCCACCAGGGAAGCTCCAGATATTCTTTATTCTGATTGGAAGATCCTCTGAACATTGCTTATTAATGTTCTCAGCTCACACCAAAGAAGTCTCTACTCTCACCATGCCTCTCCACATTGCAGCCAAAAATAGCATGCTAAGGGCCAAACATGTACTCCCTTGAGTAATACCATTTGATGGCTAATCCTATAGGATAGCATTAAAATTTCTTAGCATAGTGTACAAAACACTGCAGGATGTGGCTAGAACTTGGTTCTCCGATTGCAATTCCATCTCTGACCATCCCTCAAACTCTCTCTTCCTCATGCAGTCATATGGGGCTCCTAGAATACGCCACGCTTTCTCATGCTCCTTCCTGTGCTGCTCTGTGCCCTACACGCCCATATAGGCCACTCTCCCTTCTTCATTCAGTTAACGCCTACTCATGTTTTAAGAGTCACCTCCCCTGGCAAGCCAGGAGCACTGGTGATCACCCATCCATAGCCTGTGAGGGATTAGAGGGTAAGGAGGCCAGGAATGGAAGATTCCTCTGAGTTGTTGGAATGCCATGGCATTTTCCCTTCCACACCTGTTTCCCAGCCCTGGGGAGGGGAGGGGAGAGGGAAGGCAGTGCTTCTTCTCCTTCAAGACCTTTGCATGCATAACAGGAACTTCAGGAGAGTAATTTATAAGGCTTGATATGTGTCTCCAGCAATGTGGGGGGACACAAGGGCTTGGTGTCTGACCCATGCCCAAGCAAGCGAAAGGTGAAAGGAGATGGCTGAAACAACATGATTGGTGGGAGAGCAAAGAGGAAGATGACTGCCCAGGCCTGTAACTGCTGATACCCTTGGTAGGGGAAGGACGTGGAAGCCCTTCTTAGAACCAAGTGGATCTCCACTTGGAGATCCACAGGTGGGGCACCATCTGGAACTGCCCTAAAACAAGCAGAAGGGTCATGGACCCAAACAAAGAGAGACTCAGAGCCTCAGCTCACAGAGGGTGGATTGGGGAGAATCACGGAAAGCACCCTCCTTTGGCTGACAAATGACCCGAAGGTGGCCCTCCCTCCATTTGAGAAGCTCCTCATGAGGGCACAAAGCCAAGTCTGCATTTTGGTCTCCACTTATTCATTTGTCTGGCACCTTTATTCATGGTCCTGGAATGAGCCCATGGGAGACAGGAACAGAGGGAGGGCATTGTAAACAACTGGCCAGTGGCAACATCACCCAGGCCATGGAGCTGCACTTGGAGATACCTCAAAAGGGAATTCTTAGGGAAACCATAAGGTTTTCTCAGGCAAACAGCTAGCTCAAAATATCTGCTGAAGTCAGAGAGCCCTGTGTTGGATTCCAGCTGCAAAGATGTCAGACACTGAGTCTGGAGGGTAGGATGTGGGTGTGAAGTTGGGTGAGAAAGGAGAAACTGATGTGCCCATTTCCCATGCCTATTTCCAGTCCAAAGCAGTTCTGGCCTTGAGACAGAGAGAGCCTAAGAGTTAGATAAGAAGTCAGAGGGAGCCTTACACTGAAATGGGACTGTTCTGGTTGCTCAAAGTTATAGACCTGCCCAAGATTTTATATTCAAGAACCCAGGAAAAAAATGCATCTGGGCACTGAGTTTGAATGACACTGAAAAGAAACAAAGAAGTTGCCTCTGTGTGCACCCTATTCTGTCCAGCTAATAAGATGCAGTAAGATGGCAACATCGGAATTCTTGCTGTAAAGCACAGAGCTTGACACAGACCAAGAGGATTGAATACATGAGGACTAAAAGGCATGCATCCAGCTCCTCTCTTAGAATTTGGCAGTGTTTGCAGTTCACTTTCTGCTACATCATTATTTTACTGTTAATAAGCAGAGCTGGAAGTAGAAGGCAGGGCATTTATAGGCAAGGGTTTGTAGCAGGCTCACCTGCCAACTTAACAACTCTCCCATCAAAGCCTAAGGATTCTCTCTCTTTGTGGTGTGTGCAGGCAGAGCGGTGGGCTGGTCATTGCTCTGCAAACCGGTGAGTAGCCAACTAATGGATCAATCAATTGATATTTATTGGGCATTGCCCATGTGCCAGGCTCAGGAACTAGGCATTTGGGAATCCAGAATGAGGTAAGTGCATGTCCTTCTGCTTTCTAAATAAAATAGTGTTCAGCCTCTACTGGGATTTTTATTGGCCTTGTACTTTTCCACAATTTATTTTTATAGAGTCTTTTATGTGAAGTGTCTCAAAGCTGAGCAGAGAGAAAGAAACACACAGACAAGGTCTCACAGCTTCTCCCAAGCCCACAGTCCTCATCGACTCACACTTGATCATGCTGGATGTGAAGAACACCATCCAAAAATAAACGGGCTGCAAAGCAGAGGCCTGTACCAGGATGGAGTCGTGGAAGGGTAGTGCTGCTGAAATGATTCTTCTTTTTTTTTTGGTCAGCGTTTCTTGTTCTTAGTTATTTGCTCTTCCCTGGCCCCAAGCCAGGTTTAGAAAGCTCTGAACTTGATCATGGGCCTTAGGGGTTGTGAAGAAATGACTTTGGGTCCTGAGGTCCTGGGTACAAGCTGTCCACTGGGGTCTGGGAGGCCCTCAAGGGACTCTCTGATTGTGTCTGGAGACACACAGCTTGGGATGAGAGACCATTCGGGCAGTAAATTCTTACACTTGAAAGGGGCAGATGGGTCTCAGCTCAGTGGAGAGCAGAGGTATGTCTGGCTCTCAGGGTCCATCCTGAGGCAGTCTGGGTGCTCAGACCAGGGTCAGGAATGCAGACTGTGAGATTCCAGAATCTGCGTCACCTCTGTGCTGGTCACTGCTGCTACCCCAGTTGAGCTTCCCCAGGGATCCACAGTGAGCCTGGGACCAAGTAGGACATGAGAAGGTGGTGTCTGGGGGGCAGCAGGGAGGGGACAATCAAGCTACTCTTCAGTCAGGCTAGAAAGGGGACCTTTCAGTAGCAGATCAGGGACTTAAGTCCAGGCCTGCAAGACTCCTTGCACTGCTGGTAATAGCAAGTCATAGGGATTTGAAAAGGCCTCCAAAGAATGGCAGAAATTTTGATAAAGAACTAACCTTTATAATTCTTCGAATTTTTCACTGGTGAAAACAGAAGCAGCCTTTTGGGTCAGTGGCCACTGGGAATATGATGTGGTTTAACAGTAAGTTGAGGGACATGATGAGACCTCGGGGTTCACTCCCACCAAGTATTCATTCAGTCTCCATTTAGTGATTTCCTGATGCCGTGGGTGAAAATTCTGTGTGTGTGTCCCCATGACAGCCATCTACATAGGAACACAACAATAGAACATTCTGATTCATTTGTGCTGCTCAGATTTGTGAAATAGTGATGGCATGCAAAGTTCTGACATTAGACACTACGAGAAACAACAGGCATCCCCTTAAAGGGGGCCCATCTTTAAGGAGGAACACTACCTTGGGATGGGAGGGAGCCTTGGCTTCTGAGGAAAGGCAGGGCCTCTGGTGGAGAAAAGGGATCTGCTGTCAGTGATTCATGGAGCAGGAAGTTGACCTCTCCACGCCTGGACAGAGGGTGACTGTTTTGGCTCAGTCCCAGCTCAGCTCAAGGATATGGCTCTCCTGGACCAGGCTGTGGGCTAAGTGAGGCAAGTCTCATCATGCCTTTAAGGGAACTGGATCCACCAGAGTGGCTCTGGTCAGGACCAAACGCAGAGAGGTGCGCTTGTTAAGATAAAAAGATTCTGGCTTCCTGTATTGAGTCAATGTCTACACGCTGAATTCCCCCTACACTGACCACCCTAGATGAAACTGTCTCACCCGACCTAGCAGCTATAACTGACCTCACGTTCTGGCACAGTCTAGTGACTCCTTCTGCAATCGTCTATCCTGTTCAAAGTGCCCAAACACTTCCTGCCCCTTTCTGACACTGCAAACCAGTCCTCTACCCCGGCCCCTCTCCAACTCAGTAGGGAGCTGAGGGGGCAGGTGCGAACCAGGCCATCACCCCTAGAGAACACAGTCCTCAGTGGTTCAGGATGTGGGCATGGCTCAGAGAGTTGCTGGCATTATGAGCCTGGCTTGGGACCAGGCACGGACAGGGCGATGTACCAGGGACCACAAGGCATCCACCACCGGGTCCGCGGTAACTGCTCCAGTGCTTCGGAAGACCAGCAGGGGGAGGCACTGCCGACTCCAGCCTGCTTGCAGAGGGTGCCGGCGCAGAGCGCGGCTCCAGTACGCAGGCTCATGGGAGCCTCCAGGATTGGACGACACCGATCTCGCAGGGCCGGCGGGCTCCCGCGCGAACCCAACTGGCAAGGGGGCTGGGAGCAGGTGTGTCGGATGGGGCCAAGCTGGGCGGGGCCAAGCTGGGCGGGGCAGGTCCAGGTGAGGAAAGGTGGCGGGCCCCCGACAGGACGTGGGGGAGGGTAGAGGGGGCTGCTGCAGTGGGGCTTGAGAGAGCAGGCGTGGGCCCACCCAATGGCCTTGAGAGGAAGATGCCTTGATGCCCACTGAAGGAGTGGACTGTGGCTCCAGCCACCATAGGGAGGCCTCCTGGGCTGGATTCGGGCAGGCCCTGGGCAAAGTGAGGCCTGCTGAAGCCTTGCGGGGAGACAGCCTGTGCAGTGTGATGCCCAGCTGTGCTGTGACATGTGTCATGGGTCCTGTGTGTCACAGGTTTGGGACAGGAAACACTGGCTCTGTGGTAAAGAAAGGCCTTGAACTCTCGCTGAGGAGCATGGAACCACTGTGAGTGGTAAGAAGCCATAATCAGGTACTAAGACACAGTCTCTGCTGCCTGGGCTGGGGAGGTTTGGAGGCCAAGAGCTCCATTCTCACTCAAGGACTAGTGAGGGCTGAAGGGCCTAGAGAGAAACAGAGCAGTAATTCATGATTAGTTCCACAGCTTTTTTTTTTTTTTTTTTTTGTGGTACGCGGGCCTCCCACCGTTGCGGCCACTCCCGCCGCGGAGCACAGGCTCCCGACGTTCAGGCCCAGCGGCCACGGCCCACGGGCCCAGCTGCTCCACGGCACGCGGGATCCTCCCGGACCGGGGCACGAACCCGTGTCCCCTGCATCGGCAGGCGGACCCTCAACCACTGCGCCACCAGAGAAGCCCTCCACAGCTATTTTGAACACCTCCTGTGTGCTAGGACTGTTCTAGATGGGCATCGTCCCTGCCTTCATGGAATTATATTCCAGGTGGGAGAGAGCCTGTCAAGGCTGAGTCCTGGGTTTTTGCCTTGTCTACTTTTGCCTTGCTCTTTAATGAGATGGGGAAAACTGTAGGTGAGAGGTAGGTTTCATTTTTGGAATGGTTGGAATCAAAAATTGTTTTGGATATATTATGTTGAGATGCCTAGTGGGTTTTCTCCCAACACGCAGCATATGAACAATATACTTGGAAAGAGTTTTACACTAAACTCCATATACCCACCACCTAGACCCTACCATTAATATTTAGCTACACTTGTTTTTTCACATGCCTGTTCATCTCACCATCCCTCTCTCCATCTGTTAATCACTTGGTAGATTTTTTTTAATTGTGGTAAAATACACATAATGTAAATTACCTAGTAGATTTTTAAGATGTCAAATAGGCCATTGGAAATTTGAATCTGAAGTCCTAGGGAATGTTAGGGCTAGAATTGGTCTTTGGAATCATCACCACATAGGTGGTATTTAAACTAAAGGACTAGGTGAAACCACCTAGGTTGAGAGTGTACATAGAGAAGAGGAAGGAAGCCAAAAAAGAGGGAGTTGGTGGCTAACCATGGTGAATGCTACTGTGCAAGATAGTTGGGCAATTAGGAGGATTTTAATCACTTTAACAAGAACAACTTTAGTGGAGTAGAGGGGCCTTAAGGTCAAGTGGAATTTTGTTTTTAAGATGGAGGAAACTAGAATATGTTTATATGCCAGTGGGATTGAACTCATAGAAAGGGAGAAATGATGCAGATAAGGGGAACACTGCAGGGGAGGTATGTGAACACCTGAGAGGGGAGGAGCCTCCGGAGTAGGTGAGCAGTTGGCTTTGAAATGAACAGGAACACATATTCCGTTGTATCCAGAGGGAAAGCCGAGACAAATGCAGATGCGGACAGGTGGTAAGAGGCATCATCTATCTGTGAAGGTAGTCACTGGCTGAAAGCAAGGGCAGCAGGGGAAAGAAGAGGTGTTAGGAGACACATGTGACATAGTCCTTCTGGAGAACGGGGAAGTGAACTAAGTACGGAAATGAAATTGGATTGCTAGGCAGTGCTGAGTGCCCGTTTGAGATGTGTAGTCGTGAACTTAGAGTGGGATCAACCTAGTGGGGTTGTGTGGCTTCCCATGGGTGGGAAGGGTGTTGTGAAGTTTAGGTGCGGTAATACATGGAAAACATTTAATACAGTGGCAAGCACATGATGAATGTTACCTGTTTGAATTCTTGCTTTGTTTTTCTTTTGTTTATACAAATGAGACTGAGGAAGGCTGACATTTACCACCTGAGAGGATCTTCTCCTGTGACATGTTCTCCAGTCACACCAAAGTCCACTGCAGTTTGCAGCTACTTGGAAGTCTGGCTCCCGGTGTGGTTACATTTATACAGCTTGATAATTGGGTATGTTTGCTAAAAAGAGACAAACTATAGCAAATAGAGCTTTCCATTTTCAGACTAACTCATAGACTAGAGGGGCTGGGGGTTTGTCACAGTGGCAGTTCTTATAAGTTTTCATGAATATCTTTTATTACTGCCTGTCTTATCGGATCTGATGTAATGGCAATCTACAGAATCTATGGATCTCAGATCACCAGGGGAAATTTTCAGTTTCATAGGTTGTAATTTCTCCGTGACCACTTGGGCTGTTTTATGATACAAATAATAAAAATGGCTGACATTGACAGGTCTTCAAAGTGCCAGGCACTGTTATAAGCACATTATATGCATAATCTTGTTTAACTGTCATCTCAACTCAGTGAGGCAGGTACTATTATTGTCTCTATTTTTCAGATGCAGAAATAGGCTCCGAGGGGTTAAGTAACTTGCCCAAGGTACACATGGTCTGATCTCCAGTTTCTGCTGCATACTTCAACTTTTTTTTTTTAAAGACCTTGGCCATCACTCATCTACACTGTAGTGGAGTAGGCAAGATAATGGACTGAAGCAGATTGCCTGGATTGAAAAACTGCCGCATACTAGCTCTGTGACTTTGGACAAATTATTTAACCTCTGTGTGCCTTTGTTTCTTTATCCATGAAATGGGAATAATAATCGTACCTGATGATAGGGTTCTTGTGAGGATCACATGAATTAATATACTTAATAAGCCTAAATTAATGCCTGGTTATGTAAATGCTGCACTACCACCTACCTGGTAGTGCAGCCATGGTGGTATGTGTACTGATTGATTGACTCCCCTAAAATCATTCTCTAAGGTTCCTACTACTGGTCTAGGTTGAGTTTGGTAATACTCCTAACTCGGGGATCATCTTTGTTTCCTCTGATTTTATTATCTCTCTGAGGGAAGCAAACATACCAGTTTGCTTCTAGGTGCAGAAAACAACTTGGATTTCACTCAGATTCATCTGACCAGTGATGTTCATTTAATTTGTCCTGGCATTGCAGTACCACTTAAAGGGAAATAAGGCTTGGGGAGTAATGTGATTCCATTTTGCCCTTCCCAGGTCAGTAGTCTATTAGAGGGATTTGGTTAGAAAGGCCAATGGGCTATATAACCAGTGCTGGGCACAGTGTATGGTAAATGATGTGGGTCAAGGGGCTGCACATGAATGTGTTCTGAAACGATCTGTAAAATTGAGACCTGCTGTGATGTGTTCCTTCAGTTACTAAAAGCAACTGAGCAGCCTTGGCATGGGAGGCCAGTGAAAGTTCTAAAAGATGTTTTCTGGTAGACAGCACGTAGACTAAATGCATGGTATAAAGTAATGGTTCCCAGTGGGTCTGCATCAGGATAATCAGGAGAGTTTTATGAAGCTTTGCAAAATGATTGGCTTCACATCCACAGATTCTGAATCAGTAAGTCATGATGGGGTTCTGGAATCAATCTATTTTTTAAGAGCTCCCTGAATGACTCAGATGTGTACTTAGCATGGGATATCATTAATGCAAATCAGTGCTTTTCAGTCCTGTGTTTTAAAATCACTGTTCAATTAGCTTTTTAAAAAATACTGATGCTCTGGACTCACCCCAGGGTTTCTGAGTCAATTGGCTTGGGCAAAGTCTGGACATTTGGTATTGGTATTTTAAAAAAATCTTCTTAGGTGATTAACCTGCAGCCAGGTTTGAGAATCACTGGTGTAAATAATCAGCTAGATTTCCCTCCATAGTTTAGTTACTCCTAGATTTAACATAGACATAACTTCAGGTATCATCTTATCAGGAGAGTGAAAAAATTAGTATTTCTAAACTTTCCCAATGAAGATGTTCAATTTAATAATCAGACAACAAAGAAAGATATGAATTGATGATTGAATTAGCATTTATCACTGGGCAATGAAGATTTCATCAGGTTTTCCCTGGGGAGGAGAATTAACATTTACTGAGACCTTTGTGTTTAATCTCAATCTTACAACAACTCTGGGAGGTGTGTATTATTCCCATTTTGTAGGTGAGAATTTGGGGGCTAAGGGAGGTTAAGTAACTTACCCAAGACTTACACCCGGATATGTACAGCTCCATAGTCTAGGTTCCATTTCCTCAATGATTCTTAACTTTACACAATTGGATTACCTGGGTAACTTTAATGATCAATTCTTGGATCCCATACTCAGAGATTCTGATTTCATTGATTTGGTATAGCCAGGAATCGGGATTTTGCAAAGCTGTCTATCCAGATAATTCTAATGTGCAGCTGAAATTGATAGTCTCTGCGTTACACCATGTAGCCTTCTGGTGGTCTAATCATTTTCCTTTACACCAGTAGGTTGTCCCTCTGTAGAGCGCTGTGACTGGGTTCCTTGCCTACATACATTCACATATCTTAGTGTCCTTTCTGCTCCTTCCTGCCTCTTAATAAATACGTATTGAGTGCCCAGTTTGTGCCATTTTTCTTGGTGCTGAGATGACACAGTGGTAACAAGACAGACCAAGTCACCAACCTCATGGTACTTATACTGAGGGAGATACACAGTAAACATATGAGCAGATAAATTTTGACTTACATACGTAAGCAAACTTTAAGGTAATGCAAAGTGCTTTTAAGAAAAATAAAACAAAGTAACAAGTAGAGTGATCCTAACAGCAATTATGAGCATTCCAGTTGCTTCACATCGTTGCCAGAACTACTTTGTATTGTTTTGTGTGTGTATGTTTTATTTTAGACATTCTAATAGGTGTGAAGTGGTATTTTATTATTGGTTTTTTTTTGCATTTTTCTGTTGACCAGTGGTGTTGAACATCTTTTCATATGTTTATGTACCATCTGTATTTTTTCTTTGTAAAGTGTCTGTTGAAATTTTTTGCCCGTTAAAAAAAATTGGGTTTATTTCTTCTTTTTGAGTTGTAAAGGTCTTTATATGTTTGGGATATAAGTCCTTTTTCAGATATGTGTTTTCTCCAAGTCATGATTTTTCTTTGTATTATTTTTTAATGATATCTTTTGAGGAGCAGAAGTTTTTAATGTTTATGAGTCCAGTTAGCAAGTTTTCTTTTGTGGTTTATGCTCTTAATGTCCTGAGACATATATTCTCTCACTGTTTGGGAAGCTGGAAGTACAAAATCAAGGTGTCAGCAGGGCCATGCTCTCTCTCTGAGGGTTCTTGGGGAGCACCTTTTTTTCCTCTCCCTCTATTTTGATGGTTGCTGCCAATCCTTGGCAGCACAATTCAGTTGGTTGACACCATTCAAATCAGAGCAGTCTTCCCTCCACCCCCAAAAGTCATGTCCTTACCATATACAAAATCCATTTGCTCCATCTCAACATCCTCAAGAGGCTTGACCTATTACAGCATCAACTCTGAGTCTAAAGTCTCATCAAAATTTCATCAACTCAGAATGTCCCAAATCTTATCTTATAAATCATCCAAATCAGATATTTGTGAGTCTCTGAGTATGGTCTATACTGGGGCAGAATTCATCTCCATTTGCTTATCTTGAAACCTAGAAGACAATGGTGTTTTAGGCATAGGATGGACATTCTCATTCCAGAAGAGAGAAAGTGGAAGGGGAAAAATGGTTCACAGGTCCCAAGTGAGTCCACACAGCAGGGCCAATTTCATTAGGTTTCCAGGCCTGGGCATAATTCTCTGGCTTGATCCATCCTCTGGGCCCATGGAGGCCCTGTGGGCCTCTGAGCTGCCCTCAGTGAAGTCGACCTAACTGACCTTGGCCTGCAGCAGCAGATGAGATGCACCCTCTGGATGGCCTGTTTCCTGATTGTAGAATACAAAAAGTCTGACAGCCTTCCTATATTTCATTCTAGCTCTGTCCTCTTTGTTCCAGGCTAGCAGTGTTTCTGCTGGGAAGGATGGCTGGATCCATGAGTCTTACACCTAATCTCTCTGGTGAAAGGTTGTCCAACTGATTCTTTAGTCCTGTTTCCAGAGCATGATATCTTGGACAGGTTGAGAATTTTACAGATCATCAAGTGTTGGTTCCTTTTTGCTTAATAATTTCTTCCTCAATTTATATCTTTCCTCTTGCATTTTACTATAAGCCACAAGGAGAAACCATGGTCACATCTTTCACACTTGGCTTAGGAATCTCCTCAGCTAAATATCCAAGTCATTATTTACAAGTTTTACCTTCCACCCAATAGCAGAACACAATTTAGCCAAGTTTCTGTCACTTAGTAACAAGGATCACTTTTCTTCCAGTGTCCAATAATATGTTCACCATTTCCTTTTAAAGACTTCACCAAAAGAACCTTTTCAAGTTTGCATTTCTAGCAACAGTCTGTTCTTGACGATACATGTATTCTCTAAGACTGTAGATGCTTTTTCTAAAATTCCCCTCTTTTCTTTCTGACCGCTCACCAGAATTGCCTTTAACATTTGTATTTATACCAACAGTTTTTTTAAGGCAATCTAAGCTTTTTCTATTATGTCCCTCAAAACTCTTCCAGCTTCTACCCATTACCTGATTCCAAAGCCACTTCCACATTTTTTAGATAATTAGTACAACAGCACCACACTTTTTGGTACCAGAATATGTATTAGTTTCCTAGGTTTGCCATAACAAAGTACTACAAACTGGATGACTTTTAAAAAAGAGAAATGTATTCTTTCACATTTCTGGAGGCAAAATTCTGAAATTAAGGTGCCAGCAAGGCCATACTGTCTTTGAAGTCTCTATGGATGGATCTTTCCTTGCCTCTCTCTAACTTTTAGTGGTTGCTAGTAATCTTTGGTGTTCCTTGGCTTATAGACATATGACTCCAATTTTTGCCTCTGTTAACACATGGATTTCTTCCTCTGTGTCTGTGTCCAAATTTCCCTTGTCTTATAAGGACATCAGTCATTGGCTTAGGAACTCATCTTCACTTGATTATACCTGGAAATACCCTATAAATTTACATTCACAGGTACTGGGGGTTAGGACTTTAAAATATTTTTTGGGGGGATGCAGTCACATAGGAGAAAATCTAGGTGGTCTTGGTTTTGGCAATGAATTTTTAGATACAAAACCAAAAGAAAGAAAAAATATAAATTGGACTTTATTAAAATTAAAAACTTCTGTGAAAGATGCTGTTAAGAAAATAAAGACAGGGCTTCCCTGGTGGTGCAGTGGTTGAGAGTCTGCCTGCCGATGCAGGGGACACGCGTTCGTGCCCCGGTCCTGGAGGATCCCACGTGCCGCAGAGCAGCTGGGCCCGTGAGCCATGGCCGCTGAGCCTGCGCGTCCGGAGCCTGTGCTCCACAAAGGGAGAGCCCACAACAGTGAGAGGCCCGCATACCGAAAAAAAAGAAAATAAAGACAAATTGTACACTGGGAGAAAATGTTTGCAAAACACATATCTGATAAAGGACTTGTCATAGAGTTGGAATCGTACAGTATATAGCCTTTCCAGATTGGCTTTTTTCCCTTAGCAGCATTCACTTAAGATTCCTCCATATCTATTTCTGGCTAGATAGCTTATTTCTTTTTAATCACTGAATAATATTCCATTGTATGGATATACCACAGTTTATCCATTCAACTATTGAAGTACATCTTGATTGCTTCCAGTTTTTGTTGATTGTGAATAAGCCAACTATAAACATTTGAATGCATGTTTTTGTGTGGACATAAGTTTCAGATCAATTGGATAAATATCTGGGAATACAATTGCTGGATCATATGGCAATACTAAGTTAAGCTTTGTAAGGATCTGCTGAACAGTCTTCTAGAGTGACTGTACCATTTTGTATTCTCAGCAATGAATCCACATCCTTAACAGCATTTAGTATTGTCACTTTTTGAATTTTAGCCATTCTGATAGTTAGGTTGTAACATCTTATTGTTGTTTTAATATACAATTCTCTAATGACGTATGATGTTGAGCATCTTTTCTTTTGCTTATTTGCCATCTGTACATTTTTTGGGGGGGCAGTGCCGCACGCCATGTGGGATCTTAGTTCCCTGACCAGGGATTGAACTCATGCCCCCTGCAATAGAAGCATGGAGTCCTAACCACTGGACCACCAGGGAATTCTCTGACATCTGTACATATTCTTGGGTGAGGTGTCATTTTAGCTTTTTTGCCTATTTTTAAATTGGGTTGTTTTCTTGTTGAACTTTGAGTTCTTTTCTTCTAAGCCACCCAGTTTGTGGTACTTTGTTACGGTAGCCTTTGGGCACCAATACAGTTATCTTCTAGAAGTTATTTATAGTTTTTTGTTTTACATTTAGGCCGATGATCCATTTTGACTTAATTTTCATGAAAGTATAAGGTCTATGTTTAGATTCTTTTTTTTTTTTTTTGCATTGGGGTGTCCAGTTGTTTTAATACCATTTGTCAAAAAGAATATTCTTTCTCCATTTAATTGCTTTTGCTCCTTTGTCGAAGATCAGTTGACTGAATTTGTGTGGGTCTGTGTCTGGGCTTTCTATTCTGTTTCACTTATCAATTTGTCTGTTCCTTTACCAGTACCATACTATCTTGATTACTGTAGCTTTATAGTAAGTCTTTTTTTTTTTTTTTTTTGTGATATGCAGGTCTCTCACTGTTGTGGCCTCTCCCATTGCGGAGCACAGGCTCTGGATGCGCAGGCTCAGCGGCCATGGCTCACGGGCCTAGCCGCTCCGTGGCATGTGGGATCTTCCCGGACCAGGGCACGAACCCGTGTCCCCTGCATCGGCAGGCGGACTCTTAACCACTGCGCCACCAGGGAAGCCCACTTCTGTGTTCTTGAAATGGTTATGCAGATTGCCTGGTGATGCATACACATTTTTTACAGTATTAACTAATTAGTTAATCCATCAGACACTTCTTGAGTGTGTAAAATATCTTGTCACAGAAAATACAAAAATAAAAAAGTTACAGTTCCTGCTCTCAAATGCTCATGGTCCAACCTGGGGAGATGTGTCCAAGAAATCATTATAAACAGAAATATAGTAGAAGCACAGAATGGGCTTACTTAGCCAAAACATGGGGGGAAGTGGGTAATACAGTAGAAGCTTTCAACTATATTTCCTGAAAAGTTTTCTTTTGCTTTATAAGAAAATGAAGATTCTGTTTTTATTGTATAATTTACTTTTGTAGACTTTATTGACTGCCTAGGCATCAGTACACATTTGTTGGTGGTGAATTCTATAGTCTTACACTATTACTGATTTACTACAGTGGTTGTAACTCAGAAACTGAAATAAATGTTAATCAGCTTAATATTGATATTATTTTGTTTATTTCTTCTATGATATACTATGTAAAATATAAGAAGAGAAATTCATCCAGTTTGGTTCTTGTGTTTCTATAGGGTTATCTGAAACTCACCGCACTATCAGACACCAGAAATGGGCATGTGTTTCTGATCAAAGCTGATTGTTCTGGAAATACTGCTGACTCTTATGGAAGATTTGAAATTGGTGACCGTTGGTATAGATTGATATGGATTTCAGTCTACTCATCTCTGTGCAAGAGAGATCTTACTAATTTGTGTGTATGTTGTGTGTATGTGCATCTATATAAAGAGGATAAGATGTTTGGTTGCCATTCACATGTTTATTTGGTGGAATGCAGTGGATAGCATATTTAAACACTGGTATTTAAATAATAAGAGTATCTCCAGTTATCAAGGAGCATCTTAAAATTATCTGACATTTCTGAAGGAAATTCATTTTAACTGTCTTTAATTAAGATTGTATCATTTAATGGGCAGAAGACCAAAATATGTCTCCAAAGAAGACATACAGATGGCCAATAGGCACATGAAGAGATGCTCAACATCACTAATTATTAGAGAAGTGCAAATCAAACCACATTGAGATATTACCGCAGGCTGGTCAGAATGGCCATCATTTAAAAGTCTGGTATAACAAATGCTGGAGAGGGTGTGGAGAAAAGGGAACCCTCCTACACTGTTGGTGGAAATGTAAATTGGTGCAGCCACTATGGAAAACAGTACAGAGGTTGCTTAAAAAACTAAAAATAGAATTGCCATATGATCCAGCAATCCCACTCCTGGCCATATATCTGGAGAAAACTCTAATTTCAAAAGACACATGCACCCCAATGTTCATTGCAGCATTATTTACAATAGCCAAGACACAGAAGCAACCTAAATGTTCATTGACAGACGAATGGATAAAGAAGATGTGGTATATATAAATAATGGAATACTATTCAGCCATAAAAAGGATGACATAATACCATTTGCAGCAACATGCATGGACCTAGACATTATCACATTACGTGAAGTAAGTCAGACAGGGAAAGAGAAATATCATATGATATCCCTTATATGTGGAATCTAAAATATGATACAAATGAACTTATTTACAAAACAGAAACAGACTCACAGACATAGAAAACAAATTTATGGTTACCAAAGGGGAAAGGGGGTGGGAGAGGGATAAATTAGGAGTTTGGGATTAGCAGATACAAACTACTATATATAAAATAGATAAAGCCGCTGAGCGGCTAGGCCTGTGAGCCATGGCCGCTGAGCCTGCACATCCGGAGCCTGTGCTCCGCAACAGGAGAGGCCACAACAGTGAGAGGCCCACGTACCGCAAAAAAAAAAAAAAAAAAGATAAACAACAAGGTCCTACTGTATAGCACAGGAAACTATATTCAATGTCCTGTAATAAACCGTAATGGAAAAGAATGTGTGTGTGTGTGCACGCACGTGCGCGCGCGTATTTATGTATATATAATTGAACCACTTTGCTGTATACTGGAAACTAACACAACATTGTAAATCAACTATACTTCAATAAAAAATTTATTTTAAAGATTATATCATTTAAAATATTTTCAATCATGTATTTGGGAGGTAGAAGCTTGGACAACATTCTTTTTTTTTTTTTTCATTTATTTATTTATTTATTTATTTATTTATTTATTTATTTTTTTAATTAGTTTCTGCTTTATAACAAAGTGAATCAGTCATACATATACATCTGTTCCCACATCCCTTCCCCCATGCATCTCCCTCCCTCCCACCCTCCCCATCCCACCCCTCCAGGCAGTCACAAAGCACCGAGCTGATCTCCCCGCGCTCTGTGGCTGCTTCCCACCACCTATCTACCCCACGTTTGGTAGTGTATATATGTCCATGCCTCTCCTTCGCTTTGTCACAGCTTACCCTCCCCCCTTCCCACATCCTCAAGTCCACTCTCAAGCAGGTCTGTGTCTTCATTCCCGTTCTACCCCTAGGTCCTTCATGACATTCCTTTTTTTTAAAATTCCGTATATATGTGTTAGCATACGGTATTTGTCTTTCTCTTTCTGACTAACTTCACTCTGTATGACAGACTCTAGGTCTATCCACCTCATTACAAATAGCTCAGTTTCGTTTCTTTTTATGGCTGAGTAATATTCCATTGTATATATGTGCCACATCTTCTTTATCCATTCATCCGATGATGGACACTTAGGTTGTTTCCAGCTCCGGGCTATTGTGAATAGAGCTGCAATGAACATTTTGGTACATGTCTCTTTTTGAATTATGGTTTTCTCAGGGTATATGCCCAGTAGTGGGATTGCTGGGTCATATGGTAGTTCTATTTGTAGTTTTTTAAGGAACCTCCATACTGTTCTCCATAGTGGCTGTACCATTTCACATTCCCACCAGCAGTGCAAGAGTGTTCCCTTTTCTCCACACCCTCTCCAGCATTTATTGTTTCCAGATTTCTTGATGATGGCCATTCTGACTGGTGTGAGATGATATCTCATTGTAGTTTTGATTTGCATTTCTCTAATGGTTAATGATGTTGAGCATTCTTTCATGTGTTTGTTGGCAGTCTGTATATCTTCTTTGGAGAAATGCCTATTTAAGTCTTCTGCCCATTTTTGGATTGGGTTGTCTGTTTTTTTGCTATTGAGCTGCATGAGCTGTTTATAAATTTTGGAGATTAATCCTTTGTCAGTTGCTTCATTTGCAAATATTTTCTCCCATTCTGAGGGTTGTCTTTTGGTCTTCTTTATGGTTTCCTTTGCTGTGCAAAAGCTTTGAAGTTTCATTAGGTCCCATTTGTTTATCTTTGTTTTTATTTCCATTTCTCTAGGAGGTGGGTCCAAAAGGATCTTGCTGTGATTTATGTCATAGAGTGTTCTACCTATGTTTTCCTCTAAGAGTTTGATAGTCTCTGGCCTTACATTTAAGTCTTTAATCCATTTTGAGCTTATTTTTGTGTATGGTGCTAGGGAATGATCTAATCTCAAACTTTTACATGTCCCTGTCCAGTTTTCCCAGCACCACTTATTGAAGAGGCTGTCCTTTCTCCACTGTACATTCCTGCCTCCTTTATCAAAGATAAGTTGGCCATATGTGCGTGGGTTTATCTCTGGGCTTTCTATCCTGATCCACTGATCTATCTTTCTGTTTTTATGCCAGTACCAGACTGTCTTAATTACTGTAGCTTTGTAGTATAGTCTGAAGTCAGGGAGCCTGATTCCTCCAGCTCCGTTTTTCGTTCTCAAGAGAGGCATGGACGTGTATACACTACCAAACGTAAGGTAGATAGATAGTGGGAAGCAGCCGCAGAGCACAGGGAGATCAGCTCGGTGCTTTGTGACCGCCTGGAGGGGTGGGATGGGGAGGGTGGGAGGGAGGGAGATGCATGAGGGAAGGGATGTGGGAACAGATGTATATGTATGACTGATTCACTTTGTTATAAAGCAGAAACTAATTAAAAAAAATAAATAAATAAACTTAAAAAAATAAAATAAAATAAAATAAAATAAAATATTCCTACACCATGAAAAAAAAAAAAAAGATTGCTTTAGCTATTCGGGGCCTTTTGTTTTTCCAAACAAATTTTGAAATTTTTTGTTCTAGTTCTGTGAAAAATGCCATTGGTAGTTTGATAGGGATTGCATTGAATCTGTAGATTGCTTTGGGTAGTAGAGTCATTTTCACAATATTGATTCTTCCAATCCAGGAGCATGGTATATCTCTCCATCTATTTGTATCATCTTTAATTTCTTTCATCAGTGTCTTATAGTTTTCTGCATACAGGTCTTTTGTCTCCTTAGGTAGGTTTATTCCTAGATATTTTATTCTTTTTGTTGCGATGGTAAATGGGAGTGTTTTCTTGATTTCATTTTCAGATTTTTCATCATTAGTGTACAGGAATGCCAGAGATTTCTGTACATTAATTTTATATCCTGCTACTTTACCAAATTCACTGATTAGCTCTAGTAGTTTTTCGGTCGCATCTTTAGGATTCTCTATGTATAGTATCATGTCATCTGCAAACAGTGACAGCTTTACTTCTTCTTTTCCAATTTGGATTCCTTTTATTTCCTTTTCTTCTCTGATTGCTGTGGCTAAAACTTCCAAAACTATGTTGAATAAGAGTGGTGAGAGTGGGCAGCCTTGTCTTGTTCCTGATCTTAGTGGAAATGGTTTCAGTTTTTCACCATTGAGGACAATGTTGGCTGTGGGTTTGTCATATATGGCCTTTATTATGTTGAGGAAAGATCCCTCTATACCTACTTTCTGCAGGGTTTTTATCATAAATGGGTGTTGAATTTTGTCGAAAGCTTTCTCTGCATCTATTGAGATGATCATATGTTTTTTTCTCCTTCAACTTGTTAATATGGTGTATTACATTGATTGATTTGAGTATATTGAAGAATCCTTGCATTCCTGGGATAAACCCCACTTGATCATGGTGTATGATCCTTTTAATGTGCTGTTGGATTCTGTTTGCTAGTATTTTTTTTTTTTTTTTTTTTTTTTTTTTTGCGGTATGTGGGCCTCTCATTGTTGTGGTCTCTCCCGTTGCGAAGCACAGGCTCCGGACGCGCAGGCTCAGCAGCCATGGCTCACGGGCCCAGCCGCTCCGCGGCATGTGGGATCTTCCCGGACTGGGGCACGAACCCGTGTCCCCTGCATCGGCAGGCGGACTCTCAACCACTGCGCCACCAGGGAAGCCCTGTTTGCTAGTATTTTGTTGAGGATTTTTGCATCTATGTTCATCAGTGATATTGGCCTGTAGTTTTCTTTCTTTGTGACATCCTTGCCTGGTTTTGGTATCAAGGTGATGTCGGCCTCGTAGAATGAGTTTGGGAGTGTTTCTCCCTCTGCTATATTTTGGAAGAGTTTGAGAAGGATAGGTGTTAGCTTTTCTCTAAATGTTTGATAGAATTCACCTGTGAAGCCATCTGGTCCTGGGCTTTTGTTTGATGGAAGATTTTTAATCACAGTTTCAATTTCAGTGCTTGTGATTGGTCTATTCATATTTTCTCTTTCTTCCTGAGTCAGTCTTGGCAGGCTGTGCATTTCTAAGAATGTGTCCATTTCTTCCAGGTTGTCCATTTTATTGGAATAGAGTTGCTTATAGTAATCTCTCATAATCTTTTGTATTTCTGCAGTGTCAGTTGTTACTTCTCCTTTTTCATTTCTAATTCTATTGATTTGAGTCTTCTCCCTTTTTTTCTTGATGAGTCTGGCTAATGGTTTGTCAATTTTGTTTATCTTCTCAAAGAACCAGCTTTTAGTTTGGTTGATCTTTGCTATCGTTTCCTTCATTTCTTTTTCATTTATTTCTGATCGGATCTTTATGATTTCTTTCCTTCTGCTAGCTTTGGGGTATTTTTGTTCTTCTTTCTCTAATTGCTTTAGGTGCAGGGTCAGGTTGTTTACTCGAAATGCTTCCTGTTTCTTAAGGTGGGATTGTATTGCTATAAACTTCCCCCTTAGAACTGCTTTTGCTGCGTCCCATAGGTTTTGGGTCGTCGTGTCTCCATTGTCATTTGTTTCTAGGTATTTTTTAATTTCCTCTTTGATTTCTTCAGTGATCACTTCGTTATTGAGTAGTGTATTGTTTAGCCTCCATGTGTTTGTATTTTTTACACATCTTTTCCTGTAATTGATGTCTAGTCTCATAGCATTGTGGTCGGAGAAGATACTTGATACAATTTCAATTTTCTTAAAATTACCGAGGCTTGATTTGTGACCCAAGATATGATCTATCCTGGAGAATGTTCCATGAGCACTTGAGAAAAATGTGTATTCTGTTGTTTTTGGATGGAATGTCCTATAAATATCAACTAAGTCCATCTCGTTTAATGTATCATTTAAAGCTTGTGTTTCCTTATTTATTTTCATTTTGGATGATCTGTCCATTGGTGAAAGTGGGGTGTTAAAGTCCCCTACTATGATTGTGTTACTGTCGATTTCTCCTTTTATGGCTGTTAGTATTTGCCTTATGTATTGAGGTGCTCCTATGTTGGGTGCATAAATATTTACAATTGTTATATCTTCTTCTTGGATCGATCCCTTTATCGTTATGTAGTGTCCTTCCTTGTCTCTTCTAATAGTCTTTATTTTAAAGTCTATTTTGTCTGATATAAGAATTGCTACTCCAGCTTTCTTTTGATTTCCATTTGCATGGAATATCTTTTTCCATCCCCTTACTTTCAGTCTGTATGTGTCTCTAGGTCTGAAGTGGGTCTCTTGTAGACAGCATATATATGGGTCTTGTTTTTGTATCCATTCAGCCACTCTGTGTCTTTTGGTGGGAGCATTTAGTCCATTTACATTTAAGGTAATTATTGATATGTATGTTCCTATTCCCATTTCCTTAATTGCTTTGGGTTCGTTATTGTAGGTATATTCCTTCTGTTGTGTTTCTTGCCTAGAGAAGTTCCTTTAGCATTTGTTGTAAAGCTGGTTTGGTGGTGCTGAACTCTCTCAGCTTTTGCTTGTCTGTAAAGGTTTTAATTTCTCCATCAAATCTGAATGAGATCCTTGCTGGGTAGAGTAATCTAGGTTGCAGGTTTCTCTCCTTCATCACTTTAATTATGTCCTGCCACTCCCTTCTGGCTTGTAGGGTTTCTGCTGAGAGATCAGCTGTTAACCTGATGGGGATTCCCTTGTGTGTTATTTGTTGTTTTTGCCTTGCTGCTTTTAATATGATTTCTTTGTGTTTAATTTTTGACAGTTTGATTAATATGTGTCTTGGTGTATTTCTCCTTGGATTTATTCTGTATGGGACTCTCTGTGCCTCCTGGACTTGATTAACTATTTCCTTTCCCATATTGGGGAAGTTTTCAACTATAATCTCTTCAAATATTTTCTCAGTTCCTTTCTTTTTCTCTTCTTCTTCTGGAACCCCTATAATTCGAATGTTGGTGCGTTTAATGTTGTCCCAGAGGTCTCTGAGACTGTCCTCTGTTCTTTTCATTCTTTTTTCTTTATTTTGCTCTGCATCAGTTATTTCCACTATTTTATCTTCCACCTCACTTATCCGTTCTTCTGCCTCAGTTATTCTGCTATTGATCCCATCTAGAGTATTTTTCATTTCATTTATTGTGTTTTTAATCGATGCTTGATTCATCTTTAGTTCTTCTAGGTCCTTGTTAACTGTTTCTTGCATGTTGTCTATTCTATTTCCAAGATTATGGATCTTGGAAATAGAATCTTGGATCAGCTTTACTATCATTATTCTGAATTCTTTTTCAGGTAGACTGCCTATTACCTCTTCATTTGTTAGGTCTGGTAGGTGTTTATCTTGCTCCTTCACCTGCTGTGTGTTTTTCTGCCTTCTCATTTTGCTTATGTTACTGTGTTTGGGGTCTCCTTTTTGCCGGCTGCAGATTCGTAGTTCCCGTCGTTTTTGGTGTCTGACCCCAGTGGCTAAGGTTGTTTCAGTAGGTTGTGTAGGCTTCCTGGTGGGGGGGACTAATTCCTGTGCTCTGGTGGTTGAGGCTCGATCTTGTCTTTCTGGTGGACAGGTCCACGTCTGGTGGTGTGTTTTGGGGTGCCTATGGCCTTATTATGTTTTTAGGTAGCCTCTCTGCTAATGGGTGGGGTTGTGTTCCTGCCTTGCTAGTTGCTTGGCCTAGGGTGACCCGCACTGTAGCTTGCTGGTCGTTGACTGAAGCTGGGTGCTGGTGTTGGGATGGAGATCTCTGGGAGATTTTCGCTGCTTGATATTATGTGGAGCTGGGAGGTCTCTTGTGGACCCGTGTCCTGAAGTTGGCTCTCCCACTTCAGAGGCACAGCACTGGCTCCTGGCTGCAGCACCAAGAGCCTTTCATCCACCCGGCTCAGAATAACAGGGAGAAAAAGTAGAAAGAAAGAATTAGTAGAAGAAAGAAAGAGAGAGGGAAAGAAAGGAAGAAGGGAAGAAAGGAAGGAAGGAAGGAAGAAAGAAAGGAGGGAGGGAGGGAGGAAGGATGGAAAGAAAGAAGGAAAGAAAGGAGGGATGGAGGGAGGAAGGAAAGGAAGAAAGACAGGAGGGAGGGAGGAAGGAAAGAAAAAGAAAGTGGAAAGAAGAAGGGTGGGAGGGAGGAAAGAGAAAGAAGGAAAGGAGGAGCGGAGGGAGGGAGGGAGGAAGGGAGAGTAGGAAAAAAAGAAAGAGCAGGTAAAGTAAAATAGAATAAAGTATGAAATATAGTAGCGTTATTAAAATTAGAAAGTAATTATTGAAAAAAAAAAAAACCGGACCGATAGAACCCTGGGACATATGGTGGAAGCAAAGCTATACAGAGAGAATCTTACACAGAAGATTACACATACACATTCACAAAAAGAGAGCAGGGGGGAAAAATCAAAAATCTTGCTCTCCAAGTCCACCTCCTCAATTTGGGATAATTCTTTGTAAAAAGAGGAAAAGGGCGAGAAGTCTGAAATCTTGCTCTCTAAGTCCACCTCCTTAATTTGGAATAATTCGTTGTAAAAAGAGGAAAAGGGGGGAAAGTCTTAAATCTTGTCCTCAAAGTCCACTTCCTCAATTTGGGATGATTCGCTGTCCATTCATGCACTCCACAGACGCAGGGCACATCAAATGGACCGTGGAGCTTTAATCCGCTGCCTCCGAGGCTGCACAGAGAGATTTCCCTGTCTCTGCTCTCACAGCTCCCGGGTCTCAGCCTTGGACCTGGCCCCGCCTCTGCGCGTAGGTCGCCGGAGGGCGTCCGTTCTTCGCTCAGACAGGACGGGTTTAAAGGAGCCGCTGATTCGGGGGCTCTGGCTCACTCAGGCAGAGGGGAGGGAGGGGCGCGCAGTGTGGGGCGGGCCTGCGGCGGCAGAGGCCGGCGTGACGTTGCAGCAGCCCGTGGCGCTCCGTGCGCTTTCCCGGGAAAGCCGTCCCCGGGTCTCGGGGACCCCGGCAGTGGCGGGGTGCACAGGCCCCCCGGAAGGCGGGGCGGACAGTGACCCGCGCTCGCACACAGGCCCCGCGGCGGCGGCGGCAGCGGCGGCGGCGGCGGGCCGCGGCGGGCGGCGGCGGCGGCGGCCCACGCCCGTCTCCGAGGTCCGTGCCTTACCCGCGGCTCGTGCCTGTCTCCGGCGCTTCCCCAAGCAGCCCTCTTAATGCCCTCTCCTCGCGCACCAGGAAACAAAAGGGAAAAAAGTCTCTTGCCTCTTCAGCTCCAGACCCTTTCCCCGGACTCCCTCCGGGCTAGCCGTGGTGCACTAACCCCTTCAGGCTCTCTTCCTGCCGCCAGCCCCAGTCCTCTCCCTGCGCTCCGACTGAAAGCCGATACCCGAGCCTCAGCTCCCAGCCCCACCCGCCACGGCGGCCGAGCAGACAAGCCTCTCGGGCTGGTGTGTGCCTGAGGGCACCGGTCCTCTGTGCCAGAATCTCTCCGCTTTGCCCTCCGCACCCCTGTTGCTGTGCTCTTCTCCGCTACTCCGAAGCTTTCCCCCTCCGCCACCTGCAGTCTCCGCCCGCGAAGGGGCTTGTAGTGTGTAGAAACCTTCCCCCCTTCACGGCTCCCTCCCACTGGTGCAGGTCCCGTCCCTATCCTATTGTCTCTGTTTATTCTTTTTTTCTTTTGCCCTACCCAGGTATGTGGGGAGCTTCTTGCCTTTTGGGGGGTCTGAGGTCTTCTGTCAGCGTTCAGTAGGTGTTCTGTAGGAGTTGTTCCACATGTAGATGGTTTTCTGATGTATCTGTGGGGAGGAAGGTGATCTCCGCGTCTTACTCTTCCGCCATCTTCCTCCGGGCCCCCTGGACATCATTCTTGGTGATTTTTATTTAACAATGAGGTCTTTGACTTTTCAGTTTTATTTCCAGAGGAGGCCTATCACTTAAGTCCATTATCTCAGTACCAGTCACAAGGCCACTGCTGTCCTTGTAAAAAGAGATTTTTTTTTCCCCTTTGTCAAAGTAGAATTTTCAAAAATTAAAAATGTGACTCATTAAAATATGAAATGAAACCATGTTAAGGATTTTATTCAATTTATTTATTAATGAAGCAACCAGGAAGGTGGCCAAGGTAGTTCAGAGAACATTTTGAGGATCTAGGCTTTTATATGTATTTTGAACGAAGGTTAGAGTAAGAATGCTAGGTTAGATTTTAAAAGCCTGGTTAATGTCTGACAGGGCGATAAATTATAATCTTTGGTATCATCTTTTCTCTCAGAAATTATTTGTATTCCAACTGGCTGAAAATCTATAGGTTAATGTAATTTTACTAAGTCTAGGACTTTTAATCAACAGTAAACAATGAGTTGTACAAAGTACAATTTCTTTATATAATTAAATAATCCTTGGGAGGGCCTTTTAAACATCATCCTCATATAACATTGAAAGGATATGCCCCCTATGTTTTTGCTTTACCTCCATGTTTTAAATCATCTTTCTTAACATACTATATCAAAGTTTTAAAATATATGTTTCCAAACATTAACTTTTAGATTAAGATTATAGTAATCTTATTTCATTTGCAGGTAAACTAATTGAAAGAGTCACCAGACCAAAAAAACCTCTAGATTTCAACCAATGGGAGCAATGTAACATCATCTTACAGGCCTATTATGGCAAAGATTAGAAGAGAAAAAAAAGTTTATCCTGTGTGAGGACTTTTTATAGATTGAACATGACCTCCTTGGAGATAAGCTTTGAAGTTAATTCTTACCCTCCAATATTGAATCTCCAGCACCTAATTCAGAATAAGTTTGGCATTAAAAGAATTAACTCGCTGAGTTACAGTGACTAAATAAATGAGTAATAATATGTCAAAACTGTGAGAACTCGAGTTGTCTAAAATTCCTTTACATTGTATGTTTGACCAGGTGAACAGCCATTGTGTGCTGGCCCCAGGATACTAATTCGACCTTCTGTCTGACTCTGAGAGCACAAGGCTCAGTACCTGCAGAAACCTTTTACCCATCTCAACCGGGAATGGGGACAACATGTCTTCATCGGAGAACACTACAGCAGAGTCTGGTAGGTTCTTATGCGTTGTGCACTGTGGTGGACATGGGGAGCAGGGGGAGCCAGAGCAGTGCTTCTCAGACGGTAAGTACGCACGAACCACCTGTGCATTTGTTAACCTGCACGTTCTGATTCACTGGGTCTGTGGTGGGGCCCAAGATTCTGCATCTCTAACAAGCCACCATGCTTAGAATGGCAAGAATTAGACTCTTACATGAGTTTTATTTTACTCTGATCAAATAATGCTTATTTCTGATTATAGATATAATATATATTTATTGCAGAAATTCTTATGTACTTTGGAAAGTACATAAAAGCACACAAAAAAGGAGGATTTTGGTATATAATACTAAGGCAGTGTTTCAATTAGATGTTAACTGTCTCCCAGCTGACTCATGGTGTCATTGTCGTGCCTCACTCATTAGTAGCTTGCCGTCAGTTCTCAACATTTTTTTAATGTCTTTTCTCTTCTCTTCCATGTACAGCTCAGCTCTTGGTTCCTCTTCTACCCTGCCTCCCTGTAATCAGTGTTGTTCCCTTGCCCTAGAGGCTTAAGCCAGAGGTCTACATAGGGCATTCCCTGCCAGGCTGCTGCTCTAGCCTTACAGGTCTGATTTCAGAAGTACTTCTGGTCCGGTTTACACTCTGAAAGGCCTGAAGGCAGCTTTCTTTCTCATCATGATATTATCCATAGCACGTATGTTGTTTCCAGTTTTTTTTTCCTTCAGTTATAGATATTATTATTGACATGTTAATATTTATAGATTTTATTTTTTGGTTGAATTCTTTCTTTAGGATAAATTCTCCAGATTGGGATCCTTGAGCTAATGAATCTTAATTTTGTATTACTTTTACTACCTATTGTGATATTATTTTTAGAAAAGGTTAAGCACGTTACCAGCAATATATCAGTTATACTGTAACCTCACCACATTTGGTGTTATCACAGCAAAAAGAAATGTGGTTAACTTGTTAATTTACTTGTTATGAAATGATGCCTTGAGCTTCCTTTAATTTACGTTGCTGTGATTACTGTCCAGGATTATTTATTTCCTTTTGTGTAACCTGATTTAAAAAAAATCTGCTTGATACTTTTTCCATTTTGAGCTAACTGTGCATTAACAGTTCTATCAATTATCTTCTGATCTTCTATTCAAGAATCTGATGAAATTTAAATTTTATGGGAGTCTTTTAAAATATAATTTTGACTCGGCTTCTTTCTGTTACATCCTAAGCACTCCATGCCTTTGTTTTAGCTTCTGTGAAAAGGACAATAACAGCATACAAAAAAATAGTTGAGGCATTAATTTTCTTAAGACACTTGCAAATTAATATGCAAGTGGCCAAACTGGGTGGGCTTCCTTAAAAGAAATTAAAATAAAATTAGCAATTCTCATATTTTGTCATCAGAACTTTGCATGAATATATTTTTCTATATTCAAAAGTACTACATTATATTGTAGTAATTTATAGTTTTATTCTTTATTGCCACCTAGCAAATTTTCTCTTTTCTCAAGGAAAGAGAATGCTTAGCAAAACTGAAAAGTTAAACATATAGATGGATTTAAAGTCCACAATAAGAGAGTGACAGAGCAAGAATCAAGTTACTTTATTATTATTTTTAAAAAAATTTTTATTGGAGCATAGTTGATTTATAATGTTGTGTAGTTTCAGGTGTACATCAAAGTGAATCAATTATGCATATATCCACTCTATTTAGATTCTTTTCCCATATAGGTCATTACAGAGTATTGAGTAGAGTTACCTATGCTATACGGTAGGTCCTTATTAGTTGCCTATTTTATATATAGTAGTGTGTATATGTCAATCCCAACCTTCCAATTTATCCCTCCCCCCGCCCCTTACCCCCTGGTAACCATAAGTTTGTTTTCTACATCTGTAACTCTACTTCTGTTTTGTAGATAAGTTCATTTGTACCTTTTTTTAAGATTCCATATATAAGCGATATCATATGATATTTGTCTTTCTCTGTCTGACTTACTTCACTCTGTATGACAATCTCTAGGTCCATCCATGTTGCTGCAAATGGCATTATTTTGTTCTTTGTATGGCTGAGTAGTATTCTATAGTATATATGTACCACATCTTCTTTGTCCATTCCTCTGTTGCTGGACATTTAGGTTGCTCCCATGTCCTGGCTATTGTAAACAGTGCTTCAGTGAACATTGGGGTGCACGTACCTTTCCAAATTATGGTTTTCTCTGGATATATGCCCAGGAGTGGGATTGCTGGATCATATGGTAGCTCTATTTTTAGTTTTTTAAGGAACCTCCATACTGTTCTCCATAGTGGCTGTACCAGTTTACACTCCCACCAACAGTGTAGAAGAGCTCCCTTTTTTCCACACCCTCTCCAGCATGTGTTGTTTATAGATTTTTTGGTGATGGCCATTCTCACTGGTGTAAGGTGATACTGCATTGTAGCTTTGATTTGCATTTCTCTAATAATTAATGATGTTGAGCATCTTCTCATGTGCTTTTTAGCCATCTGTATGTCTTCTTTGGAGAAATGTCTGTTTAGATCTTGTGCCCATTTTTTTTTTTTTTTTTTTTTTTTTTTTTTTTTTTTTGCGGTAGGCGGGCCTCTCACTGTTGTGGCCTCTCCCCTTGCAGAGCACAGGCTCCGGATGCGCAGGCTCAGCAGCCATGGCTCACGGGCCTAGCCGCTCTGCGGCATGTGGGATCTTCCCAGACCGGGGCACGAACCCGTGTCCCCTGCATCGGCAGGCGGACTCTCAACCACTGCGCCACCAGGGAAGCCCCTTGTGCCCATTTTTTGATTGGGTTGTTTGTTTTTTTGATATTGAGCTGCATGAGCTGTTTGTATATTTTGGAAATTAATCCCTTGTTGGTTGCTTCATTTGCATATATTTTCTCCCATTCTGAGGGCTGTCTTTTTGTTTTGTTTATAATTTCCTTTGCTGTGCAAAAGCTTTGAAGTTTCATTAGGTCCCATTTGTTTATTTTTGTTTTTATTTTCATTACTCTAGGAGGTGGATCGAAAAGGGTCTTGCTGTGATTTATGTCAAAGAGGGTTCTGCCTACCAGGTTCCTTTAAATGGATCAAAATCTTTAGTCACAGACACAGTCCCCAAATCACTCATTATCCCTTATTGAAATTTATAGTTTTTATGGAATTCCAGCTGGAATTTGTGTTCTCTTTTCTTGGTTCCCATATGCCTTTATTTATATCCTTATTGGAGTGTATGTTTTATCGCCTCATTCATTTTTATATTTTCTTATTGAACTGCAAACTCCTTGAGGATGGAGATTGAGTCTTTTTCCTCTTTCCTTAAGCAAGCTCAGTACTTTGTGTACTATAGATGTTTAATACGTGTTTGTTGGTTTGAACATGATCTCAGAGCTGCTCTTAGTGTTGAAAGGAAACAGAGAACAGAGGAGGTACTAACCTGTAGTTTCTGCAATATGCTGTCCTTCAACAAATGACAGGTTAGCAGTTTTGACTTACAGTAAATTTCTATTACCAAACAGATGTTTGTAATAGAAAGAATGAAGTGATCTTCCAGCCCTTAGGAAAGAATGAAGTGATCTTTAAGAACTGACTGAGTTTCACTAAGAGCAAGATAGGTTAAACCAGCCTCTAATTAGAGTTGTCTAGAGCAGCCCTGGATCAAGAGGAAGCTCTCCTTATCCTAATGGAGTAGGCATTCTTCTTCCTGGTCACCCTAAGATTAGAATGACTCAAACCACCAAATCCCCGGAAATGCTTTGCTTGGAACACCTGGTGGCCCTAAAGCCTCCCTTGGAACCCTATTGCAATGTCAAATAGTTGCTTGAGCCTAGCAATGCATGCTGAAATTAGAAATCATCCTTTTATAATTGTGAAAAATTGTGGAATACTCAGGAGATTCATTTACTAGTTGAACTAGTATACTAGTCACTTAGATGTCCCATTGGCAAAGTCTATGTGAAGATCCTTGGCCTTCTTCACGTTTCAGGCACCTTTAAAACTTAACCACAGTGACCTGAAATTTCTGGTTATCTTACTGCATCAGGTCCAAAATCTGAATTATGTGGTACCATGTAGGACCTGAGCTAGCTAGCCCAGGGTTTATGCTACTCTCTGTCAATTCCTGAGTATCCTGGAGGAGAACACAATTCTCATTATAGTAAATATCTATGCCAAAACAGACCACTAGTTTCTTTGTGCTGGTTCATCTTTAGTTTTTCCAGTCAACCCTACTTTTCTTGAGATAATTTTTTTCTAACCTTCCCACTCATGTGTCTGAGAGAGGGCCACATTTGTAACTTGTAATTTTTAAGACCTTATAAGTTCATGTCCATCTATCAATAAGCCAAGTGGGGTATTTAAAGGAGTCACTGGGAAGTACTGTTGATACTGTGCCTTTAATATGGGTAAAATGACAGGTTATGTAGCTCCCAAATGCAGCGTTAATGAACAACAGGTAGTTAAATCAGTCCACACACATTTCATGGTAATTATGTCCTTAACTCTTAGTTCTGTACTGTATCTAGAGCCATCCTGACTCTGGCCATTGGTCAAGGAATTTCAGTTCACAAGAAGGATTTATAGGATACCACATGAGGGGCTGCTAGTAGGCCTCAATTGACATAGCATTGCTCACCGGTAGATAGCATCCCATAGGCAACCTAGACTCACTCAACTCCAGTATAATCTCTATCACCTGACCCTTCAAGAACATTGAAGACTGCATTCTGAACTCTTCCTGAGTCACTGAAGTTATAAAGGTTGCTACCTTTCTACTACCACTACTTCATCTGTTCATGTTCTCTCTGTCTTTCACTGGTCCTTACCATCCCTTTATGACCATACCCAGTCCATGGGGCATTACCATGCTGCCAGGACTTTCAGGATGTGCTCCACAAATAGCCTCCACCAGGGCTTGTTCCAGTGCCGAGCCAAGGAGAAAGGCTGGACACCATAGGGGTTCATAGGAACATGAGGTCAAACAAGCTTTCTTAGGGGCAGGATCTCAGTCCGGCCAAAAAAGGGACACCCCTTGCCTTATCCCAAGGTTAAGGAATCTAGGAATGAGTAGGAAGGGAGGAGGGGGTGTTCTGTGCAGCCTTGTGCTTTTAAACTCTCATAGCTGCCCCTAAGCCACACATGAGCACACATAAAAATGGCTCTCTGATGTCTTTTCATTTTTCATGGGCCCCATTAATTTATGGCCTTCTAGTCTTCTAGCTTTCCACTTCATATTTCATTCCTTGAACTGATGCTTAGCATCCCTTCTCCAGCTTTGACCTGTTACTTTCCTTATTTGATTCTGATTTGGACTCTTATTCTGGCCAAGTGATTATCATGATTTTGAGAAAATACCTTGTTTATTCTAGTCTACTAATCTAGAATCCATGATGGAAGGGCACATCCCTTACTACCATAACAGAAAAGCTTTTTCTGTTGCCTAACATCTTGCATTTGTCCAAACCTGGGAAAAATACTCTTATTGCTAGAGAAACATATAATAAGATTGATTACACAATGACAATTGCTAACAAAATTCATTATTCCATGGACATTTTTCTACTGCATGTTCTGGCCTGGGCACTGTATTCTAGGTTGGAAATAGAGAAGTGTAAGCAGAAATGAAAAAATTCAAGAGAGTAAGATAAAGTTGGATATATCTTTCAGAAAATAAAACAAAAAGATAAAGAGATAGAAAATAGAAAAAAGGTAAAGTTAGAGCATGAATCTAAGAGCCTGCATTTAACTAACAGGAATTCAGAAAAAAAGTGGAGACTGAGGAGCTAATTATTAAAGAAAAGCTCCTAGACTAAGATGAGTTTCCAGGTTGAGAGTAAGTTCCATTACCCAGCAAAATGAAAGGAAAAAGAGCACACCAAGGCACATTATTGTGAAACCTCCAAACATGGAAAAGATCCTAAAAGCTTCCAGTGGTGGAGAATAAAACAAGTTACATATAAAAGAATGTGCTCTAGAGTGAAATTAGCATCAGATTGTCAATTTTTCAAATTATATCACTGGAAGCTAGAATAAAGGGTTTCTCAGACATGAAGTAAGTGTCTTCACGTTTATTTTCCATGTAGAATAAGTAAAAAATCTAAAGGAGTGATATAAGGAACTAAAGATGTTTACCCTGGAGAAGAGAACCTAACAGTAGGAATTACACCAGTGTGCAAAGATGCCAGGAGCTATGGCGGGAGGACCCACTCTGTAGTGCTCCAGAGTGAGGAAGCCAGAACAAGGATTACAGAGTGAGACTCTGCCTTAACATGTAAATGGCCTGTGATATTCATTGATGAAATCATGATCATCTAACACAAACCTATGCAACATTGAATAGAATTATATAAGGGAATCTTCTTGAGGGATTGCTAGACTATTTAATGTAAAATCTAACTAGACAATAATATGCCATTACGACAATAAATACCATTTTATTCTTTAAATTAGTAGACAGGAAGCTGTCTGGCATAGGCAAAAAAAGTGGGTCAGAAATCTAGAAGCTTTTTGTTTTAGTTAAAAAAAAATCTTAACAGAGCCCTGCATTCCTTTAGAGAAGGTAGGTTACTTAAAAAGTATGTACAAGGTCTGGCAAACTTGAGGGCTCTTCATTTATTCAAATCAAAATTTGAAAGCTCAAAATTTGACAAAATTCTCAAAAGCATCATAGACAAGTAGACACAATCTTTTTTTCCTAAAGGTTAAAATCATATATGCTTGAAAAAAATCGCTCTGCACTTAAGTGTCAGTTCATTTAGCTACCTTATATTAGAGGAAAACCCATACAAATAAATATAGGAAGATACCTGTCTTAAATAATTTAATTCAACTCATTAAATAATCAAGGAATAGTGAGAGGATAAAAGCTGGTTGAAAGAGCATTTTTTAGAACAGGGTATGTTTGATCCACTAGGAAGGGAATTTTGAAATAACTTTGCTGAATTAGAAATAAAATTGATTAATGTTCTACAGGGTATTGAAACTATAACCTTTTCTGTCAGACAGACATCTTAACAAAATGATATTATTAAATTATTAACTTACACATATATTACCCGTAACTTTAGTTTTTCTTTTTTTTTTTAACATCTTTATTGGAGTATAACTGCTTTATATTGGTGTGTTAGTTTCTGCTTTATAACAAAGTGAATCAGTTATACATACACATATATCCCCATATCTTTTCCCTCTTGCGTCTCCCTCCCTCCCACCCTCCCTATCCCACCCCTCTAGGTGGTCACAAAGCACCGAGCTGATCTCCCTGTGCTATGCGGCTGCTTCCCACTAGCTATCTATTTTAAGTTTGATAGTGTATATGTGTCCATGCCACTCTCTCACTTTGTCCCAGCTTACCCTTCCCCCTCTCTGTGTCCTCAAGTCCATTCTCTAGTAGGTCTGTGTCTTTATTCCCATCTTGCCCCTAGGTTCTTCCTGACCTTTTTTTTTTTTTTTTAGATTCCATATATATGTGTTAGCCATTGTATATATGTGCCACATCTTCTTTATCCATTCATCTGTCGATGGACACTTAGGTTGCTTCCATGTCCTGGCTATTGTAAATAGAGCAGCAATGAACGTTGTGGTACATGACTCTTTTCGAATTGTGGCTTTCTCAGGGTATATGCCCAGTAGTGGGATTGCTGGGTCGTATGGTAGTTCTATTTTTAGTTTTTTAAGGAACCTCCATACTGTTCTCCATAGTGGCTGTATCAATTTACATTCCCACCAACAGTGCAAGTGAGTTTTCTTTTCTCCACACTCTCTCCAGCATTTATTGTTTGTAGATTTTTTGATGATGGCCATTCTCACTGGTGTGAGATGATATCTCATTGTAGTTTTGATTTGCATTTCTCTAATGATTAATGATGTTGAGCATTCTTTCATATGTTTGTTGGCAATCTGTATATCTTCTTTGGAGAAATGTCTATTTAGGTCTTCTGTCCATTTTTGGATTGGGTTGTTTGTTATTTTGATATTGAGCTGCATGAGCTGCTTGTAAATTTTGGAGATTAATCCTTTGTCAGTTGCTTCATTTGCAAATATTTTCTCCCATTCTGAGGGTTGTCTTTTCATCTTGTTTATGGTGTCCTTTGCTGTGCAAAAGCTTTGAAGTTTCATTAGGTCCCATTTGTTTATGTTTGTTTTTATTTCTATTTCTCTAGGAGGTGGGTCAAAAAGGATCTTGCTGTGATTTATGTCATAGAGTATTCTGCCTATGTTTTCCTCTAAGAGTTTTATAGTGTCTGGCCTTACATTTAGGTCTTTAATCCATTTTGAGTTTATTTTTGTGTATGGTGTTCTAATTTCATTCTTTTACATGTAGCTGTCCAGTTTTCCTAGCACCACTTATTGAAGAGGTTGTCTTTTCTCCATTGTATATTCTTTCCTCCTTTATCAAAGATAAGGTGACCATACATGCCTAGGTTTATCTCTGGGCTTTCTATCCTGTTCCATTCATCTATAGTTCTGTTTTTGTGCCAGTACCATACTGTCTTGATTACTGTAGCTTTATAGTATAGTCTGAAGTCCAGGAGCCTGATTCCTCCAGCTCTGTTTTTCTTTCTCAAGATTGTTTTGGCCATTCTGGGTCTTTTGTGTTCCCATACAAATTGTGAAATTTTTTGTTCTAATTCTGTGAAAAATGCCAGTGGTTGTTTGATAGGGATTGCATTGCATCTTTAGATTGCTTTGGGTAGTATAGTCATTTTCACAATGTTGATTCTTCCAATCCAAGAACATGGTATATCTCTCCATCTATTTGTATCATCTTTAATTTCTTTCATCAATGTCTTATAATTTTCTGCATACAGGTCTTTTGTCTCCTTAGGTAGTAGTTCTTTACTTTAGTTATTATTTATAACTAATTGTGCTGTACCTCCCAAACTGTTTTGACACTGTAGAGCTTCATCAGGTTTGAAAGCCTTTGAAAGGGCAGTGGGATTGAAATTAGGGGAATTTAGGATAGTCTCTGAAAATCCACAACAGGACTCAGTGGTGGATACAGTCAGAGATGAATTGGTTGCAAAGACAGGAGACTTTTTGGGAAGCTCCTTAGAATTCCATTTTATGGATGCATCTTAACTTATCAACTGTCCTATAATTGAAGGACATTTTTCCCCTCAATTTTTATTGCCACAGATGGTACTAAAAGAAATATCCTTGTTCTTTGATCAGTTTTTACACGTGTGAGTATTTCTGTATGAGAAATCTAGATGAGGAATTTCTGGTTAAAATTAATGCACATTTAAAGCAAGTTAATAATATTTCAATTTACATTCCCTTTAATCTATTACCCTTAACCCTCATCAGCAGTGAATTTTATCCATTTTAATAATTTTTCCCAACTAATTAGTCAAAGTGATATCATACTGTTTTAATGTACATTTTCCTGAATGCTAGCAAGGTTGTCATCTTTTTTGTTTATTGGTTATTTCCATTTCATATGAATTTTCTGTTCATATCTTCTTTTTTTTTCTACTAGGTTGTTTGCTGTTTTTTTTTTTTTTTTGCTCTTGAGATTTTTTTTAATTTATTTTTTTTATTGGAGTATAATTGCTTTACATTGTTGTGTTAGTTTCTGCTGTACAACAAAGTGAATCAGCCATATGTATACATATATCCCCACCTTCTTGGACCTCCCTTGCATCCCCCCCACTCTGCCCATCTAGGTCATCACAGAGCACCGAGCTGAGCTTCCTGTGCTATACTGCAGGTTCCCACTAGCTATCTATTTTACACATGGTAGTGTATTAATGCCAAACCTAATCTCCCAAGTCATCCCACCCTCCCTTCCCCCCATATGTCTGCACATCCATTCTCTACATCTATATCTCTATTCCTGCTCTGGAAATAGGTTCATCTGTACTATTTTTCTAGATTCCACATATATGCATTAATATACAATATTTGTTTTTCTCTTTCTAACTTACTTCACTCTGTATGACAGACTCTAGGTTCATCCACATCTCTATAAATGACCCAATTTCATTCCTTTTTATGGATGAGTAATATTCCATTGTATATATGTACCACATCATCTTTATCCATTCATCTGTCAATGGACATCTAGGTTGTTTCCATGACCTGGCTATTGTAGATAGTGCTGCAGTGAACATTGGGGTACATGTGTCTTTTTGAATTATTGTTTTCTCAGGGTATATGCCCAGTAGTGGGATTGCTGTGTCATATGGTAGTTCTATTTTTAGTTTTTAAGGAACCTTTCTACTGTTCTCCACAGTGGCTGTATCAATTTACGTTCCCACCAACAGTGTAAGAGGGTTCCCTTTTCTCCACACCCTCTGCAGCATTTATTGTTTGCAGATTTTTGATGATGGCCTTTCTGACCAGTGTGAGGTGATACCTCATTGTAGTTTTGATTTGCATTTCTCTAATGATTAGTGATGTTGAGCATCTTTTCATGTGCCTCTTGGCCATCTGTATGTCTTCTTTGGAGAAATGTCTATTTAGATCTTCTGCCCATTTTTTGACTGGGTTTTTTCTTTTTTTGATATTGAGCTGCATGAACTGTTTGTATATTTTGGAGATTAATCCCTTGTCGGTTGCTTCATCTCCAAATATTTTCTCCCATTCTGAGGGCTGTCTTTTTGTTTTGTTTATGGTTTCCTTTGCTGTGCAAAAGCTTTTAAGTTTAATTAGGTCCCATTTGTTTATTTTTGTTTTTATTTTCTTTACTCAAGGAGGTGGTCAAAAAATATCTTGCTGGGCTTCCCTGGTGGCGCAGTGGTTGCAAGTCTGCCTGCCGATGCAGGGGACGCGGGTTCGTGCCCCCGGTCTGGGAGGATCCCACATGCCGCGGAGCGGCTGGGCCCGTGGGCCATGGCCACTGAGCCTGCGTGCCCACAGCCTGTGCTCCGCAACAGGAAAGGCCACAGCAGTGAGAGGCCCGTGTACCGCAAAAAACAAAAAAAACAAAAAAAAACAAAAAAGATCTTGCTGTGATTTATGTCAGAGTGTTCTTCCTATGTTTTCCTCTAATAGTTTTTAGAGTGTCTGGTCCTGCATTTAGATCTTTAATCCATTTTGCATTTATTTTTGTGTATGGTGTTAGGTAGTGCTCTAATTTCATTCTTTTACATGTAGCTGTTCAGTTGTCCCAGCACCACTTATTGAAGAGGCTATCTTTTCTCCATTGTATATTCTTGCCTCCTTTGTCATAGATTAGGTGACCATAGGTGTATGGGTTTATCTCTGGGCTTTCTATCCTGGGTTGCATTTTTTTTTTTTTTTTTTTTTAGTTTGTAGGTTTTATTTTTTTATTTTATTATAGCTAATCTTATCTTTAGTATGTAAGTCAAAGATCTTCTCCCAGGCTCTAGATTGTCTTTTTTTTTTTTTGTATTTTTATTGAAATGTTTCTTCTGACTTTGTTTTCAGTTAATTAATATTCTGTTTAGCTGTATGCAATCTGCTGTTAAATTCACCACTGATGTCTTAGTTTCAGTATTAGTCTTTCTATTGTGTTCCTTTCAAACCATAGAAGTCTTTCTTCAGCTTCTTTCCTAGATTTTCATTCGTCTTTTATGCCTTAAACATAGAACATTTAAAGTCTGTATTTGTTAATGCCAGTATCTAGAACTCCTATCTGTCTGTTTCTATTATCTGTTATTTCTCTGGCTTCAGTGTTGAGGATGTATTGGATGGATAGTAAGAGTGAAAACAGCAGGCTTGTTAAGAGGCTGTGGCAGTAATTAAGACACATGGTGACAAATTGGACAATGGTTGTGGCATTAGAAAAGGAGAGTAACATTCAAGAGGTCAAAACAACAAGGCTGCTCTCATAGGTGGGGAAGGGAGGTAGCTCTGCTTCCTAGACAAGGGAGTAATATATGTACATTATTTGGGATTGCCCTATAAAGAAGATTTGTTTCTACTCCCCTACTTATTTATTTATTCAGTCATTTGTTTACATCAGTATGGACTCAGTATATGTATTTTGTACTTTATATTATAATCTAATTGTTATATTATTTACTTTGTTCAAATTGTTCTAGTCCGGGTCCTTGGGAGTTCTTTCAGGTTGACTCTTGGGTCCCTTTGACATAACCCATCCTTTTGTTTTTTGAGCACTTTATTGCATTACAAGATACTCCAGGCTTATCTTACATTTCCTCCTATGCCAGCCCTAGGTGCAGCCATTTCTCCTAAGAGCTTAGTTTTCTCTTATTGGATAATAGCATTTAGAAACCAAGATATGGGCACTGGGCATGTTTGTTGCTGATGTAGTATCATTGTTTCTAAGCTCTGGATATTTTTTTTAATAAACTGGAAAATAATCACATGGTTTAATGGAATAAATATTTCTTGAAAAATGTAAATGAAGAAAATTAATCCTGGAAACTCAAATAGTAGTAACCAACTTACTAAATGCTGACCCTGTGTCAAATGCTGTGCTGAGCACTTCATGTATATCTTGTTTAATCATTGTGACATCCTTGTGACATAGGTACTGTTAGTATTTCTATTCTGTAGATAAGGAAACTGAGGAATAGAGAGCATAGGGAACTTGGCCTAGATCATACCAAGTGGCAGAACTGGGATCAAAGCAGACGCAACAGGAGGGAGGCCATCTACATGCCAAGGAGAGATGGCTTGGAAGAAACCAAACCTGCTGGAACCTTGATTTTGTACTTCCAATCTCCAGGACTGTGAGAAAATAAATTTCTATTGTTTAAGCCACCCAGTCTGTGGTATTTTTTTATGACGGCCCTAACAAACTAATACAGTAGTGTTTACCTCATAAAATGAGGTGAGGAGTGTTTCCTTCTTTTCAATTTTTTTGAAAGTTGGTGTAGAATTGGTATTTTTTTCCATAAATGTTTTGGATTTGACAGTGAAATTCTTTGGGCCTGGTGTTTTCTTTGTGGGAGAGTTTTAAATTATGAATTCAGTTTCTTTACTAGCTATAGGGCTATTCAGATTATGTGTTTCTTTTTGGGTGAGCTATGGTAGATTGTGACTTTCAAATTATTTGTTCATTTCATCTAAGTTGTCAAACTTACTAACTTAAAGTTATTCATAATATTTCTTTAATATCCTTTAAATTTCTATTGAAAGTATTACGAGGTCTTCCCTTTCATTCCTGAGATTGCTAGTTTGTTTCTTCATCTGTCAAGATACTTACCAATTTTATTGATCTTTTCAATGAACCAGATGTTTGTTCCATTTTCTTTTTCTCCTTATTTAATTGATTTCTGTTCTTACCAACATATCCATTTTTCTGCTTCTTTGAATTTAATTTTTTCTTCTTTTTCTAACTCCTTAAGGTGGAAGTTTAGATCATGGATTTTAGGCCTTTCTATTTTTTTTCATAAAGTATCCAGTGCTGTACATTTACAAAAACATTACTTTTTTTTTTTTTTTGCGGTACGTGGGCCTTTCACTGTTGTGGCCTCTCCCGTTGCGGAGCACAGGCTCTGGACACGCAGGCTCAGCAGCCATGGCTCACGGGCCCAGCCGCTCCGCATGTGCGACCTTCCCAGACCGGGGCACGAACCCGTGTCCCCTGCATCGGCAGGCGGACTCTCAACCACTGCGCCACCAGGGAAGCCCCCAAAACATTACTTTTGCTCACAAACCTCTTTAAAATTTCAATGTGCTGTTTTATTCATCTTCATGAAGTTTAAGATATTTTCTAGATTCCCTGTGATTTCTTCTTTGACTCATTGGTTAAATAGAAATTTGTTGTTTAGTCTCCGAATATTTGGAGATTTACCATATATCTTATTATTACTGGTTTCTAATTCCATTGTGATTTGAGGATATTTACATGATATATTTTATAATTTATATGATAAACTCTGTATTATTTAATAGCTTAGAAATTTATTAAAAATTGTTTTATGACCCAGTATGTGATCTTTGAGAATGTTCCATGTGTGCTTGAATGGGTATTCTGTTGTTTTAGGGTGAAGTGTCTATTCTTTAAAATTAGGACAATGTGAATTACAGACTTCTTCCATGTCTTTACTAATATTTTTTTCTATTTGTTATGTCAGTTGCTGAAAGAGAATTTGGTGGATATGTGTCTTTCTCCTTTCAATTCTGTTGGTATTTACTTCATGTAATTTGAAGTTTTGTTATTAGTTATATACATATTTTGAATTGTTATATTTCTAATGAATTAACTTCTTTATCATTATGTTATGTCCCTCTTTATCCCTGGTAACATTCTTTGTTCTGAAGTCTATTTTTATAATAATCTAGCCATTCCAACTTTCTTACTATTGTTAACATGGTATCTCTTTCCCCTTTTTCTTCTTTAAAAGTTTGCTGAATCTCTGTTCAGTCTCCTCCCCGCACTGGCCTCCCATGCTTCATTTTTGGATAGTTTCTATTGCTATCTGTTGGTATACACTTATCTTTTCTTCTCTGCTTATCTGCTATTAATTCCATTTGGTTCATATATTGTTCATTTCATTTCTAGAAGTTCCATTTGGATCTCATTTTTACACTTTACATTTCTCTTCTCATTACATGATGCTTTCTTTACTTCCTTGAACACCTTTATAAAAGTTATAATAGCTTGTTAAAGGTTCTTGTTTACAAATTTCATCATCTGTTATTTCTAAGTGTATTTCTATTAATTGACTTATCTGGTTATGGGCCATATTTTCCTGTTTCTTTACATGCCTGTTAACTGTTGACAAGATGATGGACATTGTGAATTGTACAATTTGGGGTTCTGAATTTTTTTTTTGTATTCCTATAAAAAAGTTAAGTATTTTCTGCCTTGCAGTTATGTTACTTGAAGTTTGGGTAACTTGATCCTTTTTGAGGCTTGCTGTTAAACTTTTTGTAGGTGGTCCAGAGTAACTTTTATTCTGAGGATAAATTAGTTTTACTACTAGGAGGTATCTTTTTTGTGCACTCTCTCCAGTGCCCCATGTTTTACAAGTTCTTATTCTGGCTGTGAGAACATACACTGCTCCTAGCCCTTACTAATCTCTAGGAATTGTCTGGCTTGCTGCTTTCCAGTGACTCTTCCTGGGTGTCAGGGATTGTCCTGTACATAAAAGCAGATCCATATTCTGTAAAGGACATGAGAGGATCTCTTTGCCAATATTCAGACTTCTCTTGTTCTGTACAGCTAGCTCCCTTCTCTCTGATATTCTGTCCTACAAATTCTGCCTGCCCTAATCTTCTGAAGTTTGACCTCTTTCTTCTCAACTCAGTGAAAGAAAGATCAGACTCTCAAGGTTTCTTTCCCTGATCTCTCGCCTGGAAACTCCTTGGGGCCTTAATCTGCGGTAATCATAAGACTCACATCATTTGTTTTCCCTCTTTCAGAGATCAAAGTCTGTTGTACAACATCTGAAAATTGTCATCACATGTATTTTGTCCTATTTTCTGGTTGTGAATAAATTTTGCAACAGTTAATCCCTCATGGGCAGAAGTGAAAGTCAGTGGTAGGTTATTCTAATTTTCATTTCTTTGTTTATTAGGTGATGGTGGACATTTTCTTCATACCTTTATTGGCCTTTAAGTTTTCTTCTTCTATGAGTTGCTTGTTTATAGTTCTTCTAGACATTTTTTTCCCCTTGTAACTGGCCTCCCTAGAATTTGAAGCTCCTTCTTAGGTTTGGAGAGCTCCCTGGCCTTTAAATCTTGGTATGAGGCAATATTGGCAGTGATATCCAAAGTCAAGGACTTTAGGAAGATATGGTGCAGTTTTAGCATTCAGCATCAGGAGTGTTAGATGTGCACCCCACAGCATTCAGAGGACAATATCTTATCACTCAGCTTTTTTGGTGGTTAAAGGAGTTTCCCAGAGGACATGTGGTAAATTTTCATTATTCTTCACTCAGAGATAGTTGGTTGCTTTTCATATTGAATTTTAAGAATTCTCTATATATCCTAGATAAATTCTGTCATCCTTTGTATCACTTTTCCCTGGTAAATGCTTATTTTTTGTTGATAGTGTCTTTTAATTGAATATTCAAACTTATCAATATTTTATTATACCATAAATTGTGCTTTCATAATTCCAGAATCCATCCCAAACCTGAGATAACAAAAATAGCCTCTTTTATTTTGCATATTTTGGTCTTTGATCTTATGCTGTGAGAAAGGGATATGATCTTTTTTTTCTGGTAGGAAAGCCAATTGTCCCAACCCCACTTATTTTAGTACTTTCCTCACTCTGATCTGCATTGCCATCATTATCAAATGGCAGGTGCTCTTATGTGCTTGATTGAGACAGTTTTTGAATCCCAGTTCTCTCTTTTTTTTTTTTTTTTTTTGTGGTACGCGGGCCTCTCACTGCTGTGGCCTTTCCCGTTGCGGAGCACAGGCTCCGGACGCGCAGGCTCAGCAGCCATGGCTCACGGGCCCAGCTGCTTCGCGGCATGTGGGATCTTCCTGGACCAGGGCACAAACCCACGTCCCCTGCATCGGCAGGCGGACTCTCAACCGCTGTGCCACCAGGGAAGCCCCCAGTTCTCTTTTATTGATCTGCTTTTCCATCCCTACACCAATTCACACTGTTTTGATTACTCTAACTTATAATAAGTATTGATATCTTATAGGGCAAATGCCCCCTCTCTGTTCTACTCTTCCAGAGTTGTCTTTCCTGTTCTTAGATTTCTGTTTTCTAGTTTTCTACACACATACATACATACACACAAATACACCCACACATCCTGCTTGAATTTTGAGTAGATTTTCTTTGAATCTATGGATTAATTTAGAAGATACTTACCATTATTATGATAGGAGTTTTTGCCTATATGAATATAGGTTATTTATTCTATTTTTTGTAGCTTTCACCAAAATTTTGCAATTTTCAGTATATATTTTTGGTTCGACTTATTTCTAGTTACCTTATATTTTTATTTCTATTGTGAATGACATATTTTCTTTTGTTGCAGTGTCTGGCTGGTTATTGTTGGCTTATGGAATGTTTCTAATTTATTGATCTTGTGTCATCTCTTCTGTCAGACTTTTTTATTATTTCTAGTGTTTGACCATGGAGTCTCTTTAATTTTCTATGTAGACAATTACAATATTTGCAAATAACAGTTAACTTGCTTTTTTTCCAATCCTTATGGCTTTTATTTTTCTTTCTTCTTTCTTTTCATTGCTTGGGCCCTGTATCTTATACAATGTTAAATAAGTAGTAGGCTTTCCTGTATTTTCTTTAAAACAGTGAGAATGTTTCTAAAGTTTTACCATTAAGGATAATGTTGGCTCAATATTTTGATTAGATAACCTTGTCTATAAGTTAAAGAAGTTTTTTTTCTATTTCTACCTTGAAAGGTTATTGAATTTTTCAGATGATTTTTCTTTATATGTTCAGATGATAATATGATTTGTCTCTTATTCTGTTAACATTTGTTAATATGCCAATTTACATTGATAGATTTTTATGAAACTGAGTATACTTTGAATTCTTGAGATAAATCTTATCTACACATTTTTTCCACTGCACCATTTAGTAATATTTTATTTAGGACTTTTGCATCTGGTCATTTTTGAGTTTGGCTTACAATTTCTCTTACTCGTATTTTACATGTTTGGTTTTCATGTGAGGATTTACTAACCTTTTAATATAAATTAAATACCTTTACTTAAAAAAATTCTCTAAAACAGTTTGCATAAGGAAGAGATTTTTGTTCGGTGGAAGTTTGGTAAAATCTCATCTGGAAGTCTGTTTGGGTCCAGATGCCTTTTTCCTGCTTGGTGTGAGATTTTGATTACTGGCTTAACCTTTTAAATAGTTATTATACTATTCAGGCTTTCTGTATATTCCTGAGTAGATTTTGATAATTTATAATTCTATAAAAGTTTCCATTTTATCAAATTTGTCTAATTGTAATTCCTTATTAGTTCTTAAAATGATAGTTGGATTTGTGGTTGTGCCTTTTTTTCATTTTGATATTATTGAGTAGTGAAAGAGTTTTGTATATTTTTAAGTCTTTGATTTCAAAGAACCAGTCTTTGATTTTGTTGATTATTCTATTGTTTTATCTTATTTTCTATTTGCTGTTTTTCTTTATGATATCTTTCTTTCTATTTTGGGGGGTTTCCTCAGTTATTCTTGGCCTTTGTGATTGAACACGAAACTAATTTTTGTCATTTTTTTTTTTTTTTTTTTTTGCGGTACACGGGCCTCTCACTGTTGTGGCCTCTCCCATTGCGGAGCACAGGCTCTGGATGCGCAGGCTCAATGGCCGTGGCTCACGGGCCTAGCTGCTCTGCAGCATGTGGGATCTTCCCAGACCAGGGCACAAACCTGTGTCCCCTGCATTGGCAGGTGGACTCTCAACCATGGCGCCACCAGGGAAGCCCTTTTTTTTGTCTTTTTAAAAATGTTTTTAAAACTATACATTTCCTCTTTAAACACTGCTTTAGCTACTTCACGTTAGTTTTGATATGTTGTCCTTTCATTGATATTTCTTACTATATACTTAGAAAATTAATTCATATGTTGTAATAGTTCATAATTTCTATTTGATTTCCTTTTTGGCAGATTAAGAAATGCAGTTTTTAGTTTCTTAAGTACTTGTTTACTATATTTTTAGTATACTTTTTATTGTTGATTTTTTAATATGCTATGTCATAAATTTCTAAATCATAATATTTAAGGCTGCTATGATATAAGAAACAGTACACTGAGTGCTCAATTCTAAGATCAGAGAAAAATATCTCCCTTGGTTACCATATGAAACATTCTGTGCAGTGAAATTAACAGAGTAATTAACAAAAATCTTAAAATAAAACCAACAAAGAGTTTCCTAGGGATGATTTCATATTACATTCTTCAATAAAGTCTAAAACAACTTTCTATGTACATTAACATATTACTAATTTATTTATTATTAACAATGCAAGATGTAAAAATGAGACACATAACATACTATTCTTTATCCAAGAAGGAGACTCCGAAATACAGAAGAATTGAATTCTTTAGATCCCAATGCATAGGTTCTGTAGGTGGTACATATTTAGAATTTACTTGAAGGATACTTTCTTTTTTTTTTAAATAAATTTATTTTATTTATTTATTTATTTTTGGCTGCATTGGGGTCTTCGTTGCTGCGCGTGGGCTTTCTCTAGTTGCGGGAGTGGAGGCTACTCTTCGTTGCGGTACGCAGGCTTCTCATTGCGGTGGCTTCTCTTGTTGCGGAGCATGGGCTCTAGGTGCATAGGCTGCAGTAGTTGTGACTTGCGGGCTCTAGAGCACAGGCTCAGTAGTTGTGGTGCATGGGCTTAGTTGCTCCACAGCATGTGGGATCTTCCCGGACTAGGGCTTGAACCCATGTCCCCTGCATTGGCAGGCGGATTCTTAACCACTGCGCCACCAGGGAAGCCCAAGGGTACTTTCTTGAATAATATGGAAGTAGGAACAAACGGACTGCTAAAAAGTCTACTTTCTGAGGATGATCCTAGAAGAAGGATCATGTTTTCTATGTTATTTTTTCAAAGCAGGGAGAACAATGATTAATATAGGAGATAAAGATGAGATGACTAAAACAGGAAAAGTAGGTGAAAATTCCCCTCGTGTAGCTTGACTCTTCTCACTAAGGCTCAAACTGTCCATCTCTGTCGCCCTTTGCATTTGATCAGTTCTTTCCTTTTCTTTGTTCAGGAAAGATCGGAAGGGAGAGGACTCTGATATGAAAAACCTGGATCTATGTTTGCCTACATCGTATCATGACAACTTGCCTTTATCAAGTCATGACAACTTGCCTTCATCAAGTCATGACAGCTTGCCTTCATCAAGTCAGGAAACGGCACCTATATCAGTGAATTGTGAGGTAAAACTAGAAGGAGAGGGATCTCTGCTAATTAACTATGGCTGATACCTAAATCACTGACTAAACTCTCTAAAGAATAGATGTCTAATTTATTCTCCTTACCGCAATGATTTCTCAATTCTGTGTCACTCTGATATTGAAGATGACCAAAACAGGGATTTGGAAGAGTGGGACTTTTGCAACTGAAGAAAATCCCTTTCACTGTTCTTTTGGAAATTTTACTTATTTTAGCATCTATTTTATTTTGTGCTACTAATAGAGACACAAAATAAATTTCACATAAAATTTGAAGCACCTTTAGATATATTGATGATAGAATTTTTAATTGATAGGGACAGCATGGTGCAGTGTCTCCAAACTATGGAATAGTAGATGGCTGTGAAAAAATCTGGGGCAAAATCCTCACCTTAATATATTACTTTCCTTGTGAAGATACTGCCAATACTAGAGCACAAAAAGGGAAATATATTTTCATCTTACGGGTGCCTTGCTTTTTTATTTTTTCTTATCTAATCTATTGGAGCTTTGGGACTTCCATCATGTTACTGTCCTCATACTCACTCTCTGTAGGTTCCAGCAATAATAGAGATCAAAATCAGTACCAAGAATAGGCACTGCCTCCCCTACTTTCCCAGTTTGGCTGCCACCACTACCCAAGGCTGACAGTTGTGCTGCTGCTTTGAAAAACAACATTGTAGTTTGGTTGTTCTCTCATGTAGGAGTCTGTCCATTCCTCCGTGACATGTAAGGTGGCCATATCAAGACCACCATCACATCTCTGGCTGGCAGTCTCTCTTAGTGTAATCCAGGGTTCTCAGCTCCACTGTTGATACTTTTCTCTGATCAGAATGATTTTCTACTTGGAGAGATATTTGGAAGTGAGAAACTTCACAGAACGTCTTGAGTAGATCCTTTATATAACCATACTGACTCCCTTCTAGAACTGAGTATATTTTATGCTTTGGGTGTTTTCCCCTATATTTTATGGCTTGACTTTTCTAGAATGAGTTTTGATATGCTTTAAAGTTTACTTTTAGAAAAGAGTATCTTAGAACATTCCTGGGTATTTTTTAGAATATGTTGTTTAGAATAAAATCGCTAGTTTTATTAGAATTTGCCTTGCTTATATTTAATGAATTAATTTGATGTTATAGTTGCTTGATGCCCTTTCAGTTATGATGCTGTCCCTAGGAATTGTCTAGACTTCATAGACTTGTATGTAGATGGCTAGATTTAGACGATAGATCAATTAATTTTTATTCCAACCCTCATTTTAAAGGTGAAGAAACTAATTCCCAGAGAGCTGAAATGATTTGTCTGTGATCATACAGCTCTTCAGTCACGGCGGAAAAACCAGGATCCAGGCTCCTATCTCTTAGTATTACTGTTTACACTTTGTCCTCATAAATCTTTGCATATGCAGTGCAGAAAAGTTAACTTAGGCTCCTTGGAAAATTTTATCCAGCCTTTTCTTTGACATTACTTTGATTCAGTGAGCACTCTCCAAAAAGACCCGGTATCTTGATAATTTAGAATATTTCTCTTTGTGCCTTCTTGACATCGTTAGCCAAGTCACATTTCATTCAATCAAAGACATGTTAGAGTCCTAAGTGAGCCTTATTTGAATTACAACTATCTAGAACAGTTTGCTTCTTTGATAAATATAATCAGGTTTGTTTGGAAGCATGACTTGAAATATGTCTCAGGTTTAAATTATGCTACGACTTCTCACTTGGGTGATGTCACTTTTTCTTAGTAAATGAATTGTGCACAAATGGCTTTTTAATGTCTTGTTGGAGATGGGAGGGATTGTGTCAGTGTATAAGCATTGCCCCATTTCTTTTCCTCTGTTCCATTTCATTCAGAATCTCCACATTCCTACCATAATTACCTGAAATTAATTTTTAGAGATTTGCTTTACCAATTAGTGTTGATAAACTATTTTTCAGGACTAGGTCAACTCTGTAGAACTCATTTCATTAAATTTATTAGTCATCCATGCAGTTTAATGAGAAGGAACCTTTGGGAACATTTTCCCTGGATATTTTAAAGTAGAAATTAAAATACACAGAACAACACTAACAAAAGAGAGCTGGTATAGCTATAGAGAGATCAGAAAGAAGAGACTTAAAAGCAAACAGCATTAGGCATTAAGAAGTCACTGTATAATACTAAAAGGTTTAGTTCACAAGGAAGATATAAAATTCTAAAATAAGCACCTAATAATAGCTTCAGAATATATAAGTCAGAATTACAAGTAGTTATTGATAAATTCACTATGATAGTGGGCCATTTAAAGATATCTCCTTTATTAATAGATTAGAAAATTAGTTAAGAGTATAAAAATTTTTTTAAAAAGTCAATTAGCAAGCTAGCTATAATAATATATATAGAATTGCATCCAAAAATTAGAGAACACAAATTTTTTTCAAGCATACATGGACCATATATAAAAATTTATCATGTACCAAATCAAAATATATCATAATAAATGTCAAATAATCTTTATAGTACTGATTGTGGTCTCTGATACAAAGAAATTCAGTTAGGAGTCAACCACAAAAAGATGAAGCATGCATTTGGAATTTAAAGTCACATACTTCTAACTCATGAGTCAAAGAAGAAGTCATAATGGAAGTTTAAAATTTTAGAATATAATAAAAACAAAAATACTATCTATAAAAACTTGTGGTTTACTCACTATGCAGTAGTTACCATATATAATTACATAATCTATACCAATACATTTATAATGATACCAGCTATAAAGTATGTAGGAGTAAATCTAAGAAAAGGTGTTAATTGCCTTTATCAAGAACATTATAAAATGTTTTGATGGCTAGCCATATAATATTAATGGATAATAAGACTTAATATAACAAAGATAACTTTTTTTCCTAATTTTAAACCACAAAATTAATTTAACTTAGTTTCAATACAAATTTCAAATTTTGTCTGTTTGTATGTGAGGGAGAGAAAGATTTAATCAGCTGATTCAAAAACGTACTTGGGAAAACAGAAGGCCAAGAATACTAGGACAGGAAGGTAAAGTGTATATGTGGTGGAAGGACAACTGGGATAACTGCAGGTTATCAAGACTTGTTATAAACCTATAGGAGTTGAGGAAATGTGGTACTAATATAGGAAGTGGCAAGTAAGACCAATGAAACTGCATAGAGATTCCAGAAGATGACCCATGTATATATGGGAACTTTTTCTGTGACCAGTGGCATTGTGGATAGAATGATCTATGCAATTAATGGTGCTGGTACAATTGATTATTCCAATAGGAAAAATAAAACTGAATTACTACCTGTGAGTAAAGTTTGATAGAACATTTTCTTCTTTACGATGAGAAAAATGATCTTGTGTTAGCCTTCTAGCACTCTGTTCCTCTGGAAGCCTGAAAAAGGTGGACTATCAGTTGTGTTACCAGGCAGCATTGATTATGGTAAAACTGACTCCTGGGCTAGAGGATTATGACTAGGACTATAACCGTCTTGCTGAAAGTATTGATACAAATGGGATGAATGTGGGAAGCTCCTTGCTGCAGTCTCTAGAGGTTAGGCTCATGGTTGTTACAAGAGGTCCTGCTTCTTGTGTAGCTTGAGGCTTCTAAGCCAGGGTAACTGGTACCCACCCATGTCATCTCACTTCCCTCCACTTGAGGTGACACTAGAATGCCATTAGAACTCCTGATGAGGGCAAGCCTTAGGCTATTCTGCTGACATGTATCTCCCTTCCTGTATCCTTCTGCAAAGCTCACCTAGTGTCAGGTGTGGCCTACTGGATCTTGTGAATGTCTTTTGAATGCAAGATCATTGTTGGTGGTTGAGCAGAATGGGCAAGGTACACTTTACACTGAAATTTATTCTAGGTGAATGAAATCCCCAAATATTAAAAGCAAAGCTTAAAAAAATTTAGAAAAATACATGAGAATTGATATATGTTTTTACCCGCATAAGGAAGGATTTTTTTTTTTTTTCTTTTTTTTTTTTTTGCGGTATGCGGGCCTCTCACTGTTGTGGCCTCTCCCGTTGCGGAGCACAGGCTCCGGATGCGCAGGCCCAGCGGCCATGGCTCACGGGCCCAGCCGCTCCGCGGCATATGGGATCCTCCCAGACCGGGGCACGAACCCGTATCCCCTGCATCGGCAGGCGGACTCTCAACCACTGCGCCACCAGGGAGGCCCAGGAAGGATTTTTTAAATTTATGTTTTATATGTTATTCAAAATGGCAATTAACCAATTCACTAGAATTTAATATATTCTAAAATGGTCAAGTTATTGCTAAAGTATAAATTAACTTTATATTTTAGGCAATGCTTATTTATGTTAGACTAAAAACTTAATAAGTTATATGTTTTGACTTGTCCAGCAAAACGAATATGCTTGATAAGAGTGCTAGGTAGTTGTTTACATCTTTCCATTAATATGCTTGCTTTTAAAATCGATTGTGCTTAGGTCCATATTTCCATATGATGGCTGTGTATATGCCCACAAGCATATATATGCCCACTAGGAAGTATTCCAAGTCTAGGAAATTTCATGGAATTAAGCAAAATATCTACATATGCATATACACTAAGAAGAAGGGAAAGGATTAATAAGTTTCACAAAATAAGGATCATCAAAAGATGCTTCAAAAAAGATGAAAAGACATAACACAGAGTGTGGAAAGACATAACACAGGGTGTGGCTAGAGATGCTGCATGAGAAACAGATGGGAGCTGAGGGTGGGAAATTAGGCAGAGACCAGACCATGGCAGGCCCCCCAGTCTTTGGACCTGTTGTTCCTTTTGCTTAGGATGCTTTTCTGTCTCTTTGCCTAGCCCTTCCTTCTGTCTTTTAGGTACATGGTGGTTAAGTATCACCATACTCTGTTACTGCATTAACATTTATCACAGCTGTAATTTTTCTACGCTTGCTTGTGTATTTTCTCTCTCCCCATCAGAATATATATATGCTCCACAAGGGCAGAACACATGCCTCTTATTCAGTGTTTTATCCATAACACTTAGAACAGTATCTGCATGTACTAGACCCCCAGAAAAGAACTGTCAAATGAATGGATTAATTGAAGCAGAATTGAGGGCTAAAATATTGGTAACTGAATCTTTATTTTAATGTGATTTTTCCCTTTAATTATATTCAATTTTGTTTACCAGTGGGCCAGGTACTGTATAGGATGGTGCAAAGGCAACAAAGTGGACTAAAGTCCATTGGGCAGAACAAAATCTTGTGGCAGAGACATACCTAGAATTACTGGATTAGGTTACAAGCGCTAAAATAAAGATAAATAAAGCGTTAGGAATTTTATTTTCACAATAAACTAAATGTGATAAGCATTCATTATAAGAATCTCTTCTGGGCTGCAGTAATAATCTGTTTATCTGTTTTTTTTTAAGAAAAATGAAGTTTATTTTTATGAACTTTTGGAAAATAACTTGGGTGATTCAGTAGAAATAATTTATATGTGCATAGTACTCTACACTCTGTTTTGACAGATTGGAAAATATTTAATAGGGAGATATACATTTCAAATGATTTTCTAGGAGTAGAAATCACACTATGATTGTGGTTTTAATTCTATTATTGAATACCTTATTGCTCTTCTTGAGAAGCTATAGAAATCATTTTCTTTAAACTATATATTCTTAAAATCATAGTCATAATTTTTTCCTTTCTTATGCCTGTAGGTTTTTGAAAATGAAGTTAACTCAGGGGAAGTAAAATTGTTTCTTCAGGATTTTCAACATAGTGATGATTTTGAGGATCAGTTTAAAAAGAAGACAGAAAGGTATAACTAATATGCTTATTTAGTGAGTTTTTTGCTTATTCATATTCATAGCTAGCCCTCTGAGTGGAGACAGTGAATAATGGCCCTCAAATGTTGGATTAGTTTTAAAAATATAGTTCTTTGTAGTAAGTACAACCTGATTTGTCTAAAAATAGGATGTATTTATGATCTCATAAATACGGTATTAAACACAAGAAAAGATATTCCTAAAGAATTAAATTTCTCTGTCATATCAACAATTACCCAGTTCCAAAGCCTTTGTAAATGTGTTTGGAGCTCTTGGAGGGGGCAGTGTACTTGAGGTAAGGTAAAGCTCAGTACACAACTAAATCTTGAGACATTATATGCTTCCAGAAAGAAAATAATGTACTAGAAATGGAATTATTAGCATGATGAATACTTGGTACTATAAATGAAAAAAATTTTAAAAACTGGGAGAAAAGTAAATTTCCATTAGAAAAACAAAAGAAACAGAAGCTTTCATAAAATGTTCAAATTTAGGTGTTACAGGCAAAAACATCAAATAAGGAAACATTTTTTTGAGCCGTATTTTCTTAGAGATTTATAAGTAATGTTAGCTACAGTCACTGGAAGAACACTGCATAATAATGTGTATAGTATGCAACTTGTATAAACAACTCTCACAAGTGCATTAAATGAACAAATAATATTAATTCAAAAGGCGTTTTGAGATAATATTATATGCTACTAATATATACTAATTAGTAGATACTAATTATATAGTAAGCACTGTATACAAATACAAAGTATTAATAGTTCTTGCTCTCTAGTTTATAGCTTAATTGGGGACACAGACATGTAAAAGACAAATTTAAATACAGTGTAGTAAATATTATTATAGAGTCAGAGTCCAAGGATTGTGGGTGCAGAAGACAGGACTATGCAAGGGGGAGAGTTCCCCACCACCTTCTTTGAAGAAAAGATATTTTGGTTGGATTTAGGATCGGATCTTAAATAAATAGAAATTCAGCAGGTGAAAAGGGAGGGAAGAAAGTTTCAAGCTGTGGGGAGAAGTTTGAACAAAGGTAAGGAGCTGTGAAAATATCTTATTAATGGTGAGAAATGTAATGTGTCAGGAGTTATAAGGTATATGTGAATTGGAATGCCAGGAAGCTTGAGAAGATGAGAGATGGAGCAAAAAATATGATGTGGGCCAGAGTGTGAAGGAACTCAATATATGTGAAACCAAGGAGTACACATTTTATTCAGTCTGTTAGAATGAAAATGAAGCACAGATGGAATCTTTTTTGCATTTTCCTATCTGTCAATCACCTATCTGGAAGGAGGATTGCTGGTAATGAGGTGAAAGATAGCTGGCAGGAAATGGAGAACAAGTTGATGTTTACAGTAACCCAAGAAAAGGTGGGAAGGAGGAAAGAGCAAGAAACTGAAATTACCCACAGAAACAAAAGGAAAAGGCATTTACTTTGTTAAGGCTGAGGCATAAAGGGCATAAAGGAAATTAATAGAGATAAGGATGAAAAAGTAGGCAGGGGCCAGACTACCAACATCCTCAACTTATGAGTCCAGAAAGGAGCCTGAGTTTATCCTGACATTGGTGAACAGGTATAACAATTAAATTTGAATTTTGGGGATAATTTTCTCTAGAAATTGGAGATTAGACCCAGAAATCAAATTAGGAGGCTTTTGCTAAGTGGAGTTGCAAATGAAAGCGCAAAGAGAGCCAAGCAGATAGCATAAGTGAGTAAGCTGAGTAGTGAGAAGTTGGAGAGGAAACAGAAAGGGAGTGCGGGCTCATAATTTGAGAAATCTGTTAGAGTATATAGAGCAGTTATTTAGACAGAGAAAGATTAAAGGGTCTTCTCTTTTTAAGGTGAGAGAGAATCAAGTATTATGATATTGTAGATAGAAAGAATTTGTAGATAGGGAGAAATTAGTTATACATAAGAAAAGATAATTTTAGAAAAATCTCTCAGAGGAGACAGAAGGCATAGAGTAGAGAACATGGAAGGATTAATTCTGAACATGGAGAAAGTAAGGAGTAATGAAGAATGTTGATGCATTTTTAAAGAGAGTAAGTTGAAAGAGTTCTTACTTTCTGGCTTACGTTTTATAGAAGGGACTACATTTTTACTAAAGCAGAGAATTGAGAAGGGGACTACATGAGGGTGGTAATACGGCAATTAGGAATGGTAGAGGAAATGGAATAGAGACGTACCAGTGTTTTCCAAATGGCTCTCTGCTGATACTAGAAAACCCAGGACTCCAGTACTCTTCTTCCACCACAGCCTGGATAAAGGAGGAAAGAAAGTGAATAGGTGGCTTGATCCTAGGTGGCTTGATCCAAGGCGGCTAGTTTGCAAGCCAGGTGAAAGGGAGAGGAGTTGGAGTTTGTGATCAGACATTCGAACTTTGGAATTATCTCTTTGAAAGTGGGCCAGTTCCAGGGGCTGACAATGGAAATGGGTGGCTGAGCTGAAATGGAGGTGAATGTCAATTGAATAATTAATATAGATTATCAGAGATTCTTTCTTAAATATATACATTCTCTGAAACCATGAACAAATATAAATTTCTTTTCTAGTGAGAGTGACCCCAGCTTGTGGACAACCAGTAACTTCTTTCTAAAAAAGAAGTCGAGCAGTGAGGATGAAGAGCTGGCAGGGCCTTCCCATACTGACACCCCTAAACTTCAGGGTATGACCTCATCCCATTTTATTAGCAGATTCTTGAAGAGGCTATATTTCAGAGGTATGCACAAAGAAATTTCTAATATAAATGCAGGTCCTGAGCTAGGAAAAACTTTTTCAAATGGAGAAAACATGGTTTTCTAGGATTTTCCTTTAAAAATGAAGAAAATGCTCCACACTTCACATTCATAAAGGGCACATTTCTACCCTTTCTTTAAATATTTTAGTATAGCAGACATGTCAATTTAATAAAATGATCTGTTTTTATTTCTTAATGATTTGTATAGCCTTGAATATGACCTGCTTCTTCATTTTCTTAATTTTAATTTGTTGCACAGTATATACTTTTAAGTAAAATAATAACTTTTTTTTGGATTATACATTATCACGTGTTGTGGGAAAAAGAAAATACAGGTATATATAATAAAATAAGTCATAATACTGAAGAATATACCAAATTTTTTCTGTGTATATGTATTTACATTTGTATATAATATAAATATAACCATGGAGAAAAATATACATATATAATTATTGTGTATAAGGTTGAAGAATCACATACATACCTCAGAAACCTTGGAGTCAGAGAAGATCTTAGAGGTCACATTTCAATCTCTCATCAAGTGCCAGAATCGTCTTCTCTGATGACTTTTTTTAATTTGAGGCATGTCGAATCTAATTAAGGCAACATCACACTATATAATTATTAAAGTACAGTTCTCACACAAAAATAGTTTACAAGAAAATACTTTTTAAATACTGAAGTATAACTTATATACTGTAAAATTCACCCTTCTAGCATACAGTTCTATAAGGTTAGACAAAGGTCTACCACTACTGTCAAGATACAGTACATTTCCTTCACCCCTCAAATTTCTCTTGTGCTCTTGTGTAGTCAGCTCCTAACTCCACCACCAACACCTGGCTACCTGTAATCTGTTTTCATTCTCTTTACTTTTGTCTTTTTCAAAGTGTCATGTGGATGGAATCATAAATATATTGCATTTTGAGTATTTTGCACTTAGTATAAAGCTATCCACACCATTGCATTTACCAGTATTTAATTTAAAAAAATTTGCTGAGTAGTATTCTATTATATGGCTACACCAGTTTGTTTAGCCATTTACAGTTTGAAGGACATTTGAGTTGTTTCCAGATTTGGCAGTTATGGATAAAAGCATTACAAATAGTCACACACCGGTTTTGTGTAAACCTAAGTTTCCATTTCTTTAAGGTAAATATCTAGGGGTGGGACTTCGGATTCATAAGTATATAAATGACAAACTATTTTCCAAAGAGGCTGTACCAATATGCTTTTTACTTTCTTTTCCTGCTACTCTTTTTCCTCTTCGTGTTTCAGTTTAGGCAATTTTTATTAACCTGTCTTCAAGCTTATTAACTCTTTCCTCAGCTGTGCTGACTCTACTAATGAACCCATTGAAAGCATTTTTTTTTTTTGCGGTACACGGGCCTCTCACTGTTGTGACCTCTCCCGTTGCAGAACACAGGCTCTGGATGCACAGGCTCAGTGGCCATGGCTCACGGGCCCAGCCGCTCCGCGGCATGTGGGACCTTCCCGGACCAGGGCACGAACCCGCGTCCCCTGCATCGGCAGGCGGACTCTCAACCACTGCGCCACCAGGGAAGGGAAGCCGCCAGGGGGGTACTTTTTAAAGTAACTTGTTTTTACTTATCCCTGGTACCAGAAACTAAGACAACACCACTTCTACTTCTGCCTAACCAAACTCTGACTGGAGAGATGAAAAAATTGAAAAGGGGAGTTGGGGCGGTTGAGAGTGAGTGTTGGAAGTTGCCTAATCCTGGGATGTACTTCGGCTGCTTCTGCTGAGAGTGACGGATATGTATGGAGTCCTTAAGATATCCTGATAATCACTGTGCCAGGCACTGTTGCTCCTTACTGAGTAGCAAAGAGTTCAGTGTGCTTACTGGTACCTCCAGTTACTGTGCTCAATGAATGTGGTAATATTGAGATTTGTATGGGGTGCTTTGGGAGCTCAGAAGGGAAGTATTTAGCTCTCCTTGGGCTTGGGGGGAAGATTTGCTAGAGGAGGTGACATCTGGATTGAGAATAACCCAAATGAGAAAGATGGAAAGAGGAAGTAGATGATCAAGGTATAAAATAGCATGGGATATGTATAGAGAGATACAAGTAGTTAAGTGTTTCTTGAATGTAAAAGTTCAATGCCAGGGAGTCATGAGAGGTGAGATGAGGCTATAGAAAATAAGTAGAGAAAGCCAGAACATGAAATGTATTGGAACGTGAACTTCATTATGAAGATAATTGGGAGACTGAACAATTTTAGTAAGAAGCGTCCATGATCAGCTACGGTAGTTAACAATTAGATAGAAAGCAGAGACTTTGGTGTTTTTCAGATAAAATTGGCAGACTTTATGTGACTTATGACTTGTGACTTATAAGGAGCGTTCAAAAATTATGCTGTCAAATGCGATAGCCACATTTGGCTCTTTTATATTTAAATTATTTAAACTTACATAAAATAACAAATTCAGTTTCTCATTTGTAGTATCCACACTTCTAATATTTAATCACATGTTACTAGTGGCTACCATTTGGGCAGCAAAGATATAGAACATCTGCATCATTGTAGAACGTTCTATTGGGAAGTATTGGTCTAGAATAACTCATAGAATAATTCATTTCTTGCTCTAACAGACTCAGAAAATAGAAAAGGAATGATTTATAGGAGAAAGTGATGTTACATTGCTCTAAGTGGATTTGATTAGCGGGTAGGTGATACATGTGTTCTATAGGAGTGAAGGGGATGGGAGTTAAACCGGAAACTTGAAAAGAGTGATGAGATTTGGAGTCATCATCAAAGAAGTTGATTGGAGCACAGGCAATGATCAGGAAAAGGGTTGCTGGAGGTGTGAGGTTGGAGCCCGTAATTTGCAATAACAATAAAATATGCAACTATGTGATTAATTTTTTCCTAACCATGGGATTCCTGACCACAGGTTATGAGACTTACCCAGGGAGGGATGTTGCTTAGCATATGTGGCAGGATTCAAAGGATGAAAGGAGTTGACAGTTTGGAAAGAGAATGATTTGGATGATCAGCCATGAAGTCTAAATTTAGGGAGATGGATGGAATCAGGGGCTATAGGAGGAAATGGAGGACAACAAGGACAGGAGAGCTCCATTGAGTCACATTGTTGGGGTTGAAGTGAAGCACAAATGAGGTGGTAGCATAACAGCTTCTGCTCAGAAAATGATGCTGGAATCTAAGAACTGGAAGATTTTTGATACTGGACATTATAGGTGATGGTGAGCCCAAGGAGGGATCACATTGTGAGGACTAGAAGAAAGAAGTGGTCTCCTCTGCAAGAGAGAAATAAAAATGTGAGGTTAGAGTGTCTGTGTGGCTGTTGAGATCCCAAATTTGCCTGGTCAGGATCTGTGGTAGGGTGATAGCAATGAGAAGGTGAAGCTAAGCGGTGTGAAACTCAAAAGGAAGAGAGGTTTCTGTTCAAAGAGAAGGAATAATGAATTGGAAAGAGCATTGGGCAGCAAGTGGTATGCAACCTAACCTCTAGGCTCTGTGGTACCTGGAGTACAGGAAAATACGTGGCCTTGATTAGAGAGGCCTGCAGAGTGCAGTGCCCATGGGAGGCAAGGCCAGGAAGTGGAAGAAGCATTTAGGGAAGTGGTGATAGTTTCCACGAGTTTACTGTGGGATGGGGGCCTGAGCGCAAAGGGAGATGTTGAAGAGGTAGAGAAGTGGGGAGGGAGGGGAAAAGATAGAATTGAAGAGCATGAGGGTCGGAGCATAGAGTGGTATGACAGAGGAGGCCAAGGATAGTAATAATGGCTGACATTGATGGAGAGCTTGCTGGCTGTGTGCTAGGCCCTGTGCTTGCTCTGTACACCTGAGGATTTGCCTGATCCTTCACTCTCCTAAGACTTGTTGATTCCCTCCTATTAACCAAGTATTGTGCCAGATGCTGGAGATAGAAAACAGAAACAGTCTCAACTCTTAGAGTGCTTACACTCTAGCGGGGAAGGAAAACACCAGTTCCAAATAACATGTGATACATGCTGTGGCAGGAGAAAGGACAGCATGCTTGGAGAATACAGGCCAGGTGGGAGGCCCAGAGGAATGATCTGTCTGCAAGGCTTCAAATGCTCGGTTCCACCTGTGCACCCTTGACAAGGGCATCTAGGATGGTGGCCTTTGGGCTGAGACCCACAAGCCTCAAAACCATGGGGTTGATGTTTGGAGAATCTGCATCATGGCACTGTGTCAGGAAACCAGCGAGGCCCACCTTCTTGCAGGTTCTCAGTGGTCAACAGTGCCTGAAAGATGTAATCCCTAAAATATGTGATGGAGTGAGAGCTATCCTCAATTTGGTGCCTTCACAAGATTTTCAAGTATCGTTTTCCTCATCCAATGTCACGTACCGATGATTCAAAATTGAGGTTTTATATTTGGAACTTAGGAAAATTGTATTTCTATTTGGAACGTAGAAAACAGTAGTACATTAGGGAGAAGCAGAGGAGCAGTGAGAAACCCTTCCTGAGTTTTTTCACGAAGGCGCCCAGTGGAGTAAAACGAGGGCCCCACACTGGGGAAAGGGCGAACCCGCTGGAAAGGATGATCGGTAAACCCAAAGTGCTTTATCTGTCAACCCTGAGTAGAGTTCCATGGCTCCACTTTCAGGGCGTTCAGCAAAAGAGTGGGGACCAGAGTCTACTCACATGGTCATTAACTGCCCTATTCGCATCACCGGAGGAGGTTGCCCCCCACCAAATCCCCGTTAAGCAGCTTGACAGCACTTACTGTTTTAATTAAATTTAGTATCAGGGCTTCCCTGGTGGCGCAGTGGTTGAGAGTCCGCCTGCCGATGCAGGGGACACGGGTTCGTGCCCCGGTCTGGGAAGATCCCACATGCCGCGGAGTGGCTAGGCCCGTGAGCCATGGCTGCTAAGCTTGCATGTCCAGAGCCTGTGCTCCACAATGGGAGAGGCCACAACAGTGAGAGGCCCGCGTACCACAAAAAAAAAAAAAAAAAAAAAAAAATTTAGTCTCATAATATTTAAGCCAAGATAGATTGCTGTTCTATCTTATTCCTAACATGTTAGCTCATCTTTCATCCTAAGTGTTTTGGATTCTTGGTTTGTTTGGACTCTTCTACATTCTCATGGTGCAGAAGAAAGATGGTAGAGTTAGATTTGGGAGGGCTACATTATTGTCCCAGCTCTAAACATATGAGCCTTCTGACCTAGCATACATCTATCAGTCAATCAAATTCTTGCTTTTTCATCTGTAAACTGAGGATATCACAGTGCTTTCCTCCCCAGGGTTGATGTGAGGATTAAATGAGATAATGCATGTGAAGTCCTTAGCACAGTACCTGGCACAGGGTAAGGGCTAAATTCCTGTCACCTGTTAGTATTTTTATTTTTATTATCCTGTTACCATATAGCAATTACTATTACTATTTCTGGCATATTAGAAATTAAAAGAAGATCTCTACTATAAGACGTTGATAAATCTCTCCTCTCTCTCCGCCTTTCTCTCCCTCCCTCCCTCCTTCTCTCTCCCTCTCTCCCACCCTCTCTCTTTCCCTTTCTCCCTCTCTCCCTCCCCACCGCACCCCCACCCCCACAGACAGGAGCTAGTCACTTTGTAAAACACTTGCAGTTCACCAAGTGTCCAGACCATGGCACTCCTGCCTCAGCAGAAGGTTTTATAAAGTATGTTTGTTATGTAAGGAAGAGCCACCTTACAGGACCCATCATTGTTCACTGCAGTGCTGGCGTGGGCCGGGACAGGGGTGTTCCTATGTGTGGATGTTGTGTTCTGTGCCATTGAAAAGAACTTTTCAGTAAGTGTGTGAATTACGCAGATAAACTGATGCTGTTAGTAAACACTATACTTTTAACAGCCTTCTAATAACTGAAGACTAATATTTGGCCTTCAAGAGCAAGCAAGTAAATAGAGAGCCTGTGAGCTTTGGATACCTGCTTCTCACTTAACTGCTGCAGGTTCTTGGAGGTGGTTGTGAGGATTAAAGTACACAATGCAAATGAATGGCTTTGGACAGTGTCTGGAGCGTGGTAGGTGCATTGTAAACATGAGTTCATTTTCCTTTTCTTTCCCTCCACCCACACATACAGTTTTTAGAATCTTGTTAGAGAATGTTGATGATGTGTGCCTATTTTTAATGAACAGAAATACATGCATGTGAGCACATTTGGAAAAAAAAAAAGTAGACTTCAGAGTTAATGAGAGGTCCCTGGCTTTGACTGCCAGTTTTGCCACACATTTTAGATTTTGGTGATTTTCTGCAAATTGCTTATCTTCTCTGAAACCTAGTTTTCTCATATGTAAAATAAGGATAATAATATTGTTGGGTTTGAGTCAACCAATAACAATTCTTTATTTTCCTCCAAAATATGGAACCAGCTAAGGGATAAACACAAGAATTAGATATATGGTGATTCTACTATGATCTTTATTACTGATTAATCAGGGAATGTGACTTTAGATCCGTGCCCCAAAAGGCCTACTTTTACTGAACTGCTTTCCTGTGCTGCAGAAGTGCGGAGGGGAAGACATTTGTTTAGTTAGCAGGCACTGCGGGGTGCGGGGGAAGCGGCTCTCACCATGTCCACAAGGAATATGAAAATCCACACCTCGGTCATAAGACAACAGGGGCTACGAGGCATTTGTCCTGGTAGGCAAATTTTGCAGAGTTATCTTGTTATCAGAACAAATGTTAAATCTCTGCTCTCTTAGGCTTTATGTAGTTATACCCCAACAGTGACAAACTCTCCCTTGTGATAGCAAATTGGCTGCATGGGTTCTACAACTCTCCATTCTAAGGTAGTATTACGTCGGGGGTAGAAAAATGTCCTCTCCCAGAAACTCCCTGGAGGACAGAGGGAGTTTCTTTTTCTCAGAAGCTTGAGCCAATATCTCCTAGCATTTCACTGTTTCCGCTTCAGTTATAGACCTTTCCCTAAACTGATCATTGTGGGCGATGCTGGTCCATTAAGGTCTGTCAGGACTACTCCAGGCCATACGGCTGAGAATGAGAGAGGAATGGTTTTCCAAAGCAAACTGAGAGTTTTGTTCTGTGTTTTTTAACAAAGAATGAATATAAACTGGGTGGTAAAAAAATGACAAATGTCCCCAAAATGCTGAAAATTTAAGTAGTATGAATCTGACGTTACCTCTTCCTATAATTAATGTTGTTTTATCCTTTTAACAGAAAACACATTAGCATAATTTTTATTTTATATATCCTTCATCATAATTAATTTGTTGATATTTGTTCTTATTTTATATTATTTATAGAAACTGTAAAAACTATAAATATTGTATTTTGTGATTCTGAGGAGCACTTTTTTTTCCCCATCATTATACCTTCTTTAAACTCAAAATGTGTTTTATAATAAGTCATCTGTCAGCTTAATTGACAGTGTTTTTCTTAGCGGTATGTAAAATAGTGATGTATTTTACAATTAAGGATGCTTAGATTTGATGGAAAATAGTGGTTCAAAAAAAGGAAATGCATCCATTGTTGCCTTATTGGCTTTTCATAGAGCCTTGAGCTGTCAAATGTTCTTACTTATGCCCCTCTCTACTCTTTTTCAGAAATTTTGTCCACCAGAGCTACTCAAAGTATGGTCTTGGACCAGCAACAATCTGTGTTATTTGCAGCAAGATAAGTTTTCTGAAATTGAGAGCAAGCATTTAGAAACTTTCAAAGCAGTTTGATATATTGCTGTGACATCCAAGAGCATGACAGTGGGTTGGCCTCAGTGAACAGCATGTAGACCAGTTTGTGCGTTGTGGAAATCACACAGGGAGTCTTACGTGCTGCAAGCTGTATACCAGCCGTGTGTGGCTGACATTTTAAGATTAGTTTATCAATTATAACTCTAAAGGATATGAAAATCTGAGAATATGTAATCATTTATTTCTTTTTATTGTTATTTTATAGTCATTTTTATTTTTAAGTAAGCCTGCTTAAAAATCCTTAAAACATTGGGAACAAACTGGCTCTTCTCTTGCCAACACTGATATTGCTCTGTAGTTGAAACATTCTCGATAGAACTTTCTCCTCTAACCATCATCAACATGTAATAACAGTTGTTAATTATCAGTTACCATATTATCACATAATGAAGTGAGTAATCCAAAATTTAACACATTAACCTTTACGAAATCAAAAATTCTTACCACATCACTAAACACACTGTCCAGTTCATCTGGCAGGGGTTCTTTTTTTTTTTTTTTTTTTTTTTAGGTAGCCAGACTTTCTTGATGAAGCAGTGTGTTGGTTTATCTTTTGGGATAAATTCTTTAATCTGTATAACTACCTCAGACTTGTTTTCTTGTCATTGCAGCTCTACTACCAGAACATAATCCTACACAAAACTTAAGCTCCAAATTACATTTGATGACAATGTAGTACTTTGCATTTTTATGCAGTTTAAGACTAGTTAGTTGTGTTTATCAGTAATCAAACTGAGAAAAGGAAGAATTCTTCCTTCTTATCACATCATTTTCAAATCACACATATACTGAATCACTATGTTAGCAATAGCTGTGCAGTCAGTAAGTTGCAATGGTAAATACTTTGCTACTTTTGTTTCGTGAGTTGGTACCACTTCGCATTACTAGCCAGTCCCTGAATTCGTCAAGCTGTGGCTTCATTAGAAAATGGTACTTTAACTATCTTTTTTTTGCCACACCTTCAGCCCAGATTTTCAATAAAGCACCTTCAGTACAGTCTGTCACCATTATCTGGCAATCGTGTAAGGGTTTTTAGTCTTAGCAATTCAAAGTGCTGTTTTGTAAGTCTGCAGAGTATTAATGTTACATGTGAAATGTTGAACATGAGCTTTTTATTTTAGTATTCTTTAAAATAATTCTTTTGTCTTGGAACTTACTGCTTTTGTCTGTAAGTGACAAGTACATTTTAATGGTTTCTTTGCTTTGTTAGCCAGTACATCTTTGCAATTAATACAAGTGTGGTTTTAGCAATTCACAATTAATAAAGGCTATAAAACTCAATGTATGAGGAATCATAATGCTAGGTAAAATTAACATGAACTCTTTTGGTCTTCATTTCTTTGTAGTTACTTACATCATTTAGTTACTATTATCATTATCATGTAGTTACTATTATCATTATCATTTATCATTTGGTTATTATTATTATTATTATTTGGTTAACCACTACACAGCTATATTCAGAAAAGCTGTTCCTTTTCTTGTCAAGACAATCCAGTGCAGCAGCTTTTGCCATCAGTAAATTAAGGTTAAAAATGAATAATACAAATATATTTTCATAATTTGCCTAATCTTAAATTACAAATTAACAGACTTTCAAGAAACAATGGTTTTTAAATTCATTGAAGTTCCATTTTATCAATATTTCCTTTTATGGATCATGCTTTTGGTGTCAAGTTTAAGAACGCCTCACCTAGCCTAAAGAATTTTTAGGTCCTAAAGAATTTTTCCTATGTCCTTTTCTAAAGTTCTGTAGTTTTATATTTTACATTTAAGTCCATAGTCCATTTTGAGTTAATTTTTTTATAAAGGGCAAGGTTTAAGTCAAGGTTCACTTGCTATTCTTCTTCCACTGAATTGTTTTTACACCTTTGTCAGAAATCATTGGGAATATTTGTATGGGGCCTATTTCTAGTTCTGTATTCTGTTTCATTGATCTATGTGTCTATCCTTTCGCCATTACCACACTTTGGATTCCTGTAGCTATATAGGAAGTCTTAATATCAGGGAGAGTGATTCCTTCTCTTGCAAAATTGTTTTAACCATTATAGGTCTGTGCCTTTCCATATAAATTTTAAAATTAGATTGTCTATGTTTACAAAAAAGCTTGAGGGATTTTGATAGGATGAATTGACATTTTTACTATGTTGGATCTTCCAATATGAATGTGGTATGTCTCTCAATTTATTTAGGTCTTCTTTGATTTCTTTCATCAGCATTTTGTCATTTTCAGCATATAGCTTCTGTTTGTGTTTTGTTGGATTTATTTTATTTCATTTTCTTTGAAGCAGTTGTAAATGGTATTGTGTTTTTACTACCATGTTCGTTGTGTGTACACGTATGTACAAATAAGTTGATTTTTGTGTTTTAAAATAATATTTATTTATTTGGTTGTGCTGGGTCTTAGTTACGGCATGTGGGCTCCTTAGTTGCGGCAAGCGGGCTCCTTAGTTATGGCATGTAAACTCTTAGTTGCAGGATGCATGTGGGATCTAGTTCCCTGACCAGGAATCAAACCTGGGCCCCCTGCATTGGGAGCGTGGAGTCTTAACCACTGTGCCACCAGGGAAGTCCCCAAATGCAGTTGATTTTTGCATGTTGATCTTGTATCCTATGATCTTGTTGAACTCACTTATTAGTTCTAAGAGGTTTTTTTGTCCTGTTTTGTTTTGTTTTCAGATTCCTTGCGATTTTCTGCACAGACAATCATTCCATCTGCAAGTAGGGACACACTTACCTCTTCCTTTCCAATTCATTTGCCTCATATTTCTTTTTTCTGGTCTTATTGCGCTACCTGGAACTTCAAGTGTGTTGAAAACAGGTGGTGAGAGCAGACATTCTTGCCATCACTAATATTAGGGGGGAAAGCAAATTAAAATTATTTGTTCTATGAAAGATGCTATGAAGTGGATGAAAAGACAAGCTACAGACTCGGAGAAACTGTTTGCAATCCACATACCCAACAAAGGTCTCACATCTAGAGTATATAAAGAACCCTCAAAACTCAATAGTAAAATAAATAAATAAATATATAGGCAAGTAATTCAGTTAGAAAATGGGTAAAAGACATGACATTTCAACAATGAGGATGTATTGATGATAAGTAAGCACATGAAAAGATGCTCAGCTTCATTAACCTTCAGGGAAATGAAATTAAAACCATGATGTTCAGCTGCATGAGCTGCTTGTAAATTTTGGAGATTAATCCATTAATCCTTTGTCAGTTGCTTCATTTGCAAATATTTTCTCCCACTCTGAGGGTTGTCTTTTCGTCTTGTTTATGGTTTCCTTTGCTGTGCAAAAGCTTTTAAGTTTCATTAGGTCCCATTTGTTTATTTTTGTTTTTATTTCCATTTCTCTAGGAGGTGGGTCCAAAAGGATCTTGCTGTGATTTATGTCATAGAGTGTTCTGCCTATGTTTTCCTCTAAGAGTTTGATAGTGTCTGGCCTTACATTTTAGGTCTTTAATCCATTTTGAGTTTATTTTTGTGTATGGAGTTAGGGGGTGTTCTAATTTCATTCTTTTACATGTAGCTGTCCAGTTTTCCCAACACCACTTACTGAAGAGGCTGTCTTTTCTCCACTGCATATTCTTGCCTCCTTTATCAAAGATAAGGTGACCATATGTGCGTGGGTTTATCTCTGGACTTTCTATCCTGTTCCATTGATCTATATTTCTGTTTTGGTGCCAGTACCATACTGTCTTGATTACTGTAGCTCTGTAGTATAGTCTGAAGTCAGGGAGCCTGATTCCTCCAGCTCCTTTTTCTTTCTCAAGATTGCTTTGGCTATTCGGGGTCTTTTGTGACAAAGGATTAATCACCAAAATTTATAAGCAGCTCATGCAGCTCAATATCAAAAAAACAAACAACCCAATCCAAAAATGGACAGAAGACCTAAATAGACATTTCTCCAAAGAAGATATACAGATTGCCAACAAACACATGAAAGAATGCTCAACATCATTAATCATTAGAGAAATACAAATTAAAACTACAATGAGATATCATCTCACACCAGTCAGAATGGCCATCATCAAAAAATCTACAAACCATAAATGCTGGATAGGGTGTGGAGAAAAGGGAACCCACATGCACTATTGGTGGGAATGTAAATTGATACAGCCACTATGGAGAACAGTATGGAGGTTCCTTAAAAAACTACAAATAGAACTACCATATGACCCAGCACTCCCACTACTGGGCATATATCCTGAGAAAACCATAATTCAAAAAGAGTCATGTACCACAGTGTTCATTGCAGCTCTATTTACAATAGCCAGGACATGGAAGCAACCTAAGTGTCCATCGACAGATGAATGGATAAAGAAGATGTGGCACATATATACAGTGGAATATTACTCAGCCATAAAAAGAAACGAAATTGAGTTATTTGTAGTGAGGTGGTTGGACCTAGAGTCTGTCATACAGAGTGAAGTCAGAAAGAGAAAAATGAATACCGTATGCTAACACATATATATGGAATCTAAAAAAAATAATAATGGTCATGAAGAACCTAGGGGCAAGATGGGAATAAAGACATAGACCTACTAGGGAATGAACTTGAGGACATGGGGAGGGGGAAGGGTAAGCTGGGACAAAGAGAGTGGCATGGACATATATACACTACCAAACGTAAAATAGATAGCTAGTGGGAAGCAACCAATAGCACAGGGAAATCAGTTTGGTGCTTTGTAACCACCTAAAGGGATGGGATAGGGAGGGTGGGAGGGAGGGAGACAAAAGAGGGAAGAGATATGGGGACATATGTATACGTACAACTGATTCACTTTGTTATAAAACAGAAACTAACATACCATTGTAAAGCAATTATACTCCAATAAAGATGTTAAAAAAAACATAATATCAGTAGACATCCATCAGAAAGGTTAATATAGAAAATAATGACAACACCAAATGCTGGTGAAGGTTTGAAAAAACTAGATTACTCATTTGTTGCTTATAGGAATGAATGTAAAATGGTATATCCAGTCTGGAAAATAGTTTTAAATTTTCTTTAAAAAAAACAAAAGCAGAACTAAACTAAACTTACCATATAACCTTAGCAATAACACTCGGGCATGTATTCCATAGAAATGAAAACTTATGTTCACACATAAACCTGTATGTAAATGTTCATAGCAGATCTATTTATAATAGCCAAAAACTGGGAAACAACCTAGATGTTCTTCAACAAGTTTAATGGTTAAAAAAATTGGTACCTGTCCATACTGTGGAATACTATTTAACAATAAAAAGGAATGAACTACTGATACACTCAATTTGGATGAATCTTGAGGCAATTAGGCTAAATGAAAAAAAGGTTAGTCTCGAAAAGTTAGATATTACATGATTCCATTATGTAATCCCCTTGAAATAACGAAACTATAGAGATGGAGAACAGATTACTGGTTGCCAAGGGTTGGGGGTTAGGGGTTGGGGTGGGTGGGTAGTTCTAATGGATAACAGGAGGAAGTCTTGTGGTGGAACTGTTATGCACCTTGATCGTGGTTGCAGTTGCATGAATTTTCACATGTGATAATATTTTATAGAACTATACATACTCACATACATGGCCACTCTCACAAATGATTGCATGTTAAACTGGCAAAATCTGAATAAGCTCTGTAGATTGTACCAATGTCAATTTTTTGGTTTTGATATTATACTCTAGTGTAGAGGATGGTATAATTGGGAGAAACTAGGTGAAGGATACACAGACTCTGTACATTTTTTGCAACTTACTATGTATCTATAATTATTTCAATATAAAAATTTTTAAAGGCTTAATTAACATTTTAAATTATTATAGAAATGACAAATTATATAAATAAAAGAATGCTTACATTTTCTCTGATTTTTATGTACTTTTGGATTATAGTTAACAGTTGACAAACCTTAAATTTCATGTGGTCTTGCTGCACATGACTCGTCCTCAGCTTACACCACATGTGACTTTTCAGGCAAGTTCAGCAACACCTGAGCTGGTCTATATCTTGTTCCACTGATGAGGCTGCTCAATGTTACACCACTGTCAGATTGCCCTAAGAGTTTCTAAACACTTATTACCAGCTTCTGGACTCATCTCATTGTGGTCTAGCAACAGCCCTTTGCAGACCTGCACCAGCTTAGTGACCACACTGGGTAGTGCTGGTCTCCGTGCACAGGTGCAGAATCTGGTGTTGGGCCAACTGTTGCTCAGGGTCTCCATTTGAGTTGAGAGAGCTCTTTATATGAGAAACAGCTGTGTTACTGTTGTGGCCAGAAAAAGTCTTCTATGCTTCAGACTTTTGCAGATTCACAGTGCTGCTTTAAGTTCTCCCTTCTGAGAACAGAAAAGTATACACAGGGGCAAATTTGTTTTTATTTCTTTTGGAGAACATTTCTTATTATAAATGATTGCTTCCTGCTCTTTCCTGGAAACCCATTTAAACAAGTCTTCCTTATCCATTAGACAAGGTTAAACATAGTACATTTTCTTATGACGGAAAATGAGAACTTTCTGGTTAAATCTTGAGATATCTTTTACTGGAAAGAAGTATGGCGTACTCCTTTGGCATCTGTGGGATTTGTGTTTTCCCCCTCTATGGATAATACAAAATTACTGTCATCCTGTTACAGTTCAACATCATGAATATAGTGGGCCAAATGAGAGAACAACTTTATGGAATGATCCAAACAAAGGTAAGTCTCACCGCGTAAATTCTAATAAGAACAATAATGAATATAAAGATTAACATTGTATAGCACATTACAATTTGTAAAGCTCTTTTGCCTACACAGTTTCATTGAATTCTCACCGTTTGAAGTAGACATTAGTTATGCTCTGATATTACAGATGAAATACTTCAAGTTCAGAGCAATGAAGTTTGTTCCATAATGTCATTCAGACAGCAAGTAGAGGAGCCAAGACTGCAGTTGAAGTCCCCTAATGCCCACACATATGCTTAGTCCATAATGCCATTTTAAGTAACATATCTAAAGTTATTTTCCATAAATTTCTGGATGGCAATTTTGGGATATTTATTTGCAACTAAAATATCAAAGTCACTGACATGTCATAAAAAGGAAATCATTTATGTCACAGATTAGTTATATTAATCATTGGGGGGATCAAGAGAATATGGATAATGAAAATAAACAGGTACCCCTAAATCGTTTTTAGGGTTTTTTTAGGCAATGTTCAATGATATGAAGTGTTTCATTTGAACTAGGCTATGTCTAAAAAAATGTTTAAATTTGATTTATCCAGTGAAGATATAAAGAGATTGAGATTGAGTCAGTTTCCCTTCTGTTCAGTTAAGCTTCAGTTAACTAGTTCTAGACCAAGAACTATATTATTATCATTTATCTTCCTGATATTTTTTAAAATGTACTTACATGAAGAAGTTCTTGGTTAAATGTTTGCTCTTTTTAGGCACTTTTCTTTGTGGTTGAAAAGTACAAATGTGTTTTCTGAAAGTGGATATTGGCATTCAATTAACATTCCATTGTTTTTCATATATATATATATATATATATATATATGTATTTAGGAGCAGTATATCCTTTGTTATAAAATTGTGCTTGAAGTTCTTCAGAAGCTTCTGACTTTAAAGTAAGAAAGACTTCTGTTGCTTCACACTTGAAATTACTAAGTGTCTTGGAGCCTCCTCATAAAGAACATGTTCGAGCTGTGCTGAAGGGCTTTGCTTATGCAAATGTGCTGTCTTGGTGTATCATTTGACTTTCCTTCTGACAACTCCCTGAAGGCAGCATCATTTGGTTTGGGGTGGACGGTGTTTACCCACTGATCTTACTTAGGTAATATCAAGTACCCTCCCACATTTTCCAATGAAATGAAAGTTACATAAAACAACTGCAGCCTATTTGGTTGAAGGGGTTACAGAACCCAATAAAGGACTTAAACTGTATTATTTAAGATTTTATTTGGAAAGACAGCTGAAGGGAGCTGAGGATTCTGCGGACCACAAGATCGCAAGATCATATCATGACCTCTTACAGGCATCTTCAAGACAGATACGTATCCATGTTTTTTAGCTAGAGTCTGTACTTGTAGGTGGTGTTTGAAAAACTTAGGTCACTAAAGAGTCCAATTATGATGGATTAACTGTCTCTGCAAATTGGCTTCCATTTTCCTGTATTTCTACACTCCTCTGGGGCCCCAGGGACAAGCTACCTTTCTAGAGCAGCTGGACAAGGACCTATTGGTCTGGGAAGCATTTTCATGGGTGGGCAGAGTTCCTCCTCTCCATCACATGAACACATTGGTGAACGGTCCAAAACTAAAGCAGATGCTTATATAGAAAGTCCAAGAGGAAATTTTTGCCCGTCTTGAGTTCTTTCCTATCCCACCCGAACACTTAACATATTACTCAGTCTGCTTTGTTAAAAGCAAATATTACATTCTACTTGCCTCTTACTCTCTGCCCTTTAGCTAACCAATAAACTTTGATATAAGCTGTATTATGTACTTCTGAGTATCTCTTACAGCAGATATATTTTTCAAACTAATATCTATGATAATTATTTTTTTCTTCAGAGTTCCATTAAATCATTTATTTCCATAACTGCCCCACCTCCACTGTAACATTTAGAAGTTGGCTTTGGGAACCAGATTTTGGAAAACCAAATTCATAGTTGTGAAAACGAAAACTTCCATATTCTGTTTTTGAAAAGATATGGCCATTATTATAGTCATCTTATTATAAGACTTCGCTTCATACAATTACAGTGATATTTTGGTCAAGAGATTTCAGTGACCAGTTATTCCTGATTATAAACCATAAAGCAAGTGATACATGTCTTTGTATGATGTAATTCAGTGGAGATCAGAATAGTCTATGCATTATATTGGGAAAGTTTCTAATATTAATCTGTAAATCTTGAATTTTTTTTTTTTTTTTTTTTGCAGTATGTGGGCCTCTCACTGTTGTGGCCTCTCCCATTGCGGAGCACAGGTTCCAGACGCACAGGCTCAGCGGCCATGGCTCACGGGCCTAGCCACTCCACAGCATGTGGGATCTTCCCGGACCGGGGCACGAACCCGTGTCCCCTGCATCGGCAGATGGACTCTCAACCACTGCGCCACCAGGGAAGCCCTAAATCTTGAATTTTTAAGAGAATTATTTTGTTCCCTTAGCTGAATGAATACTTGAAATGGTTGAATTAAAATTGATAATTCTCATTTTAAAAATAATTATATGCTGGAAATATACTTTATATTAAATGGAATTGATGATTTTGCCTATTTACATTGTATAAATAATAGTCTGTGCTAAACATTAATTTAATTTTGATGATTGGCTTTTAATATTTGTATTACTAATTTTATTTTCTCTCTATTATTATAAAATAATAGATATAATGTACAATAATATTTCTGAGAAGGATTCTATGCTATTATTTAAATTAAAAGATAATACTGGGTATTACCCAAAATATTTTTATTATTTGGGCCTTGAAATGTTCTTGCAAAGAAAAATTCCACAATTCTCAATGGTAAACCTATCTCTTCTTTAATGTGTGCCTCATTTTTATAGCTGGACTAATTTTTAGTTTTTCAGGGAAATTAAGTAAATATGGCAATACTGATTACATTTGTTTTTATTTCATTTTTGGGATGTGAATTCCAAACTGAAAATTTTTGACTAATTGAAATACTAAGTTTTGTACCAACAATAGATCAATTTTTGCCTAGGATGTGAATATGAAACTCCCATTGACACCTTTGTAAGTACATGAATGCTTATTTAGAAGAAATTTTAAAATATACACTTATAAGCATATATGCATATATTAACTTTCAACTTTAAATACATATTTTTTAAATTGTATGTGCTTGATGAACTTATATGTTGGACCCAGACTTTTCAGGCATAAACACTGTAGGTTTTATTCTCATATAAGTCTTAGCAATTTATTTTTCTTTGCACCTTTCACCTCCAATCTGTCTAAAACACTGTTGAATTTTCAATTAAGTTTATAATTGTTACTCAAAGGTCATTTCAGTAATTTATTTATGTTGAAAAATCTCAAAGGAAAACACCTTAAATAACTCTAAAACAAATAAGTTTCATTTCCTACTTACTTTTTCTTAATCCCTGGGAAGAATTAATTTTCTTCCATGTTGTCTTGAGGTTCAAGTAATTGAACCAAAAGATTGGAAAACACTAAGTAAAAACAGGTCAGTGGTGGGGGTGATGGATTGCTCAGTGGAGTACTCAGTTAGTCCACAGCCACAATCAAAAAGCAATAACCGATGACCTCATATTGAAACAATTTGAGTTAGAAGGAATCTTAAAATATATCTAATTTTTTTTTTTTTTTTTTTGCGCAGGCTCAGCAGCCATGGCTCACGGGCCAGCCGCTCCGCGGCATGTGGGATCTTCCCGGACAGGGGCACGAACCCGTGTGCCCTGCATTGGCAGCTGTGCCACCAGGGAAGCCCTCTTTTAACCATCTATCTAACCATCATATCTGAAACGTGAACATTTTTTAGACACTACTAGCAAGCAACATCATATTTGGAGCTGAAAAAATAGAGCCTTCCAATTAACAAAACAGTACCTCCTGTTAGTACTACAGGTGAGTACTGCTCTAGAGTTAACCAGCCAATGCAATAAGGTTACAAAAAGGTATAATTGCTATAAATATTGGAAAGTTGGAACACAGTAATCTTTTGTTTGGATATTTTGCCCACATAGAAATAGTAGACTCAACTAAAGTATAGTATTAGAAGATTCATTATGAAGTATGGATAAAAGATATCTATGCACCAAAGATCTTTCTCTATATCAGGGGTCAGCAAACTATGGCCCACAGGCCAAATCTGACCTATTGCCTGTTTTTGTAAATAGAGTTCTATGGCCATTTCTTTATATATAGTCTGTATATAAAGACAATGCTTTTGTGCTACAATGGGAATGGCAAAGTGGCAGAGATCATATGGCCCATAATGCCTAAAGTATTTATTATCTGGCCCTTCAAAGAGAAAGTTGGCCAACCCCTTTTATATATCTTTAATAGGAAAAATATCTCTGAGCAATAGGGTTATGCACCATATATATTTTATAAAATGTATAAAATACTTAAGATTAAACTTACCAAGAACTTGACCAGTTCATATTCTGAATGAATAGTAAATGAATAGTAAATGCATGAAAAGAACCATGATATTTTTGAAAAGAAAAATTAATTGTGAGGAAGGGAGAGGGTTTGCCTTAGCAATAATCGAAGTATTGTCTAAAGTCACAGTAATTAAAACAATGTGAAACTGGTACAGGGATACATAAATGGCTCAATGGAACAAAATAGTCAAGAAGTAGACTCCACAGACTCATATATATTTGTGAATATTTAATGTATATTGTATGCTAAAGATAGCATTCCAAATCCAGAGCTTCAAAATATATGAGGCAAAAACTGATAGAACTGATAAAACTGGAAAGATAGAAAAATCTGCAATTATAGTTAGAGATTTCACCTCTTAATAGTTAATAGAATAAGTAGAAAGAAAGTCAGTAAGGATATAAAAGATTTGTATAACACTATCAACCTGCTTGACCTAATTGACATTTGTAGAGAGCACTTCACCAAACTACAGCAGAATATACACTCTTTCAAATGCACGTGGAACATTCACCAAGAGAAATTATATTGGGGGTTCAAAAAGTCTCAATATAACTCAAAGGAAAGGAACTATATAAGTATGCTTATGGAATTAAGTAGAAATCAATAATATAAAAATATTTCAAAAATTCCAAAGTATCTAGAAATTTAACAATGTACTTCTAAATAACTTGTGGGTCAAAGAAAAAAAGAGAAATTAGAAGATACTTTGAAATAAATGAAAACACAACAATCATAACTTGTGAGATGCAGTGACAAAGTTTAGGGGGAAAGTCATATTCTTGGTTGGGCTATGCTGAATTTGTTATGTCTGTGGGACCTCCAAGTGTCTCTGCAAGTCTAATGTTAAAAGGATTCCTGAGCTGAAGACCTAGATCTTAGAGAGTGTTTGCCTTGAAGGTGATGTTTGAAGGCATGGGAATGGATGAGCTCCCTAAAGGAAGTGAAATGGAGGCCAAGGGCAGAGCCCTGGGAATGTCAACATTCATTCCCACTTTGACTGCTCTTCATGGCCCAGCCTAAGAGCCATGGTTCTTCTTTCATGAAGCCTCCTAACATTCATCTCTCCCTCCTCTGATTCTTTCCTCAGTGCTTTTCAAAGTCTGTGGTGAAAGACCTGTTTCATTTACAAACAGATGGACCCCAAAACAGCCAAAATAGCCAACAGATATTTACTGGAAAGTGTGGTGGGTTAACAGCAATTGAAACTGGATGAGTATCACTACTGTCCACTTCAAAAGTGAGTAAGTGCAAGCAGCACTTGGTAAGACCTAAAGGGGTTGGAGCAGACTAGTTCTTATCTACTCTAAAAGCAGACCAGCCAAGACTCTTTTCCAGGACAGAGTCCCACACTGAGGAGAAACTGTAGAATCAAAATTGAGCAGAACAGGGATAATAGGGATGAAGAAAAGAGAAAGTCCATATAAAAGTGAGTGAGGGGAACAGAGCTGGAAAACCTTTTTAATGTTTTGAAATATTAAAAAGTTACAAGATGGGCTTCCCTGGTGGTGCAGTGGTTGAGAGTCTGCCTGCTAATGCAGGGGACGCGGGTTCTTGCCCCGGTCCAGGAAGATCCCACATGCCATGGAGCGGCTGGGCCCGTGAGCCATGGCCACTGAGCCTGCGTGTCTGGAGCCTGTGCTCCGCAACGGGAGAGGCCACAACAGTGAGAGGCCCACGTACAGAAAAAAAAAAAAAAAGTTACAAGAGAGAAACTACAGTATGCAAATGACTATATGACCTAACAAGGTAGATATAGTCACTTAAAATGGGGGGAGAATGGGTATACTATAGGCAAAAAATGTTTAAGTGATTTTGGTAATAACTGGTAGAGTAGTATTGGATTATTATTTTTAGCCTATTGTAATACTGGGTAAAGCAAATGAGTAATTATGTGATGTTTGAATTCAGTTATCCTTTGTGTCATTGTGAATGAGGACTCTAGCTGTAGAAGAAAAAAGATACAGGTGTAATACAGAAGTTAAGTAAAAACCCTATAGTTCTCAATTGAAAATAACAATATGAACCCAGGAAGTATTTAGATGCTAGATAGATAGATAGAGAGTCAGATGCTTTGTCAACTTAAATGGCCTAGAAACAGTGACCAACTTAGTAAAAATGAGCATCCCTAGTGCCCAGATTTTGATTTCTAAATCTTGCAAGAATGAGAGTGACATAGACATTTTCAGACACAACAAAACTGAGTTTGCTTCCAGCAGAGTACCCTGAAGGAAATTCTAAAAGTTAAAATGCCAGAAAATTATCCCAGATGAGTTAAAGATGGAATTAAGAGGAGAGAATGGGTTAAATGTTTTGTTGGGTTTAAAATACACATATTGAATTAAAATACATTACAGGGACTTCCCTGGTGGCGCAGTTATTGGGAATCTGCCTGCCAGTGCAGGGGACACTGGTTCGAGCCCTGGTCTGGGAAGATCCCGCATGCCGCAGAGCAATGAAACCTGTGCGCCACAACTCCTGAGCGTGCTCTCTAGAGCCCGTGAGCCACAACTACTGAGCCCACATGCCACAACTACTGAAGCCTGTGCACCTAGAGCCTGTGCTCCGCAACAAAGAAGGCACTGTGATGAGAAGCCCGCGCACCACAACAAAGAGTAGCCCCCTCTCGTTGCAGCTAGAGAAAGCCCGTGTGCAGCAACAAAGACCCAATGCAACCAAAATAAATAAATTAATTAAAAAAATACATTACAACACTAACATATTGGTTGGGAGAGATATAAATAGATTTAAAATGGTCTGAGTTTCTTGGACTATTCAAGAGAAGGGTAAATTTATCAATTAATATTAGATTTTGATAACTTTAAAATGCTTCTTATAATTTCTATTGTAACTACTAAAAGAACAGGAAAAGTGTATAAGTTCCAAATTAAGAGAAGGTAAAATATAGGCAAGACAGGACAGAAAAAGAAACAGAATGTGGTGCAAATAAAAAGCATATAAAGAGTAGACTGGAGGTCCCGGAGGAAGATGGCGGAAGAGTAAGACGCGGAGATCACCTTCCTCCCCACAGATACATCAGAAATTCATCTACACGTGGAACAACTCCTACAGAACACCTACTGAACGCTGACAGAAGACCTCAGACCCCCAAAAAGGCAAGAAACTCCCCACATACCTGGGTAGGGCAAAAGAAAAAAAGAATAAACAGAGACAATAGGATAGGGACGGGACCTGCACCAGTGGGAGGGAGCCGTGAAGGAGGGAAGGTTTCTACACACTACAAGCCCCTTCGCGAGCGGAGACTGCAGGTGGCGGAGGGGGAAAGCTTCGGAGTAGCGGAGGAGAGCACAGCAACAGGGGTGCGGAGGGCAAAGCGGAGAGATTCTGGCACAGAGGACCGGTGCCCTCAGGCACACACCAGCCCGAGAGGCTTGTCTGCTCGGCCGCCGTGGCGGGCGGGGCTGGGAGCTGAGGCTCGGGTATCGGCTTTCAGTCGGAGCGCAGGGAGAGGACTGGGGCTGGCGGCAGGAAGAGAGCCTGAAGGGGTTAGTGCACCACGGCTAGCCCGGAGGGAGTCCGGGGAAAGGGTCTGGAGCTGCTGAAGAGGCAAGAGACTTTTTTCCCTTTTGTTTCCTGGTGCGCGAGGAGAGGGCATTAAGAGGGCTGCTTGGGGAAGCGCCGGAGTCAGGCGCGAGACGCGGGTAAGGCGCGGACCTCGGAGACGGGCGTGGGCCGCCGCCGCCGCCGCCGCCCGCCGCGGCCCGCCGCCGTGGGGCCTGTGTGCGAGCACGGGTCACTGTCCGCCCCGCCTTCCGGGGGGCCTGTGCACCCCGCCACTGCCGGGGTCCCGAGACCCGGGGACGGCTTTCCCGGGAAAGCGCACGGAGCGCCACGGGCTGCTGCAACGTCACGCCGGCCTCTGCCGCCGCAGGCCCGCCCCACACTGCGCGCCCCTCCCTCCCCTCTGCCTGAGTGAGCCAGAGCCCCCGAATCAGCGGCTCCTTTAAACCCGTCCTGTCTGAGCGAAGAACGGACGCCCTCCGGCGACCTACGCGCAGAGGCGGGGCCAGGTCCAAGGCTGAGACCCGGGAGCTGTGAGAGCAGAGACAGGGAAATCTCTCTGTGCAGCCTCGGAGGCAGCGGATTAAAGCTCCACGGTCCATTTGATGTGCCCTGCGTCTGTGGAGTGCATGAATGGACAGCGAATCATCCCAAATTGAGGAAGTGGACTTTGAGGACAAGATTTAAGACTTTCCCCCCTTTTCCTCTTTTTACAACGAATTATTCCAAATTAAGGAGGTGGACTTAGAGAGCAAGATTTCAGACTTCTCGCCCTTTTCCTCTTTTTACAACGAATTATCCCAAATTGAGGAGGTGGACTTGGAGAGCAAGATTTTTGATTTTTCCCCCTGCTCTCTTTTTGTGAATGTGTATGTGTATTCTTCTGTGTAAGATTCTCTCTGTATAGCTTTGCTTCCACCATATGTCCCAGGGTTCTATCGGTCCATTTTTTTTTTCAATAATTACTTTTTAATTTTAATAACGCTACTATATTTCATACTTTATTCTATTTTACTTTACCTGCTCTTTCTTTTTTTCCTACCTTCCCTTCCTCCCTCCCTCCTTCCGCTCCTCCTTTCCTTCTTTCTTTTTCTTTCCTCCCACCCTCCCTCCCACCCTTCTTCTTTCCACTTTCTTTTTCTTTCCTTCCTCCCTCCCTCCCTCCTGTCTTTCTTCCTTTCCTTCCTCCCTCCCTCCCTCCTTTCTTTCCTTCTTTCTTTCCATCCTTCCTCCCTCCCTCCCTCCTTTCTTTCTTTCTTCCTTCCTTCCTACCTTTCTTCCCTTCTTCCTTTCTTTCCCTCTCTCTTTCTTTCTTCTACTAATTCTTTCTTTCTACTTTTTCTCCCTGTTATTCTGAGCCGGGTGGATGAAAGGCTCTTGGTGCTGCAGCCAGGAGCCAGTGCTGTGCCTCTGAAGTGGGAGAGCCAACTTCAGGACACGGGTCCACAAGAGACCTCCCAGCTCCACATAATATCAAGCAGCGAAAATCTCCCAGAGATCTCCATCCCAACACCAGCACCCAGCTTCAGTCAACGACCAGCAAGCTACAGTGCGGGTCACCCTAGGCCAAGCAACTAGCAAGGCAGGAACACAACCCCACCCATTAGCAGAGAGGCTACCTAAAAACATAATAAGGCCATAGGCACCCCAAAACACACCACCAGACGTGGACCTGTCCACCAGAAAGACAAGATCGAGCCTCAACCACCAGAGCACAGGCATTAGTCCCCCCCACCAGGAAGCCTACACAACCTACTGAAACAACCTTAGCCACTGGGGTCAGACACCAAAAACAACGGGAACTACGAATCTGCAGCCTGCAAAAAGGAGACCCCAAACACAGTAACATAAGCAAAATGAGAAGACAGAAAAACACACAGCAGGTGAAGGAGCAAGATAAACACCTACCAGACCTAACAAATGAAGAGGTAATAGGCAGTCTACCTGAAAAAGAATTCAGAATAATGATAGTAAAGCTGATCCAAGATTCTATTTCCAAGATCCATAATCTTGGAAATAGAATAGACAACATGCAAGAAACAGTTAACAAGGACCTAGAAGAACTAAAGATGAATCAAGCATCGATTAAAAACACAATAAATGAAATGAAAAATACTCTAGATGGGATCAATAGCAGAATAACTGAGGCAGAAGAACGGATAAGTGAGGTGGAAGATAAAATAGTGGAAATAACTGATGCAGAGCAAAATAAAGAAAAAAGAATGAAAAGAACAGAGGACAGTCTCAGAGACCTCTGGGACAACATTAAACGCACCAACATTCGAATTATAGGGGTTCCAGAAGAAGAAGAGAAAAAGAAAGGGACTGAGAAAATATTTGAAGAGATTATAGTTGAAAACTTCCCCAATATGGGAAAAGAAATAGTTAATCAAGTCCAGGAGGCACAGAGAGTCCCATACAGAATAAATCCAAGGAGAAATACACCAAGACACATATTAATCAAACTGTCAAAAATTAAACACAAAGAAATCATATTAAAAGCAGCAAGGCAAAAACAACAAATAACACACAAGGGAATCCCCATCAGGTTAACAGCTGATCTCTCAGCAGAAACTCTACAAGCCAGAAGGGAGTGGCAGGACATAATTAAAGTGATGAAGGAGAGGAACCTGCAACCAAGATTACTCTACCCAGCAAGGATCTCATTCAGATTTGATGGAGAAATTAAAACGTTTACAGACAAGCAAAAGCTGAGAGAGTTCAGCACCACCAAACCAGCTTTACAACAAATGCTAAAGGAACTTCTCTAGGCAAGAAACACAACAGAAGGAATATACCTACAATAACGAACCCAAAGCAATTAAGGAAATGGGAATAGGAACATACATATCGATAATTACCTTAAATGTAAATGGACTAAATGCTCCCACCAAAAGACACAGAGTGGCTGAATGGATACAAAAACAAGACCCATCTATATGCTGTCTACAAGAGACCCACTTCAGACCTAGAGACACATACAGACTGAAAGTAAGGGGATGGAAAAAGATATTCCATGCAAATGGAAATCAAAAGAAAGCTGGAGTAGCAATTCTTATATCAGACAAAATAGACTTTAAAATAAAGACTATTAGAAGAGACAAAGAAGGACACTACATAACGATAACGGGATCGATCCAAGAAGAAGATATAACAATTGTAAATATTTATGCACCCAACATAGGAGCACCTCAATACATAAGGCAAATACTAACAGCCATAAAAGGGGAAATCGACAGTAACACAATCATAGTAGGGGACTTTAACATCCCACTTTCACCAATGGACAGATCATCCAAAATGAAAATAAATAAGGAAACACAAGCTTTAAATGATACATTAAACGAGATGGACTTAATTGATATTTATAGGACATTCCATCCAAAAACAACAGAATACACATTTTTCTCAAGTGCTCATGGAACATTCTCCAGGATAAATCATATCTTGGGTCACAAATCAAGCCTTGGTAAATTTAAGAAAATTGAAATTGTATCAAGTATCTTTTCCGACCACAATGCTATGAGACTAGATATCAATTACAGGAAAAGAGCTGTAAAAAATACAAACACATGGAGGCTAAACAATACACTACTTAATAACGAAGTGATCACTGAAGAAATCAAAGAGGAAATTAAAAAATACCTAGAAACAAATGACAATGGAGACACAACGACCCAAAACCTATGGGACGCAGCAAAAGCAGTTCTAAGGGGGAAGTTTATAGCAATACAGTCCCACCTTAAGAAACAGGGAACATTTCGAGTAAACAACCTGACCCTGCACCTAAAGCAATTAGAGAAAGAAGAACAAAAAAACCCCAAAGCTAGCAGAAGGAAAGAAATCATAAAGATCAGATCAGAAATAAATGAAAAAGAAATGAAGGAAACGATAGCAAAGATCAATAAAACTAAAAGCTGGTTCTTTGAGAAGATAAACAAAATTGACAAACCATTAGCCAGACTCATCAAGAAAAGAAGGGAGAAGACTCAAATCAATAGAATTAGAAATGAAAAAGGAGAAGTAACAACTGACACTGCAGAAATACAAAAGATCATGAGAGATTACTATAAGCAACTCTATGCCAATAAAATGGACAACCTGGAGGAAATAGACAAATTCTTAGAAATGCACAACCTGCCAAGACTGACTCAGGAAGAAATAGAAAATATGAATAGACCAATCACAAGCACTGAAATTGAAACTGTGATTAAAAATCTTCCATCAAACAAAAGCCCAGGACCAGATGGCTTCACAGGTGAATTCTATCAAACATTTAGAGGAGAACTAACACCTATCCTTCTCAAACTCTTCCAAAATTTAGCAGAGGGAGGAACACTCCCAAACTCATTCTACGAGGCCACCATCACCTTGATACCAAAACCAGACAAGGATGTCACAAAGAAAGAAAACTACAGGCCAATATCACTGATGAACATAGATGCAAAAATCCTCAACAAAATACTAGCAAACAGAATCCAACAGCACATTAAAAGGATCATACACCATGATCAAGTGGGGTTTATTCCAGGAATGCAAGGATTCTTCAATATACGAAAATCAATCAATGTGATACACCATATTAACAAGTTGAAGGAGAAAAACCATATGATCATCTCAATAGATGCAGAGAAAGCTTTCGACAAAATTCAACATCCATTTATGATAAAAACCCTGCAGAAAGTAGGCATAGAGGGATCTTTCCTCAACATAATAAAGGCCATATATGACAAACCCAAAGCCAACATTGTCCTCAATGGTGAAAAACTGAAACCATTTCCACTAAGATCAGGAACAAGACAAGGCTGCCCACTCTCACCACTCTTATTCAACATAGTTTTGGAAGTTTTAGCCACAGCAATCAGAGAAGAAAAGGAAATAAAAGGAATCCAAATTGGAAAAGAAGAAGTAAAGCTGTCACTGTTTGCAGATGACATGATACTATACATAGAGTATCCTAAAGATGCTACCGAAAAACTACTAGAGCTAATCAATGAATTTGGTAAAGTAGCAGGATACAAAATTAATGTACAGAAATCTCTGGCATTCCCGTACACTAATGATGAAAAATCTGAAAATGAAATCAAGAAAACACTCCCATTTACCATTGCAACAAAAAGAATAACATATCTAGGAATAAACCTACCTAAGGAGACAAAAGACCTGTATGCAGAAAATTATAAGACACTGATGAAAGAAATTAAAGATGATACAAATAGATGGAGAGATGTACCATGTTCTTGGATTGGAAGAATCAATATTGTTAAAATGACTCTACTACCCAAAGCAATCTACAGATTCAATGCAATCCCTATCAAACTACCAATGGCATTTTTCACAGAACTAGAACAAAAAGTTTCAGAATTTGTTTGGAAAAACAAAAGGCCCCGAATAGCCAAAGCAATCTTGAGAACGAAAAACGGAGCTGGAGGAATCAGGCTCCCTGACTTCAGACTATACTACAAAGCTACAGTAATTAAGACAGTCTGGTACTGGCATAAAAACAGAAAGACAGATCAGTGGATCAGGATAGAAAGCCCAGAGATAAACCCACGCACATATGGCCAACTTATCTTTGATAAAGGAGGCAGGAATGTACAGTGGAGAAAGGACAGCCTCTTCAATAAGTGGTGCTGGGAAAACTGGACAGGGACATGTAAAAGTTTGAGATTAGATCATTCCCTAACACCATACACAAAAATAAGCTCAAAATGGATTAAAGACTTAAATGTAAGGCCAGAAACTATCAAACTCTAGAGGAAAACATAGGTAGAACACTCTATGACATAAATCACAGCAAGATCCTTTTGGACCCACCTCCTAGAGAAATGGAAATAAAAACAAAGATAAACAAATGGGACCTAATGAAACTTCAAAGCTTTTGCACAGCAAAGGAAACCATAAACAAGACCAAAAGACAACCCTCAGAATGGGAGAAAATATTTGCAAATGAAGCAACTGACAAAGGATTAATCTCCAAAATTTATAAACAGCTCATGCAGCTCAATAGCAAAAAAACAAACAACCCAATCCAAAAATGGGCAGGAGACTTAAATAGGCATTTCTCCAAAGTAGATATACAGACTGCCAACAAACACATGAAAGAATGCTCAACATCATTAATCATTAGAGAAATGCAAATCAAAACTACAATGAGATATCATCTCACACCAGTTAGAATGGCCATCATCAAGAAATCTAGAAACAATAAATGCTGGAGAGGGTGTGGAGAAAAGGGAACACTCTTGCACTGCTGGTGGGAATGTGAATTGGTACAGCCACTATGGAGAACAGTATGGAGGTTCCTTAAAAAACTAAAAATAGAACTACCATATGACCCAGCAATCCCACTACTAGGCATATACCCTGAGAAAACCATAATTCCAAAAGAGACATGTACCAAAATGTTCATTGCAGCTCTATTCACAATAGCCCGGAGCTGGAAACAACCTAAGTGTCTATCATTGGATGAATGGATAAAGAAGATGTGGCACCTATATACAATGGAATATTACTCAGCCATAAAAAGAAACGAAACTGAGCTATTTGTAATGAGGTGGATAGACCTAGAGTCTGTCATACAGAGTGAAGTTAGTCAGAAAGAGAAAGACAAATACCGTATGCTAACACATATATACGGAATTAAAAAAAAAATGTCATGAAGAACCTAGGGGCAAAATGGGAATAAAGACACAGACCTACTTGAGAATGGACTTGAGGATAAGGGGAGGGGGAAGGGTAAGCTGTGACAAAGCGAATGAGAGGCATGGACATATATACACTACCAAACGTAAGGTAGATAGATAGTGGGAAGCAGCCGCAGAGCACAGGGAGATCAGCTCGGTGCTTTGTGACCGCCTGGAGGGGTGGGATGGGGAGGGTGGGAGGGAGGGAGATGCATGAGGGAAGGGATGTGGGAAAAGATGTATATGTATGACTGATTCACTTTGGTATAAAGCAGAAACTAATAAAAAAAAAAAGAGTAGACTGAAGCCCACAGATATCAGTAATTATAATAAATGATAAGTGGATGAAATGCTCAATGTAAATGATGAAAAATCAAGAAACAAATTTAAAACATAAGGATACAAAAAGGCTAAAAATAAAAGGGTGTAAAAAAGGATGCAAACACTAGGCAAAAGAAAGCTGGCATGGTATATTACTTTTAGACAAAATAGAATTTTAGCAAAAAGCATTACTAGAGAGGTTCTCTGGAAATATATGACCACTCTAAATTTGCATGCACCTAATAACAGGGCCTTAAAATATATAAAATATATATACAGAATAAATGAAGCATATATATAAAATTAAAAACTATAAAGAGAGAGACAATTACAAAATAATAGTGAGGAGTTTAAACCTCTCTTAGTAATGAATAAAACAAGCAGAAAAAATCAGTGAGACTATAGGAAGAAGACAGCCACCTACAGGCCTCAGAAGAAACCACCCCTGCCAACACCTTGATCTTGGACTTTTCCCCTTCAGAATTTTAATAAAATAAATTTCTGTTGTATAAACCAAAAAAAAAAAAAAATCAGTGAGACTATAGAAGAACATGATGTACCCAGTTGACCAAAGAACATATATAAAACATTGCACCCAAGACTGCCGAATATACTTTTTTTCAAGCTGTCATGACACTTATACCAAGAATGACCCTGGGCCAAAAAGTAAATTTCAATTTATTTCAAAATAATTAAAATCATAAGCAGTGTGTTTTCTAAACCAAATGCAATTATGCTAGAAATTAGTAACAGAATGATAACTGGAAAAGGCACATATATCTGAAACTTAAGAAATGTACTTTAAAATAAATAACGGGACAAAGGAAAAATCATAATTGAAATAAGTTTGAACTGATAATGAAATTAGTACATTTAAAAACTTTTGTGAGAGAGCTAAAGCAATATTTAGAGGAGAATCTATAGCCTTAAATACATATATTAGGAAAGAAAGGACAAAATTAGTAAGCTAAATAAGCATTGATCTCAAGAAGTTAAAGGACAGCAAAATTAACCAAAGTAGAAGGAAGTTTAGACTAGAAATGAATGACATAGAAAACAAATATATGATAAGGGGAATCAACATAGCTTGATCAAAACTGGTTATAGTAAGACTGATCCAGAAAAATGAGAGAAGGCACAAATAACAAAAAGCAAGAATGGAAAAAAAGGTATTTCATTATAGAATCTGGAGACTTTAAAAAAAGAAAATGCAGGCTCTAAAAGCAAAGGCAACAAAAGAAAAAATAAATAGGTGGGAGTATATCAAACTAAAAAGTTTCTGTACAGCAGAGGAAACCATCAACAAAATGAAAAAGGCAACCTACTGGATGAGGTAAAATATTTGTAAATCATATATTCGATAATGGGTTAATATCCAAATATATAAAGAACTCATACAACTCAATAGCAAACAACAAATACAAACAAATGATAAACAAAAAAACAAGCAAGCTGATTTAAAAAATGGGCAGATGATTTGAATAGACATTTTTCCAAAGAAGATACAGATGTCCAACAGGTACAAGAAAAGATGCTCAACATCACTAATCATCAGGGAAATGCAAGTCAAAATCACAATGAGATAACACTGACACCTGTTAGAATGGCTATTATCAAAAAGACAAGAAATAACAAGTGTTGGCAAGGATGTGGATAAAAGGGAACCCACATGCACTGTTGGTGGGAACGTAAATTGGTGCAGCCATCACAGAGAACAGTATGGAGTTTCCTTAAAAAATTAAAAATAGAACTACCATATGATCCAGTAATTTCACTTCTGGGTATTTATCCAAAGAAAATGAAAACACTAATTTGAAAAGATATATGTACTCCCATGTTCACTGCAGCATTATTTACAATGGCCAGGATATGAAAACAACCTAAGTGTCCATCGATGGATGAATGGATATAGAAGGTGTGGTATATATGTATACAATGGAATACTATTCAGGAGCAAAAAAGAATGAAATCGTGCCATTTACAACAACATAGATGGACCTTGAGGGCATTATGCTAAGTGAAACAAGTCAGACAGAGAAAGACAAATACTATATGACCTCATATGTGGAATCTAAAAAACAAAACAAAACAAAATAAAAACCAAGCTCATGGATACAGAAAACAGATTTGTGGCTACTAGAGGAAGGAGTTGGGGGTGGATGAGTGAAGGGGGTCAAAAGGTACAAACTTCCAGTTATAAAATAAGTCATGGGGATGTAACATACAGCATGGTGACCATAGTTAATAATACTTTATTGCATATTTGAAAATTGCTAAGAGAGTAGATTTTTAAAAGTCCTCATCACAAGAAAAAAAAAAGTTAACTTGTATGGTAAAGGATGTTAACTAGACTTATTCTGGTGATCATTTCACAAGATATACAAATATCTAACTGCTATGTTGTATACCTGAAACTAATATAATGTTATATGTCAATTATACCTCAATAAAAAGCTGAAAAAAAGAAAGTGAGAGAATATCAATAAGTTATGCCAACATACTTGAAATGGACAGATCCCTAGAAAAACTAACAATCAAAATAGAAAATCATAATAGGTAGGTCTAAAATTTCAAAGAAACGGATTCATAATTAAAACCATTCCACAATAAAAACTTAAAATAGGTGGCTTCACTGACAAGTTCTAAAAAATAATTAGAAATGTCTCCAATCTTATACAGTTCTTTGATAGAAAAGAAAAAGGTTAGCATAGCATTGATACCAAAACCCAAAAAGGAAACTGTGGGAACACATCAGGTCAATTTTGACTCATGAACATGTATGCATATATCCTAAACAAAGTAGTAACAAATTGAACCTAGAAATGAACTTTTAGGAGATAATTTTTAAAGAAAGCATAATTATTACTTTCATAATATTAAATATACACAAGTCAAAATTTGTATTTAATTCATCGATTAATGAGGGAACCCATAAGTTAGTTCTCAGGAAAATTTTAAAATATCACACATAATTAGGTATACAGTAAGCTACAAGGATATATTGTACAGCACAGGGAATATAGCTAATATTTTACAGTAATTATAAATGGAGTATAACCTTTAAAATTGTGAATCACCATATTGTACACATGTAACTTTTAAAATTGTGAATCACCATATTGTACACATGTAACTTAAAAATTAATATTAAAAATACATAATTAAATTAATAACAATTTTTAAAATTACACATAAATGCTGAAATTTACAGATAGATGATAAACTGGCTTTTACCATAATGGGTGAGAAGAAGAATGAATTGTCTGTCCACTGGGCAGATGTAATTTACATGTCTATGGATCAGAATCATTTGCATTGCTATCAGTTATCTGCAATTACAGAGTTGTAAAATAGCTCAAAGATTACGAAAGGTACAGTACCCATAAAAGTCAGAAAATCTAAAATTAAAAAATTCCTACTTTTCCATTGAGAACACCAAGTAATCTTTTCGGTCCATTTCAAAGCTTTTTACAGTTTTTCCTGGCAATATAAAAAGGATAAGATATCATGATCAAATTGCATTTATTCTAGGAATGCCAAATTGGTTTAACAATGTAAAATCAATGAATGTGATTCATCACACTAATGGATTAAAAGAGAAAATCCTACAGACAGCTCAATAGATGCAGAACAATTCTGATGAAATTTGATATCCATTTTTGATTTTGAAAAAGAAAATTCTTAGCAAACTAGGAACAGAAGGGAATTGCTTTAATCTGCTAGCAGACAGCTGCAGCACATTTACAGGTGATGTTCATTTAATAGTAAGACATTGTTCCCTCCTACAAATCAAGTGCTGTCTTGGACTTGTCTTCTGAAAAATGGGTAGGCATGGAACTGGGAAAACAGAGTCCACTACACAGTCAAGCTTGGATAGAAGCCCCAAGGAAACAACTAAATGTCCCTTGATGCAAAAGATCATGCCTTCCTCACTGGTGATGATTCTTAAGTTCTTTCTCAGATATAGAGGGAGTGGATTTGGTTAATTTTACACCATAGAGCACCTTCAGTATTCTCCAACAGTATCCTTTCTGCTCAGGATCACCACTGTGATGTCAGCAATCCAGAACCAATCCTCTCACAAACCCAGCGGAGAAAAGGTACTTCACAGGTCAAATAGAAATGCCTATGTTGGCAGTATTTTATTCTCTAGGAAAGTACATCTGAAGAGCCCAGTACTCTAGTGTTAAGGTGCTTGTTTACAGGGAATTCTGCCTGTATGAAGCTGAAAGCAAAGCAGAGTATTAAAGCTCTTTGCAACAAGGGACCAAATCAAAGAGACACAACATTCCAGAGTCTGAGCGTTACTGGCTCTACAAAACAAAAGGGTGCCTGGGTCCCTTAGTGACTGTCCAAGCTGGACTGCCACTGAGCACCAGGGCATGTTGGGGCCTGCCCAGGCTGCCTGGGCTGACATGCTTATGGGAGCAGCTTATTTTTATGAGACTTCTAATGACCTCTCAGGGGAGTTAATGTCTGTGCCCGCTGGCACTGACAGCTGCCTCCAGAGCTAAGTGATGGCATTTGGGCACAATGGCCACCCCCTAGCTTCTCAGGTCAAGTTCTGTGGAAGAGTCATCCAGCAGGTAAAGAGACTGCCAAGCTCCTGCAGGAACCATGAGTAAGGGATTTGTAAGGGAGGCCTGGGGTTGCTCACGTTTCCTCTGGCTGTTGACCTTCTGGGAACATATGTCAGGTTGAGGGAGGGTTGATGGAACAATAAGCTGTAAAAGCAAGTCATATAAAGCAGTGCAGTAAGAACAGATAATCTGGGAATACACTTTTGTTGGGGTTCATCAGTGGTTTTAGTGAGAAGAAAAGAGGCCTCCGCTCATCACGGTAATGACAAGGCCAGGGCTGGATCTGCACCTGTGCCCAAGAGGGTGTCCTTCCCCGAGGGAGAGTGTGAGGAGGGCAGGAACCTGAGGGGTAATTCTGGGACACAGACTGGGAGATCCTGCATAGATCTGTGGGCAGAGGGGCACCCTGGGCTGAGGAGGCTGGTTTGCCTCCTGGTTTGGTTTGCCTCCTGGTCTAGTTTGAGACTTCTGCTCCTGGAGAATCACAAACATACACTTCTAGTGCCCTCACCCTTTAGTCTCACTCATGCGCTCCCTGGTTGCCCACACCCAAATGCGTGGACAATCACGCAGGTGTGATCTCCTGGCACTTCTCTGCTTTCCCTACCACACACCTTTCTTCTGAGCAGGGCAGGAGGGGACAGTGTCATATTCCACTTACAGCCCTCTCCTTGAAATAGGTGCAGATTTGTGAAGCATTATACACTTACTTTTCACTCTCACCCCTAGACTCTTAGAGTGACTGTTTGTAACACTAATACTACAGCAAACACAACATTATATAATTATTAATTGATGACTTTCCTATGAGCTCTCATGGCTTGCCTGTGCTTTACTCTGCTTTGAGTCACCATTACCTAGCATGATGCCTAAACAGAGTAAGTCCTCAGTAAAAGCTAGATGAATGGAGAATGAATGAACAGAGAAATTGTGATTACTTACTCATCATGTAATGTCAATATTTTGGAGTGTTGTTCATATCATAGGGATTGGTTTATGACATGAGCATACTATCCTGAAATGCTTAGTCATATTCCGCAGAAACCAGTCCCGTGAGAGTCGGTAAGAGAAGGGTTCTTGGGAAATACTGCATTCCACGTGCTTCTGTTGGAGTTCCATAGTGCACATTAGTATACTAGCATCAGACAGACCAGGAGGAGGACTTGCATATAGAAAATGCCATCCCTCTCTCAGCCTCTGGTATGAAATTATGACTCTAGGAAGAAAGATGAGTGAATTAAATATTGGAATGTAATAGCAAACTTGCTTTTGTCTCTTTAGTGGATATATAGGAATTCCACTACACTGATTAGAGTTCATCCTCCAATAGTTCTTCCTAGATGAGCTCATGAGTTCTGTATTCTCTCATGTCTGGTGTATTTGAAAATGTCTTTATCATGCATGACATTTGGCTCTGTATAAAATTCATGTGTTATTCTTTTCTCACTTGGAGGGTTTTGTAGACACTGTAGACATTTTGTAGACATTCACTTACCTTCTCATAGCATTGAATGTTGTTATGGAGGAACTTGTGTTGAAAACATAATTCTCATACAAATAGACAGGGAGCACAACTCATTGTTTCATTTACCTCATTAATGGCCGAACCAGCAGGAAGACCAAAGTTCTGGGTGGGATTATTTCCCTAAGCACCACCAACTCACTTTTAAACTGCTTTTATCCTCCTATTACCTTTTTCTTCTCCTTCTCCTCCTCCTCCTCCTCCTCCTTCTTCTTCTTCTTCTGTTGGCCTCTCCTTTAGTTCTTATTTTGTGGAATCATAATTCTCATCTAGTGAGTATTCTTCAGCTGCTGGTTGCCTGTTTCCTCTCCTCTGGTGTCTGAATGGTATCCATGGTCGTTCCTTGCCACTCTGACAGGAAGCCCTTCTCTCTACAGTGAACACTGAAGGGTGGTGTTGGTGTTGTCAGGGCTGGCAGCTTGGACTTCACTCTGCTGTCTCTAAGCATGTCCTCACCAATGCTGTCCTCTGTGGCCCTGCTCCTCAATTTCAAATAGTTTATATTTTTGAATGAGTGAATGAATGTCAATACCTTCTTTTCAGGGTGCATTTTCCTAGTGTTTTGGTGAACTGGGTCACCACAAATACTCATTTGCTGTTAGAGAAACTGAGTGAACTAGTAATTTAGTATTGTCACAGAGGCCCTTAGGAGTTCTCCTTTATCGTGGAGTGAAAAGAGATGCTTTGCATTCTCATGATGCATTGCCGACAACTAGAGTTGTTAGGTAGATAGCATTTGACATTCTCTTACAGACCATCTCCCAAGAGAGGCAAGCTGGTAACAATGTACAGTCACCATCTTGACTGCTGTTGCTGTTTGTATAAGGCATTTTGGGAAATCTCTGTTAAGCGAATCCTTCTGAACTTGGAAATTCTTTTTTGCTTAGCTTTTTCTGTTGATAACAGGTGAACCAGAGGTGGCTGGCTAAAAATTTAAAAAGTCATGGTTTAGGTCAACCCTGGGTTCTGCACTCCATGTGTGTAGTTGCTCAGATATGTCAAAGTGCCTCGCCCTGTGTGTCCCAGAGCTGATGGTGGAAGGTGAACATCCGATTCAGAGCCTGCTCATGCTGGAACCTGAGCAGACATGACTCACTCACTGAGAACGATCAGAGGGAGAACAAGGAGAGAAAGTGACAGTCCTTGAGTCAACATAGGGGCTCACCATGCCCCTTCATTATACTGTTGCCAGGTGTAGGACACTGTCCATATTGGCCTGGCTTTTGCATACTTGGCCTTACATGGGCCCAGTACACAGTGTCCTCTTGTGTGGTTGTGGTCTGTGTGTGTGTCCCTCCTGTAATGGGAAGTAGGATCATGGCCATTCCTTAAGTAGAAGTGGTTGTTCATCTTTCCACAGACAGTAGTGAGACTCTGAGGCCCATTCCTTGTAATGACTTTCCCTGGGCCAGAGACACTTTGATCCACCCAGAGGACAAGCCATCCTTGTGTTCCAGGCTGTTGAGAAGGAAGGGTGGGTACCAGGCTCGGCGGGACCTGGTTACCGGGAATAGCTTTCATTTGTCTCTTTCTCAGTCGTATGCCAACTTCTTTCTTACCCAGGGTCCCTTCAGACAGGGCAGGTCAGCACCGGGCCAGGCTTAGAACAGGCACAGCTCCTCTCAGAACTGTTATTCTCTAATTTTCCATGTGATTTTCCTCTTACAAACCAATCCATCCCACCTGAGAAAAGAGAAAAAAAAACAACAGACCACAATATTAAAAGTTTACTGTTGGAATGATAATTTCACTACTCACCTCTGGATTAACCTTGGTCTAACGTATTTCCAACTTGACTGCATTCATTCTGTATTGTCAGTGCTTAATGTATTTTCTGGCACCCAGTAACATTAATTAAATAAGTGGCTATATAAATGACATAAGAACAGACAGCAGGGCGAGTTAATCCTAACTCTAAGTATTAGTTGAATGCCTGTTCTTTGTGTGACCCATCGGGGAGAGCAGTGCCAGCCACCTTGGGACATGAGGGCTGTGCCTCCCTGCTGAGCAAGAGCTCAGCACAGCGGATACTCTCATCCATTACCCCATCTGAAGCTCACAGGAACCGCCGAGGGAGAGGGTTAGTGGTCCTTGTGAGAGGAGGACTCTAAGTCACATGTACCTACAGCCAGAGCTGGCTGCTACGGTTCTCCATCCCTCCACGCTCCCTCCGCTCTCTGGTGGGGCTCAGGGTTCCCCTGCTTTTCTGCTTGGATTTGGAGCTGACAGTGAGCCTCCTGCTGGACAGAAACACAGCCACCCTGGCACTTCCTGTGTGTGCCGATTCTCCACCTGCCAGCAGCACTGGCCCCCAGAGCCCACGGAGCCCAGAGCACCTACTGGTGTTGGCTCAAGGTGGCTTCTATGGGGCCGGATTCCTCAAGTTCTCACCCCTTCAGGCTGCTCATCCCTGTCCCTGGTCAAGACTGGCCTGGAGTTACAGGCAGCTTCTGCAGTGAGGGGAATCTGCGGTGAGTTTTGAGAGGGTGGGATGTGCTGTATCAAAGAGGGAAGGTGGGAGGCCATCGATCAGGGCTTGCCTGGATCCTTTATCACCACCTCTAAATGGTTTCCTGCCACTAAAGCCTGTCCCATCTTGTCAGCCCCCTCACCACCACATGGTACCCACACACCCACGCCAGCAGTCATTGTGTGTGCCCGTCTTGGGGAGCCTGCACCTCTAATGAGGTCACTCTGCTCAAAGTTTGGCGTGGCACCACACCACGTAACCAGTAAGTTCAAAACTCCTGGGTAGGCCAACTGTGCACGGCCTTCTGCCTCCGGGGAAGGAAACCAGTGGAGAGCAGCCCTCACATCTAGGTCTGGAAAGGGTAAGCTGGCAAACAAAGTCTGCTTTGAGGTCAGCCTCCAGAACAAACAGGCCCTGCTTACCTTGGGCCCAGGCACCAAGGCGGGGGTAAGGCTGCAGGGGCCGCAGGCCAGAAACAGCTGCCCACGGGGTCTCCAGCTTACGAGGCAGTTGCTCAAGCCAAAGAATCTCCGTGACCCAAGGCCATGCTTGGACTCTCAGGGCGACAGGAACAGCAGGCCAATAGCTTCCAAGGCTTGGAGACAGATCCAGCACGAGGGCAGCCCTGAGCCCACAGGGGCACTTCAACCTAGAGGGTCTCCATGGAGGTCGTACCTGCTGCCTGGTGCGTGGTGCGGTGCCCTGGCCGGATCTCCCCTCTCGGCCCTCTCGTGGAGCTGAGCGCGTTGCTGGCACTCAGCAGATCATAAATCACCATCCTGCAAGGCTTTCAGCTGGGATAACTCCACAGCTGGAGGAACTTTCTTTTTTTCCTCCAACCTTAACACATCATAAAACACAGATGTTTAGGGAATGAGAACAACCAGGAGGTATTTTTGCCTCAGAGGCTCTGGTGCTAAGAAAGCTTGGAAGGTGAGGTTTGGAGTCTGATACATCAGCCTCACCAGCAAGCACAAGAACAGCCATTTCCCAGGGTCCCCAGGCACCTTCTGAACAGCAGGCTGGCTGCTTGACCAGGGCCAGCCAGGTCTAGGGCAGAAAGAGGTCCTGGCACTCTCTCCAGGGCCATCTTGGGTTTGTGACAGGTGGGCTTGCTGTAATCGAGTGTAAGTTTGTCCCGGAATTCAGTCCGGAGTCTCCTCATCCCATTCAGAATCTGTCGGCACGTGACCCTGGGCTCAGCCGGCCAAAGACAAGGCCAAGTCCAGAGGAGGGCTCAGGGGGCCCTGCCTAAAGTTTGGTCAAGGAGGGAGTCTTTGCCAAGCCACAACTTCTGTTTCTTATCAGATCAAGATTCTCCAATATGGGTAACTGAAGACTTTACTTTCATTCGTTCATTCACTGACTTACTCTCTTTTCCCTTCTTTTCTTTCATGTAGTAAGTATCATTGAGCATTTCCGAAGTGTCAGGGGCAACCTAAGAATCAGAAGCAAATAGGTGCCTGTCCTCATGGTGTTTTCAAACCCTTCTGGAAGATTACAGTGTCTATAATTTAAACATCTTGCCATGATGACTATTTGAGAAGATGAAAGGTATGAAAGGAAGTGGGTGCCAGGAGAACATATGGCAGAGGAAGTGGACCTGTTTTCAAGGTTCAGGACCAGTGCCATGGGGGGAGTGATGTTTGAGCTGAGATCTGCAGGGCGAGTGAGAGTTACTTTGCTGAGTGTGCCACCGGGCGTGCCAAACAGCAGAGACAGAGCCACCTGCAATGGGCCCTTGCAGGGGGAGCAGGCTGTGTCCGGGAAACTGAAAGAAGACCAGTGCTGATGGTCAAGCGAGGGTGGAGGGTGAGAGCTGAGGGTGGGCAGGGGCTGGGCTCAGGGGCTTAGCTGCGGACTGTATATCAGACAAGGGTTCCCCTGGAAAGTAGAGGCAGGGTCACCTGCTTGGAGCGAAAGGGAGTGTGCGCAATGGGAGAGTTTAGGAGAAGAGAGGTTAGCAATAGTCATTTTGGAGGGCAGGAGAGTAAGCTGACAAGAAAGACATGGTAGGTGTGCAATATAGGACATTTGAGATACTGAAATGTGGGTCCATAGTGGAGTCCACTTTGTTTCTCTTTCCTTTATATACATCTCCATATATATGTGCATCTCAAACTTCATATATATATGGTTCTATGTACAGATGTACATATATAGTTATACATATTAGGTTTTATATATATATTAGGATTATGATCTTCATATATATATAATTTTTTAGTTGATGCAAGTAGTGTGAGAAAAAGTGCAGAGGAGAGAAACGTTGTGTTGCATTCAGGAAACTGCAAGCTGATCAGCTTGACTGGAGCCAAAGGTGAGGGGGAAGGGCTGGCTTAGCTTATGTCCCTGGGGGTGACTAAAGAGAAGGAACCAATGGGACATACTAGCTTCTCTGGACGAATGTCACCTTAATTGGAGTCTGGGGATGATTGCATGCTAGTGAAATAGGTGCTGGTCCTGCTGATGTGAGCTGGTGTGACTTGCAGGGTGCAGGAGGACCCACCTGCTTATGCACGGCCCCACAGCCTCTTGAGAGGATTGCTCTTAGACTAAAGTGTTCTTCGTAACCATCAATTTCATGAGTCTGAGAAAAAAAGGCCAAGTAAATTACAAAAAAACAAACAAAAACAAAAACAACCTCCAGACTCCCTTTTCCTCTCCTTGGGAGGACTGTCTTTATTAAAGGCTCCTGGGTATCTAAAGCTGTGAGAAGCACTGTAGTTCAGCAAAACTGTAACTGTTCAACCCAGAGTCATACTTGTTTGTTCTGCATAATGCCTATTAGCATCCCAGGAAGCTTGTGTTCCCATATTATGGGAAACACTAGCTAAAATGTCATGTTTCCCAGAGCCTTCTGTTCTCATTTAAATATGTTGCCAGGGAGTAACACATTGGTACATTAACACACATTTATTACTCTGGAGGGGTGCAACAGAATTCAGTCTAAGAGCATCCATGTTCAGCAGAGAGGTTGCCCCTACCCTCTGCTCCCATGGCTGAACCAGAAAAGAAGACGGGAGAGATGTACAAGGCTGAGGGCAGCTGAGGAAATGCTGGAGGATAGGGGCACTGTAAACTCTGCAGGGCCCCAGCCTGGTAGAGGGTGACTAAGGTGTTTCCAGCAAACAGCACTGTAATGGGGCCTTGAGCTGGTCTTTAATAGGTGGAACTGGGGAAGAAAGGGCTCCAGGTGAAGGAAAGGATGGGAGTAAATGCAGTAGCAGGCAGAGTTCAGGTGTAAAGGGGAGCCTGAAGTTAAGGATACAGGTTTGGAATCAAGGTTTTAGGTGTGTCAAGTCAGCATAAGTGGTGGCGACCTGCAAAGCAGTGGTTCTCACGTTTCCTGTTCTCACAAACATGAGAAGTATGGCATGTGCATCAGTAGCTCTGGCTCACTGATATATTCTTACCCGGCGAGGTAAGCAGAGGGTGGGAGTAGTGCATCTTCCTCTTCCTGTCAGTCTTGGAAAAGTCTCTGACTCTCATAGACCCTTGTATTGATCATGTCCTTTGTTTTCTGTATTCTGATGCTTTGACACCTTGGGGCCTTGTTGCCTCCCAGGGTCAGCCAATTCCTGAAGATAGTAAACAACTCATCTGAAAGTATGCTTTTCAACTGCAACCAGTCCAGGGCCCACACCCCAACTACCTCCTTTATTGGCTGTCACACTTTGGGCCACTATCAACCTGCCCTAATCACCCAGGGCCACATACCAGAAACGTGCCCAGAGCTACTAAAATTATTCAGACTAGCCAATCCTAAGCAAACTCACCCTGCCTTGCCTAATCATTCCCATGAAAACCACAATAAATGCTTTTGCCCACGTGTTCCCCTCTTTCTCTGCCTCCTGATTGACTCTGGTGCTTCCCCTTGTGGCCCTACATGGCCGGCTGTGCCTCCTGTTTCTAGGGATCTGTGGATATAACAACTTTTTCTTTCATGACAATCATTTCCATGACTGCATGTCTTATTATACCTGATTAAAACAAATCCTAGGAACACTTACAACAGCCCTATGGGTAGGCTGATCAGGACTGTCCTGCTTGACGCCTGTTGCTCTACATAATTATTAATGATATGGCTTTCATTCTCTAAAGTGTCCCAGTTTGGATGATAAGTTTTAAAGTGCCATACCTTCCTGTTGAGAAACACAGGTGAAATATAACAAGAGAGGAGGGTCAAGGGCAGAATCCTAGAGATTTGTGGTAAGGAAACTGAGGACTGATACGAAGTGGGAGGAGAGCTTGCACATATCACATCAGAGAAACAGACTTGGGAAGTCACAAGAGTAACAGGTTGTGCAGAAGGCAAAGGGAATGAGAACCATGAAGGAGCCACTGCACGTGGTCTTCCGTGGGTGTGGAGGGCAGGGGCACAATGCCTGCGGGCCAGGGGTGGATAGAGGACAAGGTGGGAAGTAGTGACTGCACAGTTCACTACTCAGGTTTACAATCATGAAGAGAAGCAGGGAAGGAGATGGGCAGGAATCTGAAAGGCAACAAGCCTGAGGATATGGTTTGTTTTAAATTGATAAACTCAGTTTTCATGAGTTTTGTGGATGAAGAGAAGTCACAAGACAGAAAACACATGGGGAAAGAATAGTCTCTTCAACAAATGGTGTTGGGAAAACTGGATGTCCACACACAAAAGAATGAAATTGGACCCCTATTTTACATCATAAATAAAAATCAACTCAAAATGGATTAAAGACTTAGATGTAAGACCTGAAACTATAAAACTCCTCAAAGAAAACATGGGGCGGGGGCGGGGAACTTCTTGACACTGGTCTTGGCAATGACTTCTTGGATTTGATACCAAAAGCACAGGAAACAAAACCAAAAATAGACAAGTGAGACTATATCAAACTAAAAAGGAAAGGAAACAGCAAACAACAGAGTAAAAAGGCATCCTATAGAATGAGAGAAAATTTGCAAACCATCCATCTAATAAGGGGAAAATATTCCAAATATATATATCTCCTTCAACTCAATAGCAAAAAAACCCCAAAAAACAATCCAATTAGAAAATGGGCAAAGGACTTGTATAGACATCTCTCCAAATAATACATACAGATGGCCACCAGGTATATGAAAAGGTGCTCAACATCCCTAATCATCAAGGAAATGAAGATCAAAACCATAGTGGGATATTACCTCATGCCAGTTAGGATGGCAGTTATCAAAAACAAAGGATAAGTGTTGGCAAGAATGTGGAGAAATTAGAACCCTTATACACTGTTGGTAGGAATGTAGAATGATACAGCCACTAGGGAGAACAGTATGGAGGTTCCTCAAAAAAATAAAAATACAACTACTATATGATCCGGCAATCTCACTTCTGGGTGTATATCCAAAAAAATTGAAATCAAGATCTCTAAGAGGTATCTGTATCCCCAAGTTCATTACAGCATTATTCACAATAGTCATGATATGGAAACAAACCAAATTTTCATCAATAGATAAAAGGACAAAGAAATTATATATATCATATATACATGTATGTATACATATGATGTGTATATGTATACATACATGTATATATATGTGTGTATATGTGTGTGTGTGTGTATATATATATATATATATATATATATATATATATATATATATAAAATTGAATCCTTAAAAGGGGAAATTCTGCCATTTGTGACAACATGGATGAACCTAGAGGAAATTATGCCCAGTGAAATAAGCCAGTCACAGGACAAATACCGCATGATCCCACTTATATGAGACATCTAAAATAGTCAACCTCCTAGAAGCAGAGAATAGAATGGTTGTTGCCAGGAGCTGGGGTGTAGCGGGGAACAAGGAATTGTTTTTCAATGGGTATAGAATCTATTATGCAAGATGAATAAGTTCTAGAGATTTTGTTATACAACATAGTACCTGTAGTTAACAATACAGTATTGTACTCTTTAAAATTTGTTAAGAGGATTGATCACATGTTATGTTCTTACTGAAAAAAGAAGAACGCAAGGAAATTTTCTTGAAAGTGATGTATATTTTTAGTGCCTTGGTGCCATGGTTGTGGTGATGGTATCACAGGTGTATGCATATGTCCAAATTCATCAAGATGTATAAATTAAATATGTGCATGCTATTGTATCAATTATATCTCAATAAATCTAAAAAATAAAAAGAATTTATGAGACAGAAACATGGAAAGAGGTCAAGAAGGAATCAGGAAGGCGTGGGATCCAGAGTCCAGGGGGAAACGTTTGTCTTGAAAGAGGAAGGCTATTTCTCAACAAAGACCCCCTGGGGGAAGATAGAGACGTTCTGAGGCAAAGGGGAGAGAAGGTGAGAGTGTCATTATCAGATGAAATTCTCAATAAATTATGAAGCGCATTCATCCCCTACGAGTTCAGGAAGTAGGGGTGGGTGCGTGGACTTGGGGAGAGGAGAAAGATTGGGAACAGCTGCTGGGGGAATATGCTGGAAGCCAGCAAGGGATGAAGAACTGGGTTGTGCAGCAGCCTCAAGGGGCTTGTCCAGGAGCCGAGGCCCACAATTCCACAGCCTCTGCATCCAGGCTGCACGGCGGGGAGGGGAGAAGGGAAGCCAGGTGCTGCCTTCTCCAGTGCTGGAGCAGGAACGGAAAAATGCCAGGAGGGCCAGGGATTTGGAGTTATATGTGAGCTTAAAGTTCAAAGTGATTTCAGGAGGAACTTGCAGGATGAGAAAATGGGTGATCTTTAGGGGGATAAATAGCAGGTGAAGAAGGGCTGGGGAGAGATGGCTGTAGGGGGAGACTGGGGTCCGTGAGGGTAATATCAGAGGGACTGGAGATGGAGTGATTCTTGAGGGATATCTGAGATTCTGTGCTCACCTTAGTTTCGTCTATCCCAAGGGTCCCTCTCAGGCCGATTTCATTCTATGAAAATGCAGGTAGCCCTCAATTTGCATCGGTCTGATATGCATGAATGTCAGTTACCCTGCTTTCAAGATTTTTCCTTTCCTTTAGTTTTCAGATGTGTTCGTTTTGAAATCGAACAGGACCCTTTGTGACTCTCTTGGGTATAAGGACCCCCCCAACTGTGTCCCCCATCTCTTGAAGTAAAAGCCTTTGCTTCAGGCCTCCCCTGAGTCTCAAACGGCTCAAGAGTTAATGATTAGGAAAATGTAAACATGTAGTACAAAGAATATCTGTTGGGGCAGGAAACTGGTAATAATTTAAACAATACATCAGCCATTTAGCATGGAATCTATAAAGTATGTCAGAAACTATAATACACTTTTGATTGTGAAAATTAAAGGTAATATTTTATATCTAAAGATAAGAGGTAAAACTGACTTCAGACAAAAATAAGAAATGAAGGACACGGGCTCCATGGCTGGGTGGTTAAGTTTGGCAAGGTCCTTGTCATACCTGGGAGGGGGGATAGAGATGATGAATAATAATGTACATTATTCTCAGCTCAGAGGAAAAGGTAAAGTTAGGGATGTAGGTTGGAAAGGTCAGGGTAACAACTGTAAGAACAGAAAAGTATAATCACTTCAAAACCATAAAAGAAGCAAAAATTGCCTGTGCAGGAAAAATGTAAATAAAAAGAGAAGCAATGGAAAGGTATGGAAAAGAGAAACTATAAAACAAAATAGCTGAAGTAAGTCCAAGTTATATCAGTAATCACAAAAAAGTAAGCAGATTAACTTGCTTATTAAAAGGTAGATATCATCAGATTAAAAAAATTTAAATCCATCAATATGCTGCTACAAGTGACAGAACTGAAACAAAATCATGCAGAAAAATCAAGGGATAGAAAAAATATATATATCAGGCACATGCAAACCTAAATAATGAGGGTAAAGCAATATTAATAACAGATAAAATAGAATTTAAGGCAAGTAGCATTTTGGGGGTAATGTGGGACAATTCACTGTCCTCAAAGGAACAATCTGCAATTATGAGCTGTATGTTCTTAAATAATGTAGCCCTGGAATATCAAAAACAATATAGTCTCAACATGCATAAAGCAAAACCCAACAGAATGATAAGAAATTGCAAAGCTGTAACCAAAATGGGAGATTTTAATTTACTTCTGTATAAACAGGTAAGACAATTAGTAAGGAAATGGAGAATCCAAACAACACCCTGCTTGATCTGATAAGTAAATATACCACCTGGCAATCATCAGGGCAGTTTTCTCAATCATCCACTGTATATCCAGGCTGGTGCTTCTTTCTGATGGGGACGTCTTCCTTGGTAATAGAAGACAAAAATCATTGTCCTTCAAAACCCAAGAAGTAATCGCAGTGACATGAAGTAACTAGAAACCCCTTTAAGTGGCATGCTAAGTGCCATGTTCTGTGTTAGTGCTCTGAGCCTCAGGATTCCCATCTGGAAAATGGGCATGGGAATTGCTGTATGGTCTGCTTCCTGGGAGTACAGCCTGGCACGGGGAGGGGGAGGAGGTGAAGGGGCATTGAGCCCATTAAGTGCCATCCATACCCCAGCGTCCCCATGCTGTGAGGTGTCCTTGTGGATCCAGACCAGAATTCTGCTGGGTTCAGAGAAGGTAAGAGACAAATCATGGCTTAGTTAGACAGGGAGCAGATTAAATCAGCTATATGAAGCGTTTGAAACTGGTCCTTCGGAAGGAAATCTGGTCTGAATAGGGAGCTATTATTGTCCTGGAAATGAGGGAATTGGAAGTGTCCAGGTCATCAGAGCCCAGCTAATTAAGGCTAGGCTTAGTCACCCTAACAAGAATTCTGGGAGTCTGATAGTCTGATAGCCAGCGGACTTGTTGCTACCATCCCCTGGACCCTGAGTCCTGAAGGCTCTGCCAGGCCACAGAGGCTTGGCAGGGGGATGCTAAGGACCTCCATCCTGGGCCCACGCTTGGACCCACCAATGGGTGGAACCGCTTACTTCTGAGAGCTGGTTCAGGGGCCCTGGCCCAGGCTGTAGATCCTCACCCCAGCCTATGCTTGAAGGCCTACGTGTCACCCCATTTGCAATGAAGAAAGAAAGGATACTTCCAGGGAAGGAAGAGTCCAGAAGCAAAAGGAATGGGGTCAAATTCATTATCTATTGCTGTGTAACAGACTACAAATTTAGCGACTTAACACCCAATTATCATGTCGCAGTTCTGTAGGTCAGAGGTCTAGGTGGGCTCCACTGGGCCATCTGCCTAGGGTCCCATGGGACTGAAATCACTGGGCCAGGATCTTATCTGGAGGCTCTGGGGGAAATCTGCTTCCCATCTCCCTCAGGTTGCTGGCAGGATTCAGGTCCTTGTGGATTGGGGACTGAGGTCCCCACTTTCTTGCTGGCTGAGATCTGGAGGCCGCTCTTAGCTCCCAGTGACCACTCTCAGGTCCGGACCCCCTGCCCCTCCACCTCAGCAAGGGAGCCCCTCCTTCATGCTCAAGCACCCACATCAATCCCCTCCGACTACCTTGTCTTCCACCAACCGGAGAAAACTCCTCAGTTTAGAGGTCCCGGGTGATTAGGTTAGGTTTGATGAGGCCCCTCCAAAAGTCTCCCTATCTTAAGGTCACCTGATGAGTATCCTGAATGCCATTTGCAAAGTCCCTTTGCCATATAAGTAACTTCATCAAGGAAGTGATATCTCACCATATCCACAAGACTTACCCACAGTCAAGGAAAGAGGTTGTACAAGGGCGAGGGGCTTCAGTCTCATCTTGGCCTTCTAACCCTACCACAGGGCTGGGAGGTGAAATGCAGTCAGGCTAGGCCTGAAAGGAATCTCTTGGCCCCTGGTGAGATGGGGGGTTTGATTTGGGGGTATTCCTGCCACACTGGGAATCTAGGAGAGCATGGACCTTGCTGTCAGTTGAGCTGTGCTCATCACTTCTTGCTGTATCAGTTACTTAAAGTCATCCGAAACCTACTGGCTTGAAGACCAACGTTTATTTATCTCAGGACACGGCAGTGTGGGCTGGAAGAGGACTCAGCAGAGAGGCGTCAGCTGGGGCAGCTCGACTAGGGGCCGAAGGTCTGCTTTGAAGAAGTCTCACTTCGTGGCTGATGAGGGGGTGCTGGCCGGCGGCAGGGGCTTGGCTGGAGCTGAGGGCCGGGGTCTCGGTTCCTCTCCATGCAGCCCCTCCACACAGGCTTCCTCACAGAAAGGTGACTGAGTTCCAAGAGCAAAGTCCCAAGAGACCGGAAGTGGAGGCTGCCAGCTCCTTGCAGCCCACCACAGGAACTGGCACAGTGTTGCTTCTGCCGTGTTCTCTTGGCCAAGCAGTCCCAGGCCCAGATTCAAAGAGAGAGGGCAGAAACCACCCCCCTCTCAGTGCCAGGAATGTCAAAGAATTCGGGGAACAAAGAGTGTTTAAGAACCGCCACCCGTGCTGTGTGACCTTGCCAAAGACTCTGAACCTCATCTAGAAAGTAGGACAAACTCTTCCCTTGCTGGGCGAGGATAAAGCAGGTAGAAGCCCAGTCTGGGAGCCCGGGTTCCAGAGGTGAGTTCTCTGCACTTTGCAGGGTCGGGGACCAGTGTGCCTGACCCAAGGGGCAGCAGAAGAGGGGCTCAGCCGGCCTCACCGGAGGGAGACCCAACCTCGAACGCGACTCCCAGGGCCTGCCCTGGAGAGACACCCCTGGAATCCTCGCAGTGAGACAGCATGCCAGTGGGGGGCCCTGGGGCGGCAGCAGGGGAGGGAGCGGGGGGGCTGCCTCCCACTCTTTAGCCAGGAGGATAGACAGAGGGACTTGGGGTGCTTGGGTGCAGCTGGGGCAGCAGGCGCTGGGCAGGTGCGCCTCCCCACAGCTGTGGGTGGTGGCCGGGTACCTCCCTGGGCTCACTGCTGCAAAGGCAGAGTCAGCTTGCTGTTAGGGCTGTTAGCGTCTGGTCCAGTGAACACCCAGCAGACCGTCCTGGTCCTGGAGAGGGTCTTGCTCCCTCCAGTAAGGACAGAGGTCAAGGGCATCTGTGGCTGGAGGTGATCACCCCACCCCCTGCGCAATGGAGGGAGGCCCAAGCTGACGCCATCACATCTGCTCTACGCATGGCTGGGCTGCCGGCTCCTGATTCTCTAGAGGCAACAAGCTGTGCTCCAGTCATGGGCTGGGAAGGGGTGGGCTCTCTGTCAGCCTCCCGCCTCCAAACAGAGCCTGACTTAGGGTTTTGCATCACACCATGCTGTTTGGGAGAGCAATACACCCACCAAGCCAGCCTTCAGCGTGGAAAGGAGAAAGGAAACTTCCGTTGTCTCTCTTTTGCGCAAGGCACTGTGCTAGGCATGTCCTAGGATCCAATCTCTATTTTATAGCAGGGAACCTGGGACTCAAGAAAAGCAAAGGAAAGGCCCAGGGTGTTAGTTCTATCTGTGGCTGCATGGCAAATTACTCCAAATTTGGTGGCTTAAACAACATTTATCACCTCACAGTTTCTGTGGGACAAGAATCCATGTGTGGCTTAGCTGGTCCCCTGGCTCGGGTCTCTCACAGGCTCCATTCAGGTGTCAGCTGGGGCTGTGGTCTCATCTCAAGCCTCGACTGGGGAGGGCCTGCTTCCAATCTTGCCCAGTGATGTTGGTGCCATTCACTCACTTGCTATTTGTTGACTGAAGCCTCTCTCATTAGGTTTCTTGTCACGTGGGCTTCTCCATAGGGCAGCTCAGGGCATGGTAGCTGGCTTCCTTCAGAACAGGTGAGTGAGAGGGCAGCTGGGACGGAACTCAGAGTCTTTTCCGTGACCTAATTTTGGAAGTGACATCACATCACGTTTGCCATATTCTATTCATTAGAAGCAAGTCACTAGGGGCAGCCTACATTCAAGGTTGGGGGTGATTACACAAGCCCGGGAGGTGGGCTCACACCCAGGATAGCAGGGGGCAGAACTGGGATTTGACCGCCCCCCGTCTCTGACTGTGGCATCTGTGCCACAAACCTCACCCACCACACACATACCCCAATACTGCATGTACAGATATATACACACATTCACAGACACATTAAACATACACACACGCCAAACCACATACACACGGATGTACACACACACACTCATACACACACACTCCATTGCTGGGAGGAGGCTGAGGACAGGGTAGGTATGACACTGACTATTGAGAGTTGAGGTTCTGGTGTCACTTAGAAAATCATCTTAGAACCAAAAATAGAATTCTGGGCCAAGCCGATTCTGATTGAAATAAAATCCTAGTTCAAGAAGGAAGTTGCAGGGTCCATAGCAACCACTTTAGAAAATGGAACGGTTGGTGGAGCTCAGAGGAGCGGAGGCTTCAGCTGCACAGCCTGGAGTTTGGAGCCCCTTCCTGGCTGGGTGGGCCTGGATACATCGCCCTTTCTGTGTGACGGTGACACCTACCTCACGGCTTGAAGCCTGGCAGTACTAGGCCCTTAGCAAATGTGACCCCACCCTGTTTCCTTTTCAGACAATTTTGCTGTCTTCACACAGTCGTCACAGAATCAGTTTTTGGAAAGAGAAAGGAAGCATTGTTTTATGGCTGCCGATGGCCAGCTCCAAAGCGAGACCCCACGGGGAGGAGGCTGGGAAATATTTGTGTGTGGGCGCAGGTGTGGGTAGGGGCTGTGGTAAGTGTTCCTGATGGTGTGTGTGTGTCCGTCTGCGTGTCTGTGTGAGAGAGGTGCAGCAGGAGAGAGGAGAAGACGCCCACCCCGTAAATCTGCCTCCTGATTCATGGTCCCAACGACATCCACTAGGTGGCGCTGCCTGCCTGTGCAGCTGCACGTCAGTGCCAGAAAGCGGTGGGTCCTGGGAGGCAGGCTCCCCCGACTCCCGCTCACCCAATCTCTGTCCCCTGCTCCGTTCCAGTCAGAAGTCTGTGGCCAACAGATGAGCCTCAGCTGGAAATTGCTGCCATCAGCCCCGAATCCTGTTTGAGGTTGGGCTTAATATTCCACTTCCCAGGGCTGCATTTGTTAGTTTCAGGGAGGAAGGGAAGCCTTCATTTGCCCCATGCAGAAAGCACTTTACATACATTACTGCTTTGGATCTTCGCAACCACCTGTCAAGTGAGGAAACGGAGGTTCAGAGAGGTTCAGCAACGGCCCAGGGTCACACAGCCTGGAGGCCAAGGAAACCAGAACTACCTCCAGAACTACCTGTCTTCATGTGCCCCCACCTGGGCCCTGCCCCGGGTTTGGTGGAGGAGGCTGTGCTGGGCATAGGGCAGGGGACTTGTGGGTACATCAGGGATCATGGACCCAGAGAAGACGGGGCTTCTGTAATTGGGGCTTTGCTCCTTTCCTGTCTGCTGGGGTGAGAGTGACTGTAGGGCTTGTGACGCAGAGCAGTATGAGCCACCAAGGAGGGCATTAATGACCTCTTTCTTTAAGGAGAAAAAGTCATGGGCAGGCCTGGGGCTGCCCAGCTTGATTCCACAGCTGCCAGGTTCCCTCACATCGGCTGTCCCCACATGCACCTGACGCACAATTCTAGGGCCCTGGGCCGAAGCAGGAGCTTTCCCAATGGGGCACATCTGGGCAGACTGGGGTGCAGAGGCAATGGAGCTGGGAAGGAAGCCCTTGGGGAGTTGGAGTGGGGCTGTGGGAGGGGGAGGGGCAGGCTGGTCGCCCTGTACTTGTGAAGACTTTGCAGTCCCCCAATCAGGGAATCCAAGTCTTTCCTACATTGCCTGAGATGAGCAAAGGTGGCCGGATGGAGATGGATGACCAGGGTCCAGGGAAGGAGAGGGAACACCTGATTCGCATGCACCTCTGAGCCAGGTGTGCTGGGCAGGTTGCCCGGCTAACTCCTATGAGAAACCTGATGATGGAGCCGTCTCAGGCTCCCTCCATCCCAAGAAGGGACAGTGCAAGCAGGACGGTGAGGGTGCCACCTAGGCTCGTGGGACCCACGTGTGATTGCACCCTGCCCTGGGGGAAGGTGAGAGCTGGGCTCAGGCCTCCGTGGGAGGGTCTCCTTTCCCCCGGCCCTGGCTGCCCGTGCTCAGTGTCCGGTTTCCTCATCCTCAGCCTGTCCGCCAGGAAGCTGCCACCGCCACCCTCCCTCCCACCCTTCTGCGTCCCCGAGGCCAGTCACACAGCCCCACACTGGATGCCTGGAGTGCCCTCCGCCCACCCACCCCCACCAGCCATTGGTCCAGCTCTGCCTGGTTTTCTGTCTGAAACGTGCAGTGACTCCCCTCGGCTCCCCACCACTCTGCCTGAACTGGGGGGAGTCTCCCCAGTCAGCCTTCTGCCTCCAGGGTCACCTGCCTCAGGCTTCACCCACTCAAGTCCACTCAAGAAATGTTTAGTGAGAACATTTCCTGGAGTTGTGCTCTGCGTTCCCACAGGGAACGTTTCCCACACAGCAGCAAAGCGACCTTTCTCCATCAGTGCCACCCCTGCTCCCAGGGCTCCCAGTCGCTTAGAATCTAGATTGGGGGCTCTTAGCACGACTCTGCAGGCCCTGAAGGCCCAAGCCCTTTGGTCCCTGCCTGCTTCTGCAGCCTGCGCCCCAGCCCAGCATCCCAGCAGCCTGGGTGGCCTGTGTCTGAGTCTCCGCGGGGCTCCCGCTTCTGCTCAGGACACGCCTTGGCAGTGGGAGAAGGGGTCGGAACCTGCAGGCTGTGGGTAGGACCTGGGAGGTCACACCGCAAGGGAAGGAAGGCCCCTATATTTGTCTTTGGGGTCTCAGGTGTAACAAAACATCTATTTGGCCTTTGCCCCCAGTTCCTGGCACAGAGCTCCTAAAACCCTTGGAATTTCCTGAGTGGTAAGAGTGTCTCTTGTCATTCATAAAGAGCCCCTTGACCATACCTGATGTTATGTCTCACAGACACACGTGTATCGTGGCGGGCCCTCAGGGAGTTTCAAGGCAGGGGGTGGCCACCAGAAAGAGCAAGCACGAGATTGGAGGTGGCAACATTCAGCCCCACCGGTTCCTGACTCCCGGCCCCCTGTGGGGCGGGAGGGACTGGAGATTGCACCCAGTCATGTGACCAGTGATGGTTTACTCAATCCTGCCTAGGTGATGAAACCCCAAGAAAAGATCTTGAAGCAAGGCATCTGGGTTGGTGAATACGTGGGTGTGCTGGGAGGGAGCCCCGGAAGCTCTGTGCTCCCATCCCACCCCTCACCTTATCCTACTCTCTTTAATCTGGTTGTTCATTTGTGTTCTTTATGATAAACCGTAGTAGTGAGTATAGGCTTTTCCCAAGTTCTGTGTGTTGGTCTAGAAAATTATCAAACCTGGGGGTGGTTCGTGGGGACCCTGACTGTGTAGTTGGCTGAGCGGAAGTGTGGGTAGCCTGGGGACACCTGCCAACTGGGGGCCAGTGTCTGCGATGGAGGCAGTGCTGTGGCGCTACGCCCTTGCCCTGCGCAGGCTGCTCTGACCCCTGGGGGTTAGCATCAGGAACGCGTTGAATTGTAGGGCACCCTGTCGTGTGGAGGGCTGGTGCTGGCGCGGCAGGCCTGCAGCCTTCTCCTCCACCCTCACCTCCTACATTCGTCCCCTTCATGACAATGTTGCAGGCACACTGGTGTGTGCTGCAGGTGCCGTCCTGAGGCACAGTGAACTCCTGAGCCCTGCGGAAGAAGCGAGAAGCACGAGGGCAGCACATCTCTGGGGCAGAGTCACCTGGAGTTACCAGGAGGAGGCACAGTGGCCTGACAGTCCCTTGGGGAGGGCTTCCCTTACCCAAGGCTCAGCGCTAAATCTCAGGCCAGGGAAAGGACTCTCACAGTGATTGCCATGTAGCACCCCGGGGGCCTGCAGCTGTGGATACAGCAGCCATCCCCTGCACACACTCTGTGAAGTCCCAGGGGAGCTAGCAGCACCTGGAATTAAGATGAACCGAGGAAATGATGTAATGGATGCTGTTCCACTTAGTTCTACTGTTTCAAGGATCAGAGTGGACCAGCCTGGGGCTCAGGAGGCAAAATGGGTGAAGCAGGGGGACCTTGGTGGCCGGCATGGCTGTGCTGGGCACTGGAGTCTTCTTTATACTGATCATGACTCTGGAACGCATAGAGTGTCCACAATTATTACTTGTCCAGGTATAGGCCAGCTCACTGCAAAACCTTCTCTAGTGTTTCCTGGGTCTCTCGCATCCTGTTTTCCATTCTCCAAACCCCCTCCATGAGAAGGGACATGCTATGAGCATTTGAGAGCTCAGAGGCTTGCTGGCTTTTGTCTGCTGAGCTTGGCAGTGGCTTGGGAACAGGACATGTTAGCAGGAATCAGCGTTATTGGAAAATCACAAAAACATGTTTTGATGACATTGTAAGCTCTCCACTCTATAAAGAATTCCAAATGATGTGACCGGGAATGCTGTCATGGATCCCAGGCCCAAACCCTCCAATTCCCTCCTCTGTGCCTGGGAAAGATACTGACTCCTCCAGGCACACAGCGAGGCCCTGATCATGGGGAGAAACTCAGATGGGTCCTCCAGACTGTGGAGAGGGCGTGATGTACTTTTGTCTCTTTTAACTTATTCAGAAATTCCACCCGAGATTACTCATACACGTGAATAATGAGTCCTCATGACGGGCTGCAAAACTTCAGTTGGTCAGCATGTATGCAACTCATTTATTCAGCTGACATTTACCGAGTCCTTTCTGAGTACTCATTGAAGCCCTGTACCAGCGCTTCTCTAAATGTGGCCACCAGACCAGCAACATCACCTCTATGAAGATTTGAAGTTGGAAATGCAAATTCTCAGGTCCCACCCAGATTCCCTCATCAGAAACCCTGGATAGGGGGTCTCCAGTACTGTGCTTTAACAGACCCTTACAGCTGATTCTGATGCAGGCTTAAGTTTGACAGCCACTGCCCTACAGCATGCTCAGCGCTGGGGATGGAGAACAAAGGGGATCACAGGGAAATAAAAAGAGAATTGAAAGTGCAGGAAAGAAAAGAAAGGTAACAAGGTAGCAAAGCAGGCATAAGCCAGGTGAGCAAGTTTGTCTTCCTTGCAATGTATATGTTGGACATTTAGAAAGAGCTTCTTGAGAACCGTGTTAAGGGTGGATTGGAAGGAATCCAGGTTAGAATTAGACCAGTTAGGAGGCTGGTACAGTAATAGTCCAGACAAAAGATGGTGAGAGTCTGAATTAGGGAAAGCACGGTGGGAAGGCCAGGGGGTGGCTGGATTTGAGAAAAACTAGGTAAATGTGTACTCACTGGTGGGGTAGACATCTCAAATGAGTCCCAGGTTTCTGGCGTGGGGACTGGGTGGTGGTGATGTCATTTTTTGGAGCACGGAACAGGAGTGAGTCTGGAAGAATCAGTAATGAGTTCAGTTTGGGACATGGTGAGTTTGAGCTGCCCTTGGAACCTTCAGATTGAAATGCAGGTCTGGCGCCAGAGGAGATGGGGCTGGAGATGTAGAGGGAGGTGGGAAAGACTCCCTGGGGAGGCTCAGGGATAGGCAGAGTGAGAACCCAGGCTGGGCCTTAATGTAAGCACAGCCTCTGAGACCATTGCACGTCACTGAATTGACCCTGGCTTGAGTTCAACCATGGGAAACGATCTGGGACATCATGCGTGGAGGCTGGGGAGCAAGGCTCTGCTGCTCTGGTTGGGTGGAGCCAAGGAGAAGGCAAGGCTCAGTATGAGTCAGGGCAGCGGGGCTGCCGGAAGCCCACTGCCACTGCTCCCTGTATCCACAGAGGTAGAACCGCTAGAACGAGGGCACCGGGTCTCCTCCGGGCTGCTCAGACCCCACAGAGGCAGTGCCTCTAGAAGAGCTTGAGAGGGAAAGAGAAGGGCCTGGAACCCGTCCGGTGGTAGTGTTTGGGCGGATCATTCTGCCTGCAGAGCGGGGGTGAAGGGAGGGAACAGGTGCATTTGTTTCCTGGTTGGCACTTCATCTGGGGGGCTCTATAGCTCCCAGAGAGAGAGAGAACCAGAGGAGGGGGCTGCTAAGGCTTAGAAGGGGCTTTCTGACTTCAGAGCTGCAACTCCTCCCAGAAGCCCCTCCCCTAGGGATGTCTTGGGAAGCTGGACTTCATCTGGGGGATAATGCAGAAGGGGCCCTTCCCATGGGAGCTGAGTCCGATGGACCTTGAAAATCCCCACAGCACTGAGATGGGGGTGATTCTGTGACTCATTCTCCAGGCAACTGTACTGGGTATTAGTCGGTGAGGCGGACAGGTCATGGCCTTGGTCATGGAGGTCATGGACAGGCCACTTGGCTGAGAGGACACCTTGAGACATCTTTCCCTGGACGGAGGGTGGTGAGGGTTTCAGACTTGCTTCTATTTTCCTTTCATTCATCTGCCTTTTTGTTATGGTTCTGGTTCTTGGGAGGGTGGGTCTTTTTATTAAAAAGAAATCAGAAGCTGGGAGGTAAGCCTCCTGTGACTATTTTGAGGATGAAGAGGGTGGGCACAGGCAATGCCAAAGCCATTCATACAACTTTGAGGTGAACGTGCTAAGTGACAGCATGTGATACAAGGATGGTCCAGGGCAAGTCAGGAGCCTGGAGCCCTGGTAGGGCAGGTGCTAGGCAGACACGTAGATACGAATGTGTCACAGTTCCCGTATTTGGCACCTACAGTCTGGTGGTGATGAGAGACAGATGGACATGGGAAGCAGCAGGCGGAAAGTGTGGTATTAGGGTTGGTTCGGTGGATGGGTGGGGTGGGCACAGAAAGTAGGTGCAGGGTTCAGGACAACTCTCTGGATGTTGTCTGATAATTGATGAGTAAATAAAGGAGGGAAGAACCTTCCAAGCCACGAAGCAGGTGGTGTTGAGACATGGAGGTGGCGGAGCCCTCGTGCAGGTTCGAGGAGTTTCCAGTGGTTCATCAAGACTGGAGTAGCAAAGGGGAGGCCAGGAGGGGTGGGAGATAGGCTGGGGCTAAGCAAGGGCCAAGCCAAAGGGACTTGCATGGTGCTCTGAGGGGCTTCGCTCTACTTGGTTGGAGACAAGAGCCCTTAAATGACTTTACACAGGGAAGTGGTGCCATATGCATTTTGGCAAGACTGCTTCAGTAGCAGTGGTCTGGATGATGTGTGATAAAGGTACAATTAGGCCAGTGGAAATGGGTTGGGAGTGGAGAGGATGGCCAGCGAGATAGGAGGTAAAGCCAGTGGGACTCTGGAGCTGAATGGCAAAAGCATCTCCTCATGTGAATAAACTGGCCTGGAAGATTAGAGAACCCCACTCCCTCAGTGGCAGAGGTGAGCCCTGGGGCTCCATCCCCGGGAATGACTCTGAGGCAGGTGTTAGTCAATGAGTGAGTTGCCCAAGGTCACAGTGTTGAAAGTAGAGCTGTGACTCCAACCTGGATGTCACTGGTCCCATGAATCATGATGTTTTCCACTCATTCCATAATCCTCCCCATGTTCTAGCTCTAAAACACAGCTTTACACACACACACACACACACACACACTACATTTAATATGTTCAACAATGAGCTCTGTTTGAATCAGGAGACCCATCAGTGATGGACTTGGTTGAGGGGACAGCTCGTGACCACAGAGTCACCCAGTACACCTGCCTCCCTGTGGTCACAGGAAGCCAGCCCCACTGGCCCAGGGAGCACCTCCTGGCATGGAAAGGTGAGGGGTAGGCTCATGTGCTCAAGACTTCGGGGAGGCTGCAGGTGGGCTTCCAGGCAGAAGGACATGGCTGAGTTTGTCTGGGTAAGTGATTGTGCACCCATCTCCATTTCCTCGGCCATAAAGTGGAAGGAGAACCCGAGAATACCAATCTCGCAGAGTCGGCGTGGGAAGGATCGGGCCGCATGACTGGCATGGTACCTGACACAGCAGATGCTCCCAAAGTGGCTGGGTTCATCAGCATCGGCATCAGTGACCGCCACTTTCTCTCATCATCGCTGTCGTCAGCATCATTGCCATCATTAACCTCCCCGCCTCCTTGCCTTCGCAGCCTGGCCAGGCTGTCTGTGCCTGCTCTCCGTGTAAACCAGGGACAGTGATTGGGAGGAGCAGTAATGAACACAAATCACTCCCCCCGACACTGAAGAGGATGTCGTTAGCATCTCAGCCTCCCAGCGGTAACTGTCCTCATTACCTCCCGAGCAGCTGCTGTCAGAGCGTGGGAGCGGAGGCTTGATGAAGACAGATGATGCCTGCTTGCCTGGCCTTCGCCTGGGGTAATGCTGTGCGAAAGCGGGAGAAGCATTTAACCAGAGTTCTGCTCTTTGCCAGAGGTGAGTAATTGCAGGCAGGTGCTAAGTGCAATTTAAATAAAATGTTGAGTCAATAAGGACAGTCGACAAGGATGTTACAAGCCCCCTGTCCAAGTTTTCAACAGAATTCTGAAGGCAACTTGGAGGCCTGAGGAAGTGTGATAATTTCTTAAGTTTCTCTGCAAAGACAAGTAAAAGGAATTCTTTTTTCTAAAGCTTATTTATTTTTGGGCTTCCCTGGTGGCGCAGTGGTTAAGAATCCTCCTGCCGGTGCAGGGGACACGGGTTCGAGCCCTGGTCCGGGAAGATCCCACATGCTGCGGAGCAACTAAGCCTGTGCACCACAACTACTGAAGTCTGTGTGCCTAGAGCCTGTGCTCCGCAACGAGAGAAGCCACCACAGTGAGAAACCCGCGCACCACAACAAAGAGTAGCCCCTGCTCGCTGCAACTAGAGAAAGCCCGCGGTGCAGCAATGAAGACCCAACGCAGCCAAAAATAATAAATAAATAAACAGAAATAAAGCTTATTTATTTTCACTTTTGTGATTTAAAAATGAGATGATTAGAAGATCAGCAAATATGTCTGTCTCATCCTCACGATGGCCCATGTCACATAAATATGTGAAGTACTTAGCACGGGGCTGTAATGTTCACCTTTTGAGGGAGTACCCCAAGTGAACATAGTCAAAAGCCAAGGGATGTAGATCCCTGGGATTGAACAGGAAAATCAGGACCCGTAGGCCCCCAAACTTAGAAGCCAGAACCTCCCCCCAGTGTCTGGCCCATCATCCAGCCATGTCTGGACAGGAGCAAGAGGAAGGAGGTAAGGCCCAGATCTGTCCTGTCCACACATCCTTAGGCTCAGAGAGTTAAGCCTCAGGAATTAAAAAAAATATCTGAGGCCTCAAGACTCCTGTAGGACTGGCAGGTGTATAGGAGCCCCACAGGGGTGCAGGCGAGCGGCACTGCCCTATGCAGCCACCCTTCTGCCCAGGTCAGTCTCAACTCCACACCTGCACAACCTCACCCAGTGGGCAGCCCCTGTTCATCCTGCTCTGGGACAGTGACAAGCCAGCACAGGCTCGCTTTCTTGGTTCCTAGACTTGGTCTCAGGCCCTCCAGGGATTTGGGCCTCCCACCGATCTCCTCCTGTGGCTGGTACCCCTGGGTGGGGCTGCTCATCTTCAAGCTGACTGGCACCTTCCAAGCCCATCCCTCCCCTCATCATTCCACATATGATTGAAAATTCTACTTTCACTTCTGAAACCCACTTGGTAGCCCAGGAATTTGACTGTGCTTCCCAAGAAGCCAGGACTTAGGTCAAGAGGCTGCCCTGGGCCTGAGAAGTCACTAGGGAGGCCCTGGCTGGGAGCTGAGTGAGGGTGGGCATAGGACAGTTCCAGCCACATCTGGGTGGTGGCCAATTTCTGAGGTTCTAGAACACGTGGTGTCACTCCTTGAGAGGAAGTGTGGGCTAGTGGAAAGGCACTGTCTGTTCAGTCCAGAGGAGCTAGGAATGAATCCCAGATCTGCTGTTACTATTAGTGTCGCTCTGGACAAGCCATCTAATCTCTCCAAGCTCCATTTCTTCACAGACCTGAGTCAACTTCAGTAGAAATTGAATTTATTGGAAGAGAGCAGGCCTGGTGCACAGATTTGGAGAACAGGCAGGAATCAAGGCAGGCGTAGCCACCAAGGCCAAGGTCAGCTGGGAGGGGGTGGGTCCAGGCCACTGCTGCTGCCACGCTGGCACCACTGCCCTGTGCTACCACCCCGGCCCTTGGACCTTGGTGGAGGTCACTCCTGGATGGAGGAGTATAGGGGACATGGCCTGGTGGGCACAGGGAGAAGAAAGATGGAAGAGCCATGCCTACCCTGCTCAGTTTCTATAGCAGTGGCTGCGCTCTGTGTCCCCCAAGACTCATGCAAAGGCCAGCTCTCCAAGCATGAAAGGACATTCAGAGGCTTGGCAGCCAACAGAGAGAATGAGAAACAGCTTAGTGCCAATTCATGTGCTTTCCTGGGAACCCTAGGGATTAAAGATAAGGTCTGTTGAGTTCCGGATGCCCATAAGGCCCTTTCTCCACCAACTTCCTCATGCTGAGTCTCACCGCCCATGGAGAGTCCTCTGATTTTCCCAGAGAAGGCCCTGAGGGGCATTTGGCCTAGCCTTACCCACTTGGTTCAGGGTCTGAATGCCTAATACCTGGATCAGAGGGAAGAGGAAGACGCTGATTGATTGACTGACTTTTACGTCACAAACCCAAGGGGAAGAGGAGGGGCTTAGTTGCCTGGGTGATTAATTTGGGCATCTTTGGAGATAATTGGGAGAAGGTCACTTATCTTTTGTTTTTAAACAGGATTTCCAGAGAGAAAAGCTGGAGTCAGTTACTAGACATCCTGCTGGTTTGGGAGCCATAGTTTTAGCCACCCAAACAACAGGACAAAGGCAACTATTCACCCTCAGCTTATTCTACCAAAGATGCAAAAGAAATGCCAAGTGCCAAGAGTGTGGTGGGTTTGAGGTCTGCCTCCCCTCCTTACCAGCTATGGGTTCCACTTGACTTTGCCAGGCTTCGGCGGCTTCTCTCCAAATGGAAATCAGGGTGTAGTGCCCAGGGGCACTATGAAGGTACAATAAAACTATTGTTGCAAACCTCCTGGAACAAAAGTTGGCAAATTTTCTCTGTAAAGGGCCAGATAGTAAATATTTTAGGCTTTGTGACCATACGGTCTTTGTTGCAAATACTCAACTCGGCTGCTGCAGCCTAAAAGCATACATAAGTATACTGTATAGCACAAGGAACTCTGCTCAGTATTATGTAACAACCTAAATGGGAAAAGAATCTGAAAAAGAATGGATACATGTGTATGTAAAAAACATGTTCAACAAAAGTGGGGCTTGAGAACAGGCAGGAGGAAGAGAAAGGGTCTCAGAAGTTTTCCTCAAGAATTATTGGATTACACCATAGCGCATCTACCCCAACACACCACACCGGTCATGGGCAGACCTGCCTTGAACACCGCATCTCCTGCAGGGGTCTAGAAAGAGGCTGGAGAGTGTCCTGGGCCACTAGACGGGGGCTGGCCACATGGGTGCATTGAATGGGGATAGTCTTGGGCAGTGACTAACTATCACTACAAACTGGATGGCAGATGCCACCACTGGGAGTCTTGACCAGAGGACAGTGGGTGGGGCAGGGGCTCTGAGCTGGACCCTTGCAGTACTACCTGTCCTGGCAGTGACCATGCTTACTCAGATGGGGTTATGCCCATGTGGACCTTTTCCTGGTCCATGAGAAGTTTTGGAGATAGTCCCGGAACATATGAATGCTTTCTGTGCAGGAACTCATGCCAGCTCTCTCATCTAGGCTGAAATTGCCAGGCCTTGACCTTAGTGGTTTCATATTTACAGCCTTTGCTTTGGAGTCAGCAGGAAGAGTCTCCTGTCCATCTGTCTGTGGCTGGGATCTGGGGCGAGGCTGAGGGCAAGGGCTGGGAACTAGGATGAGGCTAGAGAAAGGGCCCCAGTCGCAAGAAGGACTGAGTGAGTAGGGGAGGTAGAGGGAGATGGGGTCGATACCTGGGGGTGTTATTCACCCCTCGTGCAAGGGCTCAGCCATTGACTCGGCCCCAGGCTCTCACCTTGCACCTGCCTTCTTGGGGACAGGAGCAGAGAAGGATCATATTGATGGAGCTGTTCACAGTCTAGTGGGCTGAGAGCCTGGGAAACAGAGAACAATAGGAGAAGCTGTTCAGGGTTACATTTTGTTTTTTCCCTGTATGTTTGGCTATTTTTCATTATTCAGAATTGTCCTTGAATCTTAATCTGTTTTTTTTTTAATGACAGAGATATAGACGCTCAGAATTGTCTCAAACATCCTACCGGGTCATAAATGTGTTGTGATCAACATAAGAATATCCCCCCAGGGCTCCTCCCACCCTCCTGCACTGAAAGCAGAGGGCCCTTGAAGATGGACCACTGCTGGGGGTGTTCACAGCATGTGGCCAGTCTCTGGCAGGGAGACAGTTTGTGACCCAGGCGCTGGGCCCAGTAGGAGCGCCCCTCTTCTGTACTTGGTTAAGGAAGACCTGTCATCTTTCCTGAGGCACAGCAGACTGCATCACCCTTTTATCTCTCTCTCACGGGCCTTGGCACAGTGGGCTTTCTCAGCCTGCAGCCCCAGCTGTGCTTTTCGACATCCCATTAGCAGAGGGACCGAGGATGGAAGAAGTCTGGTCCCCTCCCTGAAGCTTGACCCCAGAGTCTTTAATTAGTGTGTGACACCAGTGGTCCATAATTTCCGCCCAAGCCCTGCTTTGATTTCCACAGCACAAACATGGCTCAGGGACCACTGATAAGGGGCAGGGCGAACAGAGCAGAGGGCCCAGCATTTCTCGCGTCCACAGCCAAGGCATTGAATGGCTGATGTTGCTAATCCCTTAATGAGGGCCTGGCGGCTCCCGATGGCAGGGGCCAGAGAAGCGGCGGATAGAGGAGCACAGCTTGGGCTGCACAGAAGCCCCAGGAATGCCTTACATTAACAAACCTAGCTCCCGGGGCAGCTGCTCCTGCCTTTTCTTGATGCTTATGGAAACTTGTGCTAATTATAGATAGCAACGTGGCTCTGGAAAGGAAGCTCTTTCTGAAACCTCATGGCCTCCAGTGATAATATTTTAGAGCTGTGACATTAACATAAACAGTCCATGGTAGGTGGGCAGGATAAGAATGAGCCGCTCCAGCACAGCTTCCACACCCATGCCTGCCAGACAGATGCCCAGGGGGAGGATGGTCCAACTGCGCATCAAGGTGGTTCTTAAGTGCATTTTTTTTTAAGTGCTTTTTTTTTTTTTTTTTGTGGTACGCGGGCCTCTCACTGTTGTGGCCTCTCCCGTTGCAGAGCACAGGCTCCGGACGTGCAGGCTCAGCGGCCATGGCTCACGGGCCCAGCCACTCCACGGCACATGGGATTTTCCCTGACCGGGGCACGAACCCGTGTCCCCTGCATAGGCAGGCGGACTCTCAACCACTGCACCACCAGGGGAGCCCTAAGTGCGTTTTTGAAACCAGACAATCTTAGGTTCAAATCCCACTTCTGCTCCTATCCGCTGTGGGTGGGACCTTCGGCATATTTCTTACAGACCCGAGAGAAGGCTTCCTAATCTGTCACATGGGAGCAGTGACATGTGCCTTGCAAGGCTATCTTGAGAACTGATGAAATGTAAACCTCTAGCTGCAGCAAGGTTGTATTTCTAGCAGGGCAAGGAGTACTGCTTTCACGGACCCCAGGAGCTGCAGCTACAGCAGGAAGGAGGCCCAACAATGAGCAACACACACGAGTCAAATACACGCTGTCGGTGAGAAGTGCCAGGAAGAAATGATGGAGCAGGGAGGGGGAGGGTGTGTGTGTTGTCGGAGAGGGTCAAGGAAAGCCTCCGATTTGAAGGAGGAGAGGGACATGAGTGTTCTAGAAATGGGAACAGGGGGCACACATTCCATCAGTCTGCCCCTAATGTGATCTGGTCTGTAAAACTGATCTATGTAATGTTCTGTCATTTTAGCCCCCTCTTGGAGACCTCCATGTGGGAGGAATGACCACCATCCTTGAAGGTCATCCAGTGAGGCTCAACTGAGTAGCCACTTCCTCGGGGGACTCTCCCAACCCTAGGGGTCCAGGGCTCCCTCAAGGATGGCATGGCCATGCCTTGTCACTCTCTCCAGACATGGAACCCTTGGGGGCAGCCCAGGTGGTCATCCTCTCTTTGTACTCCAGTGCATTAAGGAGACCCTTAGTGCAGTTCTTGTGTGATTTTCCCCGAAAGATGCCCTACATGGTAGCACTTTCCATGAGGAAGCCTTCAAAGGATGCTTGCTGAGTCCGTGAAAGAATGGTTCACCTAAACAGGCATAAATCCCTCAGGCCATGGAAGCAGGCTCACCTCAGGACAACGGCTCCACCTGGCCCTTTCCTCAGGACAGGGAGCCAGTCCAGGCTGCTCTCAGGCTCAACTGCTGTGTGAGTGCCCAGCGGGGACCCACCCTCTACCCTTGGCCCAGGTTGGAATTCCCAGGAGTGCAGGACCGCAGGGCCTGTGGAGAAGCACCCTCCTGGCTGAGTGGAGATCTGCCCTTCAGCCTTGTTATGGCCATGTGCACATTCAGGGCACCATTAACCCCGCCGTATATCCTGCAAGATGCTGCCACTGGACTTCAGAGAACCTGAGTGGCTTTTTCTTTTTTTAATCCCAGACCCCATGGCAGTTGGCAGTTTGCACCATCTCTGCTCAGCCCTGGGATTTAGGGACAGGTGCCTTGGAGCATGTCCCCCAGAGCCCATCACCAGCATCCGTGGAAAAGAAGGAAAATAATTTGTTCCCCCTTCCAAAAAATGTGTGTAGAGAAAATAGGCCTAGTCTTAGATCTGAGCCAACTCTCTTCAAATTGATCTGTCTCAAAAGAAGTGAGAAAGTGCAGGGGTTTTCCCCCTGGGTAAGAGGGAAGCATGACAAGAGCCTGGAAACTTGGCAGGGATGCCCTGGATCGCAGCTCTGGCATCAGGCCACTTGGCCAAGGACGGGGGAGAAGCTTTCCAGTTGTCCTGATGAAATTCCCTCCTCGACTTAGACAAGGCAGGCGCATGTGTATGCACAGCACAGATGGGGCTCTAGCCTTGCACGGGAGGCTGCACTCCTCCACTTGACCTCAAGTCAGTGGACACTTCCCAGCATTTAATGAGCCCCACTGTGTGCCGGGCACTCACAGGTGGCACTTCCTACAGGTGGCACTTCCTTCATGGTAGGAAGGTGACCCTGGAGGAGCACAGTTTTCTAGTTCCTCCTAAGGCCTCCTGATTCTGCCTGGTCAATCCCGTGTCAAGGATTGTATCCAAGTGTGCACGCTCACCTGGGAAGTGACAACCATCACTCCAATGGCCTCTGGGGTCTTTCCCGCATCAGAACCCAAAGTCCTCATGTGGAAGTTTGAGTTCCCTGGTGCCCGACATGTGGCTATGAGGAACCATCCAAACGACTGGGGGCATTTTCACTGCTAGACCCAGATGTTTGGCATCAGGGAGGTGCCCTGCATAGGTCACTCCACCTGTTTAAAGAAAATTGAGCTCTCATGGAAAATACTTTTCACACTCCTGAGGAAACTGAAGTAGATATGCTGGGCTCTGTAGCCAGTGCCTGGAGTTTCCTGTGCTTTGTATGGGAAGGCTGAACCTGGGGTGGGCTGGTACCTGGAGCCTCCAGCAGGCTGCTTCCCATGCACTGGCCGCCCGCAAACCTCACCATGATCTGGCTGTGGGGCTCCATGACCGTGAGGCCCACGCTCACAGCCTGCCTGGCAGCGAGCAGGCCCAGAGAGCGGGGAGACAGGGCAGCCAGAGGTTCCGGGTGGTGATGGATGATGGCCGTGGACCCCTGGGGGTCCTGCTGCTGAGGGCAGAACTTCTGGTCCATGTGTGCCTCACACCCCACCTCTGGGGAACCCGGGACATCCCTCGCAGCTGTAGCTGCCCCTGGGCATCCTCTCTGATGAGCTTCCTCCAGCTGAGCTCAGAGAGGAGAGAGCCGTCAGGGCCTTGGAACCCCGCTTCGGAGGTCCAAACTGAAGCTGCTGATCGAGATCCAGGAAGGGGCATCCAAAGAACAGGCCCAGGCAGAGCCACAGGGGCTGCGGGGCACCCCACCTCATCTGAGCTGAGTACAAGGGCACAGGCAGTTCTAATGTCCCGTGTCAGCTTCTGTCTGTCCTTCATGAGACCGAGCTAGAGTGACATGCATGTGGAAAACGTTTCTACCGCTGCACCGGGGCTGGGTGAGGGGGCAGGCGGTGCTTTTCGGCACCACACTTTAGAAGGGCCTCTTAGCCTCTGGAGCATATCCACACAGGGGCCTCATGGGAGCACTGGGGGTCCCTGGAAGAAGCATGAGGAATGACCCTGAGATGAGGAGGTCCAGGAGACTGGAAGATGAGTTGATAACATGGACCCCAGGTAAGGCCAAGCCCTGTCACCGTGAGTGGCATAGGACTTGCACACCCCGTTCACAATGCCCCTACCATTGACCAGTACGTCTCCGCTAAGAAGCAGGCCGGCCTTGCCCTTCAGAGGACTTAGGCTCTGGGTTAGGCCTTCCAGCCTCCCTCAGGAAGCCACAGAGCCCGGGAATTGCAAAGACAGCAGGAATCCCATCGCAGTGTTCCCCTGGCAGCCATCTCCGCTGTCTTCCGGGTCTTGCTTGATCCCTTTGGTTGTGCCTGTCCCTGGATTTCAGCTCTACCTCCTGGGAGACGGCGGCCACTAGACTTGGCTCAGCATGGCCCAGGGCTCTTTCTAGAACCTACTCAATCCTTCGTCTCATGCTTGCCCTCTTTTTTCCCTTATTCCCACTGATGCTTTTCTATTTTGATTAGAGTGGTTTGTCATCCCTGCAGCTTCCTCCCAGGGCCTTTCTGCCCCCTCCCCAGGGCCTCTCTGACCCTTTATTGGATAACCCTCTACTTATCAGGATGAGGGAGCGTGAGGGCAGGTCCTCCTGATGCTAAGATTCCATGAGGGCTGAGAACAGTCACAGGCCAGATCCTCCTTAGCACGTGCTCCACTGCCAAGTGGGATGAGAGTTCCACCTCTCTGTGCATGGTCTCCCTACCTCGATAGGGTATGGGAACTGGGACCCCAGAGGGCTGCAGAAGGATGGAATCCAGTCCGAAGTGCTGCCGAGGGTCAGGTGCCAGGCTCAGCGTCTGCTGCTCCAGGCCCCAGGTCCTGCACATCTCGCTCCTTCTCCAGAACATTCCTCTGTCTAGAGCACTGACCTCCCCCCCCACCCAGGAAATGGGTCCTGAGAGGCCCCAAGTGGCTCTGGGAAGTCCACCTCAGCATGTACTAGGCGGAAAAGGCCAAAGGGCCAAGTGCAAGGCACAGTCCTGGGGTGAGTTGGAGGTCAAGGCCAGGTCTCCAAAGCCCATGGACTGAGTCCAGTGGATGAGCTGGGTTGCAAGAAGGAAAAGGAATCAAAGGTCAGAGGAAACAGGGACAGAGTCATAGCAGGGTGGTCCCAAGAGTGAGCGGACCTGGAAGCTGGCCTCATCTTCACTGGCTGTGTGGGCAGGTGGGGTGGGTTCAGGAGGTCTTGGAACCAGCCAGGCACGATGTGTACTTGTGAATAGCCACCCATGTGTGCAGGCCTGAAAGGATGGACCCTCTTGGAGGGGACTTCAGCAGGTGGCCCTGAGCTCTTGGCAGCTGGATCCTGAGCCTCCAAGGAGCATGGCAGCCAGGCCTCCCTGTGACCATGGGCTCAAGGAGTGTGAGGACCCACTGGGATGGCCAGGCTACAGCATGAGTAGGAAACAGCCGTGGGAGCTACCAGAGACAACAGGGCAGAGGGTCTCTCCGAAAGGGCCTGGGGACAAAAAGCCTGGGTTGTTAGTGCTTCCTGTGTCTTCTCTCCCTAGAACAACGCAGAGGGCATCTGCGTGGCAAAGTCCCCCTCCCACTCTCTACCAAGCCCCTGCTGAGGCACCTTGGTCCTGCCAAGGGGCTGGGTGTGAAGAGGTGAGACCCTGGGGCTCAAAGCAGCACCTGTCAGAGGAACAGCGAGGGCTGGAAGTCCCGGGTGGTCAGGTGGGGTGGGGAGAGTGGAGCAGAGAGGTGGGACTCAGGGCGGGGACACAGAGTGCCAGCATCTTGTCCTGCAGGCTAAGGGGAGGTGGGCAACGTCGGGCTGAGAACACAGCCAGAACAGAGGCCCCCCGAGGGGAAGGGGAGAGAGCAGCCCATTCCATCTGGGGGTGGGGTCTGTAAGTCCTGAAGAAGCTCAAATTTGGGCAAACGGATTCCTGGGAGGATATCTTTTTTTTTTTTTTTTAACATCTTTATTGGAGTATAATTGCTTTACAATGATGTGTTAGTTTCTGCTTTATAACAAAGTGAATCAGATATACATATACATATGTTCCCATATCTCTTCCCTCTTGTGTCTCCCTCCCTCCCACCCCTCTAGGTGGTCACAAACCACCGAGCTGATCTCCCTGTGCTATGCGGCTGCTTCCCACTAGCTATCTATTTTACGTTTGGTAGTGTATATATGTCCATGCCACTCTCTCACTTTGTCACAACTTACCCTTCTCCCTCCCCATATCCTCAAGTCCATTCTCTAGTAGGTCTGTGTCTTTATTCCTGTCTTACCCCTAGGTTCTTCATGGCCTTTTTTTTTCTTAGATTCCATATATATGTGTTAGCATATGGTATTTGTTTTTCTCTTTCTAACTTCACTCTTTATGACAGACTCTAGGTCCATCCACCTCACTACAAATAACTCAATTTCATTTCTTTTTATGGCTGAGTAATATTCCATTGTATACATGTGCTGCATCTTCTTTATCCATTCATCTGTTGATGGACACTTAGGTTGCTTCCATGTCCTAGCTATTGTAAATAGAGCTGTGCTGAACATTTTGGTACGTGAATCTTTTGAATTATGGTTTTCTCGGGGTATATGCCCAGTAGTGAGATTGCTAGGTCGCATGGTAGTTCTATTTTTAGTTTTTTTTTTTTTTGTGGTACGCAGGCCTCTCACTGTTGTGGGCTCTCCCGTTGCGGAGCACAGGCTCTGGACGCACAGGCTCAGCAGCCATGGCTCACGGGCCCAGCCGCTCCGTGGCACGTGGGATCTTCCCCGACCAGGGCACGAACCTGCGTCCCCTGCATCAGCAGGTGGACTCTCAACCACTGTGCCACCAGGGAAGCCCCTAATTTTTTTTTTTTTTTTTTTTGCGGTATGTGGGCCTCTCACTGTTGTGGCCTCCCCCGTTGCGGAGCACAGGCTCCGGACGCACAGGCCCAGCGGCCATGGCTCATGGGCCCAGCCGCTCCACGGCATGTGGGATCTTCCCAGACCGGGGCACGAACCCGTTTCCCCTGCATCAGCAGGCGGACTCTCAACCACTGCGCCACCAGGGAAGCCCAAGCCCCCTATTTTTAGTTTTTTAAGGAACCCCCATACTGTTCTCCATAGTGGCTGTATCAATTTACATTCCCACCAACAGTGCAAGAGGGTTCCCTTTTCCCTGGGAGGATACCTTAGAAGGGGCTCACTAGTACCAGGTGCCGCTCTGGGACATGTACAGGAGCTTTCTCTCTGAATCTCCACGTGGGCTCTCCAAGCTTGTCTCAGTGAGGAGGCTATGAGGAGACAAGGCAGGAAAAGGTCCTCTCGCTTGCCCGGGGTCACATGATGGCTTGGAAGGGGCCCAGTGACGTGGACTTCACTTGGTGGGTCTCCAAGCCCCACGCAGGTCAAGGTATCTCTAGGTGGTAGAAAGAGGTGGTCTGAGGGCCAGAAGGATCCTCAGAGAAAGGGCCACCTCCATTCAGGAGCCTGGCCGGCCTGCTAGGCCCTCCCAGCTTCGTCCCCTCTCCTGGGCCCTCCCCTGCTCTGGTAGACACAGCGCCAAGGCCAGGCAAGCCAGAGGCGGGCCTTGGTTGGGCGGTGGAGGACTTGGTGCAGCGCCCCAGCTGGAAGGCGATGTGGGAAACTCCTGCTTGAGGGGGGCTGCTCAGACGGGCCCCTAGGCCTCTGGGTTCAAGGTCCCGTTTTCCCACTGCCTCAGCAGACGGAGAAGGGGCTCCAGCGGCCGAGGTCTGAGCAATGGTCCTGCTGGCTGCACAGCTCTGGCGGCAGGCCGCCACCCTCTGAACACAACGACTTGGAAAGGCTCCTCCTGGGAAACTGGGCGGTACGGCCTGTGACCCTCATGCTCCGCCGTGCTCCGCCTTTCTCCTCGGAGCCCTGACCTCAGGGCCGAGGGTGCGCATGAGAGAGGGTGTCAGGGAAGTGGGTGCTTCTGGGAGTGGGGGTCTCGTGCAGAGAGGCGAGTGCTGGTGGGTCCACGTGGCACAGAGTGAGGAAAAGAAAGCGTGTGCGTCTGTGCACAGGCATAGGGGCGAGCGCTGTGTGGAGGCGTATAAAGCAGGGGGTGGCTGGGCTGGTGAGGGGGCAGGTGAGGGTGTAGCTGGCAGGTGAGGGGGTCTGTAAGGCCTGGGGTAGGCAATGGCGCTGTGGTTTGCATAGGGGCTGGATGAGTGAGGAATGGGGAGCCCATGTGTGGGCTGGTTTCACGAACCAAGGCCTTAACTGCCGCAGGGGAGGCCCTGGAGGCTTGGCCCTGCAGGATGGGTGGGTGCGGGAACTCACAGAGGCAGGGCGCCTGGCTGGGCCCTGGGCCCGTCTCCCTGTGAGGGCATCATGGCCTGGGGAGAGGGGTCGAGGGCCAGTTCCGTGGGGTGGGGGCCATTGGAGGCAGGAAAGGAGGACTCCATAGCAAAGTGAAGGCAGGGAGTGAAGGCTGCGGGGCACCCCGGATGAGGAGACGCTGGGGCAGTGTCTGCATACAGTAGGTGCTTATGAATTTGTTTGCTATGTGACTGGTTCCTGGTGCCAGTGGGCTGAGGGGTCCTCAAGAGGGGCGTCAGTGTGTGTGTGTGTGTGTGTGTGTGTGTGTGAAAGAGAGAGAGAGCGGGAGAAATGGTGCGTGCATGCACACCCTGTATCCCCTGGTACCCGCTCTGTCCCTCCCTGCAGCAAAGGATGCCTGTGAGTGAAGCTGCATCTTCAGCATGACCAGCAGGGGATGCTGTGCCACCGAGGGACGCCCCATCCCACCCCCACCCCCCCCCATCCTGGAAACACTTTCAACAGCTGGAATACATATTTTTACATTTTTGAGTGGGTGCCCATATCTGGCATCGCTTCCATGGTAATCTAGCTCCGGTCCTAGATGGCAAACTGTCTGCACTTCATCACCTCGTATGCTAATAATATCACAGGATGTCACACCGGGGGCAGCCTGGGGCTCCTGGTGCCCCCAGCCCCTCTCAGCCCTGAGAAAGGGACATACAGTTCCTGATGAGAAGGCATCTGGAGCAGGTGTGAAATAAAGCCTGAGAAAGGGAAGGTGCCCAGTCCACATGGGAGGAGCAAAGGGGAGCATGGAGGCCAGGGGGCTTCAACCAGGGGCTTCTCCAGAGCCCAGGGCAGGAAACCCAGCACAGGTCTCTGTCCTCGCAGGCTTGGTGGCCCCAGGGCCTCCTGGCAGGGTGTGGTTTTCTTGGGAGCGGCAAAGAGTGGCCTGGGGTGACATCAGAGGCAAGAACAGGGGTCCTGGGAACAGCTACTGACACCCTCAGGTCAAACCTGGAGGGACCCACCTTGCCTCTGCTCACTTATGTCACCCACTGTGTTGTGAACTCATGCAGCACACAGAATGCGCTATCAAGGCAAGGGTGGGTCACGGGATGGCCCAGAGGAGGAGTTCAGCCCAGCTGGGGGGTTGGGGGCTGCCAGGGGCTTCAGTGGAAGGTTTGTCTGACTGTGTTCCGAAGAATGAGTAGGAGTCAGTTGGGCCAAGTGGGCAGCATTCCACGCTCGAGGCCCGTGTTGCACAAGCAGGAAGTGGGAGCTGGGTGGTGGGGTGGTAAGTTGAAGAAGGCTGCAGGTCTGTGTTAAGAGTGGCGGCTGACCAGCCCCCGTGGGGTGCTCAGACAGCTGAACCTACACATCTTGGACCCCAGGGCCAAGGGCAGACTCTGGGGGAGGGAGTGAGTCCTAGGACAAGGCGGGTGAAGGGGGTGGAAGTCAATCACTGAAACCAACAGGGGCGGCCCCAAATCCTACCTTGGTATCTTTAGATTCAACATTAAGACAAACTAAACTTTCAAATCTGGGCTTTTCCAGGGACAAATAGCCAACTTCTCTGGAGCTGGGATTCCATCTGTAAAATGGAAATGAGGGAGATGGGGTGATGATAATCCCCACAGGGCAGTCGTGAGGGTTAGATGAGGTGTTTGTAAGCCCTTATCAGTGCCTCACACACTGTAGGGGTCAATAAATGTTAACCATTATTATTATTATTCCAGGGTTTCTGCAGGTGAGGAAGCTGGGAGGGAATTTAAGTATGTTTTCTAATTTTGTGTCTTTTTATCCTGTTTTATGGATGAAGAAGCAGGGCAGCCAAGCTTCGTCGCTCGCCCAGGACGCACAGCCATAGCTCAGCAAAACTGGTAACTGGTCCAGACACGTCTGCTTCTCACCGCCCGAGGGGCAGCCCAGGGGTGGGGCCAGCCGCGCGCAGGCAGGACCCTTCTTGGGGACCGTGGGATCAGCCCCTGGAAGGCACTCTGACCTGGTTGCCTGAGTGGAGACAGTAGCTGTGTTGAAACATCATCTTTGGTAGCAGCAAAGAAGGGGAAAGAAAACTAAGCCAGCATGTCATCGGTGGCCTGGCCCTCTGGGGACTCCCTGTGGCTTGGGCCATCTTACTGCCTTGGCTTTGTTTGTGTTGCGCTGGGTGACAAGGAGAAGGGCAGCCCAGGAGTCTGCAGGCCAAGGGCAGGGTGACCAGCCTGGAGGCTGCAGGCTTCAGTGGGCTCTGCATGGGGATCATCTGAGTACCTCGATGGCTCTTGAGGGACAGGGCATGTGGCCCGCGGCTGGAGGCAAAGGAGGAATGTGGGATCTGTGAGGACCCACCCCTGCCAGTCAGTCATCAGGGTGGTTGGGAGGTTAGGGGGTGGGTGTTAGGGGACACCAAACAAAGGTCATAAAGGTGGTGTGCAGGTCAGATTTATCCTGTCAGTGTATTTGATTTGGCTTACAGAGTGCTTCTCAAAAATTTTTATGTATGTCCTAACATTTTCCGATAAAAATCCAAGTTTGAAGTTTCTCTTGAAAAAAATGGAGGATCTGGGCACCTTGTGTGAGAGGAGAGAGGTTGCATATGCAGTTGGTGAAAATGTTACCACAGACCCCACCACTCTCTATAGTGCCCCCTTCACTGCTTATATGTCCCCTGCCTTGGTGGGCCACTCTGTTAGCAGCCTCCACCATGGATGGGGACACCCTCCATGAGTCCTTGGCCCCTCCCCAGGACCCTCAATCTGGCTATGATCCTGGTTGCCCTAGAGAGGAATATGGGGGTGGTGACAGGCACTCAAGGTCACTGGTGTTAGCAGTCCACAGCAGAGTAGGGAGTGAATGGGGGAGCAGTGAGAGAGGGCTCCCCCACCCCAGAACTAGCAATTTTGGTTTGGGCTGGAAACTTGGTGGGAGCAGCCACCCGGAGACCCTGTGTGTGGCTTGGCCTCTGGTTCTCTCATGCTGGGAGGGAGAAGGCTGGAGCTGATTGGCCCCAGTCACACTGTCACAGAGGAAAACTCCACCCACTCTGGGGGAGATGAAGGGAAAGGGCAAAAAGAGGTTCCTAAGATTTCCAGAAGCTTCCAGATATACCACAAGCTTCCAGGACAGACAACAGACATTGAAGCAACTGTCCTTAACCCCAAGCTGAGGGGGAGGCAGAGATGTGGGGAGAAGGCTCCACAGCTCCCAGGGTCAGGCACACCCTCTGGGGAGCACAGGGGTAGCTCCCTGGTGTGGGGACAAGGGGCAAGCACTGAGTCGGGCTCGGCTCAACAGTGGGGCAGGACCCACCCAGCAGGCCCCCAGGTGACCTTGGGCACAGAGCAACTGCTGCCAGGTGAAGATGAGCCTGGAGGTGATGGGGTGGGGGTGATGGGAGGTCAGGGGGAGAGAGACCGAGAGAGAAGGAGAGATGGAGAGAGACAGACACAGAGATGCACAGAGACAGCGAGAGACAGATTGAGAACAAGAAAGAGCAGGAATCTGGATGAGCCTCTTGGGACCTGTGGGTTCCACCTGACTTGGGACAAGCTGGGTGCCCACACGCCTCCCTTGAAGACCTGACCGCAGGTCCTCACCTCTCGCCTTCCAAGGCCTGGCTCATGGCCCATGCCGGGGAGCATCCGGTGCTAATGATGCTGGCACATACCAGGTGCTCAAGAACTCTCCTTATAATGGCTGCTGCTCTGTCGCCTGCCAGTGGATCCCTGCTCACCAGGGAAAGCACACCAGGAAGGCCTCAGCCCGCCTGGGGACATCTGGGAAAGGACCACCGGGGCTGGGTGGGCTTCTGCCGATGGCCAGTAAGATCAGGCAAGGCCAGCGCCATCCTCAGCAGCAGGGCCTGGCAGGAAGGCTCAGCAACCCCTCTGAGCCCAGCCTCGGGCCCCAGGCCCTGCCCACCAAGAGGGGTCTGTCGTCGAGGACCCACGGACTGGGGCTTTGAGACGCATCGACGACAAAATCAAAAACATATTTTTCTGTGTTGGAAGACAGAGCCGTGATAAATTTGGAAAGTAATAAACATTAGAGCTTTGCAGACCATTTCCCAGCATCTCACAGCACACTGGCTTCATGCAGCCGGAGTGGCGTACCCCCAAGTGCATGTGGCCTGGACCAGGGGCTGCTCTGATCAGTAAAGTTGGGGCCGTGCTCTGGAAGGCCGAGTGCACTTCATTAGAGGCTGGTGATGGGGAGCTTCCAAGTGGATGGTTTGGAAGCCCACGAGCAGGCAATGTGGGGGGAAAATGCCCCGTCGGGAGTTGTGGCCAAAGCAGATCATGGTTATTCACAGTGTGGTTTCCAGCTGCTTCCAAATCTGCCTGCGCCAGCTGGGAGTCTGAGTGAGTTATGCCTCCCTGTGTGGATCTCAGTTTCCCCAGCTTCTTCAAGACATCGGCCAATCTGCTGTGACTCTGACATTCTTCCGAGCAGGCTCGAAGGTGGCACCCGGGGCTTCCTGGAGATAGAACCTCTGCATCAGATGGATCCTCTACGTCATAAACTGGCCTGAGTAACACATAGGATCAAAGATCGTAGAGGGCCTGGAAGGGGTCTGCTCCACCTCATTTCTGTGCCTGCCGGTGGCCTTTGCTGGCTGGATAGACACGTAGAAACTCCTTTTGTGTGAAAGCCAGGATAAGGGAGATCAGAGTGTGTGGGTGCAGAGCCTTTGGCAGGATGGGGTCTGTGGGCCACGCTGTGTTCAGGCACCCGGTTCAGGGGGCTTTCCTCCCAGGCTGGTGGCCTCTGAAGTGTCGTGAGCCCACCCTGCGTTTGTGATTTCCTGGCCTTCCTCTGTACCTGGCACAGGTCTGTGCCTCTAGTTTGACCTCTCTTGGCCCTCCTTTTTCTCTCTGGAACCCTCCCTTCCTGGAATTGGACCCCAGGACTCCCCTGACCCATAGAAACTCCCTCCGGCACTGAGTCCCATGAAGAGTCTCCTCCTGGGTGGCCCCTGAACAGAGGCCTCCGCAATGGGACCCTTGCTGTGCAGGCCGATGGCGCTAGCTCTGTCCCCTGCTCTGACCATCATATAAGCTCACCCTCTTCCTGAGCAGAGTTGATGGCCCAGCTCACAGGCTCGTTTCATACATACACAGGCACCTTGCACGGATCAGGCACACAGAGACACACTATTTTGGCCCCCTTTCCCCTTGTTCATTTCTGTTTAAAAAATTATGCCTGCACAGCATGTGTAATTTGTATATTTCCATAATCCCAGCCTGATTTCTAAAGAGACTCAAGCAGACCAGAGAAGGTAGTTTGAGTTCAGGATGAGTAACAGTGAATCGTCCAACCTAAAATGGAGCCGTGACAATCCCACTGGATAAGGGGGAGTCTGTGTCCTTGCCGTGTAGTTCTCATGATGCACCATCACTGTAGCAGTGCTCAAAGGGGTAGAACCAGGGTCCTCGGAGATCGCTCAGGCCCTCACTTTACAGAGAGGAGAGTGAGGTCCATCATAGGGGCTCTTGTCTTTTCTCTTCTTCCTGGTCTCTCCAAGGTCCAAAGGACTCCTCAGCTGGAGGATATTTTCAGGTTATGTCCTCTTACACATCCCCATCCAGGCATGTACATGGCTCTTGTGACAGTGAGAACCAAGAGAACTGCCTGTACACACAATAGCCCACCCACTGAGAGGAAAGCCTACATTAGAATGAGGAATCTTGCAAAGAGTGGCTCCAAGCTTACCTGTGTTGCTGAATCATAGTGTCCAGGCAAAGGCTCCAGGGATCCTGGAGAAATGAGGTGGGAGGTGCCCATTTTTTTGATGGCTAAAGCAATTTATTTTAAAGAAATACTGATGAGTACAAAGACATTCCTGTGGGAGCAGGTGTGTCGGCCAGCTAGTGTAGGTGTCTGATTTCCTTCAACAACTGGTTCATTTTAAAAATGCACATTCTTGGGCTTCCCTGGTGGTGCAGTGGTTGAGAGTCCGCCTGCCGATGCAGGGGACACGGGTTCGTGCCCCGGTCCGGGAAGATCCCACATGCCGCGGAGCGGCTGGGCCCGTGAGCCATGGCCGCTGAGCCTGCGCGTCCAGAGCCTGTGCTCCGCAACGGGAGAGGCCACAACAGTGAGAGGCCCGCGTATCGCCAAAAAAAAAAAAAAAGCACATTCTTCTGATTGTCAAAGTCATCTATGCTGATTATACAAACACACACACACGCGCTGGTACACACCAATAAATACATAAAAAAGAAAATAACAATCACAAATGGCACCACTGAGAAGCATTTTAGCAACATTCTGGTACATTTCTTCAGTTCTAGACACCTAGCTGTACACAAGAGAGGGACTGTTTTAAACACTGTCGCTGTCATATTGTCATTGTGCCATGTAATGCTGTGGGAGCTTCATTTGGCTTACATATTTGCTTGTATTTCTAATCATTTCTATTCATAGATTCCTGGAAGGGGAATCACTGGGCTGAAGGGTGTGAACATGTTGAGTATTTCTTGCCAACTAGTCTTCCAGAAAGTGAGTCACTTTATTTGCTCTCCAGGAGCATGACGGTGCCCACCACCAGTCTTTAAAAAAGGATCAGGGCTGCAAATGACTCAGAAGTGAATCTGGTGCCTAGCTATCTAGTGACTAGATGCCAGTCTAATCACCACGTGAAGCAGGAGCTGCCTGGCAGGGGGCCCTCTGCTGAAGCTTCAGGGGCAGAGAGCTGGCTCCCTGCAGGAAAGCCTCCACTCCTGCAGGTTCTTAGGTTGGCTCTGTGTGCCCTTGGCCGCCAGGCACCTTCCCACCAAGGACTGTCTGAGGCAGTGGAGAGTCTGTGTGGTGGGCAGGCCCCCTCCCCCTCCCATCCCTCCGTCACCCATGTCAGTCATGGTAGACCTAGGTTCTAGTATTCCTTACTCAATTTGAGGAACTCCTTTAAGAAAAAAAACACAAAAGTATGAATACAAAATTAGGTCTAAAAGTGAATATTTCCAGTGTGACCAGAATCACAACAAATCATACATTTTAAAAAGCTGATAAATAATATAAATATCATAAAACCCTTCAAAAACATAATTTTGACTCACTTCTAGCCATACTTCTATAATACTTTCCTTACGTTTTTGGCTGAGTAGTCTTTGTTCTCTTCATATGACAGTGATTTTCTACAGTCATAATAAAAAGATAATTTAGTCTTTCTTCAGAGTATGGCTGATCAAAAATAGTAAAAGTTTTGAGGTAGTTTAGAAAAATTGCTTTCAATTTCATAACTCATTGGTAATGACATGTAAATTATAGTATTATTATCAAATTTGGGGAACATTTGTATCATGTTTCTGTGTGTATGTGAGCTATAAGATTTTAGGGCATTCCAAGGTTTCTCATGGTTACTATTCTTAAATATTCTCTGAATGATGATATTCACATCTTTGTCACTTTGTATTTTCTTTGTTGTCAGTTTTAGTGAATTCAGCAAGAAATTGAAATATCTTCCCAATATCTTCCTGGGATTCACTCCTTTTAATTACTTAGATTACTACACCCATCCAAGAGCCTATGTATTATTTTTTTAGAGATTTATCTCTTCCTCTTCATGGTAAAATCTGAACATTAAAAATTTTAATTTGATTAACAATAATTTTTATTGATTCCATTGCACATCTTTATACCTTGTCTTATACTCCACTAATTTTTATCTGATTTTTTTCTCAGTTTCTTTTTTTAAAAATTGAAGTCCAGTTGCTGTACAATATTATATAAGTTACAGGTATACAATATAGTGATTCACAATTTTAAAAGTTATGCTCCATTTATAGTTATAAAATATTGCTATATTCCCTTTATTGTACAATATATCCTTGTAGCTTATTTTATATCTAATAGTTTGTACCTCTTACTCCCCTACCCCTACATTGCCCCTCCCCCCCTCCCTTGGTAACTACAATTTTGTCTTCTATATCTGTGAGTATGCTTCTTTTCTCAGTTTCTTAATTAAAAATTTAAGTACAAAAAATTACGTGTATGTTCAAATTGGAAAACTATAACTTTTCATTTGATTTATTGCAACATTTTAAAACATCTTTCTAAATTAAAATTTGAACAATATATTCCCAATTGAACCTCTCCTTAGCTGGATACCAAAACGCCTGGGGCCCCACCAATGCCACCTAACGGGGGTTGGGGGGTATATGTGACAAATGGGAAGCCTCAGTGCAGAGAAGGCAATCTTACTTTTTATATTGTTAGGGTCCATCCTGGGGCTTTGGAAGGGGTTCCTGTAAATTGGGGGCCAGTCCTATAAGTGTCATTAGCTTGAAGGTAAATTCACCTGCGGCATCAGTCTTGGACTGCCGTCCCCACCTCCTTCTGCCCTGTGGAGTCTCTATTCAAAGGACTTTTGGCTTTTCTAACCTAAAGCCTTAGCCTGAGATGGTGACTGTGGCTTAGCAGGTCAGATGAGATGGACCTGGCCATGTTCATTGTTCACTTCATCAGGGCAGCTTAGGAGACATTCCTGTAACTCTTGACAAACCTGCTCTCTCATGTTGAGAAGTGTCTACAAATCTGTGTTTGTGCATGGGTTCAAGAACTAGGAAGAAGGCCTGGATATAACTTATGGATCTATCTATCTTACAAACTCCTTAAAATAGTTTCAGGTTTACTTTTGTCTTTAAAAATCAATATAATTCAAGAAAAAGAGGTGACAAGCCTCTGACTGGGAGACATATCTAACAAAGGACTTATGTAAACTATACAAAGAACTCTTAAAACTTAACAGTAAGAAAATGCAAGCCACTGACTGGGAGAAAATATTTGCAAGAGACATATCTGATAAAGGACTTATGTAGAATATAGAAAGAACTCTTAAAAGTTAACAATAAGGGGCTTCCCTGGTGGTGCAGTGGTTGAGAGTCCGCCTGCTGATGCAGGGGATGCGGGTTCATGCCCTGGTCCGGGAGGATCCCACATGCCGCAGAGCGACTGGGCCCGTGAGCCTGAGCGTCCGGAGCCTGTGCTCCGCAACAGGAGAGGCCACAACAGTGAGAGGCCCGCGTACCACCAAAAAAAAAAAAAAAAAAAAAAAAAAAATGAGCAACTCAATTAAAAATGGGCAAAAAGATTATACATACTGTATGATTCTAACCTAATGATAACCTGGAAAAGGGAAAGCTATGGGGACAGTAAAAAGATCAGTAATTGCCAGGGGCTTCTCAGGAGGGAGGGATGAACAGGAGAATCGCAGATAAGTTTTAGGGCAGAGAAGATACTATGACATTGCAATGGTGGATACATGTCATTACAGGCAGACCTCAGAGGTACTGCGTGTTCAGCTCCAGACCAGTGCAATAAGGTAAATATTGCAAAAAGCAAGTCACACAAATTTTTGGTCTCCCAGTGCATATAAAATTTATGTTTACACTATACTGTAGTCCATTAAGTGTGCAATAGCATTATGTCTAAAAATCAATGTACATACCTTAATTAAAAAATGCTGTAAGGACTTCCTTGGTGGTGCAGTGGTTAAGAATCCGCCTACCATTGCAGGGGACATGGGTTCGAGCCCTGCTCCGGGAAGATCCCACATGTCGTAGAGCAACAAAGCCTATGCGTCACAACTACTGAGCCTGTGCTCCAGAACCCGTGAGCCACAACTACTGAAGCCCATGCACCTAGAGCCTGTGCTCCGCACCAAGAGAAGCCACCATGATGAGAAGCCCACGTGCCACAACGGAGAAGCCCCCGGTCGCCACAACTAGGGAAAGCTGCGAGCAGCAAGAAAGACCCAAAGCAGCCAAAAATAAATAAATAAATAAATTTATTTATTTAAAAAAATGCTCACCATCATCTGAGGCTTCAGTGAGTCATAGGAGTGACATCAAAGATCACCAACTGCAGATCACCATAACAAATATAATAATAATGAAAAAGTTTGAGATATTTCAAGAATTACCAAAATGTGACAGACATGCAGTGAGCAAATGCTGTTGGAATAATGGCACCAATAGACTTGCTCGTTGCAGGTTGCCACAAACCTTCAATTTGAAGAAAATGCAGTATCTGTGAAGCACAGTAAGGAGAAGTGCAATAAAAATCAGTATGCCTGTGTACGTTTGTCCAAACGCATAGAATATAGAGCACCAAGAGTGAACCCTAATGTAAACTATGGACTTCAGGTGATAAAGATGTGTAAGTGTAGGGTCGTTGATTATAATGAAGGTACCACTCTGGTGGTGGGGTGTTGATAACTGGAAGGTTGTGCGCGTGAGCGCAAAGACATATGGGAAATCTCTGTATTACTCCAGGCTCAGTTTTGCTGCAAACTTACTTCTCTAAAAAATAAAAGCTATTAAAAGCAATATAGTCAGTGGTTTTCTAACTTATTTAATAGCCATTTCCAACTAATTAATTCAATCCATATTTACTAATAGATCTCTGAGGCCCAAGGGACAAAGTCAAGAAAAAGGCTGGAGAGATTCCTAGGGTCACAGCAACATAATGCTGCAGGAAGACAGTCATCTAGAAGGGCAAATAAATTAAAAGATCATAATTGCAATGAATGTTTATTCAGTCGTCCGCATTTCACAGAAATAATGAGCAGGGGGGACTCAAGGTAGTCTAGAGGGTGAGGGGGTCTTTCCCAAGGAAGTGACATCTGACCTGAAGGGTGGCTGGAGTCACTCAGGTCAAGAGAATGGCAGCAAGAGGGCAGGGAGAAGGACGTGTGTGGACGCCCCGAGCGGGAAGGAGCTGGGGCTCTGAGGTGCAGAGAGAAGGAGCCTGTGGCTGCAGCTTAAGTTGCAAGAGGGTGACTGTCCAAGGGCTCCGTAGAGGGGGAAGGGCCAGCCCTGCAGTGCCTGGGGGCCCTCGCTAGGGCTCTGCTTTCTCTCCAGATGGATCAGAAATATTTGAAGGGCTTTAGTGAAGGCGTGGAAATGATCGGGTTTGTGTTTCAAAAATATTATCCTGGCTAATGCACAGAATGGATCAGGTGAGAGCAAGAGTGAAAATGGGAGACTAGTTCAGAGGCATCGCAGTGAGCCAGGCAGGAAAGCGTGTTGACCAGTGTGGTGGGAGAGACATGGACCGAGACAGGAGAGCTTCTTAGGCCAGGAGCCAGGGGACAGTGTCAGAGAGAAAAAGTGTTGTATCCTAAGATACAGGACACTGGAGGGGAAGAGACCTGGGAACAAGGATGAGGTGCTCACTGCGGACTTGCTGAGTGAGATGTGCCTGGGCCGCATGCAGCTGGAGCCCCACACTCGGTCTGGGCTGGAGACATATCTCTGAGCAGATAGACGGTTAATTGGAGCCATGCGGTGGATAAAATCATCTAAGGGGAACGTGTGGGCTGAGATGAGCAGGGAACAGGGCCCCCATGGCCGCCTCCATCCTCTGTCAGGAGATCATCAGATCATCAGCAACAAAAGCTAGAGCCCAGATTTGGTCCATGCTCTCCAGGTGACAAAGGCCTCGCACCCAACAACGTCCCTATGATTCCTCACCAGACCCTTAGAGGCGAGCATGTTTGTACTCACCGGGAGGCTTTGCAGTGCAGGGGAGGCAGAGTGGGACTAGGAATCACAGAGGCTGAGGCTCTGATTTACAGGGTGTTAATCCCGACCACCGAGAGCAATGGGAATCCAATGACACACTGCATTTACAAAGCACCAGGCACCGCACCTGACACATGGCTCTTGAGGTTTTAAGGGACTCATAAATAACACCCCGTTACTCTCCTCCTCTGCTCACCTCCAACTGGGAAATGAGACGCTGGAGCCAGATCAACTGAGAAATGGACGAGCGACAGAATCCTTGTGGTCTTGCTGATGGACAGCAGGCCTTAGCTCTGTGGTCCACACGGGGTACTCAGCTTCCTGCATCTGCCACCATCCTCCTGGTCACACCGTCACATCACGGGACAGCCCACCTGAGAGATCTTGTGGGCCGGCAGAGCAGAACAGTCAAACTCACCCGGAGCAGAGGGAGGGCCGGGAGGGTCTGAGTCTTCTGGGAGCTGCCTTTAAAAATATATATATTTATTTATTTATTTATTTATTTTTGGCTGTGTTGGGTCTTCCCTGCTGTGCACGGGCTTTTTCTAGTTGTGGTGAGCAGGGGCTACTCTTTGTTGCGATGCACAGGCTTCTCATTGCAGTGGCTTCTCTTGTGGTGGAGCACGGGCTCTAGGCACATGGGCTTCAGTAGTTGTGGCACGAGGGCTCAGTAGTTGTGGCTCACAGGCTCTAGAGCACAGACTCAGTAGTTGTGGTACACGGGCCCAGTTGCTCCATGGCATGTGGGATCTTCCCGGACCAGGGCTCGAACCCATGTCCCCTGCATTGACAGGCGGATTCCTAACCACTGCACCACCAAGGACGTCCCTGGGGGCTGCCTTTTGATGGCTCCACCCCACCCAAAGTAGAGCTTTGGACAGTGCTGTCACCCACCACCAGCTGGGGTGGGGGAGGACGGCAGGGACTGTCACTCTGGTGAGGTCTCCCCACATGGCCTTGTAAAGCCCTCTATCACACCACCACCAATAGGTGATTGTAAATATTCAGGCTCTTACTCTCTACTTTACTGTTTTCAGGGTCACAAGGAGGTGCTTCTTTCTGTCCTGTTGGTTATGTCTGTCAGACATGATCTCTGATGTCTGGGTCACAGGTATCAGAATCTGGGGACCAGCTCCCTTCCATGTGGTCTTTGGGTCCCATGGACGTGGCCACAGTGTGGATGGCATATGATGATCCAGGCATCCCCAGCTGTCTGTGCTCAGGGGACCAGAGAGGTAAACACTGGCCCCAGTGGGGAGCTTGCCCACTTTGGTCTGTTCACGGCTCAGCACAGCTCAGACTTCCAGACATCTAGCACCCGACATACCCATCCTGTGTGTCTCCAAAATCTCCTCTCCCCTCCCCACCTCTCCTTTCGGTCCTCTTGCCCTTGCCAGTCCTTCCCAGAGACACCCATCCCCACTGTCAGGGCCGGTTAGGACAGCTGGCTCTGGGATTGGATATCTGGAACAGAGAGAGACAAACCGAAAAGACCTGTGTGTGTGTGTGAGCGGGGGGGAAGGCAGGGTGGGCTTCCAGTTGGAATTCCCTGTCCTGGTCCAAGCACAGGTGAGGCGTTCTTACCTGCCTTTGATGCCAGGCTAGGCATCAGTCATTCATAGTAATGAGAAGAACTTGTGTGGCAGGTGCACGTCTTGTTTTATTTGTTTGTGGTGCTTCTGCCAGACTCGAAGAAGTTCAGTCTGGGAAATATCGGAGGCTTCCCCTGCATCCCAAGCTCATGAAGGTCCCAGCGTCCCTACAAAGAGCAGGACATTTGGACAAGCCCTCCAGGACATTTGGACAAGCCCTCCAGCCCACTGGTTAGGGCGGGGATGCTGAGGCTGCAGCCTGTATGGTCTCTTCAAGCCCAGTGGCCCCATGTGCCCTGGACCACAAGGTCACAGCAACCTGGGCCTGAGCAGAACATCCTGTTCCTGAGTGGGGTCTCCCATATAGGGAGCCACTCCCCTCAGAGGTCCTGTCACTCCCCTGTAGGGTTGACGTCAAGCTGGGCAGGGTCTCCTCTCCTCTAGGGACCCCTGGACTTCCGGCTGCCCCGAGTCTGGGCTTTGGCAGCGAACACCTTTCCTCCTACCATCACACTGTCAGGTTTTTGAAGATCACAATCCAGGAATAGGGTTGGTCTCTGGGCAGCTTCTGCTTCCTGTCCTGTTGCAACCCTCCTAAGAAGGAGGGAGTGCAAAGGCCGACTTCAAGCCTAGACAGGAGAGGGGACAGAGAGAGAACTGACAAATGCCACATCTCATCAATTATCCTGCCAACCCTGTGACTGTGTCCCACGCTTGATCTCACTGCTTCCCTGTCTGTGATCTCCAGACAGATCTTCCTGACAGCACAGGGGGGCTGGGTTCTTTGGGGGACGCTGAGCCTCAGGGTAAACTTTGCACATCAATTACGGGCAAAGGTAACGAATTGAAAACATGGTGTTTTTTGAAATCCCCACTGTGTACGGAGAGCCCTGCAATGAGCTGTCTGCTTTGAGCGGTTGTGTTGTACTGATCGCAGGATTCGCAAGAGGAGGTAGGGATTGGGCTTGGGATTCTTCACCCTGTGCCACAAAGTTTGCCTTCCCAGGTTCATGCACTGCAATGGAGCTTCAGTCCAGCCCTCTGGGTACCCCCACGGTCTCCCCAGTGCTGAGATAGAGATGTCTCTTCTTCCTGGGGCTCCACTCCCCCTTCTCCTCCATGGCCTGTATCTCTTCTGCTCCCCACCAAGAGGGTCTCACCCCAGCCTCCTACTGGAGGTCAGTCCTTCGGTTTCCCCAGCTCCCTGATGGGAGGCACCACACCTGATCCTAGGGTGGGGCTGACAGGACAAGGGGCCTTCGCAGCGCTTGCCCTGAGCAACGGAAAGATGCTCAGACATTTCACCCTCCCTGATGAAGACTCCTCAGGGCACCCCCTGGACCTTATTACAGTAACAGAGTGTCCCCCTCTGTATTCATAACTTGGTGTGTGCCTGACCCAGGAGGAGAAAGGAGGAAAGAAAAAAACCTTCACATATTATAAAAACAAACAGGGATGTATCATGAGGGAGAAGGAAACTTGTGCATGAAGTTTAAGGATAAGAAGCAAGACTTTAAAGAATTCTGGATTGCAGCTCCTTTTTGGGCTGTGCCCCAAATGCCCCAAAAGACTTATTCATTCATCGGAGATCTGTTGGATAAAAAGTTTGAAATGTGCTGACTTCACCCATTTAATCATTTCCTTGTTGTTTCTTTGGTAGATATTTTTTTTTAATTTTATGTTTATCAAAGTCGTACATATACATAGTTTTAAAAGTTAAAGGGTTCTGCAAGGCTTATAATGAAAACCAGCATTTCCCTTCCCCCTTCCTGATCCTCACTCCCCAGAGGCCATCACTTTGAATTCTTCTCGCTGATTCTTCTGCTGCTTTCCTCCTTACTTTAAAATAACATGCTTCGACTGCCATTTCTTGATTTTCCAGTTTAAATGTTATTTGATGAATTCCTACTATGGAAGAGGAGGACTTAGCACTCTGAAACCACCCTCCCCCCATGCATAGGCACACTCTCTTCTCCTCAACCCCCGTCATGGTAGTTATAGTGTAATTTTTGGCCAAATCAATATTCGGTATTTACGTAGTTATGACTATGTTCATATTATTCACGGCTAAACCATGTACAGCACATTTCCTATCTTGTACAGCTTTTTGTTTTGCTTGGAATAAAGGGTTGCCAAGTTTTCCCTTTGTTTAGTGTTTGATTACCAGTCTTTTGTAGACTTTGGGCCGAAGGAGGCTATCCCTGCTCTTTGTGTAGATTCGCGTGCTCTCCAGTGTGGACTGGCTGCTGCCTGTGCTGCTATCCCCCAACCCCCGTGGCCTTGGGGTCCTGTGCACCCCTTTGACTTCCCCAAGTTGGGTCCCTGTTGCCTGAATCCAATGTCCTCTCCTGGTTTCCTCCCTTGTTCTGGTGAAGCGCCTCCTCCAAGAGCTTCCTAACAAATGTTCTGTGTTAGCACAGTGTTTTCAGAGCTTGTACAGGCAAAACTTAGCCAGTCCACCCTCGCTTTTGATTGGCAGCCTGGGTGGAGATGCTTGACCCTCAGACTTTGAAGCCGTCGCCCACTGCCTTCCAGCTCGCAGAGCTGCTGTGGAGAAGTCAGATGCTGTTCTCATCAGGCCAGTTTCCTCTCTGAAATCTTTCAGAATTTTCTTTTCATCCTTGGGCTGCCCGGGTATGGGTCTCATTTCACATGGGGGTTTTCAAACTGGAGGCTTATAGTTGTTACTCACAATCTGGTAAATGTTCTTTTATTATTTTTCTACCCCTCCTCCTCATCCCCCCAATCTATTTTCTCTGTTCTCATTTCTAACCCTTTTTGTTTTTTCAGTTATGGACCTCCTGAGCTGATTCTCTAGAGTTTGTAGTTTTTCTCTCTGATGTTCCATCTCTTTGTTTGTGTTCTGTCTTTTGGAAGATGTCTCTTAACCTTTCTGTTGAGCTTCTTGTATGCTATTGTTTTGCATATCTGCATTGTTAATTTCCAAAACTACTTTTAAAATTCTGAATAATTCTTTTAAAGCTTTGTTATTATTTTGTAAGCAACCCACTCACTCATTTCATGGATACATGCATTATCTTATTTCCTGGAGATAGCACTTGTAATTTATATACATAGATAATAATTTTTTTCTCCCCTGCTCCCTGAGATATCTCTGTTTCTTCGAAGTTCTTTTTTTACTCTTTGATGGTTTTGCCTCTGACTTGATATAAGCAGTAAGGCTCTAACACACACATTGGAAGCTCTGTGTGTCTGGGTGGGGCTTTGGTGGAGGAAGACTGATCTGGGCCATTTTACTGGAGGGGGTATCCGAACTGCCAGTGTCTGTATAGATTCTATTGGGCTGGCCTGTATCCCTAGAGAAGAATCATCCAAAATACTGCTTGGCTTCTAGTTCTCAGGGAGAAAGAGGTGTAGGGTGTGGGTTTCAGCATTCAGCATGTTGACTTTCTCTTCATCTCCGTGGTCAGCCTGGTGCCCTCACCTGCAGCTGTCCCCTTGGTTCCTGAGTCCAGAGCCCCCTGCTTCTCTCTCACTAGAGAGTAGAGCCCTGTCTTCTGCCAGGATGATGGGGAGGTAGTTTCTTTTTTTTTTTTTTTTTTGCATTACGTGGGCTTCTCACTGCTGTGGCCTCTCCCGTTGAGGAGCACAGGTTCCGGACGCGCAGGCCCAGCAGCCATGGCTCACGGGCCCAGCCGCTCCGCGGCACGTGGGATCCTCCCAGACTGGGCACGAACCCGTGTCCCCTGCATCAGCAGGCGGACTCTCAACCACTGCGCCACCAGGGAAGCCCGGGAGGTAGTTTCTTACCTGTACAAATTGGGGCAAGGGACCACGGGCCAAAACATTCTCATACTAATTTTTAACTATCCCTCTGTTTTCAGCTCCACCCACACCGCCACTTGCAGACATACCTGTCACTTGTAATCTCAACTCCTTTCTGGCAGACTCTGCTTTGCTTCCAGGCTTCCCCCACCACCTGGGTAGGTTTCAGGCTTCTCAGATCTGCTCCAGCATGACCACTCATGCAGCTGCTTTCCAGGTTCCAAGATTTCATCCCTGTTACTTCCTCTCCATTTTCTTTGTCTGTAGAAGGTTTTGCCTTATTTTCCCTTCTTACTGTCATTTAGTGAATTTTCAGGAGACACTAGATTAACACGCCGGGGAGCCCATGGGCCTTTCTTTGCTTGCTCTGTTCTGGAAACTCCTCCCATCCCGTCGTGGACTGCCCCTGCCAGCTCAGGACAAGCTGCCCTGTCTCTCTCTGCCTCTCACATGGGTGGGAGGTGAATGATTAGAAAATCCGTTCAGGAGGCCTTGAATCCAGCCTTTAGACCCTGGGGACTAGTTGGCATCTACCGTATTGTGCTTGATCTTTGGAGTCTGTGCACAAACCGAGGCTGAAAGAGCCCCACTGGAGCATCCCACATTCATTGCCTTCATCTTAATGGTCTCTTCCAATCCTTTACCCACTTTTTCATTGGATTGTTTTCTTTTTGTGATTTGTAAGCACTATTTTTGGCTATGAATCCTTTGCTTGTTAGAAAATTCCAAATGCTACTTGTTTTTTTAACTTTATGGTGTGTTTTGAGCTATGGAAATTTTTAATTTTTGTAAGGTTGATCACTTGTTTCCTTTATGGCTTCTGGGTGTTGAATCTTCCTTCCTGGGGAAGGAACCCCCATCCTAAAGTTGTAAAAAACCCTCTTTTCCCCCCCCTAAAACTTTTGTTGTTTCTTTCCTTTAGCTTTTTTTAAATATTTACTTTTCATGACAAAAAAAATGCACCCTAATGCAGCAAAATAGTCAACACAGAGATATGTCACAGGGAGTTAACAATCTCTTCTCTTTTTACTTCCAGGCCAGCTTCCTCAGGTCACCAGTCTTAACAGTCTATCACACCCTTCTTTATGGTCATTCAAATGTGTGTTCAGATTTATGGGATTTAGTTTTGCTTTGTTTTATCAAAATGGGAAGATGGTAATTAAACATGTCTGAAACTAATTTTTTTACACTTTATTATAGATTTTGTTGTTCCACTTTAAAAATGGTTTTAATTAAAATTTCTATGGAGGTAACTATAGATTCACGTGTACTTGTAAACAATACTGTGTATCTTTTACCCAAGTTCTTCCAATGGTAACATCTTGCAAAACTGTAGTCCAATGTCACAACCAGGAGAGTGAAATTAAGATGATCCAGGGATATTTTTTATTTGTTTGTTTTGTTCTACCATCTCTTTTTATTTTTACTTTTTCCACATCTTTATTGGAGTATAAATGCTTTACAATGTTGTGTTAGTTTCTGCTGTACAACAAAGTGAGTCAGCTATACGTATACATATATCCCCCATCCCCTTCAGCTTGAGCCTCTCTACCACCCTCCCTATCCCACCCCTCTAGGTCGTCACAAAGCATCGAGCTGATCTCCCTGTGCTATGCAGCTGCTTCCCACTAACCATCCATTTTACTTTTGGTAGGGTATATATGTCAATGCTACTCTCTCACTTCATCCCAGCTTCCCCTTCCCCCTCCCTGTGTCCTCAAGTCTGTTCTCTCTGTCTGCGTCTTTATTGCTGTCCTTCCCCTAGGTTCATCAGTATTGCTTTTTTTTTTTTTTTTTTTTTGCGGTACGCGGGCCTCTCACTGTTGTGGCCTCTCCCGATGCGGAGCACAGGCTCCGGACACACAGGCTCAGCGGCCATGGCTCACGGGCCCAGCCGCTCCGCAGCATGCAGGATCTTCCCAGACCGGGGCACGAACCCATGTCCCCTGCATCGGCAGGCGGACTCTCAACCACTGCGCCACCAGGGAAGCCCCAGTATTGCTTTTAAAAATTCCATATATATGTGTTAGCATACGGTATTTGTTTTTCTCTTTTTGACTTACTTCACTCTGTATGACAGATTCTAGGTCCATCCACCTCACTACAAATAACTCAATTTCATTCCTTTTTATGGGTGAGTAATATTCCCTAATATACATGTGCCACATTTTCTTTATCCAATCATCTGTTGATGGACACTTAGGCTGCTTCCATGTCCTGGCTATTGTAAATAAGGCTGCAATGAACATTGTGGTACATGTCTCTTTTTGAACTATGGTTTTCTCATGGTATATGTCCAGTAGTGGGATTGCTGGGTCATATGGTAGTTCTATTTTTAGTTTTTTAAGGAACCTCCACACTGTTCTCCATAGTAGCTGTATCAATTTACATTCCCACCAACAGTGCAGGAGGGTTCCCTTTTCTCCACACCCTCTCCAGTATTTATTGTTTGTAGATTTTTTAGTGATGACCATTCTGACTGGTGTGAGGTGATACCTCATTGTAGTTTTGATTTGCATTTCTCTAATGATTAGTGATGTTGAGCATCCTTTCATATGTTTGTTGGCCATCTGTATGGCCATCTGTATCTGTATGTCTTCTTTGGAGAAATGTCTATTTAGGTCCTCTGCCCATTTTTGGACTGGGTTGTTTGTTATTTTGATATTGAGCTGCCTGAGCTGCTTGTATATTTTGGAGATTAATCCTTTGTCAGTTGCTTCATTTGCAAATATTTTTTTCCCATTCTGAGGGTTGTCTTTTCCTCTTGTTTATGGTTTCTTTTGCTGTGCAAAAGTTTTTAACTTTCATTAGGTCCTATTTGTTTATTTTTGTTTTTATTTCCCTTACTCTAGGAGGTGGGTCAAAAAGGATCTTGCTGTGATTTATGTCACAGAGTGTTCTGCCTATGTTTTCCTCTAAGAGTTTTATAGTGTCTGCCCTTACATTTAGGTCTTTAATCCATTTTGAGTTTAGTTTTTGTGTAAGGTGTTAGGGTGTGTCCTAATTCATTCTTTTACATGTAGCTATCCATTTTTCCCAGCACCACCTATTGAAGAGGCTGTCATTTCTCCATTGTATATTCTTGCCTCCTTTGAAGATGATCCAGGGATCTTATCCCTAGTTTCATTTGTACTCCTTTGTGTGTGTGTGTGTGTGTGTGTGTGTATACGATTTTATCATGGGGGTAGGTTCATGTATCCACCACCACAATCAAGATACAGAACAGTCCATCACCATCAGGATCTTTCTTGTCTCCCTTTCATAACCACACCCACTTCCCTCCTACACGCTCCCAACACACAACCCCTCACCCCCCTTCCTCCCATCCCTAACCTGTGGCAACACTAATCTGTTCCCTATTCCTATAATTTTGTTATTTCAAAATGTTATATTAATGGAAGCTACAGTGTAATATCTTTTTGGATTGGCTTTATTCACTCAGCATAATTCTCTGGATCTTTATCCGGGTTACTGGGTCTCTCAGTAGCTCCTTCCTCTTTATTGCTGAGTAGGTGCATATTATGGATGGACCACAGTTTGTTTAACATTCACCTGTAAGAGGATATCTAGTCTGATTTTAGTTTTGGACTACTATGAATAAAGCTACGATGAACTTTGAGTACAAGCTTCTGTGTGAACACAAGTTTCACTTCTCTGGAAAAATGCCCAGGAATGAAGATTTCTGGGTCGTATGGTAATTGAATGTTTAGTTTTATAAAAAATTGCCAAACCATTTTCCAGACTGTGAAACTATTTGTTTAAATATTGTTTGAGACCCCTTGGGGTTCATAAACACAGATCTAGCTTTTTTGTTTTTCATAGCTCCATAACGTGCTATAGTGTGGATATCATGCAACTGATTTCACCATTCAGGCTGTCTCAGTGTTTTACCACTGCCAGTGATGCTGAGATAGACATCCTCTTGCAGAGAGTCTTACATACTGGTGACTTGACTTCTATAGGCTAGATTTTCAGAATTGATAACTTTAGTAGATATTGCATATTACTTTCCAAAAAATTATAGGAATTCATACTCTCACAAGCAATGTATGAAACTAGTCATTTCCCTACCTCCTTGCTAGCAATGTAAATTGTCAGTCTTAGTTTTATTCTAATATTCTATTTTTTAAGGTTATTTAAATTCCTATGGAACTTACTTTGGAGTACATTGTAGAATAGGGGTCTAACTTTATTCCTCCCATGCCAAGTTCTTCTAGTTAGCTATTACTGCATGGCAAGCTATCCCAAAACTTAGTGACCAAAACCAATAATTTATTATTATTACATCTTGTGATTATGGGATTAGGAATTGGGTCAGGGCATAGCAGCAATGACTCCTTCTTGATCCATGATGTCTGGGAACTCAGCTAGGGTGACTCACACAGCTGGGGGCAGAAACAGTTGAGGGCTGACCCAGCATCTTCCTCCATCTCTCTTTTCCCCTGGCGTGTCCATGTGGTGAGCATGGACTTCCCCACAGCATGTCTGTCTTAGGGTATCAAACTTCTCACATGGAAGCTCGGGGCTCCAAGAGAGAGAGGGAGCAGCATCAGCTGTCCCTTAAAGGCTAGGACTGGAGCTGACATAGTGTCACTCCCACCACCCTCTATTGGTTAAAGCAGTTAACCTCCAGCCCAGATTCACGGGAGGAAGCTTAGACTCCACCTCTAAATGGGAAGAGTATCAAGGACTTTATAACCATCTTTGATCTGTTACACAGGTGTTGATGCCTAATTCTGCTAGTGTTATTTATTTAATTATTCTTTATTCATTGAATTGAAATACTACTTTTTTCCCCCTGGACTCTCTATTCTATTTCACTGATTCATTTGTTTTTTCTTCAACTAAAGCCATTATGTTCTGATTCTTATGGCATTACAGTGTATTTTGATAGCTAGTAAGGTTTGTACCCCATTATTGGCTCCCCTGTCCCAGAATTTGCTACCAATTCTGGCTTATTTACACATTCAGGTGATATTTTTCCTGCCTTGGGATTTGGGAATGCCTATTTTTCCCTTTGAGGGATGGCTGGTGCTGTCCAGTCTGTTTGGGTTACCTGGGTGGGGGTTCCCTGGACCCAGATCTTGGCATCAACTCCAAAGTGTGAACCAAGGCTGGGGAAGAAAAGAAGGTTGTTCATCCCAGTGAGAGGAACTACAGGGTCTCCTGCCTCGGGAGCTGTAAACAAGCAGCACTCACACAAGCGTAGTAAGTGCTCTGAGCTCCCAGGAGGCTGCCCTCCCTTCATTGTGGTCTATACGCACGCTGAAGCCTTTTTTGGAAATGCTGAGGGAAGGGATAATTTGGGGCAAATGCTTCAGTCCTGCAGGAAGACTCTGAGCCCTGTCATCTGAGTCAGAACACCCACTGCAAGAAACATGCCAGGCCCAGTTACAGGCACCTCCAGGCACGGTGAAGAGAGACCCAGATTGGGGCTTCCCTGGTGGCGCAGTGGTTGAGAGTCTGCCTGCCGATGCAGGGGACACGGGTTCGTGCCCCGGTCCAGGAGGGTTCGTGCCCCGGTCCAGGAGGATCCCACATGCCGCGGAGCAGCTGGGCCCGTGGGCCACGGCCGCTGAGCCTGAGCGTCTGGAGCTTGTGCTCCGCAATGGGAGAGGCCACAACAGTGAGAGGCCTGCGTACCACAAAAAAGAAAAAAAAAGGGAGAGACCCAGATCAAAGTAACATTCCATGCCTGGGACATGTGTTGTAGTGTCCATTTCCTAGATGTAGAAATGAAAGGGAAGTTTTAGGGAAGAGGTTGTTATACCTTTGCATGGAAAGCTGCAAACTCAAACTGTGAACCAGTGCTTCTTTCTTTCAAATGACTGAGTAATCAGTGTTGCTTTGGTTTTGATTTTCCATGTAAAAGAAAAGGGCAGAAACATTGTTTCTTCTGAGAGCTACCATCCACAGCTAGGAAGCCTGGGGGAGATTAGAGGGAAGATTGATGTGTGACATTTATACATGGGGTTTGGGAAGGATTGTTGCTTTTTATAAATCCATTTCTGTTGCCCGTGGTCTCAGTAGATATGGATTGGTCACTGGTGATTGTTTAACCATAAGATAACCTCAGGCAAATTCCCATCTGCTTCTAATGAGGAGCCTCTCAACAGGCCATAATAAAATCTGCATGTGTAAAATTTCCTAGACAATGGAAGGACTCACTTTACCCATTTCCAGGAGATTTGGGGGACATGTTATGACTGCTAAGATGGAAAGTAAGTTTCAGCTGCCATCTATCTGGATCTATAGAGTGATAGTCACAACAGGCCTGTGCCAACTTCTAAGGGGACAAATAGATGTAAAGGTCTGCTATGCGTTAAAACAGGCTGCCGTTCCAGGGCATGGGATGAGGAGGTCCTGTGTGGTTGCACACTCTGGGCACTGAACAAGGGTAAAGGTGTCCCTGCTTTCAGCTTTTATGAATTGAAGAAAACAATATTTATCAAGTGATAGAGCAGAGAGGCAAGTTAAAGGAAATGGCTCCATTTGATACGATGGGGACATTTCAGACTTGATACAGTACAGTATGTCAGAGCAACCATGAAACAGCCTCTAATAGGGTGACAAGGAACACAAACCTTTATCCCAGGTGGCTGTAGGCTGTAGCATCTTCATGTAGCACACTTGCTTGGGTGTGGCCATATTAGCTGGGAAGGGCCAGCTTCTGTGCTGACTGGGCAGTGCCTGTGCTGAGCCCATTACTATAGGATGAAGGGGAAATGGACATGGGAAGATCCTGTCCTATTAGATCTATCAGACCACCCTTCCCCACTTACTTCTGTAGCCTCCATTGTTTAGTCTCTTGTTTGCCACCAGCCTCTAGCCAAACTCTTAAATTCCCAGTTCCTCCCTGCATCCTGCTCCGTCTTTATTTAGGACACACACACACACACACACACACACACACACACACACACACACTTCCCTCTGCCTACAGTGATTTTCTCTGATATTTAACCTGGTGAACTCTTCCCTTTGTGTTTTCCAACATCTACGACCTGTGCAACGTTCAAAACCCCAACAGGACACAAACACACGCACTGCTTGGTCTGTCTCCCTTCTGCCCTCGTGCCCGCACTCCCCCAGATCTCAGCAGAACGGCGCTGCCTCAGGAGCTTACCTACTTCCCGTAACCCAGCTACACTCTCCTGGGAGGTTAATCTTAGTTCTTAGGAAAACTTTTAAGTATCTATTTGTGGTTATTTGTTTAGTGTCTTTCTTCCCCATGGAGTTGTAGGCCTCAGAAAAAGAGAAACACTATATATTTTGTTCACTACTTTTCTCAGCGTCCAACCCAGAGCTTGATGCTTGGACGTTCCAACAAAGTTGGTTGTCTATGCTCATCTTGCTGCTTCAAGAATAAAGACTGATGCATTAGTTTTCTCAGGATGCTGAAACAGATCATCATAACTGGGGGCTTAAAACAATAGAAACTTATTCTCTCCCAGTTCTGGAGGCCAGAAGTCTGCCATCAAGGTGTTGGCAGGAACCTGTTCCCTCTCAAGGCTTTAGAGGAGGATCCTGCCTTGCCTTTCTCTTAGTTTCTGAGGTTACTGGCAACCTTTGCTGTTGCTTGGCTTGCAGGTGCATCACTCCAGTCTTTGCTTCCATTGTCACCTGACATTCTTCCCATGTGTCTATTTGCATATCTTCCTCTTCTTATAAAGACACAGTCATATTGGATTAAGGGCTCACTCTACACCAGTATAACCTCATCCTAACTTAACTAACTATACCTGCAATGGGCATATCTCCAAATTAGGTCACGTTCAGAAATTCCAGGAAGGACGCGAATTTGAGGGCATACAATCCAACCTTGCACAACTAAGGTATCTCCCCTTCTGCCTTCAGCTATTGCTGGGATGATGCTCCTGGTGTGCCCTCTGCACTGATGGATCTGTCTACACTCCCACAGGCTCCATGAGAACAGCGGGTGCTTCTGGTTGGTGCCTTCTGATCTGTGATAGAAAGTTGTGGAGGAACAAGGAAAGGCTGAGGACTCCTGAGAGAGGAGACTCTATCTTGCACTGACAATCCAGAGGGAAGGATTCAAACCCAGGTTTCTGGGAAGTCAGCAAATACCTGTTTCTTCTGCACACTCTGCAAGCTGCTGTAACATCTGCAGGATGGGAGGGCATGGCTCCTGAGTATTGAGAATGACCTTGAATTCTTCCCTGGTAATGAGAGAGCACCTTTATCATGGGGCCTTGGCACTGCTCCTCTGGGTTCTTCCTAAATCATGAGGTTTGAATTACAACTTGCCTAGGGAGTGGGATGCAAATTCACCCCAGTGTTGTTAGCTAAAGGGCCTGAGTATGTGACCTTGGGCATGGACATATTTGAAGTCCAGAACACATGGGTTGGAGGAGTGGAAAGTGGGCCTCAGACAGGCTCCCCTCACACCTTGGGGTCAGACATGTCCACGGGCAACTGACAAGCCCTGGCCTCTAAAAAGACTCACACCACATTACATTCTGCCATTGCCAATGTAGGAGGTGGGTGGGCTTGGTTTGGTTTCCAGGAAGGAAAGAGAATAAATACAAAAGCAATTGTATTAGAGAAGACTGGGTGGGGTGGAGAGACAATGGGGAAGTCAGAGCATTTTATCCAGTTGGCTCTCAAGTACATAAAATCTGTAGCAGGATTGCTGGAGGGATAAAAGTAATGACCTTGTCAAGGAAAACCATGGACATCTTTATTGAGCTATAATTTACATTCCACACAATTCACGCATTTCAAGTGTACAATTTGATGATTTTGATATATTCACAACTTGTGGAATTTCAACAGTCAATTTTAGAACATTTTCATCACCCCAAAAAGAAACCCTGCATCTCTTAGCTCCAATTCCCCCACTCCCCAAGCTATAGCAAACCACTAAGCTACTTTCTGTCTCTATAGATTTGCCTGTTCTACACATTTCATATAAATGAAAACATACAACATGTAGACTTTTGTGACTGGCTTCTTTCACTTAGCATCATGTTTTTAAGGTTCATCCATGTTGTAGCACATATCAGTACTGCATTCCTTTTATGGCTGGATAGTAGTCCATTGTATGAATATACTAAATTTTGTTTATCCAATCATCTTTTGATGGACATTTGGGTTTCACACCTTTTGGCTATCATGAATAATGCTTTTATACATTCATATGCAAATTTTTGTGCGGACATATGTTTTCATTTCTCTTGAGTATATACTTAGGAGTGAAATTGTTAGGTTATATGGTAACTCTATTTTTAACATTTTGAGGAACTGCCAGACTGTTTTTCATAACAGCTGCACATTTTGCATTCCTATCAGCAATGTATGAGGGTTCTAATTTTGACAATATTTGTTATTATCTGACTTTTTGGTTGCAGCCATCCTAGTAGGTATGAAGTGGTATCTTATTACTTTATTTTTTTTTTTTCGGTATGAGGGCCTCTCACTGTTGTGGCCTCTCCCGTTGCGGAGCACAAGCTCCAGACGCGCAGGCTCAGCAGGCATGGCTCATGGGCCCAGCCGCTCCACGGCATGTGGGATCTTCCCGGACCGGGGCACGAACCCACATCCCCTGCATTGGCAGGCGGACTCTCAACCACTGTGCCACCAGGGAAGCCCCTTATTATGGTTTTGATGTACACTTCTCTGATGGCTAATGTTATCTTTTCATATGCTTGTTGGCCATTTGTATGTCTTTTTGGAGAAATGACTAGTCAGAGCCTTTGCCCATTTTTTAACTGGGTTATTTGTCTTTTTATTATGCAGTTGCAATAGTTTTTTATATATTCTAGATACAAGTCCCTTATAAAATATTTGCAGAAAGTTTCTGCCACTCTATGTGTTGATATTTCAGTTTAATAATGGTGTCCTTTGAAGCACAAAAGTTTTTAATTTTGATGAATTCTAATTTATCAATTTTTTTCTTTTGTTGCTCATGCTTTTGGTGTCATATCTAAGACTCCTTTGCCAAATGCCAGGTTGTGAAGATTCATGCCTATGTTTTCTTCTAAGACTTTAGTAGTTTTAGCTTACCTTAGGTCTTTGATGCATTTTGATTTAAAAACCACAGACATGTTTTACAATAATGAGATATTTGGAAAGACTGTGCAGGACAGCTTACCAATGACCAAACTGTGGTCTTCAACAAATTTATCTACTTAACATATTCTTTTCTGTGTGCTCATTTATTTACACACACATATAATAATAGCAATACAACAATAATAGTTATTGTGGCCACATGTTAAGTAGTGACTAATGCGGGGCAGAACAATATCGAAACGTTGCATGTACCTAACAGTGGATTTTGCACTTTCTTGAAGCAACCTCCCCTTAAAGATCAAAGAGAGCTGCCAGATTTTTGACGAACAGCATAAAAAAAAATGAAAGAGAATATATGAGCCACATTTTCTCTCTAACTTCTCTCTAACTGGAATCCCAGCATAAAGAGGGCTTGGATCAGCTTCCGTCAACAGATTTGAGACGTTGTCTCTTGCAGAAGCATCCGATTTACTCAGCTGGGGAGGGCCGGTAGAGAGGCTGGTGCCTGGCAGCCAGGACATATAAGGCTCAAGTCACTCCCATCGTCCCTCACCCATATTTTCCATGGCACCTGAGAGAAGTGGAGAGATTCAAAGTTGACCAGAGGACCAGCTCCATTATTTGGGGGCAAAATGAAAATTCACAGAAACCTCTTGTTCAAAAAGCTGAAGAAGTGCCACTAAATGTACAAAAATAAAGATTTTTTTCTTTCTTTTGCACTCTCTCTCTCTCTCTCTCTCTTGTCCCGTCTTGGTGTTTTTAGTTTGTTACTTATTGTGCTGCTCCTTTAGGTGTGGGGAGACTCACGGCCCGAGTGCAGACCTCACAGGTCAGTTCCCCCTCCTGGCAGTTGCTGGGTGGACACACTATGTCCCATCCAGGGTTGGGGACATGAAGCCCAACATTTTTCTTCTCCATGGGCTGGCCGCCTCAACCCAGAGAGCATGGGAGACCCAGAGCATCAGTCCACACCGGTACCTGGACTGGGGTAAGAGAGAGGCTTTCCCCTCCCAGTCAGCCACTGACATGCCGCGGTGCTGCCAGCCTGGGGTGTGGGCAGCCAGTGCCACGCCTCACCCCAAGATGCCATGGGCACACGCACCTGACCCCAACCCTCCCCACACCTGTGCCCAGGCCTCCACTGGGGGCAGGGTGTAGCAGCAGCTGTCACCTGGTGGAGGTGGGAAAGATGCTGGGAGCAGGGGACTGGATGGCCAAAAACCCACCCTTGGAGATGGGACCTTATGTGTGCTGAGGCGTCAAGCCCAGTGCATGCTCCGTTGCCCAGAGAACTTCACTTATAAAACACATTCAAAGATACAGTTATGAAGAATTCCTGGAGGCCAATCAGCAACGGCAGAGCATTAATCCGCAAGTGTGGGGCACCTCCGAGTGCAGGGTCCTGTGGGACTGCATTGGTTGCCCACCTAAAGGCCAGTCTGGGTGTCCTGTGAGATTAGCTGGGAGACAGGGCTGAGGGACCAGCCCAGAGGCTGCCTGATGGGGAGCGGGGACACACTCCAACCCTGTCAGTGGCGAGGAAGGTCACTACTACATGCTTCTGAGATGGCTCGTTTCAGGGAACTGCATGGCCAATAGCCAACCCCGCAGATACCAAGGACGCATCTTAGGATGAGGAAGGAGATGGGATCAAGGAATGTGTCACCCCACCAGAGGTAGGCAGCGGGCCTGGAAAGTGATCCCTCGATGCTCCTGCTCTCCACTGGAAGTCAGAGAGGATGGATGAGGAGGCAGGGAGAAAGGAAATCTTCGAATTTCACCAAAGAAGTATTTACCCCAAAGAGTGGAGTTTTAAAATGGAAATGGCTAAGCTGCTTTGACTCAGTACTATTATGTTTATTGATTTCAAATCCAATTGAAAAGCTTTGCTCTAAGTACATTTCGTTACAGAGAGTAAAACGGCTCCATTTGATCTTACAGTGGAGACCTGTGTACTGTTGCAACCGCAGTGCTGTACCCTCCCCACCAGCACTTACCAGAGCTCACCCCAGGCCAGGAAGGTGCGAAGCCTTTTGCACGGTCCCACTGAATTGCCATAACAACCGCACGCAGCAAGTACGGCTTCATCGCCACTTTTTGGAAGAGGAAATCAAGACTCAGGGAGGTGGAATAGCTTGGCTGAGGTCATGAGGTGTGCGATTAAAACCTGGTAGAGCTAGAATCAGACTTTGATTGCTCTCACCCTACTCCCACTCCCACCCTCAACTTGTACCCTAATCCTCTTTTTAGTCCTATCAGTTTTTGTATGTTGCATCCACTTCTGTAGGTAAACATTTTGAGAATGTACCAAAAGAAGAGGAAACTGTTAGGGTGATAGCTCAGAGATGTGTCTGAGGGGCAGCTGGGGAAAAGGGACCCTGATGAAGGGACCCTGATGAATGGAGGGACAGAGACAAGGAAGGCTGTGATGTCCAAGAAAGGAGTCACGCCCCTGTTGTGTAAGAAGTGAATCATGAAGAACCTCCTGACCTGTGTCCAAGGATTTGTCAGGAGATGGGGGTAAACTCTCGGGGACACGGGTGGGGTTCCTGGCCATCACTTCAGCAGCCGGCAGAGAACTCTCCTCTAAACCGCTATGGGTCACAGGCCTTCAAAAATCGGATAAAAGCAATTAACACACTCTTTCTAAAAAGGAGTACTATTATAATTTTGCACATAATTCAAGAGGTTCACACACACCTTATATAAGCCAATTTCAGATTTTTCTGCACATCTGGAGGAATGGGGGGAGCACAGATGCACCTGCACAAGCTAACATGAGAGCAAAGAGACCCACAGGCAGCAAGTCTTCCATCTGGGACAGTACTATCTGAGAAGCATATTTCTTGCTAGGGTGACAGAGGGGTGGAGGGGACTTTGCAGAGCCAAAAGCCTGCACAGGGGACATGGGGCTTTTGACTTCCCCGTAGAACTGGGTGAGGCCTCCCCTGTGGCCCCAGACACTGACTTTTCTCAAGACATCAGCACCTACAGAGGAAGAATTGTATATAGTGGCCAAAGTAACACTAGAGGATTTTTCTCTTCTCTTCTAAATATGTTTGTTTTTAAATGATAAGAGACCTGACTCCCCTCCCTGTGTGACAAAACCTTGCACGCCGCTCTGATCTAGCTTCTTCCCATGTGTGTCTGGGACAGCCTGCCATGGGTAAAACTCTCTGGGAAGCAGGCTCTGAGTCTGAGATTTGTCTGCAGGAAATTTATTGGGAGTGCTGTCCAGAATGACATATGTGAAGAGTTATGGAAGCAGGCTTGGGCAGAGAGAGAAGTGGGGCCACGAGGCAGTTCTAACACATGCCTCAGCCACGCATGGGAAACATGGCACAGCCAACATGACCCTGTGGAAGAAGAGTCCTGAGGTGGCTGAGGGGACCGGGCCTTCGCATCCCTGCACTAACCAGCCATTGAATACGGGCTGGACCTAGGAGCAGGGGTGGCCACCACCTGAGTTTCTGGCTGTCGGTAGAGGGAATAGGGACTTGGTCGTGAAGGGATGGGGGGCTCTGGGTGCACCACAACCTTTGCTACAAAACTGCTCAAATGTGACACTCTGACCTGGAAAAGTAACCATTTAATTCAGCCTGTGAGGACCAATATACAAAGGCTATGCTCATGTTTTCACTCCTCTTAATGACCAAGAAGCTGCCACTACTGACTGATGCTATTGTAGAACTTTCTAGAACTTCTGTTGTAATTCCACCTGCCCCCGGACAGGGGCAATCCAGAATAAAGGGAAGACAGTGCCAGAGTCATGCCAGCGGGATTGTTCTCACTCTGGATTCACTATGGGACTAAGAGTCCCCCATGCTGTTTTGCTCAGGCCATTGGGAGTTGGAAAAAGCAGACGGAAACAAGGCCAGATCCCCTGTAGACGATCAGCAAGCAACAGCCATTTGAAGCTTAGCCAGTGAGTGGGAGCCAGAGAGGGGGCCGGCTAATGTCTGGGCTTAGTCTGTCTGGAGGAACGACCAGGAAGGCCAGACACAGCCGGGCTCTTTTTGGCAGCGATGCAGGTACAGAAATCTGACTTCTCAGGGTACCTGGAACTGTCTGAGCACAAGGGATTGAATCAAAATAAACAAGCTCTTAAGATACTGATGATAATTACAATAATGGTGGCGATGATGATGATGATGACGTAGCTAACATATATTTTGGAGCTTCTTTGTGCCAGGGTCTAGGCTAAGTAGTTTGCATGAACTATCTCCACAAATCCTTTTCATAAACCTCTAAGGTAGGTACTATTTTTATCCCTGTACAGATGAGAAAACTTACCATGAGAAGGCTGAGTAAGTTGCTCAAGTTACATTGCTAGTAAGTGGTGAACCATTATTTAAACCTGGCCAGTCTTACACTAGACCCCACACTCATCCCCAAGCCTTCTGTTTCTCATTAAATGGTGCCATCCTTCACCCAGTTGCTCAGGCCACAGCACCTAAGAGTCATCCTTTAGTTCTTTTATTTGTAAATGTCCTATAACTAAATGAAATTTTAATAGTCTCATACATTTTACCTTGAAAATTTCTCCTCAGCCTGGCCACTTAGGCTTATCTCCCAACCTACCGCTGTATCAGTGAGAATGAGCTAGGTTATGCCTCAGTGAAAAACAGATCCTAACTCTCAGTGGCTTAAAATAACAACAGTTCCCTTGCTCTTGCTCCACATGCATTGCTGGTCAACGGGGCACTGCTCCATATTAGCCTCACTCAGGGAGTCAGAGTTTCTAGAATTCGGAATGTTATCAAGGTATGGCAAAGAAAGGGCAAGGTGTGTGCAAGCTCTTAGAGGTGTCTACTTCTCCCACTTTATTGGCTGAAGCAAACCACATGTCCATGCCTAATTTCACAGCGGTGGGAAGTGCCATTCTACCATAGACCCAGGGGGAGCCCTAGAGTCACAGGAGAGCAGCAGCATCACTGCCGCAGTCCCTGTAGATCCAATCTCCACGCTCTCTTGCACAGAGAACTTTAACAGCTTCAAACCAGTCCCCTACTTCTGCTCTTGCCCTCCAAACTCTTCTCTGTGTGATGGAGAGAATGATCTAAAATATAAATCAGATCACTTTCCTCTCAAGTTTAAAGTCCTAAATAGCTTCCATCACATCAATAATAAAAGTCAAAGTTCTCAACCTGGCCTACAAGGGTCAGCAAACTATTGTCCTCTGGCCACTGCCTGTCTTTGTCAATAAAGTTTTATTGGCACACAGCCACACCTATTCATTTACATATTGCCTGTGGCTGCTTTCATGATACAACAGCAGAGTTGAGTAGACATGACAGAGACCGTATGGCCACAAAGCTTAAATATCTACCTGGCCCGGTACAGAGACAGCTTGTTGACTCCTGCCCTGAAGGACCTGGATTTTGCCTCCTCCCAAGACCTCATCTCCTTTCACTCCCAGTTACTGGCTTCCTCCAGCCATACTGGGCTGCCTATTGTTCCCCAAACTGCCCAGCTCCCTCCCACCTCAGGACCACTGCACACTCCATCCTCCTGCCCAGAAGCCTCTTCCCTCACTTTTTAACACTGTTCATTCTGGGAAAGAATGTCTGGTTTCTTCTCTACCTGGCCCCACTACAATAGCAACCGCTCAATCTTGTCACTCTTCAATCTGTTCTTTGTTGCATTCCTCTCCAGTTGACATTGCACTGCAGATTTTATTCATTTATGTATTTCCCATCTTCTTCCATATTAAGGTCTGTGAGGTCCTGAAGTTTTGGGTTGAGAGGGCTGGAGTTGTCTCAGTACCTGGATAATCTTCTCTTACCATCTGTGCCTTCTGAGTCTCTAATTCAAAGTTGACCAGTACCCTCCTGGGGAGGGGATTTTTAATTTTTGGCCTCCACTCTAAAGAGAGTATAGTTCCATGAGATTTTCAAGATCGTTTTATGTCTGAAGATTTTAATTTTTGCATTTGAGGATCAAGGACAATGGTGGTATTATGATGCCTTTTTAAAAACACATCAAGCAAATTCCGGTCATCTCTGGGAGGCAAACTTTGAACATCTCTGCAGTCCCCAGGGAGAACAATCTTCTGTAACTTTGAAGCCAAATATGATTTCTGAAAAGGAAGTTACAGTCAATTGAAAACTCTCAGTGGAGCGTGAAGAGCAGAGGGTTCCCCGTGGTGGAGCCGCAGCTGGTTCTGCCCAGGCTAGACGTGCCCTTCCCGGCTGGAGGGAGACCGCACAGGCGGCACGGTGGGCAGGCTGGAGCAGGACGGGCTTTGGACCCGAGCGTGTGCTCAGAGACCAGCTCAGAACACGGAAGTATTCCTTCCTCATCCTTGTTTTAGGCTTGGCCATTTTCAAATGAATTTAGGTGATTAAGGCAGAGAAAACAGACGGAATAAAAACAAAGTGAGACTGCCTCACCTTCTTCTTAGCAGAGATGATCTGGAATATATGAGAAACAGCTGAGGCTACCGATGGTTGGATGCGTGTCTGTGGGGCAAGGTGGTCCACAAAGAATCCCTGGCCCAATCTTCCTGGTCGGAGCTGCCTGACTCCACCGTTTCCTGCTTGGCTGCATGCAAGGAGGTGCAGGGGTGCCCACAGGTCCAGTTGCTTCCCTGGGCTTCCTGCTACACTCACATGACCTTCTGCCACCCACACCCTTGGCTGCTTGCTCAGGTGCTCCGGACCATTCCCTGGGGTACCCTGTGCTCTGCCCTGCCTCATCCCAGGTGGGCCCCCTTTCCTCCTATTGGTCAATAAAGTCCAAGCTTAGCTGAGCATTCCAGGCCATTTACAGTCTGTATCCAAGTTCATGTCCCCTTTCTCTCTGACGTCAACTTACCCTGTGTTTATCCAATTTGACATCCAGCTATTTCTCAAAGAGTCTGGTACTGTCCTGCTCCCTGCTTTGGTTCATGCTCTTCCAAATTCCCTGGTGTCTCCTACTTCTGCCTACAGGAGTGTATTTATCCTCCAAGGCCTTTATTCCAAGTCACCTCCCCCATGCATTCTGTCTGCTCCCTTGGAGCCCCACCATGGGTATCTACGCCTCTACCATGACTCATGTCTGGCTGAAGCTACGTGAACCTTCTCCCTTCCATGGGGCTCCACAGGAACAGAGCATGGCTTGTTCATCTTCATTCCATTTCCCTTTGCCACCCCCCGACCACAGGGTCTGGTGCAGATGGTGGGTTAGAGGGTATTTATCCAATGAATAAATGCTCTAAGAACAGGGACTGGTGATTTAATTTACACTGGTTTTGTGTGTGACTTTCCCAGAAAGCTTGGCGTCTCTAAGGTAGGGGATGAAGGTGTCATAGAACAAGGTACACTGGAAGGGTAGGAGACCTAAGTCAGAGAAGGCACATGGGCCATGGCTCCTTTGTAAGCCTGGCTGATGGACTGGGGTGAGTGATGATTGGAGTAACTGATTGGGGTTGTCCCTGAGCCCTGTGCAGGGAGACTGAGAGATTTTACCTGGCCTGCTCCAGGGCTGATTGAGGCGTGATGTCTACTGTAATCCCAGTGGAACACACATGAGTATTCACACCTCTGCCAAAGGTATGAGTCTCAGAGAAAAGGGAGGAAGGCAAATGTCAGTTCAGGGATCAGATGAGCTAGGCCTTTGGAGGAGGTAGGAGCACCTGTCCAGGCCTTGACAGTTCTCCTTTGGTGCCCTCTGATGCCCTAAGTTGTCCCTCCAGGTGGGCTGAGCAATTCTCACCTTGGCTGTGTGTGGGGAGCCCATGCTTGCACCCATGCAATTGTGAAGCAAAGCCCTCACCCCATACAGCCTCCTTTCTGTGTCCTGTTGACCCTAGGCCATGCCCACTGTGCTTTCAGCCACATAAAAACCTCAGACCTAGACACACTCAGGGATCCTCCCCTCTCTCCAGCCCTCTCTCTTAAAGGTCTAGAAACCTCCACAGGCACCATGCTACAGTCAGTCATCTGTGAACTCCTGGAAAGTTCACTTGGACACGGTTCTGACAAGGGCTGGGGTTGGCAGGGGGCCTGGTCCCTGTCCCGGGTGCCGGCTAACGCTTCACCAATCATCTTGCCCACCCATGTTCTACAGAAAGGCCCAGCAGGTCCCTGGATGCACTCAAAGGCTGCTCCCCTCCAGTGGCTGAGCAGAAAACAGCTCCATCCTAGAGGTCCTACTGGACTCCAGGAGCTGCTATGCAGAGGGAAGAAAAGCACTGTCACTGAAATCATGATGGAGATGGGGAGCATAGGAAACCAAGGGGTTGAATAATCAGATGAAGGAGAGGTGCCACAACAATGAGGTGTGGAGGGGAGCAGACCAGGGCAGGCGGGCCCACTGCCCCCACTGGATGGGTTTAAAATCATCTACTTCCCAGCAGTGGAAGGCCCAGAGGCCAGTGCTACCCCCAGGCCACATCCATAATGCGGAAAGAAGGCAAGGAGAAGAAAGGGGCCTGAAAGAACCAGGTGTAGGTGAGAGGGGACAGAAAATCTCTGGGTGAAGCGTCACAACATGAAAGTTCAGGCACTCCCCTTTTCTATTAGCAAAGTCACATTTGTTCTTGTGTACTTGGGGGAAGGTCAGGATGGGGGCAGGTGTGATACAGCCATGGTGGAAGAGTCCTCATGGTTCTCATAGATACAGAGTGGAACCCAGCCTTTGCCTCCAAGCCCACCTCATGGCCACATCCTAGAATAGCCCAGGGTCCTCCTAGGTCTACCACAGCCCACACGGATGCCATCCTGGTGAGTGCCTCTCTTTGGCTGCTGGTTCCAGCTCTGCTCAGCTCACATCCTTATCACTTTTCTCACCACCTTTCATAAGAACTTCCTCTGCCATCTTTCTCCACCCATGTACCTTCCACATGGCTGCCTGAAAAGTCTCTCAAAGTGGAAATCTGTCCACACATCTCCTCCTGTGCACATGCTGTGCCCTCTTTCTGGGACACCCTTCCCTACCCCTGCCTTGGACAAGGGCAGGAGTGATGGGGCCGAGGTTTGGATATCCAGGAAGGACTTGGGGCTGGATCCTGTTGGCTGGCGATTCTCAAACTTGCTCATGTGACAAAGCTCCTGGAAGACATAGGCCCATTTCACAGAATACCACAGACCACTTATAGATATCATTCCATCGTAACCACAGGTAGGCGCGTATTAGATTCAAAGATAGTCCTCTTTTATACAGGACTGTCATACTCCTCATGTACCTGCAGTTCTTGGCACATATATAATGTGTTTTTATTAAAACACATTTCCAAGTTTTTCATATCATGTGCATTTTCCATTTGCTCAATACTTTTCTAATCTGGGTTCTAATTGGGTTTTCTAATCTCATTGGGTTAATAAATTGCAGCATGTAGTTGTATAAATCTCATCACCTTGATAAGCTCTGAATTTCTTTTCCTGAAAGGTAAGGTTAAAAACAATTTCACAAGGATTCAGTAAATTAAACCACCAGTGCACACTGGAGGTGCCCAGGACATGCCAGCAGATTTTTCTTTGTCCCCTTTTCCACAGGCCCCTCTGCTTGGCATGCACTGTGACCCACAGTCCCGGCTGGGACCCTGGTCTGTTTCCATAGTATGTATTCCATAGTACGTATTTAATGTTTTTTCCTGCCCAGCATCCACTTCCCTTCCTCACCCCCGATATCTTTGTGTGAAATTCTCCTCATCCCGGGTGGAGGATTGAAGAAATTTGGTGCAAACAACTGGCTTCCCATGAGGGCAACAGTGTTGTTTTCTTAATGCTGCCAGGTGGGTCTGTGGAGGGAACCAGGTTTATTCTCTAATTTGTCACCATTATAAAATTCTCAGATTTTTTTTTTCTCCACATGAGAGAAAGTTGTGGGAACGGATGGGACCCAGGAAGCCCCATGGGTGTTTGTCATAGATGTCACCTTGACCCATCAGGGAGGCTCTGGAAGTAAGTGATCAAGAACCCCTGGGTTCTCACCGGTCACCAGGATGCAGACAGGTTAAGGGTCTAGAAAGTTTTGCATAGAAGGGCTTATCTTGGTTCCTGTGGGGCTGGGCTTTCTGACGTCACACAGGGAGGAAGTTCACTTCTGCCACCCAAGGGGCAACATGACCCCTCTTATCAGCACTGAAGAGCCATCAGAAGCCACATGCAGAAATCCTCAGCAGAAGTCCAGGGTGTGCTGGGGCCAGGGGAGCTGCAGCCACGGGAAGGGGAGAGAGAAGTGGAGGTGGCCCAGGAGCCTCAGTGTCCATCCCCCCGCAGGCCAGGCACATCTGTCTGGTTCTACTAGGTATGTCTCAGATCCTCTATTTCTTCCTCTAGTAAGTGGGCACAATACTTGTCTCTTAAGAGTGTCATGGAGGTTAAATGAAATAATGTATCAGAAATGCCTGGGACATTGCGGGCACTTGATAATTGTGGCCACCCTCCCTCTGTAGCAGATAGCATCACCGGAAGAGAGAGGAGGGTTCCAGCATGGAGCAAGTTCATGACATCCGCCATGAACAGGGGACAGACATTATAGCAAGGAGAAAAAGCATTTGTGAAAAGGTTGGTAATGAGGGTGGGGAAGTTCAGGAGTAGAATAACAGGATTTGAACCATAATGCGAGGACCACAGACACAGGACTCAAGACCAAGCCTGAGTACCTGGAACCCCCTGGCCCTCGTGCGCCTATTCCCTGAAGCTGATGGCTGTGCGTGCAGGTGGGTGAGTGTGGAGGTACCATGTGGATGTAAATGGGTGGATGTGTGGAGATTGCTGGTCACAACTAACTTATGCCAGAAAACTCTTTTCCTAATTAGTCGTTTCTGTTGAACTTAACTGCCCAGAAAATCTAATTTTGAAGTTTATCCGAGACATGATTTTGTTCATTTCATATAATCTCTTTTTCTGAGAGTCCCCGTGAAAGAAGGCTAATTGGATGCTGTTTGTTTGCAGTAAGAATACTCAAGACCAGGTGGAGCCAGTGGCCTTGTGCTCCCTGGCATGGGGCCAAGGCCAGGACAGCAGCCCTGACTGGATCTGCCTAGGCCTGGCCCACCCAGGGAGAGAGGGCGCTGGTGATGGGCTGCCCCACCCAGGACCAGACAAGTTAGGAGGACGGAGGAGGCTGGCCTGTCGCCTCTTCTCACTCACACTCTGCCCTCCTCTTGGGAGCCGGGAGCCCGCCCTCAATCAAATTTTGGCCTTGCTCTCAATTTCCATTTCCCTTTCTGACAACACAGGCCAGCCTCCCAGAAGAAGAAAGATGAGTTTCTAATGTAAAACAGAATCTGTTTGAACCAAGCTCAGAATGGTTTCCTGACTTTCATCAGGAAGGGGAAGGACTTCCACATTAGGGGACCAGAGGTGGTGCCAGGCATGGAGGTGTGCAGGGGGGTATCCTCAGGTTGGACAGGAAGGCTTGGGAGGGAGCCCTGGGCATCAGGGCGGGCCTGCCAGGGGGAGAGTCAGGAGGATGGAGGCCTTCCATTGCTGCCCTGGCCCCCATCGTTCAACCCCCTTTCATTCTGCCACGGCCCCCCTGACCTGCTAAAATTGAATGGTGGTTCTGGTGGGCTCCAGCACCCCATCCTAACAGGCACTGTCATTCAGTCCTCAGGGCAGGCAGTGGGGGCCTGAGGAAGAGGCAGCTGCCCTCCACCTTCTCGAGAGCCAGTCCCAACCCAGGATGTTAGGAGAGAAAAAGGCTGCAAAGGGAAGAGACTAAAAGAAAGGGGGACAGAAATCTGCCACAAGAAATCTCCAGCTTCTCTCAGCCTCACCCTGGAGAGGAGGTCTCTTGCTGGGAGAGAGGCAGGAAAGGAGACCCAGAGGGCATGTGGACCCCTGAGCTCAAGTTCTCCAACAAGAAGGACCGACGTGGCCAAAGTGATAACCAAAACCTCAAGGGCTAAGCTCTCCTGGGAGAGCAGGGAGAAGACACTGGGAAAGTTACCAAATGTGTTTTCTCTCTTCCTGTGCACTCTTCACATGGGCCCACACAGCCCTGCCCATTCCCCCCTCTTGTCTCTGGAAGTTGTGAGGTGGCCACTGGAGAAAGACGGGTGAAGCTGAGGGTAAAACCCACACCCCACGTGGCTCCCCCGGACATCAGCAAAGCCCTCGTTGAACTGGGGCGGGGGAAGCTCAAGGGTTTCCTCAGGCTGCAAGAGGTGTGGTAAATCCAGGCTCATGAGCCACAGCAAAACTACAAAAGAAACCGACAAGCCCAGCTCACCCTGTGAAGGCTGCACGCTGGCCCAGCTATGCCTTTCCCCTGGTAAATCTGCAGAAAATCCAGCCCCTCCAACTGTAGCTCAATGGGGAAGAAAGCAGACCTCAAACTGCATGGGAAAAACATCAGGGAGATTTATCCGTACTGTATCAGAAAAAATAGAGTACCTAGACAAAGCCATTCATGTGAAGCCTGGGCAGGATTTAACAAACAGCCAGGCATCTATGCAAACACACTTTAGCAAGAAAGATAAAGATGGAAGGAAAAAAGGAAGGAAGGAAAGAAGGGAGGGAGGGGATAGAGCTTGGAAAATATATATGAAAAAGATATTCTGAAAGAAAATATAATCCAGGAAAGAAATTCCTTTAGGTACTTATATTTGTTTATTGAGCATTCCCTATGTACCAGGCCCTGTTCTATCACTCAAATATGTGTTACCTCACTTAATTCTTATAATACTTATATTGAGGTAGATCTCATTATAAGCCACATTTTATTGATATAAGTCTTATTTTACAGACGAGAAAAGAGACACATAGAAGGTAATTAACTTGCCCAAGTGGCAAGTCCAGTATTCAAAATCGTGAAAATCTAGATAAAATACATGATTGCAGAAAATCTAGATAAATAAATAAAGGTATAAAAGAAAAAATAATTCATAATTCTACTGCCAAGAAGCAACTACTTCTTCCTGTCATTTATCTTCTCTATTTTCAATTTATTTTTATAGTAGCTCTTGGTGTATTTTATTACAAAAAATTTTGGAGGAGAAAATTTAAAACTACCTAAAATCATATGATGTAACTCCCTTTAGATGCATGTATATTTACTTATACTCTTACTGGAAAGACAGAACAGAAATGATGGAGGATTCATACACACACACACACACACACACACACACAGCTGTGTTTAAAGTACAGTTGCCCCCCCCGCCCCACCCCTTGTAGAGGCAAGTTCCTTACCTGTGAATTCAACCAACCCTGGATCAAAAATATTCAGAAAAAAAATACCAGAAAGTTCCAAACAATCATGTTAAACATGTCTACCAGTGTAGGTACTGAACTGTAGTTAGCAGTGTGCACCTGTGGTTTTATCACTCTACTGTTTGTATTTAGTCTCTAAATGCCATCACTAACTTTTGTTGTCATTGTTTTTGTTTCAAGGAACTCTTCTTGGGTACTGAGTTCCCTGAGTTTTCTTATATTTAAGAATATCTTCTTATTGCTGTTATAACTTAACAATTTGGAGGTCTGTGCTCGTTTTGGGATATACTTATTTCCCTCAGCACTTTGTAGAAATTGCTCTATTTTCTTTTAACTGTTACTGTGGTTGTAATACATGATATACATAGCTTGGGTTTTTGTTTGTTTGTTTGTTTCTTGGATTGAAGTGTTCTACCTTTATCCTTTATATTCCATTTCTTAACAAAGGTCTGTCTAGCTTGTCATCATTTTGTCTTTTATATGATATGCACTTTTAATATTCAGATTAACATTTTTCTTCAGGAATTTTTTAAAATAATATCTTCAAATCCATGTTTTTTTCCTATATTATGATTCTCTGAGATATCAATTTTCCCTCTGTTGTATTGTCCTTATATATTATTTTCTATCTAACAATTTTTATCTGTTTCATGCAGGTATTTCTTATATGACAGTAGTTTGACTTTTAGCTGGATGCACTGTAAAATTCTGATTACTATTCTCAGAAACATTCCAAGAATATATTATGATATTGCATCCAAAAACCATGAAAACAACTTTCTATGGAAAACTTCTCTGTGCCTTAGCAGAGAGCATGAAGGTATACACAGAAGTTAAAATAATATTATTATTATCCCCAGACTTCAAAATTATTATGTAATATACAGCATGGTGACTATATATAATACCATATTACATATTTGAAAGTTGCTGAGAGAGTAGACCTTAAAAGTCCTCATCCCAAGAAAAAAATTTTGTGTGACTATGTATGGTAACCAATGCTAACTAGACTTATTGTGGTGATTATTTCACAGTATATACAAATATTGAATCATTATATTGTATACCTGAAACTCATATAATGTTATATGTCAACTATACTTCAATAAAACAAATTTTAGAAGACTTACAAAAAAGAAAGCATATACAGAAATTTAAAAAATGTTATGTATTATTATTCCCAAACTTCAAAATTCCGCATAAAACCTAAAAGAAAATGTAGAGAAAACCGCTGAGGACTTGGAACAATATAAGAAAAATGCAAACGTGTTAGAGAAGAGGTAAGTGAACTGGAAAATGAAATGCAGAATAGTCAACATCCATCAGCTCCAGGAAGTAAGAACAGGGAAAATGAAGAGGAGGAAATAATTAAAGACATAATAGAGGAGTGTTTCTATAGTCTAAAGTAAACAAATATCTTCACACTAAAAGGAGCTGCTGATTGCTAAGCAGGAAGGACGGGGAAGAGTGTAGGGAAAATCAGATTGCTTCTAGAAAGAACAAAGGAGCTACAATGGAAGAAGAATCGAATCGGACTTCTTGACAGTATCACTACAAACTGGAATTAAAGGCAGAAAGGCCTTCAATGTCCTAAGGGAAAATCACTGTCTACTTATAACCCTGTCAATTAGATGTGAGAACAAAAGGCAGATATTTTCAGTCCTAGCAAAGATTCAGGAATTTTACCTCCCATGTGTCCCCTCTGAAAAAAAAAAAAAAAAAGAAGAAGAAGAAAAGAAAGAAAAGAAAGGCAATCAGATTCTGCAGACAAAACAAGAAGCTTGAAAGAAAAGTCATGGTACAAACATGAGACAAGCTAAAACTTGGCATAATTTTAAGCAACGAATGGCATTTAAAAAAAGGAATCTATTTGACCTTAAACCTTGGCATATTCTCAGTAGCACAGCAAAGATTCAGTGATCTAGGAAAACATTCTCGTCCTCATGTAGATGTTTCTCTAATAAAAATATCTGGCTGAACCACAGGAAACTGCCACATTTTGGGGAGGTAAAAGGAGATTGAATATAAGGAATTGCATATGGTTCATATGATTCAACTGAATACATAATCATACTATCAAAAGTTCTATTTGTTGGGTTTTGATTTTCAGAACCAACATAAAAATAAAAGATGGAAGACATGATTGCAGTTTCAGAGCAAGAAATAAATGATAAAAACTTTGAAAATATAAAAACCATGTTATGTTTAGGAAGTAGAAGGTTGAAGGAGGTAGAAAGAAGTTCAGGGGCACAAAATTACTTATTACTTATTTAATGAGGAGTCCCAAGATGCTGATTATACTTCATGAATCAAGAAACAGAATGGATATTACAAGATAAAGCATATGTACATATATTAATGTTGAGAACTAAGATTTTCACTATAAGACAAAGGAGATATGGGTAGAAACTAAAATAAAAAATCCTATTCCCTTAAATTTGAATTGGAAATATCACTACAAATTCATAATTTTATGTGTAGGCACCTGTCCATCCATCCATCCATCCATCCTAGTTCTGTCTGATGAAATGGCAAAATGCCAGTACCAAGGAATCTATCTGGTGACCCAGATCTTGATTTCTCAATACTATTCCCCAGGAAAATGAACCATCCTTGGATAAATGGCTGATTCTAGGTCTGAGGCAGGGAAAGTAGAAGATAAGCCTGGAAAGTCTTGTTATATCAGAACGTAAAGAAGTGCTTGAAGAATAATGAAAATCAGTCAAAAGGATGCAGGAGTCAACTTTAAGGGGATCTCACTGACTATTTTGGGAACAATTTAAATATCAAGAAGTATAACACGTTGAGAAAATAAATCCATGAATCTATAGTAATATGAGTGAAATTGCTTATGTCTACATAATGTATAAATAAATTTACAAGAATGGCAGCTTTATGCATGATTTCCAAAACAAGAAATAATCTAATTTTCATTAACAATAGGTTGGATAAATTATGTTATATTTATACAATGAATAATACATTGCTTCGCCTTGTCACACTGCAATAAATAGCCCATTGTCCAGTCTGTGGGTAGCTCCTCCAAGCATCAGGGAGGGGTCACATACTCAGTGACAATATCAATAAACCATCAATAGTGCTTGTGATATGTCAGCCACAGTTTAAATACTTGTATTTACTCCTCATGTCAAATCCAGTTTCAAAGGAAGCCACTCTCAACAATAACTAACATTTTTTTTTTTTTTTTTTGGCTATATGCGGGCCTCTCACCGTTGTGGCCTCTCCCGTTGCGGAGCACAGGCTCCGGACGCGCAGGCTCAGTGGCCATGGCTCACGGGCCCAGCTGCTCCGTGGCATGTGGGATCTTCCCAGACCAGGGCACGAACCCGTGTCCCCTGCATCGGCAGGCGGACTCTCAATCACTGCGCCACCAGGGAAGCCCAACAATAACTAACATTTATATTTAATTGAACCATATGAAATTGCCGTCATCTGGTCAATTTTGTCCTAAAAACCCAGCGATTTCACATGGTCCAATCAGATACCACATTGCCCAGAACAGGGCCCAGTGGTCAGAGGCAGAGAGAATGTGAGCCTAACTTGCATCATCTGCTACAAACAAATATGGGCGTTTGTGATTCTCATCCCCTAAAATTGTTTCCGGGTCACCAAACTGCACCAGTAGGAAATGGGCAGCCCCTGGAAGGGGGAGGGGCTCCCCTCTTCAGATGAGACTGTGGAGGGGGAAGTAGACAAAGCAGATTCTCCATCTGGGAAGTGCCAGGGACCACAAGGACACTGGGCATGTGGCCCCCCACCCTGTTGTCTGACCTGGAATGTATTGCAGTGCCAGGGAAGGGAGTGGTGTTTCTGACAAGCAGGATTTGATCATTGCTCAAACTGGCAGCAGTTCAGAGCATTTCCTGAGAGTTTCTACTGGCCTTATGCTGTTCCTTCTGTGCCCTGTATACTGGGAGTGTGGGGGACAGGAAGGAGTCTTTAGGGATATAGCTTCCCAGGCCATGAGGAGCCACACCGACCTGTGGGGAGGGCTGCCCATCACTGAGATGATGGAGATCGGGACTCGGGTTGGCTGCTGGCCCCCGTGGCACTTTAGGGCCATATCCCTTGAGGTGAGGAGGCACGTGTCCTGTGAGTAGGAGGAGGATGTGTGAATGCTGGGTAGCTTCAAGGTGGGTGGAGGCAGAGGCTGCCCTGGGGAGTTGCCCGCCCAGTGCCCACTGCTCCCTCTTGCTTACTAACAGCATCCCCCATTTTATTTGGGGTGCCGATATGCCCCATTTCCACATTTTCTCGCCTCCTTTACAAATAGGAGTAGGATAATCATTTTAAGCTTTATTCATGTTGTTGTGTGTGTGTTCATTCTTATTGCTCTTACATCATACTTTGATAATGAGATAAATGCTATAGAAATATATCCATTCTATTTTTCTACCAAGTCAAAAGTGTAATATTATAGGAAACGTTCTAGACTCAATTAAAATATTTTAGCTGCCATGTTCTAGCTGTGTAACTGTGGACATGTCACTAAACCCCCCCATGCCTCAGTTTCCTCTCCTGTAGGATGGGACTAGCACTAGCACCTCATTGGTCAGGTTCACCAGTACTTTTATCATTGACTTGAGAAGCCCAGCCTCCTGGACCTGTATCTGTCTGCATGCCTGAATGGCTTTGTGGACTGGAACCTTCTATTGGCTCTGGCTCCTTGGTGAGTTATGATGACCGAGGTTTGTCAAAGGTCAGGCAATGATAGATCAAGGAACCGGGGGTCTTGGCTCTCTGCCTGGGAGAGCTGCAGAGAGGGAAGCCCTCTGCCTCAGTTCTGATGGGGTATCTGAGAAGCAGGCCCATGTGGTGCTATCACAGGACAGAATTCAGGTCAGCATAGGTCCCGTCATCAGGAGGAGAGGTTCTGGAGCTATCTCAGAGGTGCTTCAGCTGGAAACCTGATTGACATGTGAGAAGGAAGTTTAGAGAAAGTCAAGGTGGTGGTGGAGAGATTCACACAGGAAGCTGCACTGCTGCTTCCCAGCAGGAATGGGGTTTGGGAGAAAACAGAAAAGGTGTTCATGTCCCTCTCGGAGGGTGAGGAAATCATTAGGGAGTCCACCAAACAGACCCTTCCTTCTAGCAAAGTTAAGTGAGAGAAGTTTAAAGGAGAGGACAGACCTTACAAACAGGGGAGGCTGCCCTCTGAGTTGAGGATGGAACTTGTGGCAGGCGGTATTTTGCCAAGATGGCCAGAGAAGTATTTTCTATCTCTCATGCTCCTCTAAAAGCTTGCAGCCCCTCATCAAGAAGTGGCATTTACAACCTTTCCCCTTGAACCAGGCCTATGGGACTGCCTTGACCATACACTAGGGAAGAAGTGGCATTATGTGACATCTGGGCTGGGGTATAACAATGTCATACACCTCCTCCAGGTTTTCTGGGGATATTCACTGTTGGAACCCAGCCACCATGCTGTGAGGAAGCCTAAGTAGCCTGTGGAAAAGCCTACATGAAGAGAAATGGAGACCCCAGCGCACAACCCCAGCTGAGCTTCTAGCCAACAGCCAGAGTCAACTTGTCAGCCGTATGGAAGGGCCGTCTTGGAAGTTGACCCTCTAACCCCTAGTCTTATGCTACGTGGAACAGAAATGAGCCACACTGGCCAGCTTAACTGATTCACAAGCAAAATAGAGGATTGTTGTTATTTTAAGCCACTAAAGTTTGGGGGCAATTTGTTATGCAGCAATAGACAACTCATATAAAGCTCATCTAGGAAAAGTATATAGGTTGGTGCACTATTCAATAGCTGATGCAAGTCAAGATGGGGAGATGCCAGCCCCAGCTCTTACTGTCACCTGGCAGCCTTCTCCACTGAGCAAGCCTTTCCTACCATTCTGGCAAGTCTGGTGCTTTAAAGAACAAGAGTGAGAACTGCCTGCCCTCTCTTGGACATCTAAGTTAAAAAAAAAAATTGCACCTCTGGTCAAAATACAAACATTTTTTGCAATGGCTTAAAAAGTGCTCTTGTTATAATACTATTTTTTAATTGTGGGATTCACTGAGAGCTCTAGATAACTTCTCTACAAATGTCAAGGGTCTGCCCTATCATCCAGGTTTATAAACCTCTTTCTACACAGCTTGTGGGAGACACCAGGCTGTCCAGAGCATTTAATGAGGACTTACTGAGGGTTTATAACGACTGGAATATTATTTTGCTGCATTTTGTAGATGAAGAGACTGAGGGTCCCAGAGGTCATGTCCATTGAGCCAGCAACTGAGGGAGCAAGGACAGGAAGCTATGTCTGTCCATCTCAGTCTGATATTCTGTACAAGGTCAATGTGTAGCTTTGAATTTAAAGTGGGGATTTATTTCTTTCCACTAATTGGGTGATAAGAACATGTATCTTTAACTCACTCATTCTTTCTCTCTCTCTTTTTACTTTTGGATAGTATAGACAACCATTTCTTTCTTTCTCTCTTTTTTTTTAATTGCTGTAAAATACACAAAACATAGTATTTACCATCTTAACCATTTTTCAGTGTACAATTCAGTGGCATTAAGTACATTCACATTTTTGCACAACCATCACCATCAATCATCCACAGAACTATTTTCATCTTGCAAAACTGAAACTCTGTACACCTCCTCATTCTCCCTTCTCTCCACAGCTCTGATAGCCACCCTTCTACTTTCTATGAACTTGACTACTCTCAGAACCTCATACAAGTGGGATTGTACAGCATTTGTTTTCTTGTCATTGGCTTATTTTACTTAGCTTAACATCCTCAAGTTTCCTCCACGTTGGGGCCTGTGTCAGAATCTCCTTCCTTTTAAAGACAGTTGCTTCTCTCCATTCAAGCACAATGTCTTGCTTTGGTCTACATGCAACCTCTTGCCAACATCTGTGTTTAAAGCTTCCAACAAATCACAGTTTCTCTCCATCCTCTGCTTTATGTAAGCAGTTGGGGTTTTCTTAGCACAGAAGCAGGAGCACCATTAGGTGTGTAATGAATGTCTTCCAGCTCTGGAAGACCATACCCCTGTATGGTCTAGGGAACATTCTCCCAACTGGGTTAGGAGATTTTTTTCCCCACGGAAACAAGTGCTTCCTTCATCCTTCACGGCATCACCCTGCATCAGTGATTGGATCATGAGGGTACAGGGAGTATCTTAAGTAACTTTGAGTTCCAGGTACCCATCCACAGTAGATCCTCTATAAATATCTGCTCTGAATGAGTAGCTGAGTGAATGAATGCAACCACCCGAAGGCACTTGGGTTAGCAGAAAGCCTGGTCAGTTCACAAAAGTTACTTCAGTGGCTTGGCAATAGGAGAAATGTAAGTAAATTAAAAAATTAAAAATGAACTTTTACTGGATTCAGAGCAGAGATTTTTAAAACATCCCTTAAAAGCCTCCCAGGCCAGTAAGATGTGACTCTAACCAGACCCTGTGTGTCAGCAAAGCTAATGCCCCCATCAGAAGGGCATCGGACATTGGTGGTGTGCTGGCTATATGTCAGCCCTGTCCTCATTTATGGCTCCCAGGAATCTGGTGGATGGGCACCATTGCTGTCCCTGGTGCACTGCGAGGTTGAGTAGCTTACCTGCCATCTCACTGGGCCTCCTGGAACTTGAATCTACTTAGCCAGCTGCAAAGGGAGACTCTCAGTCAGGGATGCACAGATAGGACATGTCCCAGGGGACAAAGTTGATATTGTGCAACCCTGTGTCACCTAAGTGGTACCTCTCAATCTCCTGGGGGTCTGATTCAGCAGCTCTGGGTGGGCCTACGAGTCTATATGTCCAACAGGGTATGCCCTTGAGAGGAAAGTACTGGGAAGGGACGGTGCTGGCTCAGGTCACAGCCTATTATGTCCCTGGGTAGATGTAAATTCAGACAGGGAATATGGGAGCATTAAGCTATTTTGGCAACCTTCGGATTTTACTATGGTCCCTGAGTATTTTCCACAGGCTGAGCATGAGTTTGCCAGAGAGAGGGTGGATCCTATACCTGGTAGCACCCTGAAGTCCTTTCCACACTACAGTTTACCAGATGGAAGTTGAATCCATCTGTCTACCTGAGCTGAGGCAGCCTGACTCTGGCTCTGGCCTCATATCCCCTCAGGGTGTCTGGCCCTGCAGCGTGGAGGAACCCTGGAGGCCTCTTGGGAGATAAACCTGACCCTCCCCACCCGTTGTCCTCACACTTGTGATACCTGGAATATTGGCTGGCGATGGGCACGTCTGAGTCAACAGCCCAGCTCGGAACCCCTTACTAGCCAAGTGACCACGGCTAAGGCCCTCCCTCTTGTGAACTTGATTTCTTCATTTGAACAATGGGCCGCGAGACCCCCTCAAAGATCCTTGAGGTGACGGATGTACAGCAACTTTGCTTAACAGACTGATACGCACGTGGACGTGGACACGTGCCTAAGGAGGGAACTAGAAGACACAGCTTGAGAATCTGGTGACACATCTCATTTAAACAAGCTTTCAGGATGAGAATGCAAGGTCTCCGTTGACATGTTATCCTGCAGAGATGACTTGTGAGCCGAGAGGTGTGGACTGAACACGCCATTTTCTCTGCCTTGCACAAAACACCGCTCTGTTTCACACTTGCACACACAGCGGAGTCAGAAACCAGAGACCCCCGCATGTTTTATGGACTCGCCTTGCTCTTGAAATTGGCATTATAAAGAGAATTTTCTGGGCCCCTCATGTCTTCTTCCCCCACAGTCACAATTCCCCAGCTCCTCAGCAGGCCATCTGCACAGCCGGCTATCATATGTCATGTTCCGTGATGCTTCCTGTGACCAGGATCTTTGGGCTCCCCTGTGACTGTCCCAGGCCAAGCCTGTCAGCCCGCACCTCTGTGACAACCCCTCCCCCTGCCGCTGCCTCTAATGGGCTCTTTGTCCTGACCTGGGCTCCCTTGAAGAAGGAGGGGTTTGTTCATTCGATGGCCTCTGATTTCCACCCCCTCCCCAGTCCCCACCCTCTGAGCTGGGTTGAGTCATGAATTCTGTGTTTTATGAAGTGTAGTTCTTCTCAGCAAGCTTTCCAATAATGCCTCTGTCGTTTGAAAGTACTTTTGTTCAGGATATGTGGACTGGTTTATCTAGCTTTGTTTGTGGTCAAAACTGTATTATTTATTTATTTATTTTTGCTGTGTATGAGTGTATTTTTCCCTACCACATAAGTGTTTTTTTAAAATTTGCACACAGTAAAATTAACTCTTTGGGGTGTATAATTCTCACAGTTCTACATACTTAAACCCATGTCTAGATTCTTAAAACCACGACCACACGCAGGATTCAGAACAATCACAGCATCCCAAAGAATCCCTGACCCGTCCCCTACCCCAGCCCTGGCAACTACTGATCTGTTTTTTGGTCCCTGTCATTTTGCCTTTTCCAGATTGTCACATAAATGGAATCACACACCTTTTGTTACTGGCTTCTTTCAATTTTTTAAATATATACTTAATTATAAGACAAATGCCACAAGGATGCTAAAAGCTAGGCAGAGATTTCGTTTTTCTTGCTGAGTTAAAAATGAAATCAATGTGATCAAGCTGCTGTTTAGACCAGGTGGGAAAGCCAGAGTGTGGAGGTCCCACGGTGGGACTGAGGCCGAAGGGAACCTGCTGTGTGTGCCAAGCAGGCGCCCAGAGGGGCACGATGGCACTCACAGTGACTGTGGTCCACTCTGTGCTGGCACTGCCTGGGGCCACACCGCCTTTAATCTGCATACAAACTCTGCATGTCCTGTCTTCTTTAATCTGCCAAAGAGGAAAAATGGTCACAGAGGCTAATATGCTGTCCCAGGTCATGTGTTAGAAGCGGGTTGGGCTGGAAATCAAACCCAGTCCCTCTGATTCTCCTCACTGCATTCCCAGGACCAGCTCTGGCTCAGCAAACGCCTCTTACTAACGCTCTGTGGTCAGATGGTTCCTGAGAACCTGTCTCGAAATTGGCATTATAAAGAGAATTGTCTTGGACATCAACAGATGTAAGTCCAGCTCTAGGACTAACAGACATCTGACAGTGGAGAAGCACTGACCTCCTCCCAGGGTCTCGGTTTCCTCATTGTGTAATGGGATGGTGCCAAAGAGATACTGCATGTGCTGCTCGGGGTGTCTTTCTGGCTCTGTTCTTCAGGTCCAGTCAAAGTGGAATCAGAGCTGGCTGACCATGCATCCTTCCCCGCGCCAGGGCCCAGTGGAGCCCGCCATCCTCCAGGCCCTTTCTGGCCCAGCTCTCTAGGGCTGGCACTGGAAGTCAGATGCCTTTGCAGTCCTTCTATGGAGCAGTTCTCCTTTCCTTTCCAAGGGCAGACCTTGAGACGGCTCCTTTCCTTCTCTTCCTACAGATCCTAGGACATTCTTGTCTAGATGGAAAATATGGCAAATAGTATAACTTACAAGCTTAATCTGATTAGTATGAAATCGAGGAGCTTGAGCTCAGCTGGCTCTGGGCCTACAGTTCATTTTAGACTGTTTTGAAAAAAAAAATGTGTTAGGGTCAGCAAATCCTTTCCCTCCAGACTTCCTCTTAATTTTTAAACCCCTTTGTATGTCAAGGGAAATGCAAGTCTTATGTCTTCAACCCACTTACTCTTCAGTCACTAAAGTTGTTCTGAAAGAGTGATTGAAGGTTCGAACAGTTCTTTTCTCAGGACAGGAAGTTGCGTTGACTTCCTGTGAGCAAGCTCCGATTTCCAAAGATCTGAGAAAGGGCCAGAACTCCCAATCCAGCAGGACTGCAACAGACATAAGGAGTGCCTTCTTTGGTCAGTACTCACATTTTGGTTCTTTTAGATTCTGTGTCCCTTTGGAGAAACAACTCAGCAAGAGTCATTGATATGTTTTTCCAAAAAACCGTCTTCAAAGCCAAATTGCCAACACAATTCAACAGAGGTACATAGACGCTTTTGCAGTGAATTACTCAATTGGGCAAATTCCCTGGGGTTCCTGTTTCTTTGTGGGTTTAGAATTGGATTAAAAGTCAAGGCAGGCTCCGACTTTGTCTGTAGCCTCCAACGATCTGCAGATGTCTTGGTGTTGCTGAGATGATTTTCAGATTAGTCTGAAACAATCAGATTAAGACAGGGGCTTACCCAGGAAAGGGACTGGGGCCACAGGGGTGGAGGCAAATGTTATAAACACAATGGAGGTCTTAGTGACAGTGGTTCAAAGTTATTGATTTGACCCTTGGGTTTTCTGAGTAATGGGCTTCAGGCTTGGTTCTGGTTTTATTTCCACACGTGAGTTGCCTCTTCCTTCTGGTCTTCCCGTGAGGATGAAACCACTGGCCTGAGAGCTGCAGAAGGCCCTGGAGGGGCCCTGTCTATATTATTTCTTTTTGTATCCAACTTAGAACGTGGAATACGGTTGTTGCTCAATTGTATATTTGTCAAAAGGAGGAATGAATTAATGCCCAATGCCCTTTCACTTTTATTTCCTGTAGAAAAGTTCTCAGGTAACTAAGCCTCCTCACTCTTCAGTTCCCCCTTTCTGGTGTTGGTCCCAGAATTTCCCTGTCCAGACTTCAGACTGCTGTAAAGCATGTCTCCTTTTGTAAATCAGCTATGGAACGTGCATAAGAGCTTTTGAGTTTGAAATTCTCAAGGACCTGTCTATTGGCTACTTCCAGGTTCCCCCTGATACTTAGATGGAGACAATTTCTTTATCAGTTGGACATGGAGGGATCTCCATGTCTTAGATCTATAATTTCACCGGCCAAACTGAGATGGGGAGACAATGATGAGACCAGGGGAGGGGAGTGAATCTGGCCTAACAAGAAAAACAACAGGCCCAGTTGTCATGGCACAGTGGGCATAGGCAGCAGTGGGAAAGACAATAAGGGGACAGTCCTGACACCCAGAGATATGAGTCTTAGAAATTAGTGTATGATGGTTGCCCACAGGGTGGCAGGTGTGGATGAGACTTTCAGTAAGGCTGGCTGGCAAGTGGTAGACTGGCCCTAGACCCCTAGCAAGATTCAGAGTGAGGTCTCTAGACTTGGGGGGCTAATTTCTCAGGCAAAAATTAGCTCTAACTCAAGAGGTGCTGGGGTTCTGTTGAGACTCATCTCTTAGGAGCAAGGCAAATTACCAGAAGGAATAAGAAATCCAGTTACCAGAAGTAGAACACGAGGCCAGAGTTGGACCAGCAGCAGGTGTGAACCTCAACTCAGCCCTAAGTGAAGAGTTAGGACTGGCTAAAAGCCCCTACTGGAAATCAGGACTGGAGTGTGAAGAGGAGAGAGGCAGAGGCAGCCTGCAATAGGACAGGCACATCCTTCCCGCACCCAGCTTCTCTTCTCACTGGGGTGGTTATTACTTAACATGCTTGACTATTTGGAAATGAAATCAGAGCACAAGAGAAGGACCTTACCTCTTCCTCACACTTCAAATCCTTCTTGGAGAGAGAGAACTTTCAGGCAGCACGTGGATTGCCTTTTGCTCCATGTGCAGACTCTGGGTTACCTGTCATGGCATGGTTGGGTCTGATCATGGGCTGCTACTGTGATGAAAACAACCAGTCAGTCTGCGGTTGTAGATACTTCACTCTGCTGTCTTTGATCTTCTCCAGTTTAGTGCTCCTGAGAGCCCTGAGAGGTGGGACCCCCATTCAGTTTGTAGGTGGGAATACAGATATACGTAAGTAAGTAAATGAGAAGATGAGCAACTGGTCAGAGGCTCAGTGTGCTCGGTGTTTGGCTCCATGGATTCATAGCACGTCCACCTGCTCCATTTGCAGCCCACTTCGTCTTTGCCACTTGAACTCCCCCAGAGTCCAAACACTCATTTCCTGCATCACAGTCACAGCTGTCCCAGGTGCATCTGCCCACAGTCTCCAGAGGGATCCAGGCTTCTGTAGCTGCAGCCACCACAGGTTGGCCTGGTTATTCCCATTTTTGCATAACCTGATTGCTGTTGCCCTGTGTCCAACCCCGGCTCACCGATTCCTATGGCCCCAGCATTGCCTGGGGGTTGTCCTACCTCTTCCTCAGGAGGCTTAATGCAACTGGGACAAACCCACAGGGAAATGACCCCTTGCCATCCAACACGAAGTTATGAAGGCCAGAGGTGGACTCTGCCAGGGATTAAGTGTGTTTTGGGGAACTTTCCAGGCAGCCAAGAAGTTCTCAGAACATGCAGAAACCCTAAGGTATACATCCCACATTCTAAACCTCAAACAATAAAATTGGAAATAAACAGAAAAGCCAGGACCTAGAAGTACTTAACTACAAGGAATCTAAAAAGAGTTTTCTAAATATCAACCAGGCAGGGAGGAAATTCAAAGAAAGTAAGAGCATTTAAGAATATAATTACAACGTAGATACTCTAACAAAGTGTGAGGACTCAGGCCAATACTTTCTCAGAGGGAAAGTCATTTCTTTAGATGGCAATTTTAATAAAAATGCTAAAGGAGCTTTAACGACCTAAAAAGTTAACAAAGAAACAAATATGCTGGTTCACAGAACAAAAAGGGAAAAAGAAAGACAAATGACACAGAAAAAAGTGAATTAGAAAGAGAGACAGCAAATTAATATGGGTTAATTCCTTGAAAAAGTATGTTTACCAAATTCATAAGGAACTATTTTTAATAGAAAAAGAGAGAGAGAGAGAGAGAGAGAGACAGAGAGACAGAAAATAGAAGCTGACAAACTTAGAAACGAAAAACGGCTGATGGAAATTCGGAGCAATATAAGTGTTTGAGGCCATGGCCCACACTTTGAGAAAGCTAATGGGGGGCTTTGGAGCCAGACTGCCGGGTCCGAATCTCGCCGCTCCAAGTAGCTTAACTTCTTGTTCTGCCTGTTTCCTCCTGTAAAATGGGGAAGGATAATGAAAACCTGTTTCTTATGGGTTTTGTAACGTTTGAGTGAGTTACTCCAGGTCATTTATGGGAACATTACAGTGGCAGAGCCAGGGAGAGAAGCCTGTGACGATACTAGTCACAAGAGCCCATGGCAGCCCATGAGTCCTGGACTATTCTTATCCCCATCGTACAGAGAAAGAAACCAGGACCAAGAATGGTTCAGAAAACTGCCCAGGGTCATCCAACGTTTTTGGAAAGAATTTTCCAAACTGGGGGAGGACAGTAGAATTGTCACAGGGTTGAAGGAGCTGAGGATGTTTTCTCTGAAGAAGAGAAGACTCAGGGTGGCATGTGCCACGTGCCCTGGGGAATAGCTGATACCCATGATTATAAGCTAAAGGGAGGTACATTGTGATGGTTAATTTTACCTGTCAACTTGACTGGGCTTAGGGATGCCCAGATAGCTGGTGAAGCATTACTTCTGGGTGTGTCTGTGAGGAAGAGATTAGCATTTGAATTGGTGACCCAAATAAAGAAGATCCACTCTCACCAATGCAGGGGCATCATCCAATCTGCTAAGGGCCCGAATAGAACCAAAAGTTGGAGGAAGGATGAATTTGCTTTCTCTGTTTGAGGTGAGACATCCATCTTCCCCTGCCCTTGGACATAGGTGCTCCTGATTCTCGAGCCCTTAGGTTTAGATAGTTTGGACACCATTTTCCTTGGGCCTTCAGCTTGTGGATGGTTGACAGTGGGACTTCTCAGCCTCCATAATCACGTGGGCCAATTCCTCATAATAATTTCTTTCTTTGCATCTATGTATATCCTATTGGTTTTGTTTCTCTGGAGAACCTTGACTAATACACACATTCAATACAATATGAGCATGCTGATTTAAATGTTTGCACATTTAACCCCCAATGTCTGGTTTCTTGAGTATTTTCCCCTTTCTCCCTCAGCTTCCAAGTTTGGGGGTGACGAAGAAATGGTCTTTCCTGACTTTTGTGTTTCTCAAAACCATAGTCTGTTATGGAGACAACATCTTGTACTTCTGAGAGAAAAATTGTTATCACTGAGGAAAAGAAGGACTTCTTGATGAATGGATAAGGAAGATGTGTTACACAAACACAATGGAGTATTACTCAGCCATGGATAGACCTGGAGCTTATCATACTAAGTGAAGTAAGTCAGACAGATATCATATGATATCACTTACATGAGAAATCTAAAAAACGATGATACAAATGAACTTATTTACAAAACAGAAAAAGACTCACAGACTTAGAGAATGAACTTAAGGTTACCAGGGGGGAAATGGTCAGGGGAAGAGATAGACTGGGAGTTTGGGATTGACATGTACACACTGCTATATTTAAAACAGATAACCAACAAGGACCTACTGTATAGCACAAGGAACTCTCCTCAATATTCTGTAATAAGCTAAATGGGAAAAGAATTTGAAAAAGAATATATATATATATATATATATATATATATATATATATATATATATATATATCACTGAATCACTTTGCTGTACACATCATTGTTAATTAAAAAATAAATTAAAAAATAAAAATAAAATGAATTCTACTTCTAGAGGCTAGAAAAGATCTTTGTTGGTTGAGGTAGGCATGGAGGGGATGGGCATGTGGAGAGAATGTGGTGAGAATGGAGATGACCACTTCTTGGGCAGAGTCTGCTGGAGCTTCAAGGAGGCAGTATAGCCCCACAGAGTAACTCAGTGCTTAGAGGCACCATTGACAGCCTCACAAGCTTCTTGTGCCCAGCATGCCCCTCAGGGACACAGACAGATTCCTGGAACGCCCAGTGATAGCACAGGTGAGCTGATGTCAGCTTGGGATCTGCAGGACCCACAGCAACAGGCAGGAAGGGGCCTCAGTGGATACTTGTGTGGACCCAAGATTAGCAACAGATGAGACTGTGTCCATCTTGGCAGACATCCAAGTAGACAGAGCTCAAGGTTTGGGTGCTACTTCGCTTTAAGCCCCTTTTTAGACATAATCACAACCATGGGGGGAAAGAGAGGACCTCAACTGATAGAATTTAATTTTTCCATAACCTTAATAGCATGAGGCTTTCAAATAGAAATTAAGTAGAATTGGGTATATAGACTGAGAGTCTGTCTTCCATGTTAAGAAACAATTTTTTGCCCACTAGTTAGAGGTATTAAATGTAGATGGTCCTCTGTCACTGAAATGTTCCAGAAGGGACTGGATAAGCCTTTGCTGAGGATGCCTAGAAGGTGGCCTGTCTAAAGACTGGCCCACCTAGAGACTCTGTGATTGTATGAATTCAAACAGGTAGAAAGATGACAGCTGGCAAGAGGGACTCAGGAAGAAGCCTGGAATTTTCTGACTCCAAAGTATTTCCTCCTAACCACCTAAAACTCATGGTCATTGATTCATTTCTGAGGGAAATAGCCATAAAATATATGAGGTTGATGAAGGGAGATACGGAATTTGGGAATAGAAGAGAAGGTGATGATGGCAAAGAGAGGTTCTGTGTGGGTCATTGAGAGGGGGTGGCCGGCATGGGGACAATCCTATAACATGTGTGACTAAATGGGGTTTGCACAGTTGAGAGGGGCTAGTAGGTGTGTGAAAGCAGGTGTGCTGTAGGGGAATGATGGCATGGGGTGTAGACTATGAGGACGATTAATGGCAGCCGTGTGAGGGGGTACATGATGCGGGTGTCTGCAGGAAAGGATGAGTGGGGTGTGCAGTTGAGAGTGACTGTGTGTAGAGCATAAGGCATACTGTCCTGGGGTGTGTTGGTGGGTTCAGTGGTCTTTCCTCTGTGAAAGAGTAGCCCCCTTAGTGGGTATTTGGAATTGTACCAGATTAATTTTTTTAAAATGATCTAACTTGGCCTTCTATAATCTTTATCTTTTCTTTTTAAATTTAATTTAATTAATTTATTTTTTTATACAGCAGGCTCTTATTAGTTGTCTATTTTCTACATATTAGTGTATATATGTCAATCCCAATCTCTCAATTCATCCCCCCGAACCCGCTCTCCCCACTTGGTGTCCATACGTTTGTTCTCTACATCTGTGTCTCTATTTCTGCCTTGCAAACCAGTTCTTCTGTACCATTTTTCTAGATCCCACATATATGCGTTAATATACAATATTTGTTTTTCTCTTTCTGACTTACTTCACTCTGTATGACAGTCTCTAGATCCATCCACGTCTCTGCAAATGACTCCATTTCATTCCTTGTTATGGCTGAGTAATATTCCATTGTATGTATGTACCACATCTTCGCCATTCATCTGTTGATGGGCACTTAGGTTGCTTCCATGACCTGGCTATTGTAATTAGTGCTGCACTGAACATTGGGGTGCATAAGTCTTTTTGAATTATGGTTTTCTCTGGGTATATGCCCTATATGTAAGCTTTTTCGATCTGAGGATATCTGTCTTTCTTCAATTCTGGAATACTATCAGATACTAACTCTTTAAATATTGTGTCTCTTTTTTTTTCTTATTATGGAACTCCTGTTAGCTGTGTGTTGAAGATTCTTAACCTAGCCCCCATGTCTATTAACTTCTTTGTCGTGTTTTCCAACTCTCTCTTTTTTTGTTGTTCTCTTTACTAACTAGGTTATTAGAAATTTTTCATAGTTTGGTTTTCTCAATCATCACTACTCTTTGATTCTGTTCAATTCTCTGTTTATCTCATCTATCCTCATTTGTTTTTGTTTCAACGACTATAATTTCCACTTCCAGATTTCTAATTTTCTTGTATGCTCCTGTTCTATTTTATAGCCTCTGATATTCGATTCATAACCTTCTATGCTTATTTTATGAACGTATTCTTTCCTTTGTCTCTAGCAGAATTTTAAGCTTACTAATTTCAAAGTCCTTTTCAAATGACTTTTTATTGTCATTTTCTCTGGAGATTAGTTCTCCCATTTATTGGGTTTGTTAACTGTCATTCACAGTGTTATACTTTCTTGTTTGTTTCATACTTTGAGCTTTGAGGCTCATCTTTCTGTGGGTTTTATTTTTCTGGTTATTATTTTTAAAGTTTTCTTTCCAGATTCTCTTCTTACTGCAGAGTGGTTTTCCAAATTCAGCCAGGCTTCCTGTGGTCTGCATCTCAGAACAAAGTCTTATGAAAGGGCTCAGGATCCTTACCCTTTGGGAAGTTTAAGTCCCAGCCCTGGGCCTGTGAATGCATCAAGTTGCACAATTCCAGGGGCACCATTTACATGGAATAAAATGTCAACAGGGCCCCCTAGAATTGTGCAATAAGATGGCCCTCATGGCAGCCCATTTCCAATCTTGAGATATTTCTCCTCTTATCTTTCATTTCTTGCAAGTACCACTTTTCTGAGGCTCAGAGAAGATAAATCATTTACTTAAGGAAATTCACCAGGAAGTGGTCAAAGGTCATGCATTTTTCTACTACAGTGTGCTGCAACCCAGAGCTGTTAAAGAACCTTATAGAAAATAACTGGGTCCTTGAAATTTATCATTGAAGGTATTTCTAGAATCCAATGAAAATATATTCCTCACATTTTCCCATGTGTGTGCATGTTTGTGGAGAAGGAGGATGATGAGAACACACAAGGTGGGACTTTACTGCTTCCAGGCTGCCCCATGTCTGCTACAATTGCTGAAGGGACTGAGTCTTGAGAGGACATCAGAGCTACGGCTACGTGTGTCCAGGGAGACTTGCCTGTGATTCTTGCCCCTGCTTCCACCACTACTGAGATTGAGAAGGGCTACTCTCTTCCAGTCAGAACTCTCTCTGGATTTCAAACAGCCCTAGGGTTGTGTTATACAGTTATTGGATGTGATTTTCCAAAACCACGCTTCACTTTGAGTTTCCATCACTGTCAGGCCGCCCTCCCCACCGCTTCAGAGGGAGAGGATTGAGCCCATCTGAAGACTTAGCAAATATATGCATAAGTCTTTGCACATTTCCCTTCTGATATATGACCTAATGGGTTCAGTAACCCTGGAAATATTTGATCTTGGTGCCATGAGTCCCTAGGGTCACTGGTTTCCTGGAGACCAGTGCTTGAAGTCCTGCTAAAACCTAATCACCAAAGAAAAGATCTCAAACCTACCATGGGAACTGACTGCATGTTCAGCCAATCAGATTTTGGGAGGCAGGTTCAAGCCCCCTCCTTTGGGTAAGTCTGTCATATGGAGTGAGAGAGCTGCCTGGTGGGTTTTTCCCATGCTTAGCATGGTGCCTGACAACACGGATGACTCTCGGTGACTAAAGGGGAACCCATGAAAATAGACCTATCCATTGTTACCACTCAAGAATGGCAAAGGGATAAGGAGCAAAATAGTTCATTTTCAGTGGATCCAATCCAAAAGATGACAATTTGCATGCACTCTGGGTTTTCAAAGTAGATAGAACTGCTTTTCTAAATGTTTTAGGTCTGGAAAACTTCAAAGGTACTTGGCCAAGGAAATCTGTCTTAATTTTTAAATCCTGGTCTATTTGAAGAGAAATGCAAGCTCCCTGATTCTAATTCATTTATACTTGATTTGTCAAAACACTCTTTTGTAAGAGGTATTCGTTGTCCAAAAATCCTTGTGACCCCTGCTGGAAGGACCGCATCCTAAGGCAGGGAATTGGTTCTGGGCAATTGTCCTCAGCCCCAACCCTCATTTCAGATCCATGTCTCATTCCCCTGGAGGGCTCCAAGGTCCTAAACAGGACTGCCTGTCCTTTCCCCTCTTTGAGAAGTAGACAGGGACTTTAAAAGAAGAGCCTGTGGCTGGTCGTCCCCAGATCCCCAACCAAGTCTTAGAGGTTTGGCTAAAAACCTTCAACACCCTTCCCAGAGGAGAGTAAATAGAGCCTTGTAAAAATACAGCATTTGTGCTCCTTTGACTTTATGAAGTTTATATACTTGAAGTGTAGCATGATAAATGAATGTGTTTTTCTGTGGTTACCTCTATTTGGTCTGCTGTATGAGTCTGCATTCATTCGGATGATATCTAAAATGACAAATCATCCTTTTAAAAATATTTTTAAGTTGAAGAATTTACATGTATTGAAATGTACAGGTCTTAAGTGCATATACTGAGAAGATTTGACAAATGTATACACTCATATAACCAACAACCCAATCAAATTATACAGTTTTTCCATCACCCCAGAAATTTTACTTGTGCCTCCTTCCAGTAAATTCCATTATCTGTAAGCAGCTGCTGTTCTGATTTCTATAACTGTGGTGGGAAGCTTCTAAGATGGCCCCCAAGGATGCCCACTTTGGTATTTATGCCCTTCTGTATCCCCTCCGCTGGTGTATGGGCTGCACCAAGTGACGTGCTAACCCTTCTGAGGGTAGAGTAAGTTAGAGAGACTGCTAGACCTGTGTTTCTTGCCATCTCTTGCACTCTCTCCTGTACACCCATCTCTGGGGGAAGCCAACTGCCGTGCGACAGGCCCATTAGGAGAGGCCCATATGGCAAAGAACTGATGTCTCCAGCCCACAACCATCAAGCACCTGAGATCTGCCAACAGCCACACCAGTGAACTTGGGAACAAACAGTCCTCCAGTCAAGCTTTGAGATGGCTGCAGCCCTGGCCGACACCTTGAAGTAGCCTGTGAGAGAGTCTAAACCAGAGACATCCTGACCCTCAGAAACTGTGTGATAATACATGCTTGATGGTTTAAGCTAATGAGTTTTGGCATAATTTGCTATGCAACAATAAATAACTAATACAACACTGTGGATTTTTTTTTGCTCTTGAACTTCAGGAAAATGAAATCATACAGTATATATTCTTTTTATGCTTGGCTTCATTTGTTTAACAGAATGTTTGCAAGTTTCGTTCATGCTGTTGTATGGATCAAGAATTCATTCTTTTTCAGTGATGAGTAAATTTCATTGCATGAATATGTGACAATTTATTTATCCATGTCCTGTTGGTAAACATTTGGGTTGTTTCCAGTTTTATGCTTTTTTGAATAAAGGTGAATAAAGCTGCTATGAACATTCTTGTACAAGTCTTTCTTTGAACATATGTTTTCGTTTTTCCTGGGTAAATATCTAGGAGTCCAATTGCTGAGCCACTGTTGATTAATCTAAGAAGAAACTTCAAAATAGGTTCCAAAGTGGCTGTACCATTTTGCACAACTTCTTCGTGCAAAAGTATCTATTCAAGGCTTCCTCCTACTTATTTTTTCTTCTTTCTCAAGCTTCTTTAGGTGGAAACTTAGATTGCTGATTTTTAAATCTTCCTTCTTTCTAATATAAATATTTAACGGTATAAATTTATCCCAAAGTACTGCTTAATTGCATCCCACAAATATTTGTATGTTGCATTTTCAAGTATCTTTCAGTTTAAAATATTTCCTAAATTCTAAATTTTCTTTCTTCTCTGGTGATAGGTTATTTTCTAAGTATACTACTTAATTTTCAAATATTTGGGATTTTTCTATTTACTGTTATTGATTTCTAATTTCACTACAGTCAGAGAACATACTTTGTTATGTTTCAATCTTTTTAAATTTATTGAGGCATTTTATGGCCCAGCATATGATCTGTCTTATGACTATCCCAAGTCTACTTGAACGTAATGTATATTCTATAGTTGTTTGGTGTAGTGTTCTATCAGTATCAATTAAGTCAAGTTGGTTGTTAATTTTGTTCTAACCTTCTATACCTTACTGGAGTTTTAGGATCTAGTTCTATTAATTACTAAAAGCGGCGTGTTAAAATTTCCAACTATAATTGTACATTTTTCTTTTTCTCTATTTGTCAAATTTGCTTTATATATTTGAACTCTGAAATACTTCTTGTCTTGAAGTCTACTTTCCCTGATTTTAATATGGACATAGCTGCTTTCTTATGTTTCCTGTTTGCATAATGCATATTTTTCATCTTTTTACTTTCAACTTCTCTTGTGTATTTGTATGTCAAATGCATCTCTTGTAGTCAGCATACAGTCAGATTTGTTTTATTTTCTGTTCTGCTAAGGTCTGCCTTTTGATTGGAGTGTTTATTCCAATTTTATCTAATATAATTATGGATATATTGGGTTTAAGTCTACCATCTTGTTTCTAGTTGTCCCATCTATTTGTTTTCTTCTTATGTTCCTGCTTTTTGTCTTCCTTAAGTTAATTAAATTATCCTAGATATTGCATTTAAGTTTCTTTGTTTGCTCTTTAGTTATACAACTTTGTATTAGTCTTTACTGGTTTCTCTAAGGATAATGATATGTAGTCTCAACTTACAGTCTACGTAGAATTAATATAGTAACTTCATGTAAAGTGCAAGAATTTTAAACACTCAAATTCCATTCCTTGGGCTATTATCCTCATAAGTTTTTCATCCTTATATGTAGTAAATATAATATAATTTAACATATAGTAAATATAACATATAGATAGAGAATACAATGTTATCATTTTTGCTTTAACTAGTCATTTATTGCTTAATAAAAATTAAAAAATATATACTTTATGTATACAAAGTATATATAAAATACATGTATTTGATATATACATACATACATATTTGGTATATATCAATATGAAATATAATACTCAAAAAGAGTATTCCAGATATATTTCATCCAGTTTTATAGTTATTTTCAGCAGGAGGACAATTTTGGAACCAGTTACTTCGTGATGACTAGAAGCAGAAATCCTGACTGATCATTTTTACATTTTGGTTCAAGGGCTCAATAATTTTTTTTCTAGCCATTTCCACTTACCTTTCAGTTTTGGCTCCTTGACATTTGTTTTTGGAGAGCAGTCAACCTCTAGCTCAGACATGAGCTACTAGAAAGGTAGTTGGTGCTGTGGAAAGGACATGGGCTTTGGGAAAACCTGACTTCAAATCCTAGTTTAGTAATTTTAGTAACTTATGACTTAGGCCAATTAATTAATCACTGTGAGTTTCAGTTTTCTCATGTAAAAATGGGGGCAGAAATAATAATATGAATACTGGTACTGCTGAAAGCTAACATTTATAGAATGATCACTCTGTGCCAGGAATTTTTCTAAGTGTTTTAAATGTGAAGTTTCTCTGTGAGGATAGACATAATGATATGTGTAATGGTCAAGTGGCCCTGGGGATTGGGAAGAGAAAAATGAAAGATTCTGGGACTCAAGTGGGTCCAACTGCCCTAATGACCAATCTTTGCCTGAATGTTATCACCTGATGCTCAGTCCTCATCATTATGGTACCATTTTGTCCTCATCATCAACCAGGGAGATGATAAGCCTCGTGGAAGCATGAGTGACTGAATGACTCCCAGATGTGGGCACACTAATGAGCTATGGGCATTGCTTGCTAGCTTTCTACCAGAATATACTGGTCATGGGATTAGACCCATTACAACATCTCAGTAATAATTGTAGTGCCATTAAATGTTTGAATGATTAAAATTTTGAGACATAAATAAATCATGGAATACAGGACAGTTAATTAATGCTTTCCTGTATCATTGAATTTTGTTTTCTTATTACTTAGCAATGTAGAGAGTAGCAGCTTTCTTGACCAAGACTGTTGAATAAACCTCAAAGGTTGTATCAGTCAGTATAGTCTAAGTTACATTTCAGTAACAAACAATTTCTGAATCTCAACAGTTTGTTTCTTGCTCATGTTATATGTCAAGTTCAGGGCAGGGAATTCTGCTCATTGTAGTTTCTCAGGGATGTGAGGTTATCAAGTTTACTTTTCACATGTGCTTTCATAAGCAATGAGACAGGGGAAAAGGAATAGAACACACTTTGCTGTCTCTTAAGGGCTTCTGCACATTTCATTGGCTAAGCAAGTCATTTATCCATACATAATAACTTTTTGAGGGTAGAAAAATTTTAGTATATACCCAGGGAGGTGGACCCTATTGACTACACTATATTTTTATGAGTTTCACCAAACCCGTCTGAGCCATTTCAGCCACACTTTCATTTGGCAGCCCCTGATATTCACAAGTGTTTTTGCCAAAGAACCATCATGCTTTTAAAATTATTATTTGTCTCTTAGACATACGGTCCACGTTTTCTCCTTAAGACTCTCATAACTACAAAGAATGCCATTTCAGCCAGAGCCTATGTCCAACTCCATCTTTTCTAACAAAGATTTTCGAAATCATGAAGTTGCATTTTAGCCAATGAAAAAAGACATCAAGCTTAAAAAGTTAAAACTTTTGTCACAAAATCAGAACTGTGTGCTTCCTTTGGTTTCTAATTATTTTGAAAGTTTCTTAAGTTAACTAATGATTACAATGCCATATAAACCTTAATTTATTTGTATATTAGATCAACAATCTTACATTGCATATGTAATAGAGGGATCACAGAAAGGTCAAGCTTATTAGTATGTAAGATGTAGGGATCACACATACATGTGTATATATATAATATACTATATTATATATATGTATACACACACACACACATACACACACATCAATGCAATACATACATTTTCTTCTTCTTTTTTGAGTGCACAGCACATTTTTACAAACTTTACAAGCACTGTTGTGGACAATGGGACTGTGTTAGCTGCATCAGTTTTATAGGTATAGAACCTGTGCAGCCCCACTGGGCCCTGTGTTCAGAAGGGCCCCATGTTTGGTTTAAAGCTCTGCTGTTTCTGTCTTGAGATTCTTAATAAGTGTTTTACAAGGGGCCTCAAATTTTCTTTTCACACTGGGTCCCCCTTTACAAGGGGCCACAAATTTTCTTTTCTTTTCACAGATTATCTAGCCAGTCCTGTGGATGGGGCACTGACTACTCGTCTGTTTTCTTCATTGGCAGATGTGAAAACTGAGGTTTCATGAGGTGGCCATCACCTGCAATTGGGAAGTGGAAGATGGATGGGGCCAGTCTAGCTGGTGCTTTTATTTATTGTGCATGGAGTTAGCCAAGTGCTGTATTTGAGTTTGGGGGAGAGACATAATTAATTTCAACAGTTTTCCTTGAACCAATAAACAAATGTTCCCCTCACCAGGAGACTCCCTTCCTGGGTTCCTGCTGTGGGTCTTTTTGAGGCCTATTTCCAGCAGCAGCAGACTTCTCACTACCTCCCATCCTGGGACTGGCCAGGGCCCAACATGTTGAAGTTAGAGTCAGCTGGTATTAAGGAGGGGAGGGGACAGAGCCAGCTTAGGTACTGACTGGCATAACAGCCTCCAGATTCAGGTGGGAAAGCCTGGATGATAGGGATCCCCATCTAGGCATTCTGGGCACCCAGAGCTGCTGCACTCACATCTTGAGGCTAGGACACGGGGCTGCATTATCCATACCTCCAGGCTGATGCTATTGGTGAAGCCTAGTGGGGACCCCTGCTCTCTACCTGACTCTCACTCCAGGAGCCCCCTTCTCACTTCTGCCACTAGAGACTACTTCAGGGGATTATTTATGAGAGCAGTTTTACATCATGTAGGCCAATCCTAAGAAGAGAAATTTACAGTGAGTTCCTGGCAGGTGAAAGGAAGGTTCTCCTCCCACCAAGGCCCCTGGCACCTGAATATCTTACCTGTAGACCTGGAGTTTGCCCCAGGATGGGTGTGGAGGGTAGGGGCTGGGGTTTCCAGGGGCTGAGCCTATGTTATGCACCTGGCTGTCATTCTCCCTGCTTCCTGCTTACACAGTCACAGGCTGTCAAGGACCCTCACAACCCCACAATCAACCCAATGGTCCCCATCCAGCAGATGCTCAGCCTGGATGGGACTGGGAGGGGAGGCACTTACTCCAGAAGCAGCACAGTCCACCTCAGGACAGCTCTGACAGTAAGAAAAATCTTCCTTACTGTGATGACTTTGGAAGGGGTCAGCTTGGAGGAGCCGAACTCCTTTTCCCAGAATTCACTTTCAGTTATGTTTCTGGTTAGAGTGGGTCATAGGAAGATTCTTGGGAGACTAGGAGGGTTGATGGGGAAGTAGTAGCAGACACTTTTTGCTGCTGGCCATTGATTTATCAGGATGGTATGAAGCCACAGCCTGACCTGCTCCTCCGACTTCTGGGCCAAATACATATGTTTAACCTCATGATGGACGGCCCAGCTTCTGCAGGCCCGTGTCATTATGTCAGAAGCAACAAGAGCGGACACGGTTTCAGCCCAGCCTCCCACTTGTAGGTTCTGGCCTCCTTGTGACCTTCCCTCCTGACAGCCTGCCCCGTGGACTGCAAGCTCCAGCATCAGCCTTGAGGACAGCAGCCCTGCAGAAACTGCTTAGACAAACCACCTCCCACAACTGGGTCAGGTCAGTTCCCTACAACAGAGCATATATCTCCTATTGGTTCTGCTTCTCTGGGTGAATCCCAATATTACACTTAGGTCACACTGGAATTGGGATCCCTTTAACTTGCACCTGTGGGCCCTAACTTGACTTCCGGATATCATAAGGAACAAGTTATCCTCCCTCTGCATCAGTCCTCTGCCTGCATTTGCTCTTCTTCAGCCTAGACAACTTTGGTACCTTCAGATGACTTACTCAGAAGCATTTGAGCCCTTTCCATAGCTGGTGCTCTCATGTCCAGTCCTGTGGTCGTAGTAGGACACCTAGGGACTGAGCCTGACTGTTCAGGTGAGATCTTTGCTTCCTTAAGTCCTTATCACAGGCACTTCACACAGAGATCACATAAAACAAGTATTAATGACCCCTAGTTCCTGTCTGAGTTCACAAGAACATTTTCTTTCTCCTGACTGCAGGAGAGAGAGATTGGCCGTGGGAGAAACATAACCCACTCTGGATTTCTGTGGTTTTCCACCTGGAGACTAAATGCCAGGCCAAGCTGGGCCTCCTCTCTCTCCTCATCTCTCCTCAGATGTATCAGGCTTGGTGGGCCTCTGTTAGGCTCAGCACTGGCCTTCCGAGGGTCTCAGCTGCAAGGAGGCTGCAAGGGCCTGGAAGCAACACTGCTTCACTTAAGAAGTACCTGCTTACCCACCCCCTCGCCCCCAGGGTGGACACAGAGTGAAGCCACATTACCTGGCTGAGGTTTCCCACTTTATTCTCTGTAGTTATTGGCTTCCTAAGTCTTTAAACATTCCAGACCCCTCACACCCTTCACCCCACCCTTGCCCCATGGCTCAGGGCTCTGACAGGTGTAAAAAGAGAACTAGAAATGGACCCCATCTTTTGATATGTTTCTTCACTACTGTCATCCAGGACCTGGTTCTGTCCTGTGGCCTCACTTATCTACCCAAGGAAACTGTTCAGCCCTCAGTGCAGGCTTTTTCATTATAACAATGAGGCAGTGAGCTTAAGTACTTGACAACCTTACCTCTGAGTTCCCCAAAAGAGCCAGCTAACTCCCCAAATCTAGGCAGAGGCCAGACCCCACCTTAGCCTTGGTTCACCCAGACTTGTTTATTTCTGGCCACATATGCACACTGTCTACACTTGTTAAGCTCTCCACCACTTACTCCTATGATTTTAATGACTCTCATAGCCTTGAAACAAAAATGTCATTCAACAGAGCCAATACCAAGAAAACTCAAGACATTTCTGAGATCCCAGAGGAGAAAGACTCAGGGCAGGGTTGAGGCCTTAGAGCTTGACTCATGTATGTTTAGTATTGCTATAGGCACTGACTCTGGGTCAGGCACTACCAGGATCATCATTAGGAATGACCATGACATCTATGACAGTATATGTCTGTCCCTAGACAACTACCGTGGGGGGATAGTTACAGGCAGATCTATAGGATTTGCTTATAAATTTCTGTGAGCTTCTAAGACCTGGGTGAGTTTGAGAGACTGGACTTCAAAATGGAACTAGCCCTTCTCTGATTTCCCTCAATCAGTCTGGGAGCAAGCACAGGAGCTCACTGAGTTATGGAAAGTGCCATTTTAGGACATGGTAGGAACTGCCCCTCCCCATTCCTTGTGGTTTCGGATTGGCCCAGAGACTCTTCAAGATGTGAGGTGAAAGGCCAAGAAATCAGTTCCTCCTACTTTTTCAGCTGAAATTACACATTGTCCTGGGTTAGCAGTCCTCACTGAGGGCTGGGGAACTGAGTATGATAAACTGCCAAGTTATCAACACCCCCGCTTCCCCAGCCCCCCATTCATCCCAGCTTCTCCTAGACTCTGCCCTCTGTTGGGAGAATCAGGAAGAATGGGCAGGACACCACTTGTCAACTGGGCCATGCCAGGCCATCCATGGGGTCTGCTGGGGCCAGCAGGACAGTAGCTCTGATGCCTCTTCCTTCCCCGTCATTCTCCTGTCCCTTTCTCCTGCCTCCCAAGCCTGAGTCCTTCTGGAAGGCGAGAGAAGTTTAGCCTCAACTTGTAGTGCTCCTACCTGACCTCACTACACTCAGTTTGCTGCCTCATATGTCCTAAAAAAGATGGTTTTCTCAACTAATTTTTCTTTGTCCCACACCAACCAGTAGACCTCTTTTCACGAGGGCACGGCTTTGGAGGGAAATGTAGGTTTGAATCCAGGTTCTGTCATCTGCTAACTGGGTGCCTTTGGCAAGTGAATGACACCTTTGTGTCCCAGTTACATGGAGACAATCATGTCCATGAAGATTATTTGTGAAGGTACCTGGTGGAGGTACCTTATAGGCATTATAGGTACCATTATAGGTACCTATGTACCCTATAGGCATCTGGTACATATAGGACCCCTCTCTTCCTTTTCTTACCCTTCTAGTCCAACCACAGTCACTCAGTAATTCCCTCCTCACACCCCTGACCAAGGACACTGCTCTCTTCCAGGCAAGGGGAGCCTGGGGCTCAGGGGCCTCAAGTTGCATACCCATGGATTCCTGAGTGTGTGTAGGAACCAACTGAAGTTCCTTCCCCAGGAGGCCAGCAAAACAGAGTCCATGACTCCTAAAGCAATTCTTCCAGGAGGTGCTGCAGTTCCAGAAACAACTTACCCCATTTCACAGAAAAGCTTACCCTGCGATCAAACTGTAAGTAACACAACAGCCTCTTCTACCCCAAGCTGCTGAAGCTTATGATAATAACTCTGTGATTTAAAAGAAAAAAAAATCGTGTTGACATATTTCTATTCCTGGCCAAGAAAAGAAAGGAGAGAAAATACGAATGCAACATTTTTACCCTAGCTCAGGAGAAAGCTTGCGACTGTTTCTCCCCCGGTCAGCAGGATTGCTGGGCTGTGATGTTGTGGTCCCAGGGAAGGCAGGGCCTCCGCAGGGCTGGCTGAGCACTTTCCAGTACCCTTGATTTTGGTGAAAACAGTGCAGCGAGGACCAAGAATAGGCACGGATGAATGCAGACACAGGATGCTGGGAGTGTCTCCAGCTGGAAGGGTCCAACACTAGGAAATGAGGCCTAGGGTCTGCTGAGTCTTGCAGCTGATACATGTGTGGCCTGGGGCAACAGGCAGCCCCTCCCTGACTCTGTTTTCTCTACTGTGAAAAGCTTCACTACAATCTCAGTGAAATCTGAGAGGCAGGTGTCTGGTTTCTCCCTCCTTTGTCCCACTGGGGAGGATGGGGACCAGATATTGTCTCTGCCACGGAGGAGTCTTTTTCTTGCCTCCTGCACTTGTGAGACCTGTGGGTATCCTGGGGACCTGCCAGCCTTCCCCTGGCAACAAGAGCAGAGTACCAGCAGGGGTCAGCCCATAAACCTTGCAGGATCTGCAGAGGGCAGTGAGCTAGTAGGGAGAGGCCTCCCTCAAGAAGAATAGCACAAAGAGCCATTGTTTATCAAGCTCATGCCATGTGCCAGGCACACACTTCATCCTCACGGTAGCCCTGGGAGGCTGGTGTGTAAAATAAGATCCAGAGAGGTTTGATCACATGCCCCAGGCATCCAGGCAGTGGACCCAGAGAGCCCTAACCATCTCCTGAGCTGCCTACTCTGGAGACAGCAGAAAGCCCACCCCAAAAGGGATTCTGTGGATGGTGTGTGGGTGTGCTCCTTGCTGCAGACAACTTCCTCTGTCTCCACTCTGCTTTGTTTCACCTTCCCTGGGGTCAGAGGCTATGGATAAGAAGCACTGGAGAATCCTGAGGGCCCTGTTGCCCAGGACTTTGCAATCACTGGGGCCCTGCTTTCTCTAAGCCTTGGGCAGGAACCTACATGGAGATCTCCAAAGGACCAGGCATGGCACCAGCTCCTTATTCCATGACTTACCCATTATACTGATGGGCAAACTGAGCCCCAGAGAAGTTCAATGACAGTTTAAGCTCACCCAACATGTGACTGTGCTTCTCTGCAAAGCTGATAGACGGGCCAACCCAGCCTTACAAGGGGGCAATGCTGACTTCATTCAGCTACTGAGCAACTGGGGGACCCCAATCAGAAGAATCACAGCAGCAGCGCTCATCTGACTGTAGAGAGGATTTGTTAGGATAAGTACAGAATGTAAATTACACTTAAGAATCTTGATCTTCTCCCTTTGACAGAAGACTGCTTTCTTTTTCATCTCGGATCCTAATCCTCATTGTTGTGTATCCAAATAAATCTGTTTTGCATTATCAAAACAAAACAAAACACCAACACCTAGAAGGCACTTGAGAGATCAGGTAGGAACCAGTGCAGGCATTTGGTTTTATCCTGTGCCAGGCTCTGTTCTTTGCTCTCCATATGCTGACTCATTTATCCTCACCACATTTCTGTGAGGTAGGTACCATTGTCAGCTCCATTTCAGAGATGAGGTAACAGAGACTCAGAGCAGCGGGCTGGTCCATGGTTCTGTCGCACTGGTACTTGAACCCAGGGTTCGAGTTCTGATCGGTGGGTTCTGCAGCTTTATTTTCCTCTCTTGGAGCCTGGAAGCACAGTGGAGGGAGGCCTAGCCTGGCAGATGTGTGGAAAGATCTTTCAAGGCAGAATGCCACGAAATGTGGGAGGGTCTGGAGGTGAGAGGATGTAGCAAATTTTAAACCTTGCATATTTCACTTTTAAAATCCTCCCCTGATGTTCTCCAGATGCAGGAAGTGGTGAAAGTGCACATTCTTCAAAAGCCATCCCAGGCGAATAATCTGACACTGAAACAGAAGGGAAAGTGGGTTAAGCGTGGGGGAACATTTACCTGCAGTGCAAGGGCCATGCCTGCATGCGATGTCCTTTACCCGAAATCTCGGGAGGCCCTCCTGAGGTTGCTGCTGGCCATGTGCACAGGTCAGACAACGTCACACTCACAGTTCTGAGATGTAAAACTCAGGGCAGGTCAAGGGGACGCCCTCCCCCCCCACCACCCGCCACTGACACACACAGAACAAGAGAGCCACATGCCACAGACCTCTGATAATGCCTTCCAAGAGAGTATATTTTCTAAGCAATGTCCAACAAATAATAATTCCAATTTCAATTCTCAATCTAAAAGTATCCCAAGCTGGCCTGGTCCTCTGGGCCCGGGATCCCAGCCATTCAGCCCACTTCACTGAGGCTGGAGCAGGTCAGGGGCCAATGTGTCACCCCAGCAGCCAGAGTCGGGTCGGTAAGTGCCCAGGCTGCTGCTCAGCAGGCACAAGGGTCTGCACTGAGTCTTCAGGGTCAGGAGCAAGAAAAACCTGTTCTTCCTGGGGTCCTGAACGCCTCCTTGGAGGAGCGTGCTGTGGGAGCAGGGGCCCCGGAGTCCCTGCTGCCCGGACTTGGCTGAGGTCACAACCTCACTGGGCCTCAGTTTCCTCATTTGTCAAGCAAGGATCGTGATGCCTCCCTGGAGGATTCCTGAAACGCTGCTCTAGGGGCAGAAGGGGAATTGGGAGCCCAGATGGTCGGTGTCCTGGAGAGGACAGAGGCAGAGAACAAGGAGGGAAACAAAGAGATAGAAAGATCCTCCGCAAGGGTTAAGGAGTCTTCACAGCGGAGGGGAAACCGGCTGCTTGGGGAAGTGGATTTTCCAAGATCAGTAGAGGGCGCCACCATTCACGAGCACGTGAGCCAGAGACCAGTGATCCTTGGCACCTAGCTCTGCTGCATCCCATGCCCAATCCATTTCAGGGCCAGTGTGTCGCCCAAACCCTCAAAACCCACTCACCTCCCTCTGTGCCCACAACCTGTCTTGGGTCCACACCTCCTTCCCATGCAGCAGACGTATCAGGCTCTAAAGCGGAGTGTTCCCCGCCCAGCCCCTTCTGGGTTTATTGTTGCTTGCGGGATGGAGGATGGACTCCTTCCTTCTGGCCAGAGTCCATTTGTCGACTGCCCTGCCTTCCTTCCTAGCCCCCTCCATGCCCCTGCCCCTGCCCCTGCTCCCTTAGCCACCCAAGTCTTCTCCCTCCTGAATCATCCCCACACTCCCACCTGCCCCAGGGCCTTTACACATGCCATTGTCATCCCTCAGTTCATCTTCCTTCTCCTTTCACTCTCATCCTTCAGATGCTTGGTGTTCATGACTGGAAAACCACCTTAACGTGTGTTAGTGCACACATGGCATTTGCCACCACCGTACTTTTTTATTTTCAGAGGGGGAGTCTTTTTTTTAATTTAATATCTGCCTCCCTCCCCTACTAGAGGGTAATGTTCATGAGGGCAGGAGCCCCTGTTCCCCAGGACCTCCTGCCAGACGCAAGAATGGGTGCTGAGTGCTGGAACGCCGGGCCCATGGGGGTTTACTTACGTGCTCAGACTCTGGAGTTTTCCGTCATCTTAGAAGAGTGACTTTCATGTAATGTAACTATCACGTTTCAGTGAAGTGGAGTGTGCAGGGAGTCGGCACTTCTTTGCTCTGGATGCATCTCTCGGTGTCCAGAGAAGATGTGTGGATTCCTGGTTTGTGTCGGAACAGAAACAGGAGAAAGAGGCTGCTGAACGAAACCTTCCCCCGCATCACACACACACCTGTCAGAACAATGTGTTCACACCTCTGTGACAGTGTGAATGACAATCTCTGATTTATACCTCATCTCCTCCCTGAGGCAAGGTCCGAATCCCAACCTGGTGCTCAGGCTCCAAAACCAAAGTGCCACCATGGGCCAGGCCTGCCTTCAGGGCCTTTGATTTCCTTTGGCCTAGGGAGTGGGGAGCCAAACAGTATTTACCACCACTAGCTCGGTCTGGAGAGCAGGGACAGTCCAGGCAAGTCCCGACTACCAGCAACGTGTGAGCTTTGTCTTAAAGCAGAAAGGACAGTCTCCGGGAATGTTTCAAGGGTGCATTTGGGAGGAGGTGCATGTAAAGGCCTGGAGGGTGGAGGACAGATGTGGCATATTCAGGACCTTATCGTTGGTGGTCTTCAAGGAAAGGCTCAGACTATGGTAGCAACAGAGGATGAGCCTCTAAGGGATTTAAAACAGAATCTGCTGCAGGAAAGATGACCTTGGCAGCCGTAGGGAGCTCTCCCTGAGGGTGAAGGAGAGGCCTGGAGCGGGGAAAGGAGAGGAGGCTGTGGCTCCGCTCCAGCAGGAAGAAGGGAGGCGTGGGTCAAGGCCAGCCCACAGGAGGGCAGCAGGGACAGAGAGGCGAGACGGAACCCAGCACCCTGCTGCCATCTGCCACAGACTGACTGAGCCCATGGCCTGAGGACTGAGCAAACCTAGCAGCAGGGACTATAACTGTCCAGACAGCATGAACCCTCCTGCTCTGGTTCCTTCCACTGGCCACACCCTCTAAAGGTGGCAGCAGGGGGGACAGGGGCCAGAGTGGGGGGCAGGTGTTGAAGATAAACCCACACAGAAAAATGAACTTAAACTGATAAGTGTAGGGAAGGAAGAAAAGAGAGAAAAAGATGGAGGTGTGTGGAAAGAGGGGGTTAATAAGATTGAGAATCAGAGAAGGGATCTCCAAGCAGGTAGTTTTGTTTTTGTTGTTGTTGTTGTTACATGGGCCTCTCACTGCTGTGGCCTCTCCCGCTGCGGAGCACAGGCTCCAGACGCGCAGGCTCAACAGCCACGGCTCACGGGCCCATCCGCTCCGCGGCATGTGGGATCTTCCCGGACCGGGGCACGAACCCGTGTCCCCTGCATCGGCAGGCGGACTCTCAACCACTGCGCCACCAGGGAAGCCCCAAGCAGGTAGCTTTTAAGCTGAATCTTGAGAAACCAGTAGGAGTTGGTGAGGTAAAGTGTCTGGAAATGTCTTCAAGGCAAAAAGAACAGCACAGACCAAGCCTCTGAGGAGGTAAAGCACACGGGCCTCGAGGAGCAGACAGTGCGGAGTGGCGGCAGCACAGCCCCTAAGGGGCAGCAGGAGTGGAGGCCGAAGAGGCAGTGAGGCCTGGACAGCCCTAGTGAGACCCTCTCTAGATCTGGTGAGGCTTTGAGGAGGTCTGGGGAGGCCTTATTGAGTTGGGTCCTTAAGAGCGGGAGCCAGGTCTGGGGCCTTCCTGTCTCCGGGTCTAGCGCGGGTCCCGCACAACACAGATGCTTGGTAATAATCAGCCTCACACCAGAATGGATGATCTTTTGGCCCCAGCACCGTGGGTCCTGACGGCTCCTCCTTGGGGGCTGGGGTGGTATTCTTTGGAAGGTCCGGGCCTTGCCTGGATCCCTGTTGGCCAAACTGTACTCACGTTAGCCTGCCTGAAGGAGGAGGACCCCTGGCGGGCAGCACAGGCTCTTTTTCTTTGCTAATTACTACCTGACATTTTAATGTTCACATTTAATGGCATTCTCCACCCTTTAGTGCAAAAAACCAAAAACGCATGAAGCCTTAGAGGCCTATAAACCAAATAACAGAACTTTTATAAAACCCTTTGAAGTCCCTGCTGGAGCCTAAAACTTTCTTTTCCTTTGAATGCGCCGATTGTGTGATGGGGCTTTTGAAATGAGGAAAAGAATCAGGGATCTGGCAACACATTCACACCAAAATATGCTCGCAGGGACACACACACACACACACACACACACACACACACGGGCTGGAGACACCCGTAAACCTGTCACTGCCTCTCAGGGACCTCCTGAGCCCATGGATTTCTTGATTCTTTCCTGGGAAGCAGCACAAATTACCCAGAAGATTGTCACTTATGAGCTGAGGTCTCAGAGTTCACAGTCTAGGCTGCCATCCCTCATGTGTGACCTGGGCAAATGACCACATCTCCGCTTCCGCATCGAATGGGCAGCGGTGACTTCCAGGAATGAATCCTTCACACGGTGCCTGGTATGTGATCCCATCCCGTCCACACTGGATTTAGAAAGGTGACTTCTTACATGTACACCCAATTGTGAGGTCACTTTATAACCATACAATCTTTTAAAAGATTTTCCATGGGAATGAGTTCACCTTCCAGACAAGGGTCCTCCTTCAGACACAGTGTTCAAGAGAGGCTTTGGAGCGGTCAGGTGGGGAGGCCTGCTCTGAGTTGCCTTCATGTAAATGCTTATGAGGTGCCCAATGACAGTTGTGCCATCAGGATGCTCTAATGCAAGGTCTTTTTTTTTTTTTTGCTGTACGCGGGCCTCTCACTGTTGTGGCCTCTCCCGTTGCGGAGCACAGGCTCTGGACACGCAGGCTCAGCGGCCATGGCTCACGGGTCCAGCCTTTCCGCGGCATGTGGGATCTTCCCGGACTGGGGCACAAACCCGTGTCCCCTGCGTCGGCAGGCGGACTCTCAATCACTGAGCCACCAGGGAAGCCCTGCAAGGTCTTTTTGAGGTTGGTCTGCAGCTCACATGAGGCAGGCTCATCACTCCCACTTCATCTTCTTTCCCAGCGGCTCTGAAAGCAGAAAGGAGTGGCGACAGGGTGCAGTTTCTACAGTGCATCAGCTTCTCCCATCCCACTTAGAATTCTGCACTGAGACTTTGCCGGCCTCCCATAAGGAGGTGGAGGCCAGTCCCCCTCTACTTTGAATCCAGGCTGGACATAGTGGCTTGCTTGTAACCAATAGAATGCAATGGAAGTAATGCTCCGTGACTCTGTGTTGGGTCAGCAGAGGCTTTGCAGCTCCCGTCTCGGTCTCAAACTCTCCCTCTTGGAACATTTCTTCTTGGAATCTAGATGCCATGCTGTGAGGAGTCCAAGCCCAAACAAGAGGCAGTTGACAGCTACAGCAACTGAGATTTGCTTATTTGGCGGCCCAGCCTTCCAGTCATCTCAGCTCAGGCACCAGACACAAGAGTGAGGAAGTCTCCTGATTGTCCTAGCCTGAGCTGAGTCCCCGATAGCGGAGAGCATAAACTACTCAGCCCCTCTCTGCCTTGTCCAAATTCCTCACCCACAAATCTGTGACCTGAAATAGCTCTTGTTTTATACCACTGAATTTAGGATAGTTTATTAAACAGCAAATGAAAATGACAGCAGCCACCATGATGTTCAGATAATGCATCGCTGGAGGTCAAATTGGGAAACGGGAGATGGGTGGTATGACCATATAATTTATTGTTTAACCTGAAATACTTCTGAAAGTTTAAGGGGGCACTACTAATATACATGTCAGGATAATGAGCATAAACTGGAATTCTTCTGGAATCCTGACCACCCTAGTAATGGGTCATCACTGATGTTCCTTTCCTTCTCTTCCTATTCTGTGGGGGGAAAAGCCTGGGCTTGGCTTTAGAAGATCTGAATTTATTTTCCTGTTGTCATTTTATCAGCTGAATGGCATTGGATACCACTGATACTAGACAATCTTAGATGACCTTCTAAAACCTCAGTTTTCTAGTCTTCAAAATGGAAATAATAATTCTTTTCTCTCTTCAGTCTTCAAGCCATAGAAATTAACTTCTTCATCTATGGCGTTGCAGAAATTGTCCTGGAAGAAGTCCTCAGTGACTGGCTCATGGCCAATCCAAAAAGTTCTGTTTAGTTCTCGCCTTACATGACCCTTCAGTGGCATCCAACTGTGATGGTTAATTTTGTGTGTCAATTTGACTTGGCCATGGGGTACCCAGATATTTGGCTAAATATTATTCTAAGTGTGTCTGGGAGGGCATTTCTGGATGAGATTAACATGTGAATCAGTAGACTGAGTAAAGCAGGTGTTCCTCTAGGCAACTTTAAAGTAAAAGGATGGAAAAAAGATATAGCATGCGAACATTAACCAAAATAAAGTAGAAGTGGCTACGTTAAGATCAGATAAAGTAGACTTCATAGCTAAGAAAATTTCTAGAGGTATGAAGGGACACTATATAATGATAAAAGGGGTTAATCCTCCAAGAAGGTAGAAATCTTAAGTGTGCAAGGAAACAGTGAATTACATAGACGACGGTCATATTGTTGTGTGTCTTGAAGGATGCCTCATCTAAGAAGACAAGAAGAATGAAATGAACAAAGACACTGTGTACAATTGGAGGACTGGAAGATGATACAGGTGAGAGTGGAGATGAAGTAAGATGAAGAGCCAGAGGTGGACCACCTCTCATATCACCCTAAATGCCACTCTAAAGATATCAGCACATATCTGTAGCTGCCAGAGAGTGTGGATGGCCACAGGCTGAACAGTGACATTGAACAAATTCCCTTCCCCCTCTACTTTTTCAATCTACTCTTAAAATGTCAGTTGATAAATTAATCAAGATTGCAGTAAAAGAGTTTGTGCTAGATTTTTCTGTCCTGATCCCCTGTAATTCTGTCTGAGGAGGAGCACTGGGCAACTCAGCTTGTCTGGCATATATTAGATGTTGATGAATATTAGTTAAAATGAACAAAGTGTACTTTTAACACAAGTTGAACTAAAGTCAAGGCCTTTGGGAAAACTTTGGAACACTAATGAAAATATCGTTCTAGATGCTTAATGAAAAATATTTACCCTTAATGAACCTTAAGTGAGCTGCAAATTATTCATATTCAGTTCAGCAACTGGTCGTTATTCAGCTAAGTCTTGATTACATGTAATGTAATTGTTAATGGATAACGCTGCAGTGCTGAGTTTCCCCTCCTCCCCCTGCCTGGACATACTTTTCATAAAAGGACACTTTCCTGTTTGTACAGCAGATGGAGGCTCACATGGGAATTCTTTGTATGCCCTGCAAGCAATCCAAGCATCTGACTTCCATTCTCCACTCACAGCTGGGGCAAGTGCGAGAAGTCAGCAGAAAGTTGGAGGTTTGTTAACAGGGGGTTTATCTTGGCACTAAGTTGCAATTAAATCCAGTGGGTTAAAAGCTTCTGAAGGCATTACCCTCCTTTAAACAGGGGACTTTTAAAGAGTGTTTCCACAATGAACAATATTCATCACCAATGTTATATATGGCTACCTTTTACCCTCAAATAATGTTTTCTTTCCTTGGAAGGGAAAGCAACTTTCCCATCATCATAATTGAATCCAAACATCTGTCACCCACAAAGGCATGGTTTTAGAGGTCAGCTAATGGATGGATATCTGGCTTACAGAGCACCCTGAACCATAGGGTGCCACACATTTACACCCACACCTACATGCACAGGCACATACCCCAAATGCATTACTCCAGAAAACTATACTTTTCAAGATCATTTATTTGAATAAAAGTAGGACAGCAATGAATGTAGCTGGAATAGTCAAAAGAGCAAGGGACTTGGGGATAGCAGACCTTGGTTCTGCCTTCACATCAGCATAACCTCTCTAGCTCTCAATTTCCACACCTGTGAAAAATGTGACTGATGAAGCCACCTCCACCATTTAACTCTTGTAACCCACCAACGACCTTATGTGTTCGTGCATTTGTGCATTGGCATGAAGGTCCCTCCACCAGCTGTGTTCTACTAGAGCCTTGTCATCCTTCAAGGCTCAGCATTTTTGATGTTGCTTCCCCAAGGAAGCCCTCTGTGGATCCCTCAGGTAGAGTGACCAGCTCATTTTTTAGCATCCCAGAAACCTTGTAACTAGTTGCATTATTGTATTCATTGCATTCTATGGCAACCACTTACTCATGTTTTCCAATCTAAACGATTAATCCACAGAGAACAGACCAGGGCTTATTTTTCTCCATTTCCCTGGTGGCAAGCAAAGGATTAGCACAATGTAGGTGCTAAGAAAAGGTTGAAGGAAAGAATAAACAATTGGATGAGTAATTACTTGAATGACACAACACCCTAAAGGCAACATCACATAAAAAAGTCTGTCAGCTGGCCCCCAGGTTCTCCCCCTCCACAATGATAAGAAAGTGGTCTTGCTGAAATCCATTGCTTGTCACATCTCATGCTTTTGGTCCATCACCTTCAGGGTACAGCTCAGACTCCCCATCAAGGTAACCCATGTCATTATGACTGAGGTGCTATCTCTTTCACTGCTCTCCTCCCCTCCCCTGCCATCTGCTATGTTCCAGGGAATACAGTCAAATTTCCTGACATACTATGTTCTCTCATACCTTCAGGTCTATCCCTCTGCCCTACCTCTGTCTTCCCTCTTCACCTATCTAATCCCTACCTGTCTCCAAGGCTCAGATAAACTGACTCTTCCTCCAGAAAGCTTTCCTAGATTCCATAAACTTTCTATTCTCTGCCTGCCAGAATGCCATCCTTCACCTTAACAGGTTTGTCTGTTTGAGGGTCTGTAAGCAACTTGAAGACAGAGGCTGGGCCCTGCTCACCTCTGTACACCCAGGGCCTGACACTGTGCCTGGCCCTAAATGACCCCTCAGTTAACATTCCTGCCATGAATGGGTGGGTAGATGAATAATGTGTCAGCCTGGTCAGTAGAAAGTCAGATCTAGACTTTCAAGCACAAAGCATTTGGAGTGTTATGTGCTCACCATCCCATCAGCTAGAGGGTTTGTCTTGACCTTCAAAAGTTTTCTTCTTCTTGACCTTGACCAGTTTCCGAGAAAAGTTTTTTAAAATCCCCCACTATAGCCATTAGTTTTTCAATTTCTCATTGTAATTCATCGTGTGTGTGTGTGTGTGTGTACCTACACATGTGCATTTGAATATTTATAAATATATATTCAGTTAATAGATATTGAATCAATGCTGTTAGGTATCTACAAGTTTATTATTACCTTAACCCCTTGATAAAGTCTGAATTTGCCCAGATTATCTTGTTTTACCTCTTACTTCCCTTCCTTCCACACCCCTTCACACACTTATTTTCAACCTTTCTGTGTTGTTTAGTTTTAGGTAAATCTTTTGTGGGCAGCTTATGCTATAATTTTTAAAAATCCAATTTAATTATCTGTGTTTTCTAGTTGAAGAGTTTAATTCATTTACATTCATTACTATTACTATTTTTTACTTCTTTTTGTCATTTAATGTTATGTTCCATTTATTAGGCTTATTTTTGCTACCTTGTTTTCCCCTTTCCTGCTTTTTGTTGGATTAGTAGTGCTTTCTTTCTTCCTATTACCCACTTAGCTGCTTTGGAAATTAGAGATCCTATTACTGTTATGGGAGTGTCCTCTAGAAATTTTACCTTACAAAATCACACTTATGTTTTTCTAGAAATGTCTAAAATTATTCAGTATCTTTATTTTCATCCCAAATAAGATACTGCTTTAGCATGCCTCCAGTGCCCTCCAAACACCCCTGCCCCATCACCTTCCATAGTTTTAGTTCCATATTTACTTTTTCTATCAAGAGTGAATGGTATCTATCAACAGTTTGCCCATTATTTTGATTATCATTTCTTCTTGTAGCCCATTCTTCTCTGGATTTATTTTCCTCCTTGTTGAACTCATCCTTTAGTAGTTCTTTCAGTGAGGGTACATAAGGGATAAACTATCTTAATCTCATATGTCAGAAATGTCTTTATTTCAAATACTCTGTAGTGAGAGTTAACAAGGCACAGAATTCTAGGCTGACAGTTTCTTTGAAGATAATGCTGTATTATCTTCTTGCCTCTATTGTGGATGATTGGAAGTCAGCCGTCAATCTGGGCATGCTGCCTTTGTAGACAATCTCTTTGCAGACTTTAAGATTTCACCTTTATCTTTGATGTTTTTTTTTGTTGCAATGTATATTAAGATATAGATTTATTTCCATTTATTTTAGTATGTGCTTTCAATGTGAAGTTCCCATCCTTTGTTAACTCTTGAAAATTCTTATCTGTTATCACTCCAAACATTGCCCCTTCTCCTTTCCCTCTACTCCTTACTTCTGGAGCTTGCATTAGAAGAATGATGGAGATTTTCAATGCCCTTCCGTATAGCTTAACTTCTCTTTCAAATATCCACGTTTGCTACTACATTTTTTTTTCTTTTTATGGAGCTCAGACACAGAGCTCTGATGTCTCTTCCTTTTCTTGTACAAACATCAGTTGTAATGGATTAGGGCCCCATTCTTATGACCTCCTTAAAGATCCTGTCTCTAAACACAGTCAGATTGGAGGTTTGGGCTACAACATATGGATTTGGGGGGACACAATTCAGTCCATAGCAGTCCTGCTAAGACCTGTGTCAGAACCAAACAGAAACAAGTAGTGCAGCAAATGGAGACTTGTGCATTTGGTACTTCTCCTCTTTTAGTCAATGGTCAACAACAAGAGTACAGTGATGAATTTTCTGATGCAGAGCTCACAGACTCTGTCTCGTGTGAATATTCCATCATCCTCATGAATCTCTATTATGTGTTATGAGTGTATGGGGGGAGGTTGTCCAGTGAGGCTGAACTTTAGATTATTTTAGTGAGGTTCACTGTTGGTTATTAGCAGAGACACTGCATTATCTCAGGGCCAACACTCTTTGTTCTTGGTTACTGGTTGGTAGTGAGTAAGTGCCTTCTGCTTATGTTTATTGTTTTGCATTGAGAAGGTCATTCTTCTCAATATTATTCATGGTTTCTGGAAGAAGAAAAGATCCTAGGTCTCCCTTTTTGAGGTTTAATATTAGAGAGTGGATTGAGGGGGACCCTACTGGTTGAGCCGATAGGAAAAGACAAAGAGTCCCTAACAGGGGATGAACTGTGAGGGCAGAGAGGGTGGGACTGGTCACCCTGGCCCAACATAGGCCCTAGGTGGCCATGAGAGGACATGGCTGAGGCTGGACATCCTTCCTGTCAGGTCCACTTGGGCATGTCTTGGGAACATGTGTGGGTGTGCGTGTGATTGTGGGTGTCATGTGCACCTGTGTGTAGGTAAGTCAAAGCAGCGACCTACTTGAGTAACTCAACATGAGGAGTCCAGGTCCACTGAACCTGGATCCACTAATGCTGAGAATATGAGAGAAACCCTCCCTGCCTCCTGCCCTAACCTAGTGCTCCGTGCACCCAGATCACCAGACATAAGTTTCTGCATCTGACAAGGATCTCCGAAATCTGAGCAAGAGCAATGCTCAGAAGAGAGTATTACAGCAGACTGGGGGAAGGTATACTTCAGAAGAGAGTATTACAGCAGATTGCAGGCTGGGCCAGCCTCCCTGGGTTCTTAGGACGAATAACCTGATCCCAGGAGGAAGGAAGTTTCTTGGGACGGGGGAGAGGAGGACAAACACAAGCAATTTTAACATGTAAATATTAGAAGCAGTAAGACTTCATTTTGTACACCAAGCTTATGAATTGCCTCCATTATTTTGAAGTCAAGGAAACCATGGCAGATGACTGACAGGAGAAGATGGCGGAGGAGTAGGACGCGGAGATTACCTTCCTCCCCACAGATACGTCAGAAATACATCTACACGTGGAACAACTCCTACAGAACACCTACTGAACACTGGCAGAAGACCTCAGACCTCCCAAAAGGCAAGAAACTCCCCCACATACCTGGGTAGGGCAAAAGAAAAAAGAATAAACAGAGACAAAAGGATAGGGACGGGACCTGCACCTCTGGGAGGGAGCCGTGAAGGAGGAAAGGTTTCCACACGCTAGGAAGCCCCTTCGAGGACGGAGACTGCGGGTGATGGAGGAGGGGGAGCTTCGGAGTCGCAGAGGAGAGCGCAGCCACAGGGGTGCGGAGGGCAAAGCGGAGAGATTCCCGCACAGAGGATCGGTGCCGACCGGCACTCACCAGCCCGAGAGGCTTGTCTGCTCGGCCGCCGGGACGGGCGGGACTGGGAGCTGAGGCTCGGGCTTCGGTGATCGAGGGGAGAGGACTGGGGCTGGCGGCGTGAACACAGCCTGAAGGGGTTAGTGCACCACGGCTAGCCGGGAGGGAGTCCGGGAAAAAGTCTGGAGCTGCCGAAGAGGCAAGAGACTTTTTCTTCCCTCTTTGTTTCCTGGTGCGCGAGGAGAGGGGATTAAGAGTGCCGCCAAAAGGAGCTCCAGAGACGGGCGTGAGCCGCGGCTATCAGCGGGGACCCCAGAGACGGGCATGAGACACTAAGGCTGCTGCTGCCGTCACCAAGAAGCCTGTGTGCGAGCACAGGTCACTATCCCCACCTCCCCTCCCGGGAGCCTGTGCAACCCGCCACTGCCAGGGTCCCGGGATCCAGGGACAACTTCCCTGGGAGAGCACACGGTGCGCCTCAGGCTGGTGCAACGACCCGCTGGCCTCTGCCGCCGCAGGCTCGCCCCGCATCCGTACCCCTCCCTCCCCCCGGCCTGAGTGAGCCAGGCCCCCGAATTAGCGGCTCCTTTGACCCCGTCCTGTCTGAGTGAAGAACAGACGCCCTCTGGCGATCTACATGCAGAGGCGGGGCCACATCCAAAGCTGAGACCCGGGAGCTGTGCGAAAAAAGAAGAGAAAGGGAAATCTCTCCCAGCAGCCTCAGGAGCATCGGATTAAATCAACACAATCAACTTGACGTACCCTGCATTTGTGGAATACCTGAATAGACAACGAATCATCCCAAATTGAGGAGGTGGACTTTGGGACCAAGATAAATTATTTTTTCCCCTTTTCCTATTTTTGTGAGTGTGTATGTGTATGCTTCTGTGTGAGATTTTGTCTGTATAGCTTTGCTTTCACCATTTGTCCTAGGGTTCTGTCCATCCGTTTTGTTTTGTTTTGTTTTGTTTTTTTACTTTAAAACTTTTTTCTTAATAATAATTTTTTATTTTGATAACTTTATTTTATTTTATCTTACTTTATTTTATTTTATCCTCTTTCTTTCTATTTTTTCTCCCTTTTATTCTGAGCTGTGTGGAAGACAGTCTCTTTGTGCTCCAGCCAGGCGTCAGGGCTGTGCCACTGAGGTGGGAGAGCCAACTTCAGGACACTGGTCCACAAGACACCTCCCAGCTCCACATAATATCAAATGGCGAAAATCTCCCAGAGATCTCCATCTCAACACCAAGACGTAGCTTCACTCAACGACCAGCAAGCTACAGTGCGGGACACCCTATGCCAAACAACTAACAAGACAGGAACACAGCCCCATCCATTAGCAGAGAGGCTGCCTAAAATCATAATAAGGCCACAGATATCCCGAAACACACCACCAGATGTGGACCTGCCCACCAGAAAGACAAGATCCAGCCTCATCCACCAGAACACAGGCACTATTCCCCTCCACCAGGAAGCCTACACAACCCACTGAACCAAACTTAGCCACTGGGGACTGACACCAAAAACAGCGGGAACTATGAACCTGCAGCCTGCAAAAAGGAGACACCAAACACAGTAAGATAAGCAAAATGAAAAGACAAAAAAACACACAGCAGTTGAAGGAGCAAGGTAAAAACCCACCAGAACTAATAAATGAAGAGGAAATAGGCAGTCTACCTGAAAAAGAATTCAGAATAATGATAGTAAAGATGATCCAAAATCTTGGAAATAGAATAGAGAAAATGCAAGAAATATTTAACAAGGATCTAGAAGAACTAAAGAGGAAACAAGCAACGATGAACAACACAATAAATGAAATTAAAAATACTCTAGAAGGGATCAATAGCAGAATAACTGAGGCAGAAGAACGGATAAGTGACCTGGAAGATGAAATAGTGGAAATAACTACTGCAGAGCAGAATAAAGAAAAAAGAATGAAAAGAATTGAGGACAGTCTCAGAGACCTCTGGGACAAGATGAAAGGCACCAACATTCGAATTATAGGGGTCCCAGAAGAAGAAGAGAAAAAGTAAGGGACTGAGAAAATATTGGAAGAGATTATAGTTGAAAACTTCCCTAATATGGGAAAGGAAATAGTTAATCAAGTCCAGGAAGCACAGAGAGTCTCATACAGGATAAATCCAAGGAGAAACACACCAAAACACATATTAATCAAACTATCAAAAATTATATACAAAGAAAACATATTAAAAGCAGCAAGGGAAAAACAACAAATGACACACAAGGATATCCCCATAAGGTTAACAGCTGATCTTTCAGCAGAAACTCTGCAAGCCAGAAGGGACTGGCAGGACATATTTAAAGTGATGAAGGAGAAAAACCTACAACCAAGATTACTCTACCCAGCAAAGATCTCATTCAGATTTGATGGAGAAATTAAAACGTTTACAGACAAGCAAAAGCTGAGAGAGTTCAGCACCACCAAACCAGCTTTACAAAAAATGCTAAAGGAACTTCTCTAGGCAAGAAATACAAGAGAAGGAAAAGACCTACAATAACAAACCCAAAACAATTAAGAAAATGGGAATAGGAACATACATATCGATAATTACCTTAAATGGAAATGGATTAAATGCTCCCACCAAAAGACACAGGCTGGCTGATGGGATACAAAAACAAGACCCGTATATATATATATGCTGTCTACAAGAGACCCACTTCAGACCTAGGGACACATATAGACTGAAAGTGAGGGGATGGAAAAAGATATTCCATGCAAATGGAAATCAGAAGAAAGCTGGAGTAACAATTCTCATATCAGGCAAAATCAACGTTAAAATAAAGACTATTACTATAGACAAAGAAGGACACTACATAATGATCAAGGGATCGATCCAAGAAGAAGTTATAACAATTGTAAATATTTATGCACCCAACATAGGAGCACCTCAATACATAAGGCAAATACTAACAGCCATAAAAGGAGAAATCGACAGTAACACAATCATATTAGGGAACTTTAACACCCCACTTTCACCAATGGACAGATCATCCAAAATGAAAAGAAATAAGGAAACACAAGCTTTAAATGATACATTAAACAAGATGGACTTAATTGATATTTATAGGACATTGCATCCAAAAACAACAGAATACACATTTTTCTCAAGTGCTCATGGAACATTCTCCAGGATAGATCATATCTTGGGTCACAAATCAAGCCTTGGTACATTTAAGAAAATTGAAATTGTATCAAGTATCTTTTCCAACCACAATGCTATGAGACTAGATATCAATTACAGGAAAAGAGCTGTAAAAAATACAAACACATGGAGGCTAAACAATACACTATGTAATAATGAAGTGATCACTGAAGAAATCAAAAAATACCTGGTAACAAATGACAATGGAGACACAATGACCCAAAACCTATGGGATGCAGCAAAAGCAGTTCTAAGAGGGAAATTTATAGCGATACAATCCTACCTTAAGAAACAGGAAACATGTCAAATAAACAACCTAATCTTGCACCTAAAGCAATTAGAGAAAGAAGAACAAAAAACCCCCAAAGTTAGCAGAAGGAAAGAAATCATAAAGATCAGATCAGAAATAAATGAAAAAGAAATGAAGGAAACAATAGCAAAGATCAATAAAACTAAAAGCTGGTTCTTTGAGAAGATAAACAAAATTAATAAACCATTAGCCAGACTCATCAAGAAAAAAAGGGAGAAGACTCAAATCAATAGAATTAGAAATGAAAAAGGAGAAGTAACAACTAACACTGCAGAAATACAAAGGATCATGAGAGATTACTACAAGCGACTCTATGCCAATAAAATGGACAACCTGGAAGAAATGGACAAATTCTTAGAAATGCACAACCTGCCAAGACTGAATCAGGAAGAAATAGAAAATATGAACAGACCAGCCACAAGCAGTGAAATTCAAACTGTGATTAAAAATCTTCCAACAAACAAAAGCCCAGGACCAGATGACTTCACAGGTGAATTCTATCAAGCATTTAGAGAAGAGCTAACACCTATCCTTCTCAAACACTCCCAAAATATAGCAGAGGGAGGAACACTCCCAAACTCAATCTACGAGGCCACCATCACCCTGACACCAAAACCAGACAAAGATGTCACAAAGAAAGAAAACTACAGGCCAACATCACTGATGAACATGGATGCAAAAATCCTCAACAAAATAATAGCAAACAGAACCCAACAACACATTAAGAGGATCATACACCATGATCAAGTGGGGCTTATTCCAGGAATGAAAGGATTCTTCAATATATGCAAATCAATCAACATGATACACCATATTAACAAATTGAAAGAGAAAAACCATATGATCATCTCAATAGATGCAGAGAAAGCTTTCGACAAAATTCAACACCAATTATGATAAAAACCCTCCAGAAAGTAGGCATAGAGGGAACTTGCCTCAACATAATAAAGGCCATATATGACAAGCCCACAGCCAATATCATCCTCAATGGTGAAAAACTGAAACCATTCCCACTAAGATCAGGAACAAGACAAGGCTGCCCACTCTCACCAATCTTATTCAACATATTTTTGGAATTTTTAGCCACATCAATCAGAGAAGAAAAAGAAATAAAAGGAATCCAAATCAGAAAAGAAGAAGTAAAGCTGTCACTGTTTGCAGATGACATGATACTATACATAGAGAATCCTAAAGATGCTACCAGAAAACTACTAGATCTAATCAATGAATTTGGTAAAGTAGCAGGATACAAAATTAATGCACAGAAATCTCTGTCATTCTTATACACTAGTGATGAAAAATCTGAAAGTGAAATTAAGAAAACACTCCCATGTACCACCGCAACAAAAAGAATAAAATATCTAGGAATAAACCTACCTAAGGAGACAAAAGACCTGTATGCAGAAAATTATAAGACACTGATGAAAGAAATTAAAAATGATACAAATAGATGGAGAGATATACCATGTTCTTGGACTGGAAGAATCAACATTGTGAAAATGACTCTACTACCCAAAGCAATCTACAGATTCAATGCAATCCCTATCAAACTACCACTGGCATTTTTCACAGAATTAGAACAAAAAATTTCACAATTTGTATGGAAACACGAAAGACCCTAAATAGCCAAGCAATCTTGAGAACGAAAAATGGAGCTGGAGGAATCAGGCTCAATGACTTCAGACTATACTACAAAGCTACAGTAATCAAGACAGTATGGTACTGGCTCAAAAACAGAAATATAGATCAATGGAACAGGATAGAAAGCCCAGAGATAAACCCATGCACATATGGTCTTTGATAAAGGAGGCACAAATATACAGTGGAAAAAAGACAGCCTCTTCAATAAGTGGTGCTGGGAAAACTGGACAGGTACATGTAACAGTATGAAATTAGAACACCCCTAACACCATACACAAACATAGACTCAAAATGGATTAAAGACCTAAATGTAAGACCAGACACTATCAGAGTCTTAGAGGAAAACAGGCAGAATACTCTATGACATAAATCACAGCAAGATCCTTTTTGACCCACCTCCTAGAGAAATGGAAATAAAGACAAAAATAAACAAATGGGACCTGATGAAACTTAAAAGCTTTTGCACAGCAAAGGAAACCATAAACAAGACCAAAAGACAGCCCTCAGAATGGGAGAAAATATTTGCAAATGAAGCAACTGACAAAGGATTAATCTCCAAAATTTATAAGCAGCTCATGCAGCTCAATAGCAAAAAAACAAACAACCCAATCCAAAAATGGGCAGAAGATCTAAATAGACATTTGTCCAAAGAAGATATACAGATTGCCAACAAACACATGAAAGAATGCTCAACATCATTAATCATTAGAGAAATGCAAATCAAAACTACAATGAGATATCATCTCACACCAGTGAGAATGGCCATCATCAAAAAATCTTCAACAATAAATGCTGGAGAGGGTGTGGAGAAAAGGGAACACTCTTGCACTGTTGCTGGGAATGTAAATTGATACAGCCACTATGGAGAACAGTATGGAGGTTCCTTAAAAAACTAAAAATAGAACTACCATACGACCCAGCAATCCCACTAATGGGCATATACCCTGAGAAAACCATAATTCAAAAAGAGTCATGTACCAAAATGTTCATTGCAGCTCTATTTACAATAGCCAGGACATGGAAGCAAACTTAGTATCCATCTGCAGATGAATGGATAAAGAAGATGTGGTACATATCTACAATGGAATATTACTCAGCCATAAAAAGAAACGAAATTTAGTTACTTGTAGTGAGGTGGATGGACCTAGAGTCTGTCATACAGAGTGAAGTAAGTCAGAAAGAGAAAAACAAATACAGTATGCTAACACATATATATGGAATCTAAGAAAAAAAAAAAGGTCATGAAGAACCTAGGGGTAAGACGGGAATAAAGACACAAACCTACTAAAGCATGGACTTGAGGATATGGGGAGGGGGAAGGGTAAGCTGTGACAAAGTGAGAGAGTGGCATGGACATATATACACTACCAAACGTAAAATAGATAGCTAGTGGGAAGTAGCTGCATAGCACACGGAGATCAGCTAGGTGGTCTGTGACCACCTAGAGGGGTGGGATAGGGAGGGTGGGAGGGAGGGAGATGCAAGAGGGAAGAGATATGGGAACATATGTATATGTATAACTGATTCACTTTGTTATAAAGCAGAAACTAACACACCATTGTAAAGCAATTATACTCCAATAAAGATGTTAAGAAAAGGAAACCATGGCAAAAATATTTATTTATGGATTGAATGCATGCTTATTTAGCACCTACTTTGTGCCAAAACCAGAATTAGGTTTTGGGAACACAGAGAATCAACACTGACTCACCTGCAAGCAGCCCCTGGTCAGAGAGGAAACACCTCAATCACCCTTGCTGATGCTATGTAATGTGTGTAGAGTGATAATGCCTGGATTGATTGGAAGGAAGGCTTCCCGGGGGAGGTGTCCTCTGGGCAGTGCACTGAGGAGTGAATGAGAGCTCGTCAGGAGAAGAATGAAGTGTCAGGTGGTGGCCAGCTGTCTTTATTCCACATCTGTGAATGTAAGAGTCTTCCATCCAGTGGGTGGGGCTGAGCCCATCTGTGACCACAGATGGTTCCAGGGAGGAGCTGGCGGTCACCCACACTAACTGATGTGAACTCTGCAGTTGGGGATGTCTGGGGGTGTGTGCAGCATGCTCCAGCATCGGAATTCTCCGTCCTGCACTTGGCATGTTCCCCTGACATGGGAACATTCCCCTTGCATCTGGCCAAACTGGAGCTGGTGCTGGAGACACAGAGACCTCCCCAGCCTGGCGGGCCCCTCTGCCCAAGTGGAATGCTCCCCAGGAGGAGCCCCATCAGCAACTCCTGCCTTCATCTGCTTTTCATCATTCTCCCTCCTCGTGTTAACAAAACATTTTCGTATTCGCCAACTGCTTGATGCTGGGTCAGGAAGCTCACCCTCATGTGGGAAGCCCAAAGGGTGAAGCTCCTTGACCAGGCACTTATGTAAATCACAGTTTATTTAGGTTTAGGGGTGTGGTCCCAGTGCTGGCAAGCCCTGCACCATGCTTCAGATTCCCAGGGCAATCTGGTTCGTATCAGCTGAGCAGTCCCCAGGCCCCAGCTGGATGCAGAATGCTCTCTGGCAGAGGTCTGAGTTCTAACAAGGCTCTGTTTGTCTGCAGATCACATTTTGGTACCTGCTAACAGAATCAGGGTGCATCCGGGATCATTCATCCCACAGTTTCTTAAGTTGCTGTCAATAGGACTTTGGCTAAACTTCTTCCTCATCTCTCCAAATAAGTTACGGAAAGAGCAGCTTTCTGGGTCATCAGGCATGTCAGCAATCAAGTGACAGCCCTCAGGAGGTCCTACAACCCGACTGAGGGTATTGCTGGTGAGTTGGTGTTGTTTGAAGCCAGGATCTCAAAAGCAAAAACATTAGGACGCCTTGGAAAGGGAGGAATTCAGCCATCACCTCTCCACTGTGGAGTTAGTACACCCTAAGGTTTTTATTTTTTTTATTTTTATTTTATTTTTTTAAATTTTTTGCTTTATAACAAATTTAATCAGTTATACATATACATATGTTCCCATATCCCCTCCCTTTTGCGTCTCCCTCGCACCCTCCCTATCCCACCCCTTCAGGCGGTCACAAAGCACCGAGCTGATCTCCCTGTGCTATGCGGCTGCTTCCCACTAGCTATCTACCTTATGTTTGGTAGTGTATATATGTCCATGCCGCTCTTTCACTTTGTCACAGCTTACCCTTCCCCCTCCCCATATCCTCAAGTCCATTCTCTAGTAGGTCTGTGTCTTTATTCCTGTCTTACCCCTATGTTCTTCATGACATTTTTTTTTCTTAAATTCCATATATATGTGTCCCCATACAGTATTTGTCTTTCTCTTTCTGACTTACTTCACTCTGTATGACAGACTCTAGGTCCATCCACCTCATTACAAATAGCTCAATTTCATTTCTTTTTATGGCTGAGTAATATTCCATTGTATATATGTGCCAAATCTTCTTTACCCATTCATCTGATGATGGACACTTAGGTTGTTTCCATCTCCGGGCTATTGTAAATAGGGCTGCTATGAACATTTTGGTACATGTCTCTTTTTGAATTATGGTTTTCTCAGGGTATATGTCCAGTAGGGGGATTGCTGGGTCATATGGTAGTTCTATTTGTAGTTTTTTAAGGAACCTCCATACCGTTCTCCATAGTGGCTGTACCAATTCACATTCCCACCAGCAGTGCAAGAGTGTTCCTTTTTTTCCACACCCTCTCCAGCATTTATTGTTTCTAGATTTTTTGATGATGGCCATTCTGACTGGTGTGAGATGATATCTCATTGTAGTTTTGATTTGCATTTCTCTAATGAGCAAAGATGTTGAGCATCCTTTCATGTGTTTGTTGGCAGTCTGTATATCTTCTTTGGACAAATGTCTATTTAGGTCTTCTGCCCATTTTTGGATTGGGTTGTTTGTTTTTTTGCTATTGAGCTGCATGAGCTGCTTATAAATTTTGGAGATTAATCCTTTGTCAGTTGCTTCATTTACAAATATTTTCTCCCATTCTGAGGGTTGTCTTTTGGTCTTGTTTATGGCTTCCTTTGCTGTGCAAAAGCTTTTAAGTTTCATTAGGTCCCATGTGTTTATTTTTGTCTTTATTTCCATTTCTCTAGGAGGTGGGTCAAAAAGGATCTTGCTGTGATTTATGTCATAGAGTGTTCTGCCTATGTTTTCCTCTAAGAGTTTGATAGTGTCTGGCCTTACATTTAGGTCTTTAATCCATTTTGAGCTTATTTTTGTGTATGGTGTTAGGGAGTGATCTAATCTCATACTTTTACATGTCCCTATCCAGTTTTCCCAGCACCACTTATTGAAGAGACTGTCCTTTCTCCACTGTACATTCCTGCCTCCTTTATCAAAGATAAGGTGACCATATGTGCATGGGTTTATCTCTGGGCTTTCTATCCTGTTCCATTGATCTATCTTTCTGTTTTTGTGCCAGTATCATACTGTCTTGATTACTGTAGCTTTGTAGTATAGTCTGAAGTCAGGGAGCCTGATTCCTCCAGCTCCATTTTTCGTTCTCAAGATTGCTTTGGCTATTCGGGGTCTTTTGTGTTTCCATACAAATTGTGAAATTTTTTGCTCTAGTTCTGTGAAAAATGCCAGTGGTAGTTTGATAGGGATTGCATTGAATCTGTAGATTGCTTTGGGTAGTAGAGTCATTTTCACAATGTTGATTCTTCCAATCCAAGAACATGGTACATCTCTCCATCTATTTGTATCATCTTTAATTTCTTTCATCAGTGTCTTATAATTTTCTGCATACAGGTCTTTTGTCTCCTTAGGTAGGTTTATTCCTAGATATTTTATTCTTTTTGTTGCAATGGTAAATGGGAGTGTTTTCTTGATTTCACTTTCAGATTTTTCATCATTAGTATATAGGAATGCCAGAGATTTCTGTGCATTAATTTTGTATCCTGCTACTTTACCAAATTCATTGATTAGCTCTATTAGTTTTCTGGTAGCATCTTTAGGATTCTCTATGTATAGTATCATGTCATCTGCAAACAGTGACAGCTTTACTTCTTCTTTTCCAATTTGGATTCCTTTTATTTCCTTTTCTTCTCTGATTGCTGTGGCTAAAACTTCCAAAACTATGTTGAATAAGAGTGGTGAGAGTGGGCAACCTTGTCTTGTTCCTGATCTTAGTGGAAATGGTTTCAGTTTTTCACCATTGAGGACGATGCTGGCTGTGGGTTTGTCATATATGGCCTTTATTATGTTGAGGAAAGTTCCCTCTATGCCTACTTTCTGCAGGGTTTTTATCATAAATGGGTGTTGAATTTTGTCGAAAGCTTTCTCTGCATCTATTGAGATGATCATATGGTTTTTCTCCTTCTATTTGTTAATATGGTGTATCACGTTGATTGATTTGCGTATACTGAAGAATCCTTGCATTCCTGGAATAAACCCCACTTGATCATGGTGTATGATCCTTTTAATGTGCTGTTGGATTCTTTTGCTAGTATTTTGTTGAGGATTTTTGCATCTATGTTCATCAGTGATATTGGCCTGTAGTTTTCTTTCTTTGTGACATCCTTGTCTGGTTTTGGTATCAAGGTGATGGTGGCCTCGTAGAATGAGTTTGGGAGTGTTCCTCCCTCTGCTATATTTTGGAAGAGTTTCAGAAGGATAGGTGTTAGCTCTTCTCTAAATGCTTGATAGAATTCACCTGTGAAGCCATCTGGTCCTGGGCTTTTGTTTGTTGGAAGATTTTTTATCACAGTTTCAATTTCAGTGCTTGTGATTGGTCTGTTCATATCTTCCATTTCTTCCTGATTCAGTCTTGGCAGGTTGTGCATTTCTAAGAATTTGTCCATTTCTTCCAGGTTGTCCATTTTATTGGCATAGAGTTGCTTGTAGTAATCTCTCATGATCTTTTGTATTTCTGCAGTGTCAGTTGTTACCTCTCCTTTTTCATTTCTAATTCTATTGATTTGAGTCTTCTCCCTTTTTTTCTTGACGAGTCTGGCTAATGGTTTATCAATTTTGTTTATCTTCTCAAAGAACCAGCTTTTAGTTTTATTGATCTTTGCTATCGTTTCCTTCATTTCTTTTTCATTTATTTCTGATCTGATTTTTATGATTTCTTTCCTTCTGCTAACTTTGGGGTGTTTTTGTTCTTCTTTCTCTAATTGCTTTAGGTGCAAGGTTAGGTTGTTTATTCGAGATGTTTCCTGTTTCTTAAGGTGGGATTGTATTGCTATAAACTTCCCTCTTAGAACGGGTTTTGCTGCATCCCATAGGTTTTGGGTCGTCGTGTCTCCATTGTCATTTGTTTCTAGGTATTTTTTAATTTCCCCTTTGATTTCTTCAGTGATCACTTTGTTATTAAGTAGTGTATTGTTTAGCCTCCATGTGTTTGTATTTTTTACAGCTCTTTTCCTGTAATTGATATCTAGTCTCATAGCATTGTGGTCGGAAAAGACACTTGATACAATTTCAATTTTCTTAAATGTACCAAGGCTTGATTTGTGACCCAAGATATGATCTATCCTGGAGAATGTTCCATGAGCAGTTGAGAAAAATGTGTATTCTGTTGTTTTTGGATGCAATGTCCTATAAATATCAATTAAGTCCATCTTGTTTAATGTAGCATTTAAAGCTTGTGTTTCCTTATTTATTTTCATTTTGGATGATCTGTCCATTGGTGAAAGTGGGGTGTTAAAGTTCCCTACTATGATTGTGTTACTGTCGATTTCTCCTTTTATGGCTGTTAGTGTTTGCCTTATGTATTGAGGTGCTCCTATGTTGGGTGCATAAATATTTACAATTGTTATATCTTCTTGGATCGATCCCTTGATCATTATGTAGTGTCCTTCTTTGTCTCTTCTAGTAGTCTTTATTTTAAAGTCTATTTTGTCTGATATGAGAATTGCTACTCCAGCTTTCTTTTGGTTCCCATTTGCATGGAATATCTTTTTCCATCCCCTTACTTTCAGTCTGTATGTGTCTCTAGGTCTGAAGTGGGTCTCTTGTAGACAGCATATATATGGGTCTTGTTTTTGTATCCATTCAGCCAATCTGTGTCTTTTGGTGGGAGCATTTAGTCCATTTACATTTAAGGTAATTATCGATATGTATGTTCCTCTTCCCATTTTCTTAATTGTTTTGGGTTCGTTATTGTAGGTCTTTTCCTTCTGTTGTGTTTCTTGCCTAGAGAAGTTCCTTTAGCATTTGTTGTAAAGCTGGTTTGGTGTTGCTGAACTCTCTCAGCTTTTGCTTGTCTGTAAACCTTTTAATTTCTCCATCAAATCTGAATGAGATCCTTGCTGGGTAGAGTAATCTTGGTTGCAGGTTTTTCTCCTTCATCACTTTAATTATGTCCTGCCACTCCCTTCTGGCTTGTAGAGTTTCTGCTGAGAGATCAGCTGTTATCCTGATGGGGATTCCCTTGTGTGTTATTTGTTGTTTTTGCCTTGCTGCTTTTAATATGGTTTGTGTTTAATTTTTGACAGTTTGATTAATATGTGTCTTGGCGTATTTCTCCTTGGATTTATTCTGTATGGGACTCTCTGTGCCTCCTGGACTTGATTAACTATTTCCTTTCCCATATTAGGGAAGTTTTCAACTATAATCTCTTCAAATATTTTCTCAGTCCCTTTCTTTTTCTCTTCTTCTTCTGGAACCCCTATAATTCGAATGTTGGTGCGTTTAATGTTGTCCCAGAGGTCTCTGAGACTGTCCTCTGTTCTTTTCATTCCTTTTTCTTTATTTTGCTCTGCAGCAGTTATTTCCACTCTTTTATCTTCCACCTCACTTATCCGTTCTTCTGCCTCAGTTATTCTGCTATTGATCCCATCTAGAGTATTTTTTATTTCATTTATTGTGTTTTTAATCGATGCTTGATTCATCTTTAGTTCTTCTAGGTCCTTGTTAACTGTTTCTTGCATTTTGTCTATTCTATTTCCAAGATTTTGGATCTGGGAAATAGAATCTTGGATCATCTTTACCATCATTATTCTGAATTCTTTTTCAGGTAGACTGCCTATTACGTCTTCATTTGTTAGGTCTGGTGGGTTTTTATCTTGCTCCTTCTCCTGCTGTGTGTTTTTCTGTCTTCTCATTTTGCTTATGTTACTGTGTTTGGGGTCTCCTTTTTGCAGGCTGCAGGTTCGTAGTTCCCGTTGTTTTTGGTGTCTGTCCCCAGTGGCTAAGGTTGGTTTAGTGGGTTGTGTAGGCTTCCTGGTGGAGGGGACTAGTGCCTGTGTTCTGGTGGGTGAGGTTGGATCTTGTTTTTCTGGTGGGCAGGTCCACGTCTGGTGGTGTGTTTTGGGGTGTCTGCGGACTTTTTATGATTCTAGGCCACCTCTCTGCTAATGGGTGGCGTTGTGTTCCTGTCTTGCTAGTTGTTTGGCATAGGGTGTCCAGCACTGTAGCTTGCTGGTCGTTGACTGAAGCTGAGTGCTGGTGTTGAGATGGAGATCTCTGGAAGATTTTTGCCATTTGATATTATGTGGAGCTGGGAGGTCTCTTGTGGACCAGTGTCCTGAAGTTGGCTCTCCCACCTCAGAGGCACAGTACTGACTCCTGGCTCCTCAATTTGGGATGATTTGTTGTCCATTCATGTATTCCACAGATGCAGGGTACATCATGTTGATTGTGGAGCTTTAATCCGCTGCTTCTGAGGCTGCTGGGAGAGGTTTCCCTTTCTCTTCCTTGTTCTCACAGCTCCCGGGTCTCAGCTTCGGATTTGGCCCCGCCTCTGCGTGTAGGTCGCCGGAGGGCGTCTGTTCTTCGCTCAGACAGGACAGGGTTAAAGGAGCAGCCTCTTCGGGGACTCTGGCTCACTCAGGCCGGGCGGGAGGGAGGGGCACGGAGTGCGGGGCGAGCCTGCAGCGGCAGAGGTTGGCGTGACGTTGCACCAGCCCGAGGCGCGCCGTGCGTTCTCCCAGGGGAGCCGCCCCTGGATCCCGGGACCCCGGCAGTGGCGGGCTACACAGTCTCCCGGAAGGGCGGTGTGGACAGTGACCTGCGCTCGCACACAGGCTTCTTGGCGGTGGCAGCAGCAGCCCCAGCGTCCCACGCCCGTCTCTGGGCTCCGCGCTTTCAGCCGCGACTCGCGCCCGTCTGTGGAGCTCCTTTAAGCAGCGCTCTTAATCCCCTCTCCTCGCGCACCAGGAAACCAAGAGGGAAGAAAAAGTCTCTTGCCTCTTCGGCAGCTCCAGAGTTTTCCCGGACTCCCTGCCGGCTAGCTGTGGCACATTAGCCCCCTTCAGGCTGAGTTCTCGCCGCCAGCCCCAGTCCTCTCCCTGCGCTCTGACCGAAGCCCGAGCCTCAGCTTCCAGCGCCGCCGGGGCGAGCAGACAAGTCTCTCGGGCTGGTGAGTGCCGCTCGGCACCGATCCTCTGTGCGGGAATCTCTCCGCTTTGCCCTACCCAGGTATGTGGGGAGTTTCTTGCCTTTTGGGAGGTCTGGGGTCTTCTGCCAGCGTTCGGTAGGTGTTCTGTAGGAGTTGTTCCACGTGTAGCTGTATTTCTGGTGTATCCGTGGGGAGGACGGTGATCTCCGCGTCTTACTCTTCCGCCATCTTACCCGGAAGTCCACCCTAAGGGGTTTTTCAAGAAGCAGAGGCACATGTACAGAAGTGCACAGGAAAACAGGTGACTGTCCTTTCCCTTGGTCGTGACAATGGCAGGGATGCTCAGGCACCTGGGAGAGCATATGGATATATGATGGCAGTGTTCTAGGCCTTCCATGTTGTTTGTATGTTTTGGGAATTTATAGTGCTGATTCCCAGCATCCAGATTCTCACCATGGACGGGAGTGGGTTTTCAATGATTGCATATACTTCCCTGGCACAGATATCTAGCAGAAAATGGGTCCAGCCAGGTGGAATGCAGGGAGTGGAATGCCCTGGCTGTCAACCTTCCTTCTGAGCTCTGACGCAAAGTGAGGACAGCAGGAGAAGCAGCCTGGAGAAAGGTCCCCTGTGCAGGTGAGGGTTTGCAGCCTGGCCAGTGCCTAGGGAGGGCAGGAAACCTAGCAAAGAGAGAAGCCCGCTAATACAAAAAGGAGCATGAGAAGCTGGAGAGAGCTGAGACCTTGGGTCAAGTTAAAATTAATAAATACTGAGAGGCAAGAAGAGATGCCAGTAGCAAGTGAGGGGCAGAGGAGTCCAGAAACCCAGGAGAGACGCAGTCAAGTGAGCTGTTGGGTTGCAGCTATTTTTATTAAGCTCAGTTCCTATGGAAGATTACCAAATGGCCCCAGAGATTCCAGCTCCTCCCATCTAGTGTTGAGTCTTTCTTCACCCCCTTGAGCTAGACTTGTCACTTGCTTTGGCCAATGGGATACGTAGCCCATGTGACGCAAGCAGAAACTTGCTTGCCCACTAGGGTTCCCCCTCTCACTGCTCTTGGAACTCCACTGTCATGTGATTACATCTGGGAACCTTTTGGATAATGAGAGACATGGAGTCCAATTCTCCCTTTCCCCCTCTTCCTCCTCTCTTCTTCTTCCTTGACTTTTTACTGTTAAGTTTTGAGAGTACTTTATATATTCTAGATACTAGTCCTTTGTTGGATATGTGGTTTGCAAAAATTTCGTCCCAGGCTGTAGCTTATCTTTTCATCCTCTTAAAAGGGTCTTTTGTGGAATAAAAGTTTTTGTATTTGTAAAGTCTAGTTTATCAATTTTTTGATTTATAAATTGTGCTTTTGGTGCTAAGTCTAAGAACTCTTTGTCTAACCCTAGCTCCTGGAGGGTTTCTTGGGTGTTTTTTTTTGTTCTGTTTTTTACATTTAAGTCCATCATGTATTTTGAGTTTGAGTTAATTTTTATAAAGTTATAATACTTAGGTTGAAGTTCTTTTTTCGTTCCTTTCCTTTTCTTTTTCTTTCTTTCTTTTCTTTTTTTTTTTTTTTACAGTTGGGTTGGGGGTGAGTGGGCCATATGAAAGTCCAGTTGCTCCAACACTTTTGTTGAAAAGGCTATCTTTCTTCCACTGAATGTTTTTTGCACTTTTGTCAAAACTCAGATAGGCATATTTTTGTGGAGCTGTTTCTTAGTTTTTTATCCCATTCCACTGATCTATGTGTCTCTCCCTCTGCTGATACCACACAATCTTGATTATCATAAGTATATAGTAAGTGTTAAAATCAGGTAGACTAATTCTTCCCATTTTATTATTCCTTTAAAAATTTGTTTTAGCTATTCAAGATCCTTTACCTTTTCATATAAATTATGGAATAATTTTCGTTATGTCTGCAAAAAAATCTTGCCAGAAATTTGATAAAATGACATTAAACCTGTATGTCAACTTGGGGAGAATTGACATTTTTACTATATAGTTCTTAGCATACAAGTCCTGTACATATTTTATTAGATTCATACCTAAGTATTTCATTTTTCTGAGCAATTATAAATGGTACTGTATTTGGTATATTTATTTAAAAATAGAAGTTTATATTTGCTATTGCATAAATGAAAAACAGGTATCACTTGTCATAAATAGAGAATAATCACAAAAATAGTCATACGTCATTTAATTGTGCCTTACTTTATGGCTCTTCGCAGATACTGTGTTTTTTACATATTGAAGGTTTGCAGCAGCTCTGCGTCAAGCAAGACTATCGGCGCCCTTTTTTCCAATAGCGTTTGCTCACACTGTGTCTCTGTGTCACATGATGGTAATTATATCACCATCTCAAACTTTTTCATTATTATTATATTAGTTATGGTGATCTATGATCAGTGGTCGTTGCTGTTATTATTGTAACTGCATATGTAGCAGAAATAGCAAGAGAACTAGAATTACAAGTGGAGCCTGAAGATGTGACTGAATTGCTGCCATCTCACAATAAAACTTTAATGGTTGAGGAGCTGCTTCTTATGGATGAGCAGAGAAAATGGTTTTTTGGGATGGAATCTACTCCTGGTGAAGATGCTGTGAAGATTGTTGAAATGACGACAAAGGATTTAGACTACTACATAAATTTAGTTGATAAAGCACTGGAAGGGTTTGAAAGGATGGACTCCAATTTTGAAAGACGTTCTACTGTGGGTAAAATGCTATCAGATAGCATTTCATGCTATGGAGAAACGGTTTGTGAAAGGAGAGCCAAGCAGTGAGGAAAACTTCATTCTTGTCTTATTTTAAGAAATTGTCTCAGCCACGCCAGCCTTTAGCAACCCCCGCCCTGGTCAGTCAGCAGCCATCAGCATCGAGGCAAGACGCTCCACCAGCAAAGAGACTACGATTCGCTGAAGGCTCAGATGATGGTTAGCGTTTTTTAGCAATAAACTATTTTTTAATTGAGTATATACATTTTTAGACATAATGGTACTGCATGCTCCCGGGATGTCTGTTTGCTCAGTTCCACTCACTAGGTGAGTGTCTTTCAATAAATAGCCTTGTCTGAACTTGGCTGGGGAGGCAAGGGGGCTAAGGGTGAGGGAGGTAAGGAAGCATGGGACAAAGCAAAGAGCAGCCCCTGAGTTCACAGCTCAGACCTGCCATGCAAAGAGGGGAAACAATTTGTCCAAGGATGCACGTTCATCAGATGAGAGCCAGGATTTGGACTCCAGGTTTACCTGGGCCCTTCCCACATGCCCCTTGGCCTCTATGGAAATTCAGAGGACCAGGATGGAGCAGCCAACAATGCTGGGTGAGCAGGTGATCCAAGAGCAGGAGGGGCTGCCGCCGAGCCCCCGGGTGAAGGGGAGGACGTGTGTCTTCCCTCTGCCCTAGACAGCGCCCAGCTAGGGCCCATCCTGCATCCTAGGAGCTCCAGACAGAGATCTCGTCCCAACTTCCTCCCCAACAGAGCTGAGTGCACTGCAACAGTTCAGCGCAGCTCCCAGCAAACCCCAAGTGAACTCTTGGGGGCTTTATTTTCATTTCTTCTTGGCAGGACGTAACTTCCTGCTTCTAAGAAAAACATCTTTCAGCAGAGCCACGAACCAGGCCCAGGGTGTCCACACAACCCCCAGCTCTGACGGAACAGCAACGTGATGAGCTAAACGGAGCCTGATTGGAAGCACATGGAGCCTGTTTCCTTTCAAAATCCCCGAGGGTCTCAGGCCTGGAGGAGAGAGGTGTTTGATAAGTCATGTCGGAGCTTTTATCAGGTCCACTGTGTGCAAGCAAAAGCCAGGCAAAGGAGGAGGAGACCAAGGGCCCCACTCGGGAGGACTGAGGAGCCAGAGCTGCCAGGCCAAGTTCAGGACCAAAAACCAGAGGGAGACCAGTGTTTGCTGAGCACCTACTATGTGCCAGGTGCTGGGCTAATCCAGGGCCAGGAGAATTAAGACAAGTGCCTGTCCCGACTGGTGCAGAAGAGGGTTCACAGACTGTAGTTACAGGGCACAGAGAGGGAAGGCAGGATATCTTACTGTGAGCAGACGTCCACCTGGCACACCATGATGCCGAGCTGTCACTGGTGCTGGTGCTCATCCTCACCTCTGTGGATAAAGCGGAGGTGCATTTGCCTGAGCCAAGGGTGCACTGTTCTGAGTCTTCCCCCTCTCTCCTCCCTTGTCGCAGACAGACCTGTTCCTGGCCCAGCGTCTCAGGGAGCTCCACACAAGAACAGAGAGGTTCAGGGTAGGACAGGGAGGGGCAGTGAGGAGCTGGAAGAGGGAAGCAGCTGAGGGCCTGAAGGGTCCAGCAGTGCAACATTGTCTGTAGGAAGCCCACGCCCCCCTCCCTAAGCAGCTGGGGTGGGGCTCCACATCTGGCCCTCACCAGTAAGAGCAGCATAGCTTGGTCAGACTGGGGTACCTGCAGACAACTGGTCTTGCCAATTATCATGGCCAGGATGTAGGTCACACATAGTAGCCACTGGGTTTGTCACTAAGCTTTGGTGGCTTGTAAACAAATATCCTTTACAATATAATATCCTTTACAATATCCTTTACGATATAATCTTCACTTCATTAATAATTTCCTTGCAATCTCTGGGAAACAGCATTGCTCCTAAGAACATTACAGAGGCCCTTTCATATACATATATGACAGGGAAGGGTTCTAAGACCACTGGACTTGGGAATCTGACAGCCATGTTTCCAATTGCACTTTCTTGACTGACTCAGTCTTCAGTTATCAGTTTTCTTATCTGTGAAATGGGAACAAGACACTTAACTTATGGATTTGGCGTGAGGGTTATTTTCGTTATTCATGTATTCCTTTTTGTTACAAAAAGATTAGGGTTTCTTAGAATACATAAGATAGACTAAAATGGTATAAAAATAAAAGATGGGGAGTTCCCTGGCGGTCCAGTGGTTAGGGCTCCGTGCTTCCACTGCAGGGGGCACGGGTTTGATCCCTGGTTTAGGAATTAATATCCCGCATGCTGCATGGCCAAAAAATAAAATTAAAATTTAAAAAAAAAGAGGGGAGAGAGTCAAAAGAGAGGGTAGAAATTGAATTCAAAACTAAGGCCACCAACCACTTTCCATAATGATATTTCACTTTCTAAGGGTGAAGAACAGTTTTCTCTCTAAGAATTCTTGCTACATGTGAAAATAGGACCCAGTGTTTTCTGCAGTTCATGGAGGTCATATGATGATGAGGGACAAGTCCCCACAAGAATCTCAACAGTTCTTGGTACCTAGATGAAGCAGCAGTTTAAGCCTGGAAGTCTTTTTAAAGAGAATGCCGTGTGGGATAATGAATGATGTCCTAGGGAAATATTATCAGTTCTTAGATAGGGAAAACTTTCAGGCTGGATAAATAGCATCATGCAACAAAGCAATTTAGTAAAAGTGATTGTGCACTCCAGGTGCCCGAGACTCGGCTTAGCTGTCTTGGTGTAGATGTAGATTTCACAGTACCGGGAAGAATGACATAGCTAATGATCTTTCAAGAAATCATCCCTATCACATGTCAACAAATTTCAGATTGTCCTCTCCAACAGCTACAAGATGGGCAGCTGCTCTCAGTTGCTGATTAAATGCAGACCCCATAAGCTTTGGCAAGAAGTTGAGCAGAGGAAGTGTTGGCCTCCTCCTGGGAAAACTGAGATGCCCAACAATGACTCAGGCCTCAGCTTTTGCTTAGGGGAGGGTGTGTGTCTGTCTGTCTGTGTGTGCCGTAATCCTCTGTAGAAAATTAGTTTGAATCCACTAGAAAATGCAGACTTTAACGGGGGATCAAGGCCGTAACATATATATACCTTATTAAAACACTATAGTTTTAGTCTTGAAAATATTCAGAGCTGGTGAACTCAGTTAATCAAATAATCAAATAATCAATCAAATAATCTCATAAAGTGCTCCAAACTTGAGGTTGAGCAATGCTGTTTCCCAGGAATTTTTAGTGAAATGAATTATTTATTTAAAGAGATTATTGTTTGTAAACCACTTAGGTTGAGAATTGTCTATGAAAACTATAACTTGAGTTTTTTAATAGCTGGTTCTACTCTCAAGCAACACGTAGCTATAATGCATAGTCGTTTGGGCCACAGACTGAGATACTACATCTCATCATCTGCATAGAAGACAATGCATGTATTTGTATTACTTACATTCTCTATACCAGGCAATTACATGTCCATCTTAACTGAGGACCTTATAAGATAATGAATAATTTTGGAGGTATATTTTTCAGTGCTAGAATGTATTTTTCTAAACTTTAACTTTATAACAGTGATACACTTAGTAGTAAAAACCCAAACAATGCTGAAAATGTGGAAGAAAGCTCTCCCTTCACTTTCCCTCCCTATGCAACTCTCCAAGGGCAATCACTTTTCAAAGATTTTGCTTTTGCTTTTCCTGCCCGTGACCTCCATGCTCTCAATAATATGTTCAGAACTCTATTTCTTCACCTGTCAACTCTCAACAGTGCCTCTTGGCTCCCCCTATTAAAAAAGAAAAGAAAAGAAAAGAAAATTTAAATTATTTACATCAGATTTTACTCAGCCAAAACTTTATTTATATATATAATTATATTAGTTCTCCTTTAGCTCTTTTAGCTTACCTCTACGATTTAAAAATATGCTCGAAGCTATTTCTTGATCTCTATTTTACAGGACACATTTTTGAGTCTCCATCAGGTAAACTGAAGAAATTAAGACTTCTGCATTCCCTGCTCTTCCCCTTCCTTCCCCATCTCATTTTCTGTCATTTCTATTTTTAATTCAAACTGTTAAGGTTTATGATATTTTCTTTCTCCTCTGTCAATATATCATATTTTATTGAATATAGCGTGTCATCAATTCTATGACACATCATGGTTTGATGTTCCATTAAGTTTAAAATAATGCTGCCAATGATATTGCATTAATTATAAAATTTGAAAAAAAGTATCTTTTTTATGAATTTATGAAAGATGGTAGTCTCCTGTGCTTGCCTATCAGTTAGTTCTAAAAATAAAAAGAAACTATTTTTATAATATTATTATTGTGTAATATTCCAGGAGAGTGATTAGGACCATAGAGAAGAAATATAAGCTTTTGTCACTAAACCAGTGCTACTCAAATGGAATTGCTCTATGTCAGGGAGATTCTCTTTTCTTTTTTTTTCTTTTCTTTTTTTTTTTAAAGAAGATGTTGAGGGTAGGAGTTTATTAATTAATTAATTAATTTTTGCTGTGTTGGGTCTTCGTTTCTGTGCGAGGGCTTTCTCTAGTTGTGGCAAGTGGGGGCCACTCTTCATCGCGGTGCACGGGCCTCTCACTATCGCAGCCTCTCTTGCTGCGGAGCACAGGCTCCAGACACGCAGGCTCAGTAGTTGTGGCTCATGGGCCTAGTTGCTCTGCGGCATGTGGGATCCTCCCAGACCAGGGCTCGAACCCGTGTCCCTTGCATTAGCAGGCAGATTCTCAACCACTGCGCCACCAGGGAAGCCCCTCTTTTCTTATTGTCCATAATTTTCCCCAAATCATGCAACATTTTTGTGTTCTTCATATGGTTTTCTTATACACCTTTCTTGGAATGTTTATTGTATATATTTTTCTTATCATTTAAAAAAACAATGTTTTGCCTTCACCTTATCACTAAGATTGTCTGGTCTTGAAATCATATTATATGTTGTAAAATCCACAAATCCAGGCTCCACCCTTATGACCTCATTTAACCTCAGTCACCTCCTTAAAGGCTCTATTTCCAAATACAGTGACATTGGAGGTTAGGCCTGCAACATATAAATTTGATGGGACACAATTCAGTCCATAGAAGTTCCTTAGGCTCCAGACACATGGGGACAAGTGCCCGTTATTCATAGAAGAGAGTAGAATAAATCTCATAGGTGTCCCCAGTGATCTGGGACTCTCTCACCTCACTAGGTGTACTACCAGCCTGTTTCAGACTATAACAGCTTGTCTCAGCTCTTCCACTACAAAAAGACTTAGGGGACTCAAGTTCCATCCATTCTAAAACAGAGTGGCTGCTCCTGGTTTCTACCAAGTTCTTTCGTGTCAGAGTAGTATTGTATGACCATAAGGCCACAGGGGTCAGTTCTGATCCAGGCTCTCCCATTCCCTACTTTGGTGAGCTTGAGCACGTTATTTAACTTCTCTGAGCCCAATTTTTCCTTTTCTGTAAAATGGGGATCATAGCATCAATCTCAGGGCTGTTGGGAGGATTAAGTAGATAATGTATGTCAGGCATACAATGCTGTACATGATGGAGGGTGCAGCCCACAAGGACTCCCTGCTCTTTCCCTGCCCTTCATGGGATGAAGGACACCCTGTGGGTCCCTTCTCATTTGGGATCTTGCAAAATGTAAATGCCATTCAATATCACTCATTGACCCTTTGCCTAGGAATACGTAGACACAGTTGGATCTGCACGGAGGCTGCATCTCCGAGGATGAAAGCCACCCCTGACCCAGATTCCCCTGTGTGGCAGTAATTTCTGGGTTTCTCTTTGTTTTCTCTTTCACCCTCTTCCAAGGCAGCCCTGCCTATGGGTCTGCTTCTGTCCACCAGTCCCCTCTGATATTACTCTCATGAGATGGTACTCCAGAGCAGGGCTTCTCCAAGTGTGCCCCCACCAGCATCGGCATCCTTGGGAACCTGCTACAAGTGCACACTCTCAGGCCCCACCACACACCACTGAATCAGAAAGCCTGTGTGGCTCCCAGCATCTCCCTTTAGAAGATGGCAATACACATTTGAGAACTGCTGCTTCAGTGAGTGACAGGTGAACAGGTAGGGGCTCTAGGGCCCTGGAGAGGACAGGAAGTCTCAGTATGCCAGCCCCACTCCCAAAGTTTCCACAGTGTCTTTTCCAGCTCTTACCCCAACACTCTAAGCAATACTTCTCCAAGGAGGTCTTTTTTGTTTGTTTGTTTTGTTCACTGCTCCATCCCTGGTGCTGAGAATGGTGACCAACGAGGAGCAAGAGCTCAACAGAGATGGGTGGAATGAAGGAATCAAGCCAGAGCCTGAGAAGTGACTCACCTTCGTCAGGTGGACCCGTGAGACTCAGGAGGGCAGAGCGGGATGTGATGGTGTCAAGGCACACGCTGTGAAGAGCGTGCAACACAATTCACAAAGGAAAGGCAGATGGAAGAGTTAGAGCTGCACTGTGGTTTGTGAGATGGGGCTGAGCATATGAAGTCAGGGGTCACAGGAAGTCATGTGTTTCCCATCCCTGAAACACACTCTGCTTACAGCACCAGCCTTGGAGCTGACGGACAGTCTCCGCGTTCTGCCCGGGCTTAGAGCAGAACAGCAGTTACACCCAGCTGTGGACTCACCCTGGATTCTGCACTGGCCTTTTTGTAGGCAATGGCTGCTAACAACTCTGCTGACAACTCTGCTGGGGGACTTGCACCCCTCAAGCTGTTCCACATCCTAGTAACAGAGCTCGCGGGGGCCTGCATCAATTGCCTGGATTTGAATCTCTGTTGACTGTGTGGCCTTGGGAAGCCTGTGCCTCAGTTTCCCTGACTGTAATTTGGGGTCCCGGTCTAGTTAGCTGATCCTACCTGTGCTCTCAACCTCTCCCTGGACTTCCCCTAGAAACTTAGGCTTTGCCTGGTGGCTCCTAATGCCCCCTGCATGTACACACATACACGCATACATATCAACAGTGATCCTGAATGGCTTGGAAACAGAGTCTTCACCTCTTAATTTCCAGTCCCAGCCCAGTGAAAATTTACTAAATTGTGTATGAGAAAGCACTTTGCCAATGGCCCATTTCTACACGAATGGAATGCTATCAAATATCCTAGCATGACCCTGCCTTTGAATTCCTTCTAGCAGTGGAAATTTTACTCTGATGAAAATCTCCAAAGTGATGGGATGGAGTGTTCCACTGGGACAGACTGGCAGTGAAGGGCCTCATGCCCTTGAGGACAGGCTCTGCCCCACATGGGCAGTGCCCTCCATCCCACTTCACTGCCATTTGAGAGCTCCAAAAGAATTGGCATCTGTCACGTCTGTGGGTAGTTCCAAGGGTGGAAGGATGGGCAAGCCCCCGGCTGGCATCACCATTGTTGAGGCCGAGCTAGAAGTGTGACTAGGAGACAGCCCAAACACCAGTGATCTGTTTGATTTTCCTATGGTCAATTAGCCTTCATTTCTAAATACCCTGGGGTCACAGTGCTTCCATCAGGCAGCCTCTCCAAGCACTGTGCCTCCTGAAGACAATGCCTGACGTAATGAAGATTGAAGGCCTGTTGAAGCCTGCTGGGCCTTTCCCCACTGTGGGAAGAGGGACTGCGAGGACCCTGGGAGAGGCAGGTGTCCACTGCTCCTTGTGGACACATCCCACTAGCAAAACGGGATGTCTTGCTGCTGGTCTTTAAGAGCAGGTTAAAAATAAACTTTGATGAGATCATCTCCTGTCCCCAGCCCTGTTTCCACGCACTCCAAAGAGACTCTAAAATGCAAACGTGGCCTCTGGGTCAGGCCCGTGCTTGGTTACCTTTTATTGCTCCCTTCAGGATAAAAATGGCAATGGACACACAGAGCTTCTCCGATCAGCCCCGACCTCTTTTTCCTGGGCGTTTCAGCACCTCTGAGCTGATCCTAGTTCTAGGCCCAGTCGGCCTGTCCTGGGTGGGGGCATGTGCTCCTAGTGTCTGTGTGTCTGCAGATGATGGATGTGCCTCCACTCATCCTCTTTTCCTAAGCCTCTCCTGACCCCAACACTTAAACCTGTCACTCCATTATAATACTATGCATCTGTTCCCTCCTTTGTCTCATCATTTTGTGTATTCCATTGTCCTTTTTCCAAACCTTTGGTCCTTTGTTTTCTAATTACCAAAAGGCTACATGTTTACTATAACATAGAAAGCACAGGAACATGTGAGTTTAAAAATGGTTGTTCCACCCAGTCAAAAAATGGGCAGAAGACCTAAATAGACATTTCTCCAAAGAAGACATACAGATGGCCAATAGGCACATGAAAAGATGCTCAACATCGCTAATTATTAGAGAAATGCAAATCAAGATTACAATGAAGCATGGAAGCAACCTAAATGTCCATCGACAGACAAACGGATAAAGAAGCTGTGGTACATATATACAATGGAATATTACTCAGCCATAAGAAGGAACAAAATTGGGTCATTTGTAGAGTTGTATATGGACCTAAAGACTGTTATACAGAGTGAAGTAAGTCAGAAAGAGGAAAACAAATATCGTGTATTAACACATATATGTGGAATCTAGAAAAGTGGTACAGATGAACAGGTTTTCAAGGCAGAAATAGAGACACAGATGTAGAGAACAAATGTATGGACACTGAGGGGGGAAAGAAGGGGGTGGGATGAATTGAGAGATTGGGATTGACATATATACACTAATATGTATAAAAAATAGATAACTAATGAGAACCTGCTGTATAGCACAGGGAGCTCCACTTCACTGTACAGTAGAAACTAACACAACATTGTAAAACAACTATACCCCAATAAAAAAAATTAATTAAAAAAAAATTGCAGTGAGGTATCACCTCACACAGGTCAGAATGGCCATTATTAAAAGGTCTACAAATAACAAATGCTGGAGAGGGTGTGGAGAAAAGGGAACCCTCCTACGCTGTTGGTGGGAATGCAACTTGGTGCAGCCACTGTGGAAAATAGTATGGAGGTTCCTTAAAAAACTAAAAATAGAGCTACCATATGATCCAGCAATCCCACTCCTGGGCATATCTGGAGAAAACTCTAATTCGAAAAGGTACATGCACCCCAATGTTGATAGAAGCATTATTTACAATAAACAAGACATGGAAGGAACCTAAATGCCCATCGACAGATGAATGGATGAAGATGTGGTATATATACACAATGGAATACTACTCAGCCCTAAAAAAGAATGAAATAATGCATTTGCAGCAACATGGATGCACTTAGAGATTATCATACTAAGTGAAGTAAGTGAGACAGAGAAAGAGAAATACCATAAGATATCACTTACATGTGGAATCTGAAATATGGTACAAATGAATTTCTTTACAAAAAATGAATTTATTTACAAAACAGAAACAGACTCACAGACATAGAAAACAAATTTATGGTTACCAAAGGGGAAAGGGGGTGGGGGAGGGATAAATTAGGAGTGGGATTAGCAGATACAAACTACTGTATATAAAATTGTTTATCAAGGTCTTACTGTATAACACAGGGATCTATATTCATTATCCTGCAATAAACCATAATAGAAAAGAACATGAAAAAGAATATGAAAAAGAATATATACACACACATATATATATATGAATCATTTGCTGTACACTAGAAACCAACACAACATTGTAAATCAACTATACTTCAATAAAAAAGCAAAAAAAAATGTTTTTTCCCTGTAATCCAGCTACTTCAGGGTTTCAGTGCATACCTCAGTTATGCTGTGTTTACATCTCTGCCTCCCCCATGCCAGGGGTGCTCCTAGAGGGGATGTGTCACCTCACTCCCCTCTGGAGCCCTGCTCAGTAGAAGAGGGTGGTGCAGAGCTAGAGAGAACAGATGTGAGGACCCCACTCACTCTCACAGTCAGGTTCAAAGCCTATACACCTCAGTTCCTCGGTCCCAGATGCTGTGTGTCTTTTTCCTACAGTCCCACTCTCCTAGTAAGCCCCTGGAAAATGACAATGTAAGATCAATTTCGCGACACATTTAGAGCCTGAGCAGCCTTCTGGCTGCAAATATTTAGCTAGGAGAGACACGGTGAGAACTCTGATTTTAAAACCCACAGGCTCAGGGAAGGTGTGGAAATTCAGACCTCCAACCTGGGATCAAGGGCAGCAGAGTTGAAATCTTTTTGAGCCTCATGCCACGAAGAGCAAGGTAGGAATACAGCGAGCCATGGATTCTCCCAAAGCTGGAAGATTGAACTGAGACTGAGTCCTAGACCAGTGTGATGCCTAAACTTGCGCTCTGCCCACTGCTCCACACTACCCTCCACCCAGCAGTAAACAGGAATTGAATGATTTTGATGAGACTCAGCACCCAGTGTCAGATGCTGATATGTAGACAGACCGTTGCAAATCAGGATGACTCATGCAATGGTGGCCTAGGTGAGGGGCCATCAGCGTTTCGGTGGGTCTGCAAGTGCTTCACAGTCAGAGCTTGTCTTCAATGTATTTTCCACACGTCTTGTTATCCTTCTGGCCTTTTCTAGAGCAGATGGTCATTAACCTTGAACATAAGTGATCTGGTCTTGGCTGGATGTCCAAAGTTGACTCCATAGCAATGTCTCATTTGAGGACTTCAAAATAGAATTCACTTAGTCAACAGGGCTTTGTGTTAAAAGTAAACAGGTGGAAAATAACAGATCATGCTTTCAAACATCAGCCCAGTAATAGCACATGACAATATGACCTATGTGTTACCAGGCTTCGTGGAAATGTTCCGCACGGTTCCAATCACTCTACATGCTCTGGCCGCTCCAGGAAGTGAATATTAAATGATGTGTACGCTCATTTGCAAGGTCCACAGCCAGCTCAGAAGGAACATTGCCTGAATCGCTGAGTGAGAAGCCAATAGGACTTGTCTGCAGACACGGATTTTAAGAACCTACTTGCACTTCATTCCAAACCTCACAAATTGTCCACGTCTTTATAATCCCCATGTTCACAGTCCACCATCCTGAGGACCTTCTCCCTACCCACTCACGTCCTCTTCATGTCTTTACTTCCTTTCCCCTAACAGGTCCCACTGGGAGAGAAATAAGTGTCGGGGGAAGTCAGCCAAAGGATCTTCTGCCTGGGGAACATTTGCTGATGCTTCAAGTGCTCAGAGATCCCTAACTCCCCAATGGACCATGCCAAGCTCTTTTTCCTTAATTTCAGAGGCCCACAGTGCAGTTTAAAGAAAATCTAATCCATGTGTTTCTGATCCATCTCCACACAGCTCATCCAAATGTTGGATTTTAAGAGTTTGCAGGTATGCATGATGCTTTGGGAGTCAACTTTACAAGCCTTACACACTCCCATTTCTATTGCAAGAGGAAGCCAGGTTTTGCCAAGAGTAAATGGGTTGGCGTCTCAGAAGGTTCATGTTGTGTCTGTAACATTGAAGCCACAAGACTTCAGTAGAGTGGAAGCTCAGCCTCAGAGAAAGTACTCTCATCCCTGTCCAGACTCAGAGCTTTGTAGGAGGGGTTGAAATCCTTACATCTTCAGCCTCTGCATGTTTCATGCTCACTCATTGCAGCTCCCCATGGAGCTTAACAGTGTTAAGATAGAATCTAACACCTCTGAGACGTTCTCATCAATCAGGGGTGCTCTTTGGGGATGGTGGAAATGAAGCTTTGGCAGAGAACTGATGACTTTGCCTTCTGGTTTTGAGGTATTGAGAAGAGAGGTACAATGGTCCCCAAAGCTAGCAAGTTGAATCCATCACCAAACTGTCAACACATAAGATGCACAACTGTTGAAGTGCAGGGCAGAGGAACATGACTGTGGACCTGAATTCAGCTCCTTTCAAATTATTATCAGTAGCCAGGAAGAACTGTGGAAGGAAGCATGGTCTTTCTGGAAAGCCATGCACTAGGGAAGGAAAGAGGGAGGGGGCAGTTAGGCCCCTACCCAGGTAAAGCAAGCTGCACATCTCTTCCAGTAGAACACTGAGACAGCATGAATTGTGCTGCTCAGGGTCTCTCCAGATCTTCCACTTGGCTGTGTAACTGACACACAGTGTTCATATATAGAAGGAAACACGTGCATGGACAAGGCAAAATGCATGGTGCTAGGAACTTGTCTTATTTCCATGCAAGCCATGGAAATGTAGCCTCAGGGTATAGTACAAAGCTGGTGGTCTTGGAGCCAAATGAATCTGGGTTTACATCCTGATTCTACCACCTAATAGCCACACGACATTGAGCAAATCGCTTCACCTCAGTTTCTTCCTCTGTAAAATGGGTATAACAATATTAACCTCTCAGGGTAACTGGGAGGAAATACACTAGAAAATACGCAAAGTGCTTAATAAACAGTGTAATAATACATAAGGATGGTGACAGGGCTGCCATTGGCAGGTGAGTAGGGTTCCGTGGCCCTGTGAGCTGGTTGGCTGAGGTCTCAGGAGCTCTCTTCTCCAACTTGGTCCTGGGGCCTTAGTGTGTTTGCAAGGAGCAAAGGCAGAGGTCTTCAGAGCTCACACAGTGAGGCCATGCAAGGCAAGAACAAGGAAAGGGCCTGGCTATGAGAGTCCAAGGTCTTGAGTCCCGGCTCTGTCTCCAGAGGTAAGTGGCTGAATCCCTTGGGGTCTTAGCTTCTTTATCTAGAGAAAGGGGCTCGTGTCACTGGAGCCCCAGAACTGCCCCAAGTTTTGCATGAGAAGGGGGACACGGAAGTGGGTAGAACTCTAGGCAGAAGCCACAAAGCCAGTGTCCATGGGGACCAGTAGGTGCAGGAGTGAGGGGCAACCTGGAGGAGGAAATAGTGGTGGGAATGGGGGGCTGGTGCGTGCCTGGACCAAGGGCATTCCCCTTCACCTTTACAAATGGCCCCACCACCACTAGCAGAAACCACACTCATTGTGTGACCCAAACAAAGCAGACCAGCTTCAGGGAGCTAAGATATAACCAACCTCTGGACAATTGATGCCTATACCTTTACATTCTACATTATATGAAAAGTCCTACAGTCAAGGATGGAATTCTCCACTGGCTGCCAATAAGTCAGAGGGGGTTGGAAAACATCAGAAGAAACCATGTATAAGAGGGTGCCCATCCCACAGTCACACCAAGATCTTGGACAAGTCATTTCCCTTCTTAAGCCTCAGTTTCCTGTCTGCAAAACTGAGTGTCAGTGAAGATTAAAGGAGAATGCAAATACCAGGCACCTGGCACAGGGTAAGCTCTTAGTAACTGTCCTGGCCTTTTTCTTCCCACACAAAAAAAGTCAAGCTGCCCCCAATTTTTCTATTGGATAGTACAGGCTTTTCTTAATATTGGTGGCCAATTACATAAAAGAAAATTTGGTTGTAGATGAGACCAGTCTGAAGGCAGCCTCCTGCAGTAGCCCAGGGAGAAAATACAAATTGGATGTAGGGGCTATTTAATTTCTCTTAGCATAAAATAGAAATGCACATGCCTGCGAGGACTTCTCTGTCTCACTTAAGACAGACGGGTTGCAGGAGGAAAGCCCGCTTCCTCATGGGCACTTCTCACAGTTGACTCCAGGAAGGCAGCTCTCCCATCTTCCTGGCGTGTTTTGATTCTGGAAGCCCTGCCAGCCACTAACAGAGTCCCTATTCACTGCCGCCTCGGAAGAGTAACAGAGCATTTCACTACCGCATGCAGCAGGCTCACAGAAATCAGGTTTACAAAGAGTTATATTTTTAAGGACAGATTTTTTTAAATTCCATTTCCTTCTCTCTCACCCGCGCCCAACCCCCATATCCTTGTGATTGGACCAGGAAGTTCTGTGGCCAAGCTTTTCTTGGATCGTGTGAATCAAGATCAATAAATATCTGTGCTGGAGCATGACTTGCCCCAGTGCCTCTCTGCGTTCTGGAATAAGGGCCCTGGTTGTATATGGCTGTGCAGCCCTGGTGCGCTCCAGCTCTTCTGCTGTACATGTCTGTGTTGCGTGCAGGCCCATTAGGCTGCCAGCCCCCAGAGAGGAAAGACCCTTCTGGGGCTGGGTGTTAGGGGTGGGGAATCCACTCTTCCAGGAGTGTTGCCAGTCTCGGGGGTGAGGGCAAGGAAGGGGCTCCTTTAGTCTGGGGTTTCTAGGATACATTTTCAGGCCATGTGGTCCACAGCTTGATTTCACGTGGTTCATGAGATGTTCCAGGAGCAGCTACATATGTGGGTTCTTAGGTAGCAGCACGATTCCTTGAAAGAGTAAGGAGTGGTCTCTGTTCCCCACCTCCCCTTCCTCGCCCCTGTCCTCTCTTTAAGGCACTCTAATCAGGTGTTTGCCCCCGCTGTGCCACCAGAATCACACCCATGACGCCATCTTGTCAAACCCAGTGGTGGACTCTTTGTCTTCATCTGGCTCAGCCTTTCAGCAACACCTGGCAGCAGTCACTCCATCCTTTGTAAACACCTCTCCCTCACTGTGCTTCCACGGAACCCCGGAGGACCAGAGTGGGCTGCCTTCCTTCATCACCCTGGCTGGGCCTCCTCTTCTTCCTGACTCGTTAGTGTGGGAGCATCAAGGGCCCAGGGGTCCATCCACACTCACTCCTGAGATAATCACATCCGGGTCTGTGGCTTCAAACACCATTGATGAAATTAACACCCTTACATTGATCATTTCAGTCCCAACCTCTCCACACTGACCTAGCTCAAGCCATCATTCAAATGTCTATTTGGAATCAGTACGTCCAAAACGTAACTTTGATCCATCACCCCTCCCCTATGGCAAATATACACTCCACTCTACTCTCTTTCTTTGCTTTATTTTCTTCTTACAATTAGATTTTTTTTCATTTATTTACTTGTAACTTGTCTGTCTTCCCTGCTAGATTATTAGCTCCACAAAGAAGACACTTTATCTATCTTATATTTAATGCTTACTCTTAGTCCCAAGGACCATCCATTCAGGCACCCAGTAAATAGTTAATGAATGAATGAATAAAATACACTGAATTTTGTAATGTGAATGTTATTATCTTTCCAGTTCTCTTTTGATCCATAAAAGCCTGTCTATAACACTGCTCTAACACGTGGTAATTTCCCTTTTTAACAAAGACAGAATAGTTTCAGTCTGAAAAACATGGCAAAACAGTATCTCACTAGAATTTAATAAACTTGTCTTATTTTCATTGTCTTTTTAATATAGCTCCATTCTATTTATGGTGAGTATTCATAATTCTATACTTATATTTACGATACAAGTTTCCTCTTAAATTTTACTTATTTAGGCAATATGAGTGAGTCAATTTAAAGTAGATATTAAGTAAATAATAGACTAGACATTGGGGCTGGCTGGTAAGGGAGAGACATTTGCCAACACCACCAGACACAGTGTCACTGGGCTCCAGGGCCACAAGGAAGGGAAATGAGGCAGGTGTCTCCTCATCACAGGACCAGGGAGGGGCTTGATGGGGGAGGGTGGAAGGACCAGCCCCCAAGGCAGGGTTTCCCAACTGGGAGATTTTGAATATCTTCTTTCAACTTCTGCTTGGCATCTGAGACCCTACCTTCCTGTCAGGGTACCGAGGAAGGGAGTTTGCACATGGACAGAGTTGAATGACCTCAAGAGCCTTCTGGGAAGATTTTAGGAAGGAGGAAAGGAAGGGGGAGGAAAAAGAAGGTAGGGAGGGAGAAGAAAGCAGGAAATATATTAAGCATTTATTATTTGTCAACCTTGCAAATTATCTCAGTTAATCTACTCTAAATGTTTGATATCACACAGACACAAAGGAACAATTGTCTAATTGCTTCATTTTCTGCTCTGGGGCCAGGTCTCTGGAAATAAGAGCAAGCATTGTCCCTCCTGGCATGAGGCCTCTGATCTGTGCAGGCTGCTTTCTGAGACTGGGAGCCAGCAGGGCCTCAGTCTATCTTATGCCTCTTGGTGGTGTCCCCAGAACCACAGGAATGCTCAGCTGCTCAAAAGTGTTTGCTGAATAAATGAAACAAAATTGAAAGTGAATGGGGGAAGAAAAATCCCTGAAGATATCAAATCTCCACTAATAATTTAAGACAAGATGATATAGGAGCAACTCAATAAATGTGTGTTGAGTGAATGAACGAATGAATGAACGGGCCATAAAGAAGTGCTGTGAGGTGAAGGTGAGGCTGGGATGTGGGGTGTGGGTTTCTCAGTTCTCCAGGGAAGACACTCAGAACATTCTCTTACCAGGGTTTCCTGCCTCTCCAACTATTGTAGTTACATAACACAGAAATTTCACAGCAGAGATATTCTGTGTGATACCGCAGGTTCCACGGATCAGAAAGGGTCTGGGTCACCTCCTGACTCACACATCTGTGTGTGTAGGATGGCCAGAGGGCAGAGCTGGGGTTCTCCAAAGCAGCAGGTGTGGTGAGCTGGCTGGCGTTGGCTTTACACCAATTATGGTGACTTTGTGGGGAGGCACACACGCGCGGGCGAGGTAGGCAGCCGTTCCCCAGGGTTAAAGCCTCACCTCCATCAGTTAACTCCTCATATGAAGGTTTTCTGGATGGAAAAGAATGTCCCCTGTCAAAGAGAAATTATACGGACACTTGATTAAAACAAAGGCAAGGAAGACTTTATTCAAGATTATTGCAACAGGGGAGAGACATTGAACCCAACTCCAAATGCAGACAGAGACAAATGGGGATTTATAGCCAGTGGGCAGGGTGAGGGAGAGGATAGAAAATTATGAAGAGGAACTTGGTTGGATACCCACGGTGGAGGGAAGTGGAGCTTGATTGGACATCAAGGTTGAGGTGGGGGTTTTTATGATAAACTGGCTGAGAAGGATTCTTTGCTATACCTGGACAAAGCTTAGTCCAAAGGAAGGCTCAGAGGAGCCTGACTACAGTTTGGTCAAGGAGGGAGACCTTGTTACTACTAAGAGGAAAAAGGCTTGCCTGGGGCATGGACCAGGCTGAGGGATGAAAGAGAGAGAATAGATCCGAGGATAGCACTGCTATAAGTCACGCTGACGTCTCTCAGGCCCCAGGGATATGCACTGAGTCCATGAGTTAGAGAAATGGTCTGGAGGATATGTCAGGGAAAAGCTGAGCCCCACTGTCCTTGATATATAGCCCAATCAAGATGCTTTACAAGAGTGAGTAGGGAGTATTCCCCACACACACCCCACATTTCAGCCTGTAAGACCTCAGTGAGCTGCAGGGCCAGAGAAGAGAGAGAGAAACAATGGCTTGAGGCCAGGGCTCTTGAAAGGGGTCATGAGCTCCGAGATTGCAGAGGGCATAGGATCCACACGGTGGAAGATGAGAGCTGTGGTGGACCCTCAGTAGACACCTTAGGGGCCGGTGGATGGAATGGAGGTGTTCTGATGGGGATGGTGGTGGGTCTTGGGGAATTGTATGACTTGGACCAGATCCAGAGAGTACTGAGCTGAGGTTTTTGGGGGCCAGTTCTTTGGTCAGACCCCCCCAGGCTGGCCTGTCCGTTTGGGGCTTGGTCCATGTCACTATGAACCTGAAGTGATAACCAACAGGCAGCATGATGGCCAAGGCCTGACTCCATTTTCACCATTAACGAAAGAGTGAGTTACTTTCACCGGACTGTGGCATCAGGGTGAATGAATGCTTTACTTTCCAAATGAATGTATGAAAAAGGTAACGTTTCATGGCATTTCTGCCCAGGTATTCCACTACTGGGATCCTAGCCAAAGTAAATAATATTAAACTGAAAACAAGCTTTATGCACAAAGATGTTTATTACAGTGGTACTTACGCTAGTATAAAATTGCAAACAATCTAAATGTCCCACCACAGGGGATGGCAGATGATTAAGTAAGTTCTTTCATAATCCACTTTGAAATATTTATTCAGTCATTAGCAGTGATGCTTACAAAATCTACAACAACATGAAGGAAGGTTTAAAATGAGTGAAAAAGTGGGAGACAGAATTCACATATAGTATGTTTGCATCTGTGTACAAGTAAGAAAAAAATAAAATCCCATACCTTCAGAATTCTAATGTTTTGATTTTGGCTGCGCTGCTCGGCCTGAGGGATCTTATGGGATCTTAGTTCCCCGACCAGCGATCGAACCCACGCCCCCTGCATTGGAAGCACAGAGTCTTAACCCCTGGACCACCAGGGAAGCCCCCAGAATTCTAAGAAATTTTAATACTCCTCATTTAACCAGAACTCTGAGCTGTCCCAGACATCCTTCCCCCAGATAATTCTCGATAAGGTATCATTGCTGCAAGATCTAGATCATCATGCACGTTAGCCAGGCAGACACCTGGGATGAATGCCTGCACAAAGTGGCCCCGACAGGCTCCTTTAGTCAGTATGCACTAGGCTGTGCTGCAGTAATAACCAACCATAAAATGACACAGGTCGATTCCTTACTCAAGTTACAAGTCCACAGCTGGTCAACTGGAGATGCGCTCCTCGTTGCCTTTGCTCAATGCAGGCTGACAGCCTCCATCACCTGATGCAGCTACAAGATCTCTAGGGAAGTTTTCTTGTGCCAAGGGCTCAGCATCACCTTTGCTCTTTTGACCACACTTAAGAAAGGCAACACCAGACATTTGGTTCCAGACTTACTAAGAAACCATAGCAATCTACCTCCCTCCCCTCCTCCTTCAGTTTTCCAGCTGCAAAAAGGAGATACTTGCCTTCCACAAAATTATTCATTCTTGGGCACTTTACAGAGTGTGCAGCATTTTCATACCCACACAACCTGAGGTTTATGACCAACACGGAGGTACACAGGGTCCCTGCCCCGATAGGCTATTTGTCCATGGCTACTTCTCCCTCCAGACCTAACTCTTAGTCTGCAGAGATGCTCCATTCTCTGGGGAAAAAGTTCTAATCAGTAAATCTAATTAGTAAAGACTAATTTGTTTCATTCCTGTGGCTATTAGAATGAAAAGGTTTGAAAATAAATGAATAAGTAGAACAGAAGCAAGATGACAGTGTTTAATGTAACAAAAGTACGTCTTGAAAAGCTACAGGAGTCTCTCTCTCTCTCCCTCTCTCTTGCTCTTTCTTGCTCTCCCTCTCTCATTATTGCCCACCTCTGTCCCATAACCATGTTGCAACTTCATGTGGTAGATTAATGGTTAATTTTTCTCTATCAAACATGATTGAACTGAGATATGTCTCTGCCCAATGAGGTCCCAGACTTAGGTAAAACTTTACTTCACATGCCCCGAGAGATTTATCAATAGGAGAAGGCTGGGAGAGGATACATTGGTTTTTGATTGCTGTGTAATGAATTACCACAAGCTTAGTGGTAATTTCATCTTACATCCTGGGGTCAAGAGTCTGGGCACAGGTTGGTAGGGTCCAATGTCCAGGTTCTCAGTAGGCTGAAATCATGTTGTTGGTTGGCTGCATTCCTGTCTGAAGCTCATTTGCATTGTTGGCAGAATTCGGGACCCTGTGGTTGTAGCACTGAGCCCCCATTCACTGAGGGCTGTGAACCAGAGGCCACTCTCAGCTCCTAGAGAGTCTGTAGTTCCTCATCATGACTCTCTCCATGGGCAGCAGGAGAGCTGCTGCTTCTGCTCTTTGTCTTCTCTAAGGCTCACCTGATTAGGTCAGGCCCACCCAGGGAATCCCCTCCTCCTTACTTTATCCATATAGAAATTTATTTTGAGGAATTGGCTCACATGAATATGGACGCTGGCAAGTCCACACCTTTTCTTCTTTTTAAAGATTTAATTTTATTTATTTTTGGCTGTGTTAGGTCTTCATTTCTGTGCAGAAGCTTTCTCTAGTTGTGGTGAGCGGGGGCTACTCTTTGTTCCAGTGCACGGGCTTCTCATAGCAGTGGCTTCTCTTGTTGCAGAGCATGGGCTCTAGGCACGCAGGCTTCAGTAGTTGTGGTGCACAGGCTTAGTTGCTCCGTGGCTTGTGGGATCTTCCCGGACCAGGGCTCGAACCTGTGTCCCCTGCATTGGCAGGTGGTTTCTTAACCACTGCGCCACCAGGGAAGTCCCAAATCCACTTCTTATAAGGCTAGTTTAGTGGTGATGAACTCACTCAGTTTTTGTTTATCTGGGAAGATCAGTATCTCTCCTTCACTTCTGAAGGACTGTTTTGTCAGGTATAGTATCCTTGGTTGGCAGTTTTTTTCTTTCTTTTAGTACTTTGAATATATCATCCTACTCTTTCCTTGCTTGCAGATTTCTCATGAGTTGAGACAGAAGTGGGCCACTAAGGTAGTGTCAGATACTGAGGAAGTTGGATGTCTTCCTTGGTCTCTATTTCCCCCACAGGAGAAATTGAGCACCCAGGAGATCCTCCTCGGCACTGTGCTGTGTTGGCTTGAGGGATGGGTGATATGGATAAAGTGTCCCTCTTACCCATTTTAATGTGGTTTTTCTAACTTATTTTTGCTCCACTGGTATGCTATAACTTTTCCTCTGGATTTTTTAATTCTCACAAAGGAATTCTCGTTCCTGGATAGTTGCTTAATCAGTGTTTCTGTTGGGTGAGACTAGGGCTGAGGATCTTCTGTTCTTCCATATTGTTGACATCACTGAGGCTGGCAAGTCCAAAATATGCAGCACAGACTAGCAGACTAGAGACCCAGGAAGAGCTTATGCTGCGGTTTAAGTCTAAAGGTTAGCAGGCTAGAGATCTAAGAAAATCCTGTGTTACAGTTCCAGTCCGAAGGTTGTCTGCTGGCAGAATTTCTTCTTACTTGCTCTGGTTGGATAAGACCCTGCACATTATGGAGGGCAATCTGCTTTACTCAAGGTCCACCAATTTAAATGCTAATCTCAATCCCAAATATCCTCACATAAACATCTAGAATAATGTCTTACCACACAACTGGGCATCATGACGCAACGAAGTTGACACATAATATTAGCCATCATATACCTGGGGTGGGTTTAAATGAAGGTATAGGGGGAAGAGAAAGTGCTGGGTTGTGCAGAAATTGTTGCACTTGAATGGAAGGGGTCCCGTTTTTTTTTCTTTTTTCTTTCTTTTTTTGCGGTACGCGGGCCTCTCACAGTTGTGGCCTCTCCCGTTGCGGAGCACAGCCTCCGGACGCGCAGGCTCAGCGGCCATGGCTCACGGGCCCAGCCGCTCCGCGGCATGTGGGATCTTCCTAGACCGCGGCACGAGCCCGGGTCCCCTGCATCGGCAGGTGGACTCTCCACCACTGCGCCACCAGGGAAGCCCGGAAGGGGTCCCTTTTTATTAAATGAAAGTCAACCTATTAGGGACCCTAATCATATCTGCACAATCTCTCTTGCCATATATTGTACCTTAATCACATATGGAGAGGAGCCATATGGCATTGTATTCACAGGTTCTGCCTACACTCAAGGGGAGGAAATTATTAAAGGCATGCACACACAGGGCAGTCCTGGGGTCTGAATTCTGACCACACCAGGGGCTTTTCTGTGGTCATTGGATTCAGTGCACAGTTGGAGGGAACCTCCAAGCTGGTTGCACTAAGCTGTCCTGGACACTGCAAAGAGCCACATTTTGCTCACAGAGTTCTTCATTCTTGCATGCCCGGCCCTTGGTCAAAGGGGATCCTTCTGCAGCCCAGAGCAGAGAATGGGAGCTGGCAGCAGGCATATTTCCAATTTCCTTCTTTCTCTCTGCTGCTTCCTTAGGAAGCTCAGGGAGGGCCAGGACAGCCCTGGGGGAGGGCGGGGCAATGCCACACACAGAGTGCTTGCAGGCCTCAGGCCCCCGGGGCGGCCATGCTAATATTTTCTTCTCACTGGTCAGGGGAAGCAGAGGGCCGGGGAATTGACAGCAGATGTGTGCAGGCCTTGGGCTGAGAGCGGATGGAGTGGGGGTGTCAGAGAACTAGCCCCGCTTTGGGAACAGACTCCCTGGCTTCTGTCCAGAGGCTCCAAGGGCATCTCTCAGAGCTGTTTCCCCATGTGGGGAGCTGAAAGGCAGCCAGGAGTCCCAGGGACTATCCTGGGGTCGGAGCCAGGGGCCTTGGGCTCTACTCCTGCTTTTTTTCTGGCTGTTGGTCTGGGGCAATCACTGAACTTCTCTGAGCCCCAATTTCTACCTCTGCAGATAAGGGTGGATGCAGGATGGAGCGAGATCCCTTAAATGAGGTGGATTTCTAGCCCACCGTGCACTCCACACATCTTTTGCTCCTGGGTGTCTCGCTGCAGATATGGGCCAGTGGCCACCTGGCTTTGCTCAGGAGAAAGTAAGGCAGAGTCCAGATGGGCCCAAAAGGATGCTCTCCCCGCTCTACCCACCGCCTCACCTGCACAGTGACAGTCTTTGCCAGACTGAGTCAGGGAAGTCAAAGACAGCCCCATGGCCAAGAGGCCACATGCCTGTGCCAAACCCTGAGCTGGAGCCATAGGTCAGGTCCAATAAGTCGGGGCTATATTCAGTGCCTCAGTTTCCCCATCTCAGAATGTGGTAGCTGGGTTGGTCTTAAAATGTCCACTGTCACCTGAGGTCCAGGGCTGAGCCTCCCTGAATTGGGTGCAGCCTGCTGTAATTTTAACACCTTCTTTTGAAAACTAAATGGTCTAGCATCCATTACTTAGTAGCCCCAAAGGTTTACTTACTGAAACCAGGTTGAACAGGAGAATCTGCAGGGAGGACTCCCGCACCCCCAAGTTGGAGGAATCTCTTAAGTCTAGCAAAAGTCGACTGTGCATTTGAAAATTCCATCACTGAAGACAACACCCCAACCCAAGCAGGGGCCTTGGCTCCACCCTCCCCAGGGATGGAGAACTTGCTGTCCAGAGGCCTCATTTCACTCTGTGTTGTACAGTTCTGCTTTAAGTTGAAGCCAACCTCCCTGTCATTCTGCATGGCAGCATTTGGGGGTGTGAATGAAGAATGTGGCCTGCCATATCAGTAAACAAAGGATGTGGTGGCCACCAAGCTGTCAGCCACTGCAACTACCCCCAACTGTGCACTCTGAGGGGACTCACGATGGAAAAAAGCAGGATGCTGGTCCTAGGTAGCTAAGATGCACATCAAAGGAATGATTTCAATGAGCCCAGACTCTTGCATCTTCCCATACATAGAAAAGCACTAAATTCATTAACTTGAGATGTCTGTTTTTCTTTAATTAACAGTCATCTTTTGATTTTCCAACTACTTGGTTTTTTTTGCAAAAACTCCTGTGTATCCTGGCTCCTCCCTTACCTCTTCGGAGCAGGCCCTAAGAGCTAGCTGAGAGGCTGTCTTTTGGGCTTAAGTCTGCAGAAAGTTCACTGAATAAAAAATAATTCTCAACTTGTAGGTTGTGCTTTTTTTTTTTTTTTTTTTTTTTTTTTGCGGTACGCGGGCCTCTCACTGTTGTGGCCTCTCCCGTTGCGGAGTACAGGCTCTGGACGTGCAGGCTCAATGGCCATGGCTCACGGACCCAGCCGCTCCGCGGCATGTGGGATCTTTCCGGACCGGGGCACAAACCCGTGTCCCCTGCATCGGCAGGCGGACTCTCAACCACTGCGCCACCAGGGAAGCCCTATTGTCCTTTTTTTTTTTTTTTCAGTTGACAGAGGGCTTGAGGAGCTTGTGCAGTGCCTGACTTGTGCTCACCTGGGGCTGTAGGTTGGACATAGCTGTGCTGTGGTGTAAAACGGGAGGACCTGAAACTCCACGCCTGTGTCCACCACCTGCCTTTGCTGGCTGTGGCAGCTAAGGGGGACCACCTACCTTTCCAGGGCTTCAGCTTCCTTCTCTGTAAAATAGAACCAACGAACCCAGTTTCTCCTGGGTAGAGTGAGAATGAATCAATCCGGAATGGGCAATTTACAGGGTGTTATGTTTGAAATTGTGTCCCTGAAATTTCCATATGTTGAAACCCTAACCCCCAGTACTTCACAATGCGATGGCATTTGGAGATAGGACCTTTAAGGAGGTAATTAAATTAAAATGAGGTCATTGGGCTTCCCTGGTGGCGCAGTGGTTGAGAGTCCTCCTGCCGATGCAGGGGACACGGGTTCGTGCCGCGGTCCGGGAAGATCCCACATGCCGTGGAGTGGCTGGGCCCGTGAGCTATGGCTGCTGAGCCTGCATGTCTGGAGCCTGTGCTCCAGAACAGGAGAGGCCACAACAATGAGAGGCCTGCGTACCACAAAAAAAAAATAAATAAAATAAGGTCATTATTAGGCTGGGTTTTAATCCAATATGACTGATGTCCTTACAAGAAGAGGAGATGAGGACACAGAGGGAAGACTGTGTGAAGACACAGGGAGGAGACGGCCGACTACAAGCCAAGGAAAGAGGCCTCAGAGGAAACCAACCCTGCCAACACCTTGATCTTGGACTTCTAACCTCCAGAACTGGGAGAAAATGACTGTTTTTTTTTTAACCCTGCAGTCTGTGGTATTTTGCTATGGTAGCCTGAGCTCACCAGTATACAGGGGAAGATTCCTTTATTTTAGGCAGAGAAGGGGAAGGCCCAAGAGGGCTGGAGCTCCACATGCAGCTTTCCCTGCAGCCAATTCCTGCAGTCCACCCTCTGTGGCCCATGGCCCAGTCTGCCCAGGCTGGCCTGTGGCCTGCAGCACCCGGTGCCCAATGCAGGACAGTCAGCCGGGCCACGGGTAGGGTAACTGACAGCGCACCACTGCAAACTTATTTTGACTGTAGGCAGCTCTGCTGAGAGGCTGCAGAACTCCGCCAACTGGTCTAACATGATTCTGCGAGAAATGTTGACTCTGAATTATAAGGACTTAATTTTTCCAACCACAGCTAGTCAGTAAATGACTCTCTGAAATGACAGATGGAAAGTTCAGTTAATATGTTTATCTTCTGGCTCTAAGCAGCCCTGCCTCCCCCAGCACTGCTCAGGGCAGCCAGCACAGGGAGCGGGAGGTGAAGACTGCTTTCCCCCCAGAACCCCAGGCTCCAGGTCCCTCCAAATAGCCAGTTTGGCCATGTCCCTCTCTGAAAAGTCAGCTGAGCTATTCTGAGGCAACAATGACCTGGCTTTGTTCCCAAGGTGGCAAATCTCTCGGCCTGGTGGTCTACCGAATAGTAATACAAAACTCTCTCTGCCAGCTCTTCAAGGAGATGCCAGGAACAGATCATAATTAAAACAGCCAAGGTCTCCATAGCATTTTCTATGGATCTGGCACTGTACAACCTGGGATGTAGGTGTTACTACTGTCCTCCTTTTATTGTTGAGGAAACACAGAGAGGTTAAGCAACTTGCTCGAGGTCACACAGGAACTGGAACTCCAACCTGGCCAGGCTGGCTTCATGATTCATGCTCTTGACTTAAGAGAGAATCCAGGGCAGAGCAACAGTCTGGACAAGAAAAAGAAGGTGACATGGTGGTGGTGGTGATGGTGGTGGGGTGTGTGTGTGTAAGCCTGAGAGAGTGGATTGCCAAGGCATAATGGGGAGACCAGCAAAACCAACAGACAGACAGACAGATGAGGCTGGAGGGGTTTGAGGAGGCCTGACCATAACACCTTCCGTCAAGGTCATATGTGCCAAGGTAAGGAGTTTGGGTCTCATCTTTTAGGGGATGCATCTGTTGGTGGTGGTAAAACAGACATAACAAAATTTACCATCTAACCATTTTTAGTGTACAGCTCAGTGGCACCGAGAACATTATTGTGCAGCTCTCCCCTCCACCTCGTCATCTCTCTGCAGAGCTTCTCCAGCATCCCAAACTGGAACCCTGCATCCACTAAACATCTTTCCACCCCCTCCTCCCAGCCCTCCGCAGCCACCATTCTCCCTTCAATCTCTACGGATGTGACGGCTTGAGGTAAGGGGGCTCAGTCTCAACCTGCGAAGTGTGGCGTGCTCAGGGGTTGGTCTTCCCCATCGCTGTAGCTGCAGAACTGACAGTGGGTTGAAAGTCCAATCCAAAGGCAAGGGCTGCTTTTCCACTGAGAAGGTGGTTGCCAGCAAATGCCCAGCCTGTTCTCTGTCCAGTGCCAGGTTTATACCAAAGGCTTTACATGATCTGTCTCAGCCCAGCCTCGGGCCTCTTTAGAGTGAGTGACTCTAAGTCAAGGGAAGTGAGGTTTATTGAGATTCAGGGCTTACAGCCCAGTATTTGCAGCTGAGAGAACCTCAGCCCAGGGCCCAGCACAGAGGGACTGCTCATAAATGTGAATTTACTTACAATTCCTCCATAAATGTAAATCAACCGTTATGCTGAATTTCTCACACGGTACTTTCAACTCCTAGATTTGCCCTAGAGTTCAAAGCAATGTGGCCTCAAAACAGATCCATTTCAGCACAGCCGTGGTCCCTGCAGGAAGCCTCGGCTTCTGATGAAAGGCAGGGAGGTCCCAAGATGCTGTGCAGGGGCCTTTGCCTGAGGCTGATGGATGGTGCTCTCGCTCTCCTCCACCGCAAGGAGGTGAGAGGCAGCAGTGCCTCGAGCAGGTTTCTGGGGACAAGAATGTCATGGCGGCTTTTTATTGAGCACACCAGCCCTCAGCTACCCTGGGCAAGTAACACAGCTTGGACGTGGGACAGCACACGAGAGAGAAGGATGTGTCCACGTCACGGCTGCGATTCCTTTGCAAGCACGTATCCTCGTGCATATTTAAAGGATGACATCCCGGATCCTGTGACAAAAAAATTATATGTCTCCATCTTTCCTACAAAGTAGTTTCCGGAATCAGACTGGTTTTTGATCTAAGTTTGAAAACTGCAAGAACATTAGGTCCTAATCTCCATCAACAAATTCCTTCCAGCCAAGAACTCCCAGGTTCCACTTTGTTCATTTCTGTAGGAATTTGGACAAGCTAAAAGAGATACTGTTTTTCAACTCAGGATCTCCATCCCATCCAAGTGGAATGAATGTCAGATTTAAAAGGGGGCAGGGGGCTGGTGGTAATTTCTTTAAAGGCATGTAATAAGAAGGAAGGAACAGAGAACATCTAAGAATAAATATTGATAGAATGCTGGATGTTGAAACATGTGTTTGTTTATTGAACAATTTTAAAGAAATTAAAAATGCCACTGGTCTTATTCTTTAATTAAAGATGAGCCCGCGAGGTTGGGGATGTCAAGGTTAGCTGAAAACAGGGATGAACTGACCTCAGTCTAAACAGAAGGAAAAATAGTGTAAGCACCGAAAAAAAAAGCATTTGATTATTTTTCTTTACATGTAAATAGTATTTTTGGCTAGTAGAGAGTTGAGGACAGGTTAAACCTGCCTTTGCTGCCTTTAGCAAATAAAACCCTGTTTAAGACACAGGGTAGACTCACCAGCAATTTAGTCTCTTTTCAAAGTCGTATGACTTATTTGAGTCTTGCATGTCATTTAAACCGGTCTGGGCCCTTTGGGTAACATCTAGAAGGCATGTATGCCAACAAATGCCAAAAATAACATTTTAATATCAATCCTCTAGAATAAGCGAAGGGGAGGGAGGCATTCTTCAGAAAGGATGGAAAGATCAAACTCATTTTATTGGTTTGGAGAGCAGCCTAACCTCTAATGCATCTTGTGATGCTGACGTAATGTGATCAAGAGGTACGTTTCTCTAGCTTCCCTCTACGTTGTACCATCGCTGTCAACAAGTGAGTTTGTGGAAGACATGAGGTTATCTCTCATTTATGAGAGCGCCCATGGTGATTGGGTCGGTCTTTGATTTTTCTGGGATTTCTTGAGGGACAGCACTACCATTTAGCTCAGCCAATGGAGCACAAAAGGAGGGGGTCTTGAGAAACCTGGGGTCTAGGAAGGGAAGCTGATTGAGCATATGGCATGTCCTGCTCTTGGTGAATCTTATTCCAGCAGCCTTTGTAATCTGTCCTTCAGTTTGTACTTGAATACCTGCTGAGATGGGGAACCCACTGCCACCTCAAATCTCCCTATTCCATTAGGAGTCTTTGTTGGTCAGCTCTCCCTAATACGAAGCAGGAACATCAGCCCCTTCAACAAGTCCCCCTCAGTTGTTGGACAAAATAAAAGAAAGAAATCAAGCTGAGCTCTTTCTCACTTGCACACTCTGGTCATCCTGTTCTCCCTGGACTTTTGTAAGAGGAGACCAAGACAGTAAAACAGATGGTGAGCATTGCCTGTGGGTCATTCTCCATGTGGGTGTTTCTCTGCTAAGGCACCAGAGCTTGCAGGACGAGCACATGGGGCTTGCCTTAACCGAGATGCAGGACAAGGTACAGGGTGCTGTGAGTATAAGATGTGAGGTCTGGAGTGAGTCAGCCTGTACCTCGCTTACTGTATTAATAGTTTAGGAGAACCATGCAAGTCCCACAGGACATGGAAAGGCTTCCCCACACACTGCTGCTTCGCTGAAGAACAGTGAAGTGGATACTTGGGGGAAATTAGGAATGGCATTTAGTTTTTTTATGTTTGGGAATGCTTTCACTGTTCAGACCTTGCAGGACTTTGTAGGACTCTGTACAGATGCTGCTCTTACTTTTTAGAAATGGAAGCCATGGCAGAGTCTTGGCAAAAGAGTGACAAAACCCAGAGCATGGTGAGAGGATTACTCTGAGTACTGTTGAATTTTCAAAGCATACCTCCAATGCAAAAACATTGAGTGCCACAGCTTTATTCATCAATTTAACAAATATTTATGGAACACCTATTATGCATCAGATATTAATTGTCCTCAAGGTTGGGGACAAGGCAGGGAACAAATCAGACATGTCTTTATCATCTTGAGGCTCAGCATCTACCTGGGGGAAGCAGCAATAAATGGATGGTGATGTGTTTTATAAGGACACACAGCAGGCTGAAGGAGAAGGAGAGCAGGGAGAATGCGAGGACCTCTTTAGAGAGGACATTCAGCTGGGAGATGCTAGGAGAAGAGCATCTCAGCAGGTCCCTTCAGAGGGATGGCAAGTGCAAAAGTCTTGTGGCGGCAACATGCTGGGCTGTCGAGGACCCGCAGCAAAGAAACCAGTTGTTACGGAGGAAAGTGAGCAAGAGGGAAGGTGATGGCGAGAAGGTCAGACAGGTAGTGAAGCTCTGATGACACAGGGCTTTGGAAGCCACTGTGCAGATGTTACTCTGATTTTGTAGGATGGAGGCCATTGAGATTCTTGACAGAAGACCCATATGACCTGTCTTGCATTGTGAAAAAATTACTCTGTATGAGAAAAATTGAGTTTAGGGGAGCCAGGAGGAAACAGAATTCTACTTCAATAATCCAGACAGGAGATGATGGTGGCTCGGACCAGTCCAGGCTGGGCCATCTTCAGCTGCAAATCTGTGAGGGTAAATATGTCTAGCTGAGCCCACTGTCCCCTGAACGCAGAGTCCTAAAGAGGAAGGTGAGAAAGGATACAGTTTAGGCAGCTGCAAGGGCTGCCACAGCTTCTGTTTACCATTAAGTCCAGATTAGGCTTTTCAATACTAATTTCCTCCAAGAGGCATCAGGACCCTTGTCCTCAAATCTTAGGGCAGGAAAAGTTTTAATGAATATGGAAGATGTTGGTAATGAGGGTAAATAAGTTTGCTTTCAAAACATGACAGTAAGATCACAGTTGAAAGGACAAAGGAACCACTTTGAAGAGATCACATCCACCAAGCTGAGCATAAAAAAGAAAATAATAATGAAAATTACCTTAAACAGGTTGATTTTGTGGAAGACCATGAATTCATAGCAATACGCAAAAGAGGAAAGTTAACATAAATGTATGCAAAAAAAGAATCCATATATTAGGATTTGTTTAATTTTATTGCTTTTAATGAGTAGAAAAGTATTTGTATTTTTCTGTGATATTTACAAAGTACAGAATTATATTTCTCACTCTCTCTGTAGATAAGAAAGAATAAACACAGGGAACTATAAATAAACTAAAATAATTCCCCAAACATCGGTTCTGCATCATGTAATAAGCAGATGGAGGAAAAATCAAGCAATTGATTGCTTTTGTGGGCCTACACAGCAAGCAATTAAACAGATATTCCCACAGAGTGTTCCAAGATGATTAATTAGCCAAATGTTGCATACACCCCCATCTCTCATCTTAGTGTATGGAACCTTGAGATGGCTCTACTAATTATAATGCAATATTGATAAGGCATGCATAAGTTTCCAATTAATATCTATAGACTAGGCCAATTTATCATAATGACAGGACAATAGCTTAGGTATTGCCAACCATAAGAAACTTTCAGAAATACATAATTTCTGGGAATGGCACCAAGTTTCAAAAAATTAAATCTTTGAATTTAGATTTTGAAAGGAAGGGACTTAGAAGTCTGGATATAACAAATAGAAGTTCATTATCAAAAGGAACTCAGCCAGTGATTTGGTTTAGATGACTTTAGACTATACAAACATGTCCTAGATCAGAATGCTGTGTGTACATGTAGTTTAGGGTCTCCTAAGATTATTAGTATCCGACAGAATTACTGAAGCCCTATGTGGGTATAAAAATGAAACCTTAGGAATATTATAAATAAAGATAAAAATTTCTTTTCAATGAAGGGAATTTGTAATTGTATGACCATTTTTACATATTAATGATTTTGTTCACATTTATGTCTTAAAAAGACTACTAGTGAGGATAGCCTAGGTTATGCTGTGATTAAAAATAATCTCAAAATCCTAACCACTTGACACAATAAAGGTTAATATTAATACATAGCTAAAATGACACTCAAGGAGTATCAACCTGGTTAGAAATATTAAGATGCATGTCTCATTTCTCTGTGATAGTTCCTTTCCTGCTAAGTAACTTAGATAGCACAGAAGCAAATAACACAATGTACTTAGCCTGATGGATCATCAAATCATGACTTGAAATGATCCTATTATATTGGGGAATGGTCTGAAGATGAAATAATGTATATTCACTGAGAGCCTTTAACCAGTGGACAGGGCCACTTTGTCTTCTTTACTCGTTTCTTTTACAATCTGCTTCATGGACTGTAGAAGAGCCAGAAATCTATGTTCCTTCTCTCCTGTTGAAGTGTAAACAGTCAGGCCTCAGAACTTGTCTTCTGTAAGCACACCTGGCCATCTTGCTGTGTGTGCGTGTATGGGTATGTGTGTACACACCTTTATATGTTTCAGCTTCTTTACCTTAAAATGAATGAGTTAAGTCAGCCTCACGCTCTTTCCTAGTTGTCTTCAATGCAGATGGAGAGAGTTGAGGTCACCCTTCGGCCTTGGAGAACCAAAACGAATTCTCTGTTCCAGTTTAGATCACAGACGCCTGCCTTTTGTCAATCTTGGGATGCATGCCCAACCACTAATAAAGGCTTTTTGTTTCAATTTTCATCTATTTTTGCCTACTAGACAGAACCCTGGAAGGGAAGAGGGGTAAGTCTTGGGCTTCAATTCCCAATAGGTCCAGATGGAATATAAGCTCAGAGTGTGATGTGTCTGCTGGGAAAACTAATGTTGTCTCAGGTGGCATTGCTAGAATTGTGCAGAGTCCAGAAAAGAGCAGTGATAACCTTATTTGACAATGGTAAGACTATTGCTTCTGAGCTTCTCACTAAAAGGAAGTGATACAGAGAGTGGTGATCAGGACAGTGAGAAGTGAAGGCCATGTCAGTGGCATTGGAGGTACCTGAGGCTATGTAGCCTGGACTGAAAGGAGACACGCTGATGGCCTCAGTCATTTGAATGGTCATAGAAGAGAGTATGTGGACAGAGCCAGCTCCATTTAAGGGCATAGAGTAATCCTGGGAATTGGCTATGCCAAGAACACAGGTATAGAGCAAGAAAGAATTTTCCAATCGGGCTGTCTCAGCATGGAATTTTCAGGCTCATGAGGCAGTGAGGCTCCAACATTGGAAGTGGCCAAAGAGAGGCTTTTTTTTTTTTTTTTTTTTTTGCGGTACGTGGGCCTCTCACTGTTGTGGCCTCTCCCGTTGCGGAGCACAGGTTCTGGATGCGCAGGCTCAGCGGTCATGGCTCACGGGCCCAGCCGCTCCATGGCACGTGGGATTTTCCCGGACCGGGGCATGAACCCGTGTCCCCTGCATCGGCAGGCGGACTCTCAACCACTGCGCCACCAGGGAAGCCCCAAAGAGAGGCTTGATGGTCATTTGTTAGGATTGATACCAAGGATCCTAACTTAGGATAAATTGAACTAGTGGCCTTCAAATTCATTTCTCACCAAGACTCCATAATCCTGAGTCTGACCAACCGAAAGATAAAAGCTCCCAGGTTAGCCAGATCGAACTGTTTTATCTAATCAAGAGAGTTTGGGTCTATATGGTCAACAAAATTAATGTTTGCCAGTATCTTGTTCTCCTCTAATTTCACGTACACAGAGAATTGTAAGTTCTATTCCTTGGAGTTAGGTATGGCCATGTAACTAGTTCTTACCAAAGAAATGTAAATGAAAATGATGGGCCAAACTTTGAGCCAAAGCAGTTAACTACAGATGTTTGATCTTCTGACTCTTTCTTCATCTGCAACCGTGAAGAGTGTTGAGATGGAGAGGCCAAAAGAAGGAAACCATGTGATCTGCTAAATACAGAGGAGAGCTGCCCTGGAGAGCCACCTAGATCTACAGCAAACTTCATAAGAGTGAGTAATTGACTGAGATTTTTTAGATGATTTGTTATTGCAGCAAAGTTTAGCCTATCCTAACTGATACACTTTGGGAACACAGGGCATGTGAGTTTCTAATAGGAAAGGAACTAGAGAAGCTGGAAGAAGGTCTGGTGAGACAGATAAAAGGGAAAGCCACACTCAGTTCTCCTGGGACTGTAACTTTTCATGGAACATTGGAGCATTATACACATTTCTGAAGTTCCCTCTGAGGCCCCAAATGCATCTCTTTAACTGTTAAATGAGGAATCTCTGACATGAAATTTTGGAGACAAAGAAGGCTCTGAATAGGGAAATGAAGTTAAACTTGGCTTTTGGGGTTGCCACCTTGGCTCTGGGCAAAGACCAAAGACTTCTCTTTTGTGAGAAAAAACCAACCTCATTGTGTCTGTAAACACAGCTCATCTGGGGCTACATGGAATCCGCTGATTTTATAAACTAATTCCTGCCAAAGAATCCAAACTAGCCTTAGTTTATAGGTGTAGAAACTGAGGTCCCTCAGGTTCCAGTGACCTTGAAACTGGGTCCTTTGGGTTTCTGTCTTTTCACCAGGCCAGGCTATGGTGATTGCACAGTGTAAGTATTTCTTCAAAGGAGAATCAAACAAAACCCCCAGACTCCGTGTCAACAGCCCTGGGCTGGAGAGGAAAGCAGGGCTCCTCACAGAATTTCCGTTTACAGCAGGGCTCTCCCTTGGCCCCAAGACAGCTTTGATCACCATGAAGTTTCCACAAACACAGAATGAATGAGGAAGAAGATGGTTATGCTTTTAACCTGATCGACACTGATGAGAAATGAGGCATATACCGTCTTTTTCGTAGCGTCCCGCTTCAGACAGCTGTCACCTTTCCCTTTAAAGTATAGGCTTAAAATGTTTGTATATTTTGTTTGCTTTTTAACACTTCTCATCACATAATTAAGATATGATAGCGAAAGTCACTTATGACTCACTGATACGGTTCAGTAGAATACAAGGCCAGAAAGTAGCCTGCCTGCCTTCAAATCCCAGCTCCCTGCTTCTAATTTTCTGACTGTGTGGCTTTGGGCAAATTACTTAACCACTCTGCACTTCAATTTCCTCATCAGTTAAATGAGTATCATAATATTATCTACCTCATAAGGCAGTTATGAGATAAAATGTGTTAATATATGTAAAGCATTTGGAAAAGTGCTTGGCATATGATAAGTATTCGAGAAGTAGTATTTATGTTTTCCTAAGTTCTTGACTGGCAGCCAACCAAATTCCAAGAACTGTGAAGTCTCTGTGCGCTCAAGTCTACGGGGGTTTAATATAAGGTAATTCATGGGCCTCCCCTAAAGGCCCTAAAAGTCCATCAGAAAAAAACAAGACTAAGCAAAAATTCAACCAATATTATTAGGAAGTTAAGAATGGTCAATAGACAGGAAGCTAACAACATCCGCTACAGTTACAGGGCCACGTGATCACCTTTGGCTATAGGATGCTGGGAAACAGAATTCTTTTAAATGGCCAGTGAGGCAAAAGCAGACACCTACAGGGGCTCTCTGGCAAGTTTTGCTTTCCTGCTCTAAAGTGCTGCACCTTCTTTCTTGTCTCATCTTCTTCCTCCCTCTCAGAAAGCAAGATTGTCTGTTTCCAGTTAGGAAAGGCCACAAGAATTTCAGACACCTTGGTCCTGACAGTCCCAAGCCTCTGAACCAAGACCTGGTGCATGAGGAAAGAAAAAAAACCCCACCAAACTGTAGTAGGTTTAGATGCTAGTCTTGAGTGGGTTTTGTTATTTGTAAGTTATCAGTTTTGTCCATCAAATTGGCAAAATTTTAAAAGAATAATGTCCAGTGTTGTGTAAGATGTGGGTAAACACAATTTCATGCTCTACTGATGAGAGTGAAGATGGACCCAATATTTTTGAAGGATATTTTAAAAAATCTTTAGGATAACATACATTTATTTTGACAAGGTAATTCTGCTTCAGGGTGTTTAACCTTTGGAAATGATCCAGTGATCATAAAAATGTGTACATATGGGGAATTTTATTAAATGATACTTATAGTAGCAAAAAATCAGAAGTGGTGCATGTCTTCAGCAAAGAGCTGGGGCAGTAGGGAGAGCTACACCCTGCAGTGGTGTCACACAGGCTGCTGTAGCTCTGTGTGGGTTCATGACCATGCTTTACTAAGTTCAAAATTCAAGTGATGGTAGAAAGTTTAAACTTGATGATGTTTTTTAGGATTTCATGTTTATGATAGCATTATTTTATGTAAGGCAGCTCTATAAAATAAAGTAACTTACTTTATTTTCCTTATTATTGTCCATCTGTATAGTTTATAATATATGTGGTACTCAAAATATATAACTATGCTTAGATTCTTATTCTAAAGTTTATGCTTTAAATTTATTTAAAAATTTTTATTGGAGTATAGTTGCTTTACAATGTTGTGTTAGTTTCTGCTGTGAGCAAAGTGAATCAGCTATACGTATACATATACCCCCTCTTCTGGGACAAGGTTGATGCTAAAAGTAGATTGCAAACTGGAGTCAATAAGGAAATGGGTTTTGTTTTTCTTTTGATTTGAATTTTTGCTGTTTTGGAAGATTTTCTTTATCACCAGTTTAGAAAAATCTTTGTATTTTTATCAATTAAAAATAAAGTATGCCTCTGGTGAGGATTATATCAACTCAATAAATATTTGCATGCTCAAAAAAAATTCAACTGATGAAAACTTATTTGGATAGGGACTTTACAGAGGTCATCAAGTTAAGGTAAGGTCATTAGAATGGGCCCTAATGTGACTGCTATCCTTATAAAAAGGCGAAATTTGGTGACAGACATGTGTACAGGGAAAATGCCATGTGAACATGAAGATGGCTATCTACAAGCCAAGGAGAGAGGCCTGGAACCAACCTTGGCCAAAGCTTGATTTCAGTCTTCTAGCCTCCAGAACTGTGAGAAAATACATCTTTGCTGTTTAAGCCTCTCAGTTTGTGACGCTTTGTTATGGAAGCCCTGAGAAACCAATACAGGTTGTAAACAAACCAGGTGTGGGTCTCACCCTCAGGAACCTCCCTGTATGGGGTGGGGGGTAGGGGTGAGGGAGAAGATAGCAACCTGATCTGTCCATGATGAAACTTAGCAGGGGTGGAGGGACAGGCAGGTGACTTGCTTTTCAGGCAGGTGTCATGGTCAAACTGCTGTCCAGCCTTCTACAGGATGGAATCTGGGTTTCAGTCTGGCCACACATGTATGGGTATTACTCTTAAACTAAAAGACAGTGGAGACCACCTTCACTCCAGGTTTCAGAGAGTAAAACCTTGAAAACATCATCACTTCATGATTAAATGTTACATTGAGACAAATATTATTCCTCGATGACGGGGTGAAGGATTTAGCCAGAGCAGCATGGAACAACTTCTTTGGGCTCCCTTCTCTGGAGCTCCTTTCATGTACCTATACTTCACAGTTAGAGCACAGGCACATGTAAAGCAAATTCAAATACAACCTGGGAAAGTTCCAGTCACTGTCCCTGTGAGGATACTAATAAAGGACACTGTCCCCTGTCCTGCACAGTGAGCACTCAGTTAGAGGCCAAAGGGACATGAGTCTCAAGTCCCAGCAGCATAAACTGAGCATGCCTCCTGGGTAGCTGTCACGGTTTGTTTATACTAAGGGCACTGTAAGTCATGTTGCATGATAGTGTTTCCCTCCTCCTATGGGCTGCTTGGAACCTCAGAAACACCATTAAGAGCCCCCTGGCAATTGTATGGAAACTTGAAGGGCACATTCATATTATTTCCATCCTCCTAATCCACAAATGACTTTTATTTTAACCCATATCAATTTTCATAAACGCTTCCTATAATTGTTCATGTGAAAAGGGGCATAATATTTAAAATTAAATAGGCAAGTTAACTGACTTTGGTCACCACTCAAAAATATTTTGTTTAGTTATTAAAAATGATACAGCACCATGGGTAAGTATTTATATTTAATATTTTGTGTATTTCTTTTAATGTTAAGAAAAGGAAAACCCATTAAGAAAAGGAAACTCCAGGGCGAACTTCTTTTTCCAGCGATGTCCCCATCAGCCTTTGATGTGAAACAGACTAGGAGTGGGTCCAGGAGCGCCAGAGAACAATTCTGGTGACACTCCAGGGAGTGGAACCAAACTGCAGTCAGGGGCATTCCTGAGCCCAGAGCAAGGGCATCTGGCAAAATGGCCTCACCTCTGTCTCCAAAAGGCTCATCTCATTATAGGATCAGGCTCTTCCAAGTTAAGGAGTTTATCATCAAAGTCATTCCCAGGGATTTGCAAACTAGAAAGACTAGATGCCCCCATCCCCACCCTAAGATACAATGATGAGGCAGAAGCAGAATAACTGCAGGAGACACTTCCACCAAAAGGGGATGAAACTGAAATGGAGCCACATCACAACTACTGCAATCCAGCTGGGGTCCTACAGACCCCCTGCTGTGGGGTCAGGGACATCCCTCTTTAGAGGCTGGTTCTTTTTCCTGGAAGTGGCTCCTAGTTCACTGCTCTCGCAAGCTCTTGGACCCACTCTCTTTGAGATTCGTCCTTTTCTATAAGAAATGGCCATGTTTGCAGCTGAGTAGCTTTCTCAACCTGATTCCTGCCTGGAGATATCTGGGGACCCAGAGGCCTTTGTGCAAGTTTCACAATCTTAGTCTCTGCCATAGCAGTGCCGTCATTTAGATCCCCTGAATGAATCTCCTCACTGAGGCAAAACAATAAATACAATTCAAGAAACATCTTTTCAGATGTAATGCTGAGCTAGCACAGAATAATATTAAATTTGTTATGATTTATTAGAATAAATATTAAAGTTATTGGAATAAATGTTAAATAAAATACTAAATAAATAAAATAAAATACTAAATTTTAAAAACAAAATGAGGCTCAGCATCTTGGAAAGAGCTCATACAAATGAAGAGTACTAAAACTCATGTTTCATTAGCTTCACAGTAAATCTGCTTCTCGCAAGTAGTAAACCCAGAAAAAGTGTATTAAGGATATCATTTTAGATGACATAAAGATATTAATAAACTTTAGACATTCTTAAATATGCATATTGAAATAGCTAAGATGACCATTAATAGAGAAGACAGAGAGTGTATACCCTTACAACAAGTAGAGTGAAGAAAATGGAATCAGATTTTAAGGCATTCCATCCAAAGTAAGGCACAAAAGGAGAACACAAAAGAGAAAAAAGAACGAGATAAATAGAAATTGTATAGTAAGATTGCAGGCATAAATCCTAATAGTACTAGATATACATGGACAAAAATCTTGCTTAAAATATGAGGACCATCAGTCTGAGAAAAAGAAAACACAAATCCAACCAAATAATGTTTATAACAGATAACTGTAAAACCTAAAGACACAGAATATTTAAATAAAAAATAGAATAAAATGTGTTAGGGAAAAAATAACCTGAAGAGAAAATTCTAAACTTACATACTACTAATAGCAACCTCGAGTATATACAAAGCAAGAATTGCCAGAACAATGAGAAACTGACTAATCTACCTTATTAAGGGAATATTTTAGCACAACATCTTTTAAATAATTGATACAACAAGCAGCCATCATACCAAATAGGGAATGTACACTTTTCTCACATAGGAAACATTTATAAAATCTGGCCACATATTGATAATAGAGCTATCCTTAACAAACTTCAAAAAATTTGTATCATATAGACCACATATTCAACTCATAATGTAATTAAGTTAGAAATAAAGACAAAAATGATAACTTAAAATATATTTTAAAATTATAAAGACATACTTGTAAATAATTCATGGGAAGAAAAATAAAAATGAGAAAATATTTATAAGCAAATATAATTAAAAATACTGTGTATTACCTTCATGGTACTTAGAGGAAAATTTATAGCCTGAAATACTTATGGTAGAAAAGAAGGCTCAAAATTAATGACTTAAGCATCCAAAATATGAAATTAGAAAAATAACAGCAAAGAATATGGAAGGGAGAAAACAAATTTCTGCCCATAAAGCCCCCAGTCTGGCATTTTGTTATGGCAGCCCTAGCAAACTGACACAGATATATAGTGTAATTCTTACGGTGGATTCAGTCGAAAAAGTTATTCACCGGCTTACATTATCTCTAAGAGCCCCTCAAAGTTTAAAACTCCTTGGAGGTTGGAAAGAATAAAGACCTGTTCTTCAGTCTGAAGAGAATCTTCCCTAGAGGTCTTCATTACCCATCAACATCTGCCGTGAGCATGACCCATGCAATGCCCGCAAGTTCAAACTGAGGTGTGCAGTAGGCCTCAGAGCATCTTTGAAAGCCTGTAACTAAGGCTCTCCTCATGAAGATGGAAACACACAAAGCGTACGGGAACTAGCCACAGGGGCCCAGGGCCAGTCAGCGCTTGGCAGCAAAGGACTGAAAAAGAACTGGGCTTTTGAAACGATTAGGGCCAGGTTCTCCTCTGAGGCAGTAGGTGTTTCTGGATGTTGCTCCATTTCCTCCCATCAGTCCACCCCTGAACACCATCCCAACATATATGAGGGTGAGTCCTGCCCAAGCAGAGCAGGCCCCATCCTGGCTGGAGCTTCGGCACGCTCACCGCAGGGAATTCCAGAGGTGAGTCTGTAAACGCAGTCCCCAGAGCGCCATTTGATGAGAACCTCCCCTGGGCAGGTTTGCTTGGAGTATCCAAGAGTCTCACTCCCCTAGTCGCTGAGTAACCGCCAATGCCTGCTGCTAAAGAGGTTTCTGTGTCCAAAAATAATCTCTAAATGACAGTTAGCATGACTCTGGCATAATCCATCCTCTCCAAATAAGTGAAAGGGAGCTAATGCCCAAATCCTGGCACAGACACAGAATGGGTCTTGGAAGAGGAGGTGACTGTGATTTCAGTCCTTGGCAGAAGGCTGCAGACTGGATGGGGAGCCAGGCCAGCGGCAGGAGCATGGACACAGGACGCCTGACATGGGCATTTCCTCTGCTGGGGCTAGGGAACAGTCCCAAGTCCCTCTGCCATTCTGCATAGAGCTTCGGATATCTGTCACCTGAACTGGCCACACCACCATCCCTGGATATCACCGGGGTTTCACTTTTCCAAGAGCTTCCTAGTGTGTACTTGAACCCCAAGAAGCATTCGCCTGGTTAATGGAGCTGACCCCTGATTGTGAGAAGAGCCTGACTTGGACCTCTCTCTGACCCTGGGAAGAGACCAAAGATCCCTGCCCATCACCCCACCTTACACATATTTTCGCTCAAGCCTGATTCTTAGGACTAGAGATGCATTACTTGTGCTGAGAGAGGGATGCTGTTGGCCTCTGCATGCTAGCTTTCTTCACAATCATTTTCTCAACCATTCAGGGCCCTTGATCTGGAGCATTTTGAGGGTGGGAGGAGATGGAGGATGGAGTCTGCAATGGAACAGGAAGAGGTTAGTCAGCATCCTCAGTGTGTAGTTTATCTTTCCAACAGCCCTGGGAGTGACAATTAATGTACACACTTTGCAGATGAGGAAACTAAGTCCTACAGGTCAAATAACTTGCTCCAGTTCACCAAGGTTTTGTGAGTCATTCAAACACAGTTCATTTTGGTTGGGATCTATGATCTTTGCACTCTCCCTCATGCTGAAGCTGGAAAATATATGTAATTGGTCCTGAGAGAGGCAGATAGGAATAGAGTGGGGGCCCAGGGATGAAGATGATGGGAAGTCTTCAAGGGCTTCCCCAGAGCAATGAGGGGGAACCCAAATGGCAAGTCCACAGGCAACTGCAGGTTCATGCAGTCAGTTCTGACCTTGAAGCAGCCATCCTTCATTCGACTTTAGAGGCGGAGTCATGTGGTGGAGAGCTCAGTGCCCAGGGGTTGGGTCCAGCAACACAACTCACTGGCTGAGTGACTCTGGGGCAGTCATTGGACCTTTCAGTGCCTGTTTCCTCCTTCGCTATCTCTCACCACTTCTGGGAGGATTCAGCCCCACACTGGGCATCCCTCTCCCTCACCCCACACATGTAGATGGCATGTGTGTGCTGGCTTCTCACCCTCTGCTCAGGACATTTGGAGGTGTTGAAGGCAAATGGAAAATGTATGCTTCCTCCACAGAGCTCTCCTTGTTTGAATGAACTGAATCTTTATTTTTCTTTTTCAAGCAAAGAGGTTTTCATTAATTTGTGCCAGACCATTTAATATATTCTTAGGTTTCTACCGTGCTCTTGTTTCACTTAATTTTCTGGATTTCCAAGAAAGCTTCAGGACCTGTTTTGGTGAAAGACCTTGAAGGGACTGAGAGGATGAGAAAAATGAGAAGCAATTTCTTCATAGCAAGACTTCTCAGTGTAAAGATCTCGCCAAGAAATAAGGACAATTGGGTATAGGTAGGGGTTTTCCTTAAAAATCTTGATCTTTGTTCTTTCTGGCAAAGTAAGATGGGTAGGAAATCAAGCCAGAAATTCAAAGACAAAATGCATAGCTTTGTTTGATTTAGTTTGGTTCATTTATCAGCAGTTAAAGCCATGGATAGTGGGGAAAAAGTTGCTTTTGAAGAACCATTCACTATAACCCACCTGAAAACTACCTAGAAATGTCAGAAACCAAATCGGGTGGTTTTTCCACTGAACACCAAGCTTATGAGTCTGGGACTGTTCTTTCTGTTCTACAGCTGAGAACACTGAAGTACAGGGAGCTCTGGTGATTTGCCTGAGATCTCAGAGCATGTGAGAGGAATCTAGTGGACCCCGAAGATTCCAAATGCTTTCATTGCAGCTGGTTATGGGAAGGGGGAAAGATGGTGGGAGGCGCAGAGAAAGGGAAAGAGAGGGAAGGAGAGGGAGAGAAGGAAGGTGGGGGGAGAAAAAGGGGGGAGGGGAAGAGAGAGGGAAGACTGGAGAAAGATAAGAGACCAATGGAATCCAACTGCGCTGGGATGCGGAGGGAACTCAGGGAGCCTTAGCTTTCCCTTCCCAATAGTTGATTTACAAGGTTGCTTCACAAGGTTGCTTCAGAGAATAAACTACAAAATGGTGAAGTGGTGTAGCCCATTGTAGAGAAATGCTTCCTTGTGCAGACTTGAGGTAGGGCAGTGAGCTTGGCAGTCCTCCAGCTGTGTGACCCGGAGCAAGTTTTTGCCCTTCTCTCTGAGCATCAGTTTCCTCACCCATGAAATGGGGCTAAGAATAGGCTCGACATTAGAAAAGTGTGCTAAGAAGCTGACACTTACTGGGTGACCCATCAGAAATACATCCATACCTGTGATTAAGGCTATGATGCCTATTGAGAATTTAAACATACAACACAAATAAACATTATTGTCACGATTTGCATGAGATAGATGTATACAAGGAAGCAGCTGTATTTTAGTCTAGGAAATAAGGAGACCATTGACCAGAGGACAAGGGAGAGGGTGTCACTGTTGCAAGGACAGTGGCCATCAGCACCTCTGGCAGAGAGGCAGGCACAGCCTGGGGACCCCGGGAGCTTTCAGAAGCCACTGCTGGAAATTCACCCCACCTAGCCTGGGCCTGCTCACCTTCTCCTCCAGGTAGGGCTGCCAGATAATTTAAAAGGATGCCTAGTTAAATTTGATTTCAGATAAGTAATGAATACTTTTTTAGTTGAAATACGGCTCATGCAATATTTGGGGTATATTTACACTAAAAATTTGACATTTATCTGAAATTCAAATGTAACCAAAACATCTTATCTTTTTATTTGCTAAATGTAGAAACCCAGCCTCCAGGGAGAAAGACAGCTTCCTACTCCATTGACTTTTTGTTATAATTTCTTTTCTGATTATGAAAATAATACGTGCCTCTTGTATAATCTAGGCAATACTAAAGTACATGGAAAAGAAAATAATAATTCATTTTGTAATACTATGAGCTAATGTTTGAAAGTCTCCAATACTTGAAAATATTTGAAAATTGTGGCCTATTTCCTTGTAGTCTACCCAGTTGAGATGATATTTTATGTATGGACTTCATATTTCTTTGGTCTAACATTATACATAATCTCCCTGTCACCAACTGTCTTCTCCATTGAGTTTTGTTATGCAGCATAACCGCCTTTCCTTCTTACTGAAGTGGGTGGTTTCCAATGTGCATATCTGTACCTAACACTCTGTCCACACGTCTTCAAATAATCTCTCAAGTGGCTTTTTAATTTATTCCAAGATATATATGTATATATATAAAATCATGGCAATTTTGGAAGTGACAACATTTAATATTTCACGGCGACTTTTTTCTAAAGCTCTCATGCGTGTAGTCAAAGCTTCCCTCCCAAGGCCAGCTGAGCAACCCTGCAGAAGTTCCACCTGCTCCCACAAGATGATGTTCCACTGGGAGTGGGGAAAGCCAGAGCTCAGCCTTTGTTCCTCCCTGAGCCCACAAGCACTCAATTCTGCAGAAGATCATTGGCTTGAAAAACGCAAAACTAAGATCTCCAAGATGGCGCCTTGTTTTCCAAGGTGGGAAGAATGGACTTTAGGATAGTGTCTTCCACCTAACGGGCTGGGACACGCGAAGAAGAGTTCACCTCCTCTTTGAGACAGTCCTCGGACTAGTGGTTCTCAACCCCAGCTCTACACTCAAATCACCGAGGAGGTTTAAAAACTGCCAGATCTCCCAGCCCCACCCCAGCCCAGTCAATACTGACGTCTGGGGCCGGGGTCCCAGGATCAACAGCTCTCTCTAGAGTTTCCCGTGTCACCGCAGTGGGCAGTTGGGGTCGAAGACACCTGTGTTAGACTCTGATGCTGTCATTCACAGGGAGTCCAGCCCGAGGACGCTGGACAACAGAAGAATGCTGGGGACCCACACAGAGCTGGGGCCTCAAGGTTGCCATGCCCTTGAGTCCCATGTAAGGAGCCTGTCTGCTGGTCCCAGCAGGCACAGCTTCTCTTCAGGGCCTCCGCCAGAATCTTCCTTGAGCTGGGAAAGTGGCCTGGTCCTACTGAGGCCTAGCTCAAGTGCCACCACTTTCCCCAGGTAGCTCCTCCCTCCCACCCCACCCCTAAGCCTCCCCATCCCAGCACGCAGTTAGCATGGCCTTTGGCGAGCCCCTCCTGTCCCCAGCACTCATCTCAAAGATGGGCCATGGGATAGAGCTGAGGCTGCTGCTCTTTTATCACCTGGCGGGCCTCTCCCCCCTTCATCTGAAGAGACAGCTTCAGGGACCAGGGCACGCAGCTTCCCCTGAGGACGGAGGGGTCTGTTTTCTGAATTGTAGACTTGTCATTTCTGGGCTAACTTTTGCTCGTGGGAAGCCAGAGCCATTCGTCTGAGCATTCAGTGTCTTTTGCAGCAGGGACACCAACCCATCCTAGGATGGCGCACACAGGACAAGAGGGGGACTTTATGACTGTCGCCAGGGGCCAGGCCCAGGGAAGCCGGGGGTCCCAGAAAAGGCTGTCAGGGGCTGTCTTAGTCAGTTCTGGCTGCTTTAACAAAACACCATGGACTGGGACGCTTAAACAAGAGACATGTATTTCTCGAAGTTCTGGAGGCATGGAAGTTCAAGATCAGGATGCCAGCATGGTCGGATTGTGGTGAAAACTCTCTTCCTGGTTAACAGACAGCTGCCTTCTTGCTGAGTTCTCACACACTGGAGAGAGAGTAAGCTTTGGCCTCCCCTTGTAAGAACACTGATCCCATCATGGGGGTGCCACCCTGTGACCTCATCGAAATCTAATTACCTCCCAAAGTCCTCACCTCCAAATACCATCACATTTGGGGGTTAGGGCTTCAACAGATGGATTTTAGGGGGACACATTCCGTCCATAGCAGGGAACATAGGAGAAGTTAACAAGGGAGAACCAAAACATCTCAGGAGAGCAGCCACAAGTTTGGGAAACGGCAAGCCATGTAGATGGTCCCTCACCAGGCAGGGTTGCTGGGGTGAGCATGCCACGATGACGTGAGTTGGAGTGAGGCAGGGGCAGCCCCTTAGACCTCTCATCTGGGACCTCCCGGGTTATGTGAGGAGATGAGAGAGGACAGAAGGGCAGCCTCTCATCTGGGGGGCTGTCATTTACTGGGCTCCTTAATGATGCCTCCCAGGAAGGTCCAACTCCCACTGTCTGCCATACCTATTTGCCAATCAGGTAACATGTAATGAGTACCAGTTATGCCCCAGGCTCTGTATAGTGAGCAGGACATGCAAGTTTCCTTCCTTGTGAAACTCACACTCCTGAGGGGAGGAAAGTCATCACAGTCGCAGAGGCGCACAGGCCTAAATGTGAGGCGTGCACATCTTCATCCTTTCCAGCTGCGTTCACCCAGTGGGGCACCAGGGGAGACAGAAGGTGGAGGAAGGAGGAGGGAAGTGGGCTCTGGTTCCCCTGGCTCCCTGCCTGCTGCACACCTGGGCTGCTGCATCCTCTATAGAAGGCTCAGCTCCTGTCCCCCCCACACACCCTGCCCCACCGCCAGCTGCATCTGAGAACCCTGGACCAAGAGAGATAGAGTTCCCCCCGCATAATTTAGCCCTGCTAGCTCAGAGGACCGCCCCACCCCTCAAGGCTTCCCCTAACCCTGGCCCACATCTTGTAGGCAGTCCCTTCATTGAACCCTCATCAAATTACTCAATTTAAATATACCATCTGTTTCCTGCTGGGATCCTGCCCGACCTAGTGACCTAGTCTGGGAGGTCAGGGAAGCTTTCAGGGAAAAGGATGTTTGAGCTGAGCTCTGAAGGATGAAATTCCAATTGCTCTTAAGGGGTGGATCCAACATGTGTGTTTGGTCAGTAAGGGTGAGGTCCTGGTAAGCTCGAGGCTACAGTGAGGTGGGTTGCAGGGAACAGCAGAGGACCCCATGAAGCCCTCCCCCTCTTAGCCATGCCTGGCCAGGGCATCACTGAGCCTGGTCGCAGCTGTAAGGAAAAAAGGGCAGCAACTCTCATTCCTTAAGCATCACTGCAGATGCCAAGAGTGTTCTGGATCCCCACACTTTCCGTACAGGTAGACCCAGAGGAGGCCAATGTCTGGTGCTCTGGGTTATGAGAGATGCTCTCTGAAAGGCCAAGGCAAACAACAGGAGGGCATGAACTCAAATTTGGGGGATGCTGTGGGAAGCTCTGAACCCCTTGCATGGATTTAAGTTTGCCTCCCTGACTTGGTACCTCGGGAAAGTGTGAGTTAGAACTAGTCACATAGACACATATTCCAAAGTCCATTTCATCATCTTAAAGTTTCTGTTATCTCGGTGTATTAGTTTCCAAGGGCTGCTGTAACAAATTACCACAAATTCTGTGGCTTAAAACTATGGAGGCTTATTCTCTCACAGTTCCTGAAGCTAGAAGTCTGAAATCAAGGAGCCCTCGGGCCTTGGGGCCTTGCTTCTTCTGGAGGCTCAAGGGGAATATTCGTTCCTTGCCTCTCTCAGCTTCAGGTGGCTGCCAGCTTCCTCGGTTTGTGCCACATCACTGCAGTCTTCAAGGCCAACATTCTGCTCAGTCTTCACATCACTTTCTCCTCTGTGTCCCTGCTGTCCAGCCCAGGTTGACAGAAAACAGCTGCCTTCCACTGCAGCTGCTGTTCCACAGGGCGATGGATTATTGGGTGGAGGAGAGCTTCTAAACTGTAGAATTGCTGTTCTCTGGGAAGTCCTTTCTCTGGAAATCTTGACCAGTCCATGAGATTTCTAATGGTCAGAGGACTTAGCCGTGGCTCTGTAGCCAGAGGGTTGAGGCCATGATACGGTGACCTTTCAAATTCACGACAATTCCTTGAATTATAAAAACTACTATCAAGATTGCCCTTGATAACACTCTGTCGCCATTTAGACAAGGAATGAAAAAGAATAAAAATAACCCGATGAATTCAGGATGGTGGAAAATGTCATTACTGGTAATTAAAATTACGGGAAGTCTTTCTGACTCTTGCTCCCTCCCCAAGACTAACATGAGAACATGTATTTTCTTCTGATGCAATAATTAAGTTTGCCCAAGAAAACATCTCTCTGTGCACACCTCAGGGCAGGGATAAATGAAGCCTTTAACTGATAAATGTGATCATCTCAGTTACTAAACTCTCTGGGCAGACAGGCTTCCCAGGTGGATTGACTGAGCAGTGATGTGGGGGGGATTGGGGGCGGGGGGCTCTGGAGAAGGGGTTAGAGATTCTTGAGGCCCAGAAAGACTGACTTTGTTAAGAAATGGAAGAGGGTTGGGGTGACCTCTGTAGCTAGTGGCAGCCACAGTTCTAGAACCAGAGCCTGAGGCCAAGATGCCAAGATGGAAATAACAGCTCGAAGCTTCATCAGCTGCCACCGGGATAAAGAGACACATTCTCCATAGTGGCTGTACCAATTCACATTCCCACCAGCAGTGCAAGAGTGTTCCCTTTTCTCCACACCCTCTCCAGCATTTATTGTTTCTAGATTTCTTGATGATGGCCATTCTGACTGGTGTGAGATGATATCTCATTGTAGTTTTGATTTGCATTTCTCTAATGATTAATGATGTTGAGCATTCTTTCATGTGTTTGTTGGCAGTCTGTATATCTTCTTTGGAGAAATGCCTATTTAAGTCTTCTGCCCATTTTTGGATTGGGTTGTTTGTTTTTTTGCTATTGAGCTGCATGAGCTGTTTATAAATTTTGGAGATTAATCCTTTGTCAGTCGCTTCATTTGCAAATATTTTCTCCCATTCTGAGGGAGAACAGTATGGAGGTTCCTTAAAAAACTAAAAATAGAACTACCGTATGACCCAGCAATCCCACTACTAGGCATATACCCTGAGAAAACCATAATTCCAAAAGAGACATGTACCAAAATGTTCATTGCAGCTCTATTCACAATAGCCCGGAGCTGGAAACAACCTAAGTGTCCATCATCGGATGAATGGATAAAGAAGATGTGGCACATATATACAATGGAATATTACTCAGCCATAAAAAGAAACGAAACTGAGCTATTTGTAATGAGGTGGATAGACCTAGAGTCTGTCATACAGAGTGAAGTTAGTCAGAAAGAGAAAGACAAATACCGTATGCTAACACATATATACGGAATTTAAAAAAAATGTCATGAAGAACCTAGGGGCAAAACGGGAATAAAGACACAGACCTACTTGAGAATGGACTTGAGGATATGGGGAGGGGGAAGGGTAAGCTGTGACAAAGCGAAAGAGAGGCATGGACATATATACACTACCAAACGTAAGGTAGATAGATAGTGGGAAGCAGCCGCAGAGCACAGGGAGATCAGCTCGGTGCTTTGTGACCGCCTGGAGGGGTGGGATGGGGAGGGTGGGAGGGAGGGAGATGCATGAGGGAAGGGATGTGGGAACAGATGTATATGTATGACTGATTCACTTTGTTATAAAGCAGAAACTAATAAAAATAAATAAATAAATAAAAAAAAAAAGAGAGACACATTCTCCCACACCGAGCACAGACCAGGCGAGGGCCCTGTGTAGACAGTGCAGATACACGGAGAGCAAACACAGCCCTCCTTGCCCTCACTGAGGTCTCATTGAATGGGGAAAAACAGATCTCAATCTAGGGGTCTCCCAGGGCACTCAGAAAACTGACCAGGACTGAGGGTCAGGTGGAGGATGCTCAGACTTGAGAGCTGAACACTGAGTGAAATAAAACTGGGCGGGAGTCCGGGGACCATGGATCCATACACCAGGACAGAAACAGACAATTACTCAGTTGCAAAACATGCAAATGAGTAAAAAAAAAAAAAAAAAAAGGTTTAGCCTCATTAGCTATCAATGAAACAGTAAGTGAAAGCCTCCTGAAGAATGATTTCTCTCCTCTGGAGGAATACACAAAGGATGGGCAGTGTGTAATGAAGTGGGTCCTCCCTGCCCTGTGGGTAGAAGTGTACACAGGCATGACCCTTTTGAAGAACAATTTGGCATCCTGTGCCAGCCCACGTGTATATTGTGACTCATTATTTTCACCTTTGGGAATCTACTCTAAGAAACATTTCACCATACCAAAGGCTTAATGCTCAAAGGTATATACTGCAATGTTATTTACAAGAGTTGTAAGCAGAAGCCAAATTCTCCTCCTACAAGCACAGATAAACAACTTTTATGTCCCAGAATAGGCATACACACAACAGAATATTATTAGACCATTAAAATGAAATTAGTAAAGAGATCAAAAATTTCAGTGATACAATAATAAGTGAACTACATAAGGTAGGAAATCATATTCATTTTTGGCAGCAATTATGTAAAAGTAAAATGTTGCATCAAAAAAAGGAAAGAAATTTTTTAAATGTTCAAATTGTGGTACTACAAAAAGCGTTTTTCTTTTTTTCCCCAGTATTTCCAAATTGTCTATAATGCGTATTATTTTATAATAAAAAGAGCTTTTTTTTTTTTTTTTTTTTTTTTTTTTTTTTTTTTTCTTTTTGCGGTATGCGGGCCTCTCACTGTTGTGGCCTCTCCCGTTGCGGAGCACAGGCTCCGGATGCGCAGGCCCAGCGGCCATGGCTCACGGGCCCAGCCGCTCCGCGGCATATGGGATCCTCCCAGACCGGGGCACGAACCCGTATCCCCTGCATCGGCAGGCGGACTCTCAACCACTGCGCCACCAGGGAGGCCCTAAAAAGAGCTTTTTTTTTTTTAAAGGAAGAATTTAACTCTATTTTCGTTGCTAACTGGAAGCCATGATCAATTATCGTGGTCATTCTCCTTGTCACTGATATACTCCCTTCACTCACATACACACACAAACACACAAACTTTCTATAAGCAGGATGTGTGTGTGCAGTTACTCTGATTGAGGGGGTAGGGTAGCAGCAGTACATGGTAGTTTCATCCTGTCTTTCTCTGGAAAACACACAAACGTACAATCTGACAGGCCCCTCTCTGGGACCAGGGCAGATCTTTGTGGAATGGTGGACCTGAAAGAGATGTTTTTGCTACTGGGACTAGAGAAAAGATGCTTAAACCTTGTATTAGTTATCTATTGCTGTGTAACAAATTACTCACAAACTTAAAATAGCAATCATTTATTACCGTACCATTTCTGTGACCCTGGATTCAGCCATGGCTTTTCTGCTTCTGACTCAAGGTATCCCATGAGGCTGCAATCAAGGTGTCCTGTTGGCCTGGGCTGTGGTCATCTCAAGGCTCAACTGGGGAAGAGTCCCTCATGGGGTTGTTGGCAGGATTTGGTTCCTCACTGGCTGTTGGCTAGAGACACCAGTTCCCTGCCAGATGGGCCCCTCCCTAGGGCCACTCACAACATGGCTGTGATTTCCTCAGATGGAGGGCTCCTGAGAGTGAAGTACTAGAAGATGAGCAGGACAGAAACCACAGTCTTTGTAACCTAATCTCGGAAATGACTCCCACCACATTTGCCATTTTCTATTCATTACAAGCAAGTTTCTAGGTCCAGCCCACATTCAAGGGGAAGGGACCCGACAAGGACATGAATACTAGGAGGCTGGGTACATTGGGCTATCTTAGAGCTGCCAATCACAAACAAACATTCTTTCCACACCTATGCTGTTTCTGTACTATATTAAATGCACACCACTGCTCTTCTTAACACCTTTGCCATTCAGTTCTTGCATCACAGGCATTGGTCTTCTGGCAGATTTTCAAGGATTAATAGCCCTGAGTTCTTGCAAGTTTGAAAATATAGAATACTACTTAGGAGAGCAAGATCTGGCCTCAGACTCCTGTGTTCGAGTCCTGATTCTGCCATTTCAAGCTGTGTGAACTTGGGAAGTTTATTTAATCTCCCTGGGTGTCAGGAACTTCATCTTTAAAATGTGGCTAATAATGGTACCTATCTTATGGGGTTTTTGAGATATTTAAATGAGATTATATGTGTAAACACTCACATAGGGTCTGGAATCCAGAAATATTGCCCATGGTATCATCATTATTATTTACTTTTAAATGCCAACAGAACTTGGTTAAATTCTTAAGTATTGTTTTAGTCTCTAAAGATTATTATATTGCCTTCTAATTTTGAATGATTCTGCTGTGAAAACTGCTAGCCATTATTATGGAAATTTCTTTCCTTGTAGTTGAGTTGTTTTTTTAAAAACCTGGGCATCCACTGAGTTTTTTCTTTGCATTCTAACTCCAGTGTAGCTATAGGAATGTCTCTCATTTTTAATTGTTCTATAACAACTTTTCTAAGTCATGAAATTTCAGGTAAATGTAGATCTTCCTTTATTTGAGGAAGGTTTCTTTACTATATTTTTATTTTTCAATTATATTTCTTCTGCTATTGTCTTGAGGAAAATAAATAATTTATATATTAGACAATATTTGTCTGTCTTTCAACTCTCACTTTCTTCTCATCTATTTTAGCTCTTTATTTTTTCATTTCATTTTGCTTCATTTCCTCAATTCGGTCCTTGTCACTGCCTATATATTCAACAGTATCCAGTCTCCTTTTTGATGACTCTCATGTAACTTTTTTTCTATAAAGTTTTAAATCTTATTGCTATAGGCTCATATTTTTAAAAATCTTTCATTGCTCTATCATCTCTTTTTCCACCCCTCATACCTCTGTTTTGAGCTCTTTTATTTTAGAGAGGTGACATTTTCTTTAATTTTATTGATTTCATGGAATTGGTTTAAGTTCATTTGCTTGGATGGCATAAGGCTTAAGGTGTGTGTTTCTCACTTGCCCTCTGTATTAATCTTTTCCTTCTTTTGTTGGTTTCCATATCTTGCATAGGTACCAGGTTGATTTCCTTCTGGTCATTGCTTATCTTTGAGGGGAGTCCTATCTTCTTGTCCCAGCTAGTTGTTGAAGAAGAACAGGTGAGCAGGCAGCTTAGTTTTGGCCTATGGTCTACAAACACATTCTCACTAACATTCTTCCCTGAAGAGATGATTGAACTAGGTCAGGAAATCTTCCAGACTTAGAGTGAAGCTCTTAATGTCATGGTTGTGTGCATAGGATTTATTTATGTATCTATATCCATATCCAAATCCATATCTCTAGCTATGATTTCATGTTTACTTTCTTTCTGGTGACCAAGGTCAGTAACTGAAAGTCAGTTGCCCTCCCTCTGTGGACGAAAAATTGTCCCTCACCATCTGCTTCTACAAGGATGAAGTCACTAGCCACTGCAGTTGCTGACTTTCAACACACCCTGAAAGGAGTTCAGGGCAGAGATCAGGAATGAGGCACTCTGTGCTCTGGGAAAAAAACTGGCAGAACAGGCCTTGAGATAGTTAGATATGTTCAGAAGATTTTATGAACCCAATTTCTTGCATCTTCTTATATCTAGAGAAGCACTAAAATCATTAATGGAGGCATCTGCTCCTTGTGACTAGCAGCGACCTTCAGCCAAAATGTGTGCTTGACTCCATGTATTCCCCCTACACCAAAATCACATATATATTGACCTCCCTCCTTACCTCTTCAGAGCAGTTCCTCAGAGCTATCTGAGAGCCCGTCTCCCAGGCCGTAGTCTTCATTTTGCCCCAAATAAGACTTAACTCACAACTCTCATGTTGTACATTCCTTTTCAGTCAACACCTTCCTATTTTGGCCTCCACCTTGGTATGCACATTTTTGCAAAGACACATGTCCATGTGTTTCCACCATGTTTTCTCATTAAGCCCGGACTCCCAGCCCTCCTCAGGCCACGCTGCCCTCAAGAACCCTCCAGTGTCCCTGACCGTTGTCATTCTAAAGGAGGGGTCATTTGTTTGACCCTTCAGTCTGTGCAAGTTGTTTTTGGAGGCTGCGCAATTTGTTTTTGGAGGGCTGCGCAGGCTTCTTCTCCAATTGTGTCTCAAAGGTGTGCCTGATTTCTAGTTTCATCACATGTAAATTTTTTCTATTTTATTTCTCCTTAATGGTTCCAAATCATTTCAAAAGATAAAGGCAGAGACACATTCTTCTATCATCTTTACCTGGAATTTTCTTATAAGCCCTCCTTCTAAGTAATTACACATCTATTTATGATCCAGATTTTAAAGAAAGGGCATAGCTTGCCATAAGCAAATGAGGAGTACATTCCAACTAGAGAAATTAGAGACCCCTTGATCAGAGAAGTCCCCAGGCCTGCATGGTGTGAAGGCTAACCAGCAGGCAGACAGTAAAGTGAGGCTGGGGACATGGAAGAGCTGTTCCTCTCAGCTGAGGGATTTTGATGGGTATGAAAAAGAATAAAGGAATAAATTCCACAGGAGAACTTAACATAACATTGCTGTTGCAGGTTTTAAAGAAATCTTCTGAATAGGGCCTTTCAAGATCTTTAGGGAAAGGCTGGGGTTTCCTACTCTTTGTAATTATTTCAACATTCTAGACCTCAGCACCTACCCCTAAGGTTTAGAACAAGGAAAAATAGACGCCTCCCATCCAGTAAATCAGATCCTTCCTCAAGCAGAGATGATGAGCTCCAGAGTCCTACTGGGGCAACATGGCTAGAGCCAGACCACTAATTCCCCAGATCTTTAAAGTCTTGCTTTTTCCTTTGGCCTGGGGGCTGGGAACCTCTACAGACAGCTCCTGCCAGGCCAGCTCACAGCACAATTTTGGTCTTGCTTTACTCCAGACAGCAGAGAGATAGCATTCATCACTTGCAAGCTCTATCTTTTGAATTTCATCTACTGCCTTCTGACTTATCAGCCTTTCCAAGAGATCTGAAATACTTCTGTATGCCATATATATATATATATATATATATATATAGGGAGAGAGAGAGAGAGAGAGAGAAGTATGTCATATATATATATATGTATGCCATATATATATAGAGAGAGAAGTATGCCATATATATAGAGAGAGAGAAGTATGCCATATATATATATATATATATATGTATGCCTTCTGTATGCCATATATATATATATATATATATATATATATATATATATATTCAGAAAACATAATAAAGCTCTCTAAGCCCTCTACAGTTTTCATGGATCAAATAGAGATAAATGACTTTTGACTTCATATGGAGCCAATGCATTTCCTTTGCTTTCCAGAGCCTCTCACTTGGGCGTTGTACTTCATTCGTATCTACTGCAGGTTCCTCTATAGAAGAATATGAGGCTAAGAGCAGCATCTCATGATAATTATCCCGGCAACTTTGTGCTCCATGGATTGGAGCGATGAGAGGGTAGAGACAGTGGAAGCCATTGAAGAGAAAATTGCTACAAAAGGTGAAGAGCCAGGGACCAAAACTGAGATGTTACTGTGGAAACAGAACAACAGGACACATGGAAATAAGGAAGGGTTGTCTGAGGAGAGTTTCAGAACATAGTGATAATGGGCTCACCCAGGGACCAGGGAGTCCGCCCAGACATGTTCCCAGATTCCTCAGGGCTCCAAAAGTCCTGCCTGTCAGTCAGAGGTGGTGAATCAGAAGACTACCATTGGTCATTGTGGCTTCATGGTGAATGTAAGAAGGAATAACAGTTTCTAAGCCTCCCCAGTCTGAGTTCCTCTCTTTCTGTCTGTGATAGCTGCCTCCAAAAGTGGTCTCCTCAATGAACTATGCCTCCCAATATCCACATCCTCATCTAATCCACTCCCACGTTGAATCTGGGCTGGTCCAATATAACCAATGAAATGCAACAGAAGTGACCCAGAGTGACCTCCCATGCTAGGTGATGAGAAGCCTTGCAGTTTCTGCCTTGGTCTCTTGGAACAGTTGACCTGGAGGAAGTCTGACAGCATGTAAGCAGTACAACTGTCCTGAAACCATCATTACTATGAGGAAGCTCAAGACAGTCACAAGAAAAGGCCATGTATAGAGAGAGATACCCAGCCAGCCCTGAGATCCTAGCCACCTCAGCCTAGGCACCAGGCATTATGGTTGTCCGGCCCAGCTTAGGCTTTAGATGACTCTAGCCCCAGAAGACATCTGACTACAACTACATGAAACAGTATCACCTTGCTGAGCTCAGTCAACCCTCAGAGACATGAAAGGGCATGACAAAATGTTTTCATTCTCTAAGCTTAATTCTCTTACTTTATTACATAGAAATAGATAACTGGAGCATTAACCCAGGAAGCCATGTGAGAGCCACTCTCTCTGTAGACACTAGGACCATTTCCATGGATCAGAATAAGCAGGGAGCTGCCACCCCTGCCCCCCAGTTGCTTTACTAGCATCCCTAGATGAGGAGTACCCATTGATATCAGCCCTCTCCACATTTCTCTCCTGCCCCAAGAGAGCCAGAGAGATTCCAATCAGCTCTTCTGAGCACAGAGCTAATGGACCCCTGGGCTTGCCTGCTTCCGGCTGCTAATTTCCCTGGCAGCACCTAGAGATATGGGCAACGCCCAGGACCCTGCCATTTCTGAAGTTCCATTTCTCCATCCTAGAGCTCAGAAATACCCTGCTGCTGCCTGTCCCAGACATGGGAAGACCTCGCTGAGGGAACCTGGGAAAGATCTGGAAAGGGAAGAAGCTGTCAGAATCGGTGCCCATAAGAACTTCCCAGGCCGGACTGGAACCTTCCACATGTCCCGGCCATCACTGCCTGTTGACTTGGGCTCTGTGTGTCTTACATTTTATTACTGGTGGCCCAGACTACACAGAAGTGTTTATGCTGCCAACAGGGGGCAGCATTTCCTGGGCTGCGTTTCGGGGAGGAAAATCATGTTTCAGAGCTTTATTCTCTCTGTATGCTGTCAGTTTTCTCCTCTTAACCCTGTGTCAGGGTCAATACAGAGCTTGCTTCTTGGGGTGAAAATTCCATTTTTACCCCCATGTCTGGCGTTTTTGGAAGACACACTAGCTCACTCCACCTGTGAAGCACTTTTCTCCCGACACAAGCATGGTGTAGTTGCTCATGGGTGTGACAATTGTGTTCTCCAGACTTTCAAGGCCAGGGTCCCAGAAAGGTACTTGCATGTGAAATTGAGCTGTTAGCCATCAATGTTGTTGGCATTTGGGACCCTGATTTCCAGACTAGCTGCCATGTGCAGGAGTCTCCAGCCAGTGTTACTGATGGTCTTCACTTGTGTTGACCCTAGTACCAGCCAAGTCCACCCCGCAAACAGTTAAGACATAGAAGAATTGGGGTAGGCACCTGGGGAGGAAGGACAAATACCAAGTCTATTAATGCAATGTTTTAAAATATCAACCGTCTCATTAAGCACACACACACACACACACACACACACACACAACTGAATGATTGAAGTGTATATAGACAAAACAGGATTACTTTTCATATTTCAACTGGCTAAAACTGGGGCAGTTTGCAGGTTCCACACACAAGTGGATGCACAGAGCTTGCTCTGAGCTGGAGATCTGACCAGTAGCTAGCTCTTGATCTGTGTTCTCCTTGGACCAGTGACCTGGAAAGCAGCAAGGGAGGTGTCAGTGGGGCCAGCTGGAAATGGCCTCTTTGTCTGACTCTGGGAAGTTCCCAGAGCCCACTCTGTACCACCCAGGGAGGTTTTGCTTTCTCTGACTCCTTTGCTTTATCCCCACTCCTGACTCCAATTTCGTAGTAAACATGGAAAAACTGAGCCACGGAGAAGTAAAGCCAGTTAGTCAGGGGTTCAGCAAAGAGCAGGAGAGCCAGGTCAGAACCCAAGAGTGACCCTGTTGCCCAGGGATCACGGAAAGAAGCCACCAAGCCTTGAGAATGCTCGGGAGGCTGGGGCAAGAGGACATTTCATCCACTGAGGGTATGTCCTGCCAGAACGAGTAGGCTTTGAGCTTGGCCAATGGCAGAAGACCCAAGTCACGTAAAGGAAGTCACTGGGCTGCTTCCAGTCTGTCTCTTCTCTTCAACAGAGGTAGACACAAGAACATTCTGCCTCTCACTAACCTCTCGCTCACTCTTTGGCAAATCATGTGGATGGGAAAAATGCTTTGTAAGGTACCTATGTGAGGTATCCTCACCATTTTCACTGTTGCCAAGCAACATAAGACAGGACCTGGAGAAAACCCTCATACCAGCTTTCCACAATCTACCCGGCAAGACCAGGAGACAATAGATTCCAGGCTGCAACCAACTTGTCCTTACCTCAGGGCCCTGTAGGCCCATGTTACTCCTCACATCTAGAGAAGTCTAACTGCCTTTCTTGAAAATGACTGGCCTCAGTGACTTGCCTCAGTGACTTGCCTGGCCAGTACAACATGGTGGAAGTAACATTCTAGGACTCCTGAGGTGGGGCCAAAGGAAGCCTTACAGCTTCCACCTGGGCCCCTTGGAAAACTTGCTTTTGCTCTCTTGGCTGTTCACTTCCACGCCACATGGAGAAGTCCCGGGTAGGTGTTTGGGTATTGACCATCCCAGCTGAGCTCCTAGCCCATGCCCTACATCCACAGCTGGCCATGTCAGTGAGCTGATTCGGAGGTCCAGCCTAGCTGAGCCCTCAGACGCTCCAGCACAGCCTTCATCTGACAGTAGTAGCATGAGACAGTCTAAACAAGAACCACCCATCTGAGTCCAGTCAACCCAGAACAGAACCAGGAAGCATAATAAATTGTTGCTGTAAGCCACTAAGATTTAAAGTGAAATATTTAACTGAAAGAGCTCTTTGTGAGCTACCTACAGGCATCTGGGCCTCCTGGTTCTCCCGCCTGAACCCTAGTGGTTGAACTGATCCATCATCTTCCTAGTGTGGCTTCCTTTCACTCTGTCCCAGGGCATCTCTCCCCACTTTCTGCTGTCCTTGCAGATAGGCTCAGGGGTCATTCTCAACTTAGGGCTCTTACTACAGGGACAAAGCTGTCTGCAGGAACAAAGATGAAACAACAGAGTGACGAGCACAAGGAAGTGACTTCAGGTGGGTCCAGCATGCCCTACACACGCCAGTCCTAGGCTGAGGTGGTCACTTCCCCTTTAGATGATAAGCAGGAGAAGCTCCTGAAGATTTGCAAACGAACTCTAAGCTCCTTCTAACCATCACTCAAATCCCTGCCCCAGGAGCATCTTGGAACAGAGCAGAGCGGGGCTCCCCACGTGTGGCTCTGTAGCCTGGAGCATTGCTGGCTCTGCACATCCAGGCTTCAGCCAAAGTCTGTAGCGTTTATCACCTTCACATGCCTTCTCGGCTTTGGCCTTCACTGATCTGCAGCGGGGAGACCGGCCAAAGTAAGGGCTTTCAGAAGAAGTGACTCCACAGACTGGGTTTTCTGGCTCTGACATCTGTGAAAGCGCCACAGATGTTAGGGCTAATTAGCCACATTCGGTGAGACCAGGCCTATCGAACATCCCAGGCAGAGAGGTCGGCTCTGGGCTGAAAGGTGAGCTGTTTATTTAAGGGTGGTGGGTGGTCTCTGGCAGGACTTTCAGATTAACCTAAGCCCTCTGAAAATAGAAAATGCAGAGCTGGGCAGCCTGGGGTACCAATGGAGATAAGGGCAAACCAGGCATGAGGTCCTCTTTGATTTCAGGATCTTCTGGGGGCAGGAGGTAAGGGGGAGGGAAGAGGAGCGGGGCAGAATTCTTTCTGTTTCCAGCCAGAGACCAGAAGGGCAGGCTGTCTTGGGGCAGGAAAGATATAGAGATCTCCTACAGCCCCATATTGCATGTCTGGAGAGGAATTTTCTGAAGCCCTTGCATTGTTGAACAACCCCACAAGCTCTCAATTGATTCCTGCCTATTTCTGGGAGCATCTCGAGTATCAGGAAGATAAAATCCCAACCCCCGGAGATAATGCAAAAGGTAGTAAATAAGTCCAGTCTTCAGGGTTAAATACATCAGGATTCTAAGCCTGGCTCTGCCTCTTACTAACAATGAGATGTTGAGCATCACGGCTATAGTCTCCTCTACCTTAGCTTTTCCCATCTGGAAAATGGGTATCCTACTGCCCTACCTTCCGTGTAAGGACTGAGATGAACCACGCACACAGTGCCCGCCATGGCACCAGTAATAATCCCCTGACTTCCCCCACAACTCCATGTGCAAGACTCAGACATTTTACTAAAGGGCTTATCTCAGTGCACAGGATGCTCACACGGGCCCCTGGGGGGCAAATGTTCTCCCCAGCTGGCAGGTGAGGACACTGAGAGACTCAGAGTGTCAGCGATGCAGCTGGAGAGTCTGAGTGTGAATCTCAGTCCAGGTCCTGCTCATCAAAGCCTATGCTCTTGATTGCAGAGCTGTATTTTTGTCCACCATAACTGGGGTACAACAAACGCCATCACTGTCACCACCCCCGGGGAGGTCTGTGGTCCCATCTGTGCGTTTCTGCAGGGTCTTTGCTGCTTCTCTTATCTAAGGGCAGCCTGAGCTTCCTGGTTCCACAACAAGCCAAAGGGCTGCCTGCTGCTCCCTCCTCAGCCGTTTGGGACCCAACAGGCTAGACTGACTCTCTGACAAGGGAAGGCCACTGTGACCCTCAGGCCTAGTCAAAACATGGCTGGAGGTGACGGGGAGCAGCAGCAGTTTCTGACAGTCCTCAGCTCAGGCCTAAGCCAGGGGCTCAGAGCAGGAGCAGAAAGTGAGCTTCCCCAGCGCCCCTTCCCAGAAGGGCAGAGAGAAGAGGCCCTACTAGGCTGCAAAGAAGGAACATAAAACTGGGAGGGGCCTCCTAGGGTGCCCAGTCCAGTCTTCTGCCCCCTGGAAAGCCTCACCATCGGCAGGCAGAACACTCAGACCTCTGTTGACTTAGAGGCCCCCAGGGACTAGGCTGTACCATCACGTGTGGAGACAGTCACAGCTGGTCATCACTTGCAATGAAGCAAAATGACCAAAGGGACGCTCCGCCCAGCAGGAGCAGGCCTCCTTCAGGAGTCTCCAGGGCGCCTCCTGTCCTGGGCCCTCCAAGGCCTGGTACTCCAGGCTTGACTCTGCTTGGCCACCCAGAGGGCGCATCTAGGGTGAGGCCCAGCATCTGCTTCACGGCCCAACTTATGGTTAATGATGGGCGTCAATAAAAACCCAGATGGCATCTTTACCAGTGTGTCATGAAAGCCGAGCCATGCCTCTCAGGACCCTCGAAGGTCCTCCTGACCTTGGTCAACAGGCAGGGAACAAACGAGGGGTGGGGCTCCCCCCAGAGGCCCCTGGCCAGAAATTTGTAAATCACTGCTCTACAGCTCAACCCTCGCTTTCCATATCCCGAGCTCTTCCTCAGCCTCTCATCATAGCAGTAGTTAAGATGCCTGAGCTCTTTAGAGTTTATACCGTGCCTCACATCCTCTCTAGCACCCTGCAGGAAGGCATTATTGTTCCTAATTTGCAGAGGAGGAAGTAGAGACTCAGGAGGCCAGGTGAGGGGTCCAGGTCAGCAGGCCTCCAGCCGGCTCTTGCACACGTGGAAATAGGCCTCTCTGCGGGGACCTGGTGAACCACGTGGATTCTCAACTTCTCAGCCAGTGATCCCTCTGCTGCTGCCTGCTGTTTCTCTAATTTCCAGGATGAATGACGGTGCTCCCTCCTGACCCACCCTCCATCCCACGCATGAAGATGAGGCGGGAGGATGTGCCCAGAATGTGATGCATGGAACCCAGCTCACCCGTGCGGGGCTCAGGAGCCGGGCGTGGCCCCTCTTTCACGTGAGGCCCCGGGCTCTTTGGATACCCTCCACATGCCACTCATTTTCTCATCCTGGCAAGAATGGTCCAGACTGATGCTCAGCCCCTCACTGCTGAGACTCAGAGACATAGGATGGCCATGTCTCTTCTAGCGCTGGGTCCAAATGCCTGCTGCTGCCTTGCTCACCCTCTGGGAGGCCTTTGGAGAGTCACTAATTTCTGAGCCTATTCCCTCCCCTGTAAAACAAGGATCCCGGAGATGCTGTGGGAATCAATGAGACGGGAGGGGCGACAGTACCGCATGTGTGCTGGGCGCACACTCAAGGCGGCATTCGTGCCGTGGCCTCCAGGAAGGGGTCTCAGCAGCTGGAGTGCAAGGACGGGGCCAGCACCGTGGTGGGCCGGGCTTGCTTCTGTACCAGAGGCCCAGGCCTCCCACCACACACCATGTCACAGTGGGCCCAGCCACAACCTCCTTGGGACAACCTGGCCGGTGAGGCCTTCAAGCATGGCACAGACCTAAGATGCATGTCCAGTGAGCAGCACTGTGAAGCCAAACTTTGTCAGGAGGTGTGGATGTATCATTGGAAACAGATGCTCTAGACCAAAGTGTCCTTTTCTTTCTCTGTCAGGCTCCTTGGGCTTTTGTGACAATCCTCCAGGACAATGCCAGGCAGATGGGGCAAGGACACAAACAGCTCTCAGAGGTGAGGCTCTGCCTTCAGGGAGCCCCAACCACACCTCCCATGTCCTGACCCCTGGGCTGTGTGACCCAAAGCAAGTTCCTTAACCACTCTGTGTCTCAGTCCTCTCTTATGATATTAAGACAATAATAACACTAACCTCATGAAAATTAAGCTGTGAGGATTAAGTGAAATAATTAGAACAGCTCCAACCATTCATCCATCCATCCATCCGTTTATCCATCCATCCATCCATCCATCCATCCGTTCATCCATTCTCCCGCATCACCCTCTGAGACCCCTTAGGTGCCGGATGCAGGAAACACATGGATCCCAGCCCTGCCAGCCTGTCCTAAGTGGTTCTCTGGAAAGCAGACTCTGAGGCAGAGTTAGGAGTATAAAAGACTGGCTGGCAGGTACCACCTATGAAGGGATGTGGGTTTGGACAGGGAGAGGTCAGGCTGTGATGCAAATATAACCAAGTCTCTGCCAGGCCCACAGAGCTCCGGAGCAGAACCATTAGAGGAGACCCCATTGCTTGGGGGAAGAGCTATGTCCTGGTACCTCACCTTGCTCAGTTGATGGAGGCTGCCCCAGGGACAGTGTGATGAGTCTAGGAATCAACGAGAGGCCATCGGGTCACCAAGCCTCTCACAGCTGAGCAGCAGAGAGCACTTTCCTAAAGGGGGAAAGGCAGTGTGTCTTGGAGCCTGCCGTGCCAGTCCTACAATGGAGGGTGAGATGCATGAGGGTGAGAGCCTCATACAGAGACAGGAGCTGGTGGGAGGCCAGGGCGCTATAAAGATGCCAGAGATGCCTGCCCTGGGGGGACAGCAAGGCTTCTTGAGAGTGATCGCTAAGGTAAGGGATAAATGGTGAGTGACAGGTGCCCAGCAGGGACAAGGAAGGAGGCCACTGGCCTAAGATCAGCACTGGGTAACGAGATGGTAGCTAGACATGGCAAAGGCCTTGGGCTGTGGCTGTAGAACTGTTCTGGAGCCCAGACCTTGGCCCCTTCCCGGAGGCTGCTGGGAGCTTTCTTGTTCATGCTTTTCCCAAAACCATAAGAGCCTGGGGCTGTCCCAAGCTCCCTTCCTCTCCATCCCTATCATCTTCAATGGGAGTGTGGGACCAGAGCATGCAGGCCCCATAGTGGGGCTCTTGTTTCTTGCAGACAGCCTTGGCCTTGTTAGCCCAGGCTCAGGGGTGCTGGTTACAAAGGCAGGGCTGGTGATGGGGTGAGTTACCAGCTAAACCCAAACCACTGTGTTAACACAGAGCAGGGCGAGCTATTGTTTTTGGCCTCGGGAACCTGCTCAAAAAGCCAGGGTTGATTTTGGTCGTATTCAGCCACTGAATACCCATGTGCTCCAGTTCCGCGGGTCCATTTGTCCTTTGGGTGAGCAAAGGGTTTGAGCATCATCCCTGAGGGGCAGAGTGAGGAAGGGCCGGGGAGGCAGAAGCACCCTGGAGGGCCCTACCCTTGTCTGAAATTCAAAAGATGCATCCAGCCCCTCAAAGGAAATTCTCCTGATCCCCTTTCCCCAGAGTGTTATCAGACCCGGGCCTGGCCCCACACCGTGGATGGGAATAGTTCAACCCTGAGATCCTCCTGCCTCTGGCACAGTGAAACATCTACACTGCTACTGCTTTTTCTTCTTTAATTTGATCCCCCCTGGTAGCCCACAAGGCTGGACGGAGGGTTATTTTCAAACAAGAATCTCTTTTGTTTGCTGAGCATAAGTTTTCATTCCATTAGAAAAAAATATAGGGCTCCTTCCATCAGGTTTCTCTTGGAAACCTGGCCTCCATTTTGAGGCAAAAGCATTTTAAGAAATCAAGTTCCCAGAGACTCTCCCTACTCGGCCCCATTTTAGCAGACACGCCTCTTGGACCCTGTTGAAGCCGAAATGGGCCCGCAGCAGCCCCTCACACTCTGCTGTGTGTGTAAATCCCCCAGGAGGGTGGTCAACACCCACGTTCAGCTCTGGACCCTGGGGTGGGGCTCAGACCCTGCGTGCTTGACCAGCACCTGGGTGATGCCAATGCTGCTGAGGCACCTGAGTGAGGTTGAGGATCTGGCCAAAACCTTGCTCTCCAGACGGTTCTCTGCTCAGACGTTAGAAGCAAGAGTCTTCATGGCCCTCCTGGTAGAGCCATCAGACCCTCCCTCTCCAGCCACCCCGCAGAGAACATTGACAGGCCACGACACACAGCGTGCGAGGAAAAGAACATCTACCTCCAGAACTTCCAGACCACGGGAGACCTCAGAGTGGACCAGATGACGCAGGGAGGGGAGAGGTGCAGGGAGGGGAGAGGTGCAGGGAGAGGACGAGCAAGAACAGAGCCAGAGACCCAACGTCTAAGCCACTGGCAGGCAGGAAGGGAGTCTACAAAGGAACTGGAGAAGGAACCCACCAGGAGGGGTGGGAGCCCCATGAAGGAAGTGTCGCCATGGAAACCAAGGAGGAAATGGTTCCCAAACGCCAATGTTGCAGAGAAATCCCAAAAGCTAAAGACTGAAGGGTGCCTTCCTGATTGGTTTCAACAGCAAGCCTCTCACTCAGCTCGTAGGGCTGCACCCCCCATCCCTACACAGCAGGAGAGGCATGGGCAGAGGCTGGGAAGAGACAAGAAATGTGGTCAAAAAGGGAGAGAGTCAAAGCAGTGACTGAGGAGGTGTGGGGACAATCGAGGCTCTCTTCTTTGTGATAAGGAAGAGTGAGGCAGAAACCAGCAAAGAAACGGTAAAGAAAGAGAGTGATGGGAGCAAAAATGGGCCATCAAAGGGCAGAGCCCGGAAGGCTGGCACAAGAGCGTATGTAAGATACAGGGAGAGGAGGGGGAGGCCAGGCGTCCATCGTGGCTGCAAGGAAGGAGGGGAGGCCTCCTGCTGAGAGTGAAAGAGAAGTTTGGAAGCAGCCGCTGTGGGGAATGGGCTTCCTATGGCTCTGGTGGACACACGTTGGTGGGCTGACTTTCACCAGCAGCACTGAACTGCCCTGATATCAGCTCTGAGAAAGGAGTGCTTGGCTCAATCCACGGCTAGGGTGTTGCCAGGGGGGGACTCAATCCAAGAAGAGTGATGCAGGAGATATGACGATACCTGCAAGAGAGAGGCTGCAGTGATGCTTCACGGAGTCTAAGCAGGGGAGGAACAGAGGAAGGCAGGAGGGAACCCAGAGGTAGGGAGAAAGCAGGGAAAGCAGGGGTCTTGCACATCCAGTGCTGTGTTTCCAGAGTGACTGATTGAGACAGGTATAAGGAAAATAGTTATGGAGAAACTGAGAATATTTAATTCTGGGTGATGGCACACATAGGTGGTATCACAATGACAATAATTAGAGATGATCGGGTAAGGAAGTGGAATCTAGGATGGTGGACACCACCCCCAAGGGTGGCCACCGAGGATAATGACTACTAAGCCCCACAGCTCAGGGGACACCCATCCAGCACCCTGTCCCTGGCATAGGGACGCATAGACAAGCACATACTCAGAGCAGCACTGTCCTTGTGCTGAGCAGACAGGTGTGGTGGTGACATCTGAGAGCCAGTCCTCCACTAATTGGGAGAGGGGTCACAGGTTGGGCCCGCAGTCAGGCACAAGGCACTGTGGTCTCTGGGGGAAGCTCCAGGGTGTCAGCCTTGCCTTCCCAGGGCAAGGGCACTCGCCCTGTCCATCCAAATGACCCAGTAACAAGGGAGGTGCCACCAGCACACGCAGTGAATGTGAGCAGAGATAGGGCACAGGGCTTTGGAGCAACATTGTTTCGGAAAGAAACAAAGAGCACAGAAAAGGCAAGTTAAGCTCCCTTGTAGGGAAGGATTCCTGTACCTTTTATTCCTGCTAAAGAGTCTGATGATTTATGTCCTCACACTGGGCTTAAGTGCCAACATTAGGTCTCATTCAACTCTGTGTTACATAAGTGTTACATACATTGTCCCATTTAATGCTCATGACAACCCTGAACTTGAAAAATGTGAACTGGCTTACATGCATTTCTGTATGAACACTTTTGCATATCCAGATATAGAAATACATAAGGACTCAGGCAGAAAACCCAGTTTAAAAACTCCCTTTCTCATCCAAACACCACTCAAGTGGGACGACTCAATATTCACATGCAAAGAATGGATTTTGATCCCCCACTTCCCAACATATACAAAAATTAACTCAAAATTGATCATTGACTTAAATATAAGAGCTAAAACTATTACAATCTTAGAAGAAAACATAAGGGTAATTCATGATCTTGGCAAAGAATTTGGGACAGAATTCTTAGATATGCCAGCAAAAGTGTGAGCAACAAAAGAAAAATTAGATAAATTAGACTTCATAAAAATTTAAAACTTTTTTGTATCAAAGAACATTATCAGGAAAATGCAAAGACATCCTATGAAATGGGAAATTTTTCACAAATCATATATCTGATAAAGGTCTAATATTCAGAAGAGCTAAAGAACACTTACGACTCAATAATAAAAAGACAATTTAAAAATGGGCAAAGTAGACATTTCTCCAAGGAAGATATATACAAATGGCCAAAAAGTACATGAAAGATGGTTGACATTGTTAGTCATTAGGGAAATCCAAAACAAAACCATAATGGGATATCACCTCACACCCACTAGGATGGCTATAATCAAAAAGTCATACGAGGGCTTCCCTGGTGGCGCAGTGGTTGAGAGTCTGCCTGCCCATGCAGGGTACACGGGTTCATGCCCCGGTCTGGGAGGATCCCACATACCACGGAGCGGCTGGGCCTGTGAGCCATGGCCGCTGAGCCTGCGCATCCGGAGCCTGTGCTCCGCAGCGGGAGAGGCCACAACAGTGAGAGGCCCGCGTACCGCAAAAAAAAAAAAAAAAAAAAAAGTCATATGATAATGAGCTTGGCAAGAATGTGGAGAAATTAATTCTCATACCCTGCTGAAGGGAACGTATAATGGTACAGCTGCTTTGGAGAACAGTTTGGCATTTCCTCAAAAAGTTAAACAGAGAATTACCATATGACAGAGCTATTCCACTCTTAAGCATATACCCAAGAGAAATGAGAACATCTACCCACACAAAATCTTGTACATGAATGTAGCTGCATTATTCATAGAAGCCAAAATATGGAAGCAACCTAAATGTCCACCAATGGATGAACGAAGAAGCAAATTTCGGCTTATCCGGAATAGTATTTAGCCATAAAAAAGAAATGAAGTACTGATCCATGGTGCCACTTGGGTAAATCTCATAAACATTATGCTAAGTGAAAGAATCTTGTCACAAAAGGTCACACAATACATATTTCGGTTTATAGGCTCTATCTAAAATAGGCAAATTCATAAAGACAGAATCCAGAGGATGGGAGGAGGACAGGATGGAGAGTGATTACTTAGTGAGCGTGAGGTGTTTTATGGGGTAATGAAAAGCTTTTGAAGCTAGAGAGAGCTTATGAATTGCACAGCGTTATAAATACACAAAACAGCCCTGAATCGTACACTTTAGAATGGTTCATTGTATGCTATGTGGATTTCACCTGTCAGCAGTATGGCAAGGATCTGCATGAAGCTGGCAAGGACAGGCCATTTCTGAAAGGGACACGGCAGCTGCTCCCTTCTGGGCTGTGGGCAGGTGGACTCTGGCTGCAGGTGAAGAAGGTCAAGGCAGGCCTAGTCAGTTTTCCGGGCCATGGTGGTGAGTGAAACCCCGAATCAGTGCCTTGGCATCCTCTCCCTGTCAGCAGTTACAGGTCACCAGGGTGACCAAATTCAGCTCTGACAACGCTGTAGCCCCAGGCCCGGGGGTTTAGGGAAGAGTATCAGGAAAGAGACAGCAAAGGAATTCACAAAAGAAAGGTGCAAGCACTTATTTCTTATCCTCCCTCAAATTGAACTCTTTATTGCATCCTTTCCCAAGATTAAACATATTCTCCTAATTAACAGTCCACTACAGCTCATCTTCTAAACCCCTGACATTTTAGAATGGAAAGTGTCTCTGAGATCTTCTCATCAACTCCTCATTTTAATGATGAGAGAGAAGTGAGGCTGAGAAAGGAGAAAGGAGTTAGTGGCAAAAACAAGATGACAACGCCATGTTTCGTCATCCAGGCTCTTCCATATTTATTGATGCACGAGTCATTGCTTCAATGCAGAAGTTAAGGATGCTGGGAGGAAAGAACAAGGTTTCAGGATGGTGGGATGATAGAGAGGAGTGACGTCAGGAGCATTCTTAAACTAGCAGGAAAGGGAAATGATGACATCTGCGAGTATTTCCCATGTAGTCCCATCCATGTGATGGATCAGTGCTTGGAGGAAAGAAGGAAGGGAACGTGCACCGCGAGGAAATCACAAGACTTGGGTTCAAGCTCTAAGTCTGCAAGTTACCCCCAGGGTGATATCAGAGGAGCTGCAGCTCATTTCAGCATCTTGACTTTCCTCTGTCACCCGGGAAGAAGTGGGCCAGCAGTGGAGGGCCACATTCGGGTTAGAGAGTGACCTCAAAGGTTGTGCCAGCCTCACTGTCATCATCGCAGAGGCTGGAAGCAGGTTGATGGGACGGAGGGAGCCAGACCTCCTTCTGGCTCAGCGAGAGGCAAAGGAATCACTGCCAAGGCCGTTTCTTCCCCTCCCTCCTGCCCCTGCGGTGTCACCACCGCGGCTGACTCCACAGACCCACAGACCCCTGCACCTCCCGGTCTGGCCGGGAGCAGCCAGCTGGCCACCGACGTGGTTTTCCCCACGGCCAGGGGCCCCGGGGGTGACTCACAGCTGGCAGGCCTCTGGCCCGGTGTTATTTTGAGATCCGGCTCTGTGATGGGCTCATGTGACAGCTTTGTTCTCCCAGGCCCTTTTGATTTGTGAATCTCCCTTTGTGGCTCGTGGGGGATGCCCGGGCCCTGCTGTTTCTGGGCTCCAGCGACCCCCTTGGCTGGGCAGGCCAGGCCAGCTGCAGTGACGGTGGCAGACAGAGGGCGGGAGCAGCAGGGCCCGGAGTTGAGCAGCCGCTGGCTTGGGCAGCTCGGGGCTTCACTTCCAGGCAGCGTGGGGCTGACTGGGTGGTCGTGGAAGAATGATAAGTGCCTGCTCAGATCCCGTTCTGAATGGCTGGATCACAAACCACAGGGCTGGACAAGGGCTGCCCTGCTGTGCTTGGGCCTCGGCCCAGAGCTCTCCGCAGCGTCTGTGAGGCTCGGGGCTGGACCCCAGAGAAGCCGCCGGGGACTCGCGGGGCAGCCAGCCCTTGGGAAAGAGCACTTGGGGCCTGGGAGGGCTCTGCTAGCCAGAAAAGACTCCAGGCCTGTCAGATGACATCTATGGGACCCCATTTGTGGCACTTAACGTCAAGGCAGGCAATGTTACAGAGCAGAGAGAACGGCAGAGCCAAGGACAACTGGGTGCCCATCCCAGCTCTGCTTCCAGCTGGTGCTAAGACCTTGGGACCATGACTGAACTTCTAATCTCTCACCTGTAAAATAGAATTCTAAGACCCTCTCTGAGCTGTGAAAGGTTTAACTGAGCTATAACACATACAGATGTGCTCAGCATTGTACCTGTTTGGTAAATGCAGTCACACACACACATGCCTGCCTCTTTCTGCGATCCGTGGGGTAGGGAAGGCTTGTCCTCAGTTGCTGCCTGGCTAGGTGTCCCCTCCATCCTCATGATTCAGTGAATCCTTCCTGAAATTGATGCATTCCCAGGTCGCTGAGGGCCAGTCTCCAGCCACCTGACTGGAGGCAGCTGAATTCACACACACCTCCTGACTGCTGACTTGCCATACCAGCTCAGTGGACGCTTCAGTCAACAGGGCCTTTTTTGGCAGCTGCAAATTTCATGGTTACAGGTGTTCCTTCTATCTAGACAGTCCACTTCCACAGGGCAAAGCCTTCTACAGGAGGAGGAAAATGCAGACCCAGGACACGGCTCGCTGATTGAAAGAAGAAGGAGGGAACCAAGGAGCTTTGTGCATCCTGCAAGGTTTGACTCGCCCTGGAGTTTCAGTGTCTCAGCCTCAAGGCCTCCGCCTCCTGGAGGAGATGGCATGAGAGGCACATCTTATGATGCGTGTGTCTGGGTTGGAAGGGGGCTTATGTGTCCTCCTGCCCAAGCCCCATGCGGTGATGCACATCCACACTGATGGCTAGACCAGCTTCCACTGGGATCCCACTCCCCTTTGGGCAGCTCACTGCATCAGCAAGGCCTCCGAATAGTGAAACCCTGCCCGGTGTAGCTTATACCAATTGATCCTTATTCCACTGTCTGGGGCTATAAAACACAGATCTGCTGCTACTTCCTCAAGACAAGCTGATGACTCTCTGCAGATTCCATGAGTCTTCTCATCCCCACAAAACCCATAAACCATTGACCCGCCTTTCCTTTCAGGGAATGGTTCCAAGAGCCCCATTCTCTTCTGCTTTCCCTAGGAAAGAACAAATGCACCGTCAGCTTTACACTGAAATAAGAGGGCACCGAGGACGCTTCCAGGGAGCTGGCGCTGACGACTCTCCCCTGGGCCACGTCTCCTTGAAGATCTCTTTAAAGACCTGGGTCCCCTCCCCCTGGAGCCCGGGGAGCAATCTTCGGTCCTGCCCAGGACTGGGGGCCGACCGGGGTGTCTGAGAGCCTCACCCTCACCCACAACCATTGAAGTTTTAATCCGGTAACTCTCAGCTTTTCCATCAGAATTCAGAGGGCAATAATAGAAACTGTTTGCTTGTAAAGTGCTTGGAGCTCAGAGGAGAAAAGGTGTCAGACAAGTGTGAAATGTTGTTACTGGCACAGGCCAGAGAATGGAATGGAAATTCACCAGCAGAAAGTAGGATCTCAGAGGAAGCCATTCATCACGTCCTCTGAACAAATGGATACAGGAAAGGGGGTCTCCCGTCTGCAGCCAGGCACACCCCAGGTCAACCAGAGGGGCTGGAGCAGAGGCAGGTGAGCCCAAAGGAAAGTCCCGCTTTCTGGTGTCAACATCACTGAACTCATTTAATAGACATGCCTTCAGCCTGAAGACTTGCTCTCCATTGCACACTATAGGAGGCTGACAGCTCAGCCCAGGTACCCAGAGCCTGCAGGCAGCCAGTTCAATCAGAGAAGAAGCCTCCTGGAGAAAGGAGCCATTGTACTGACCATCTGGAAGAACAAACCTGGTTTTCAAACAGGGATGCACCGGGCAGATGGAACAAGTCAACACGTGTGACACAGAGACAGACAGTAGAACGGACTCCTTTGGACGTACAGATAATTCAACAAACAAAAGAAATTTTAAAAACTCTAATTACTACTCTCAGAAGTTCAGGAAGATTGTACATTCATAAAAGAATATTCTGGGGAAAAATACCTTCTTAGACACTTAAAATTTGATCTACCATTCCGTGTCCCCAAAATAATCATCAGCAAATGAACCAAAAAATAAAGTGAAGGAAATCTGCCGGAACATAGAACAGAAAGACATAGAGAAGGAACTCTCAATGGAAATGACCCATACATCCTATTAGGATGAGTGAAAAAAATACCATATAACATTTTAAAACATGAAAGATAAAGAGAAAATCATAAACACTGAGAGAGAAAACAGAATCACCTATAAATGAATAAAAATCGCATTGGCATTTCGTTCACAAAAATTGTTGGATATATGGGAGATTTTAACATATACCATGTCCCTAAATGGGAAGACTTCATATTCTGAAGATACCAATCCTCCTCAAATGAACTCAAGTATCAGATTATTCTCCCTGACTCCTGACAGTTAAAGTTTGTCACTTTAGGACTTTGAACCTGGAACCAGTACTGCAAAGAATCAGAAGATGGTTCCGAATTCTAGTGGTGGTGGTGATGGAGATGGTGGTGGAGGTGTTGGTAGCAGTGGAGCTCAGAGCACTGGGGCTCATGGTGGTGGTGGGGATGGTGGTGGGAGATGATGATGGGATGGTAGCAACCAGTACCAGGGTCTGGGAGAGATGATGGCAGCAGAGTCGAGAGAACTGCTTCTTGACAGCAAGCATCCAGGGGCAAGGGCGCCAGTGGCACCGCCAGTCCTGAGGATATCATTTCTCTGTATTCTTGGCTCTTCAGCCTCCCCCTAATCTGACCTTCTTTCCCAAGCTTGTTTCCAAACACCCACTCCTTTCACTAAGCTATTCAGCATCCTTCTAATAAATCTCTTTTCTGCCTAAGTTAAATAACATTTGTTTCTATTGCTTGCAACAAAGAACACCAACTGGCACAAAGAATTTTCTAATCTTGAGAAAGAACAGGCTTTTATAAGCAAGGCATGGAAGCAGAAATATTATTTTGAAAATAAAAGACTGACTAACTGAATCACAAAGCTTGAAACAATCCAACAGAAAAAGTGACACATGATAGATGAAGAGGAAAAATTGATATAAATATGATAAGATGTTAAGTCTCCCTAATCATCAAGTAACTGCAGATTAAAATGACAGAACACTTTTGTGCTTCTGGTTAGCAAAAAATATAAATGATACGTAACATCCAATGTTTAAAAGGGTGGGAAAAATGCATTGGGGAAAACAGAAAAGAATTACTTTGACTGGAAAGTTAATGGTATCTCCCAATACTTGATGTGGGAATTTCTTCTCCTCAAAAATGTTATTTCGAAGTATTTATCCTATAAAAATACTTGCACAAAACACACAGATGTTAATAGCTGGGTTATTTTTGAGTCAAAAATTATAGATAACCTAAGTATCACCAACAGGGGCATGGTTAAACAAAATATGGGAAACACAGGAAAAATACAATTTCAATTTATCTTTAATGATCTAGAAGACTCCTTAGTGTATTGTTTAGTGAAAAAACAAAGCAATTGAAAAACAGTCTATATGGTGTGATTCAACTTCTGTTTTTAAAACTTTTTAAAAATTGCAAAAAGGAGGCTAAGGTCACGTTTTTTTTCTTATACACCTCTGTAACAAGTAATACCATAAAATGATCATGTTCTATTTTTGCAATTTCTCAGCAAAACTAAAAGTAGAAAGAAATGCAGTCAACAGGAATATCCCTTGAGGGATAAATCCCACGAGGGTTCTCTATTGTCATGTGTCATTGTGAGCCTGCTGTGAATAGGCTGGGTGAGGGATAGGCCTTCTGCTGTGTCCTATGCCTTCCCGCCGGGGTAGTTGCAAGAGGCAGAAGAGGTGCCTGGTTTTATCTTATGGTCTCAGAAAAATTCCTTTGGAGTCTAGGTCAAGCTAAAGAAGGAACACTGAAAAGAGCGATCGTTACGGTGCTTAAGAACTGCCCGGGTCCCTTAATGTTCCATCAGAGGAGTGAAATTAACTAGAAGGAAAGCCCCCCACGCAATAAACGGAATCACAGACAGATGAAAAGATGTTTGCTTGACCCAGTCAGTACAATATACTGTGCCCACAGCACATGCTGATGGACTACGACTAGGAGGCTGCCTGTGTTTTGCAGCCTGAAGTCTCTTTGATTTATGGAGCCAAAGTAAATGACAGGCAGGGCCAATAAAAATTCTTTAGAGATTCAGGCTTACTTTCCATTCCATTTCGTAGAGGAGGTGAAAAGACGTGCATGCCTGTAATGGGACTTCGTGAAACTCATGAACCGCGAATGGGGCACTCGTTCATCTGTGTCCAGGGTATTTCTGTTGTCGGAAGGGGACTTCCGTCCAGGGTGGGTCCTGAGGCAGGAGCATAGCTCCATCTGGGGGTGGCCTGAGTTAGATAAACATTTTGTCTGCTGCTGGGAGTCCACTGGGCAGGCTCAGGGGGACCAGAGGAGCGGGCTTGTCCAAGAACTGGGTTCCTGAAAAGCGTGATCCACAGCCCCTGTTCCCAGTGGGTCGGCTTGCCTTTCAAAAGAACCTGGAGGAGAATGTCCTTAAGAGAAGTGAGTGTTTGCATGAGTGAATGAATGATCTGTCCCTTCCCTAAGCTGAACCCTCACACAAAGCCTGAGAGGAAATACCCACTTAAGTCATGAGAGGTAATGGGCTTGGGCGTGAGATGGATTTGGGTTCAAACCATACTTGTGAGTAACTTTGGGTAAGTCACTTCTCTGAACCTTGTTTGTTTCTTCTGTTAAATGGACACGATACCATCTTCTTCATAGGACTGGTATTCATTTAACTGACATACTGTGTTAGTTTGCTGGGGCTGCCATTAACAGAGAGCCACAAACTGGGGAGCGCAAACAGCAGGAATCTACTGTCTCACGGTTCCGTCAAGGGAGGCCTGAGCTGGACAGAGGCCTAAAGCTTGATCTAAGGAGGCTAGAAGCTACAGATCAAGGTGTTAGCAGGCTGCGTTCCTGCTGGAGGCTATGAGGGAAAGTCTGTTCCATACCTCTCCTCTGCCTTCTGGTGGCTGGCTGTCGATCTTTGTTGTTTGTAGACTTAGTGAAGAAATTCTGCCTTCATTGTCACATGACATTCTCCCTGTGTGTATATCTGTCTCCAAATTTCCCCTTTTTTTATAAGGACTCCAGTATATTAAACTAGGAGCCGACCTTAATGACCTCATATTAACTAATTACATCTGTAATGGCTCCATATCCAGATAAGGTCACATTCTAAGGTACTAGGGGTTAGGACTTCAACATACGGAGTTTTGAAGGACACAATACAATCCACAAGTGAAAATAACATAAAATGACTGGCATATCGTAATTCTTCAATAAACATAAATAAAATGACTGCATGCTGAAATACTAATATTTTGGAACCATTGAGTTAAAAAAAACATTACTGGAATTAATGTCACCTGGTTTTTCCTTTTTTAATGTGGCTATGAGAACTTATAAAATTACATATTGGGCTCCTATTTGTGGCTCAGATTCTATTTCTACTGGACAGCACTGGTCTAGAGCCTGAAGCAGTAGACAAAGCATGGGCTTTTGAGTCAACAGCTCTGCACTCCAAACCAAACTCTGTCATTACCAGCTTTGTCAACAAGGGCAAACGATTTAACCTCTATGACCCTCGGATTTCCCCTATGTGAAATGGAGATAAGAATGGATTTCACGGTATTGTGGAAAGGATTAGGTGGGGTCAGGTATGCAGAACGCCTAGCAAGAGTTTGCTACCTGGTAGAAGCTCGGTAAATGTGTGTCTCCAACCCCCTAGTTAGGAGGAAGAGAAAAGCATGCTGTCAACACTCTCTTAATCAGCACCAGATGCAGAGCTAGTGGCTTTGCAAAGATGGAGTTCTGAGCAAGCACAGTGAGGGAGGGGAAGTTCAACCACACAGCCAAAGTCCTCTGTGTTATTCTGTGTGAAAAGTTTAGAGTTTCGGGGCGGAGGGGAAGTCTTTATTTGAACTTATCTTCTTGCATTTCTTTAAAGCTTGCTCTAAAACGTGGAATGGGTCCTTGATAAGTAGAGAATTGTGATGCATCAATATGGGTGCTGCGTGTGTGATGAAGTCATACCCACACAGAGCATGCTCTATGGCGGTCCCCCCCCCCCAACCACAGTCCCAACCCAAACCTTAGAAACTCTGGGGAGGTGCTCTCATCTCCGTGTTTGCAGGGAGCCTCTGCCTTCCAGCAGCTCCGGGAACTATACCTTAGGGCACTCACAGAGACCAGTCCAAGATAACCAGTCTCAAATATAAGAAGTGAGATGAAATTTCAACTGAGAGAAACTGAATATCTTGTCGTGCAGAGGATGGTCTTATCTTGGTTTGGTTGCCTGTTCGTATTAAAGGCATGGGTGTGTAGGGGGGTGGTGAGGCGGGGGGACAGGGTATTTATTGGCTCTACGATGGGTCAAGGCCCACAGTGGGCTGCTCAATGCAGCAGGTGGAGTCTGGAGGCACAGAGTGTCCAGAACACTGGTACCAACAGCTCTGTGTCAGGGGCTCATCTGAAGAATTGTTTAGTTCTACACACTGCATTCTAAGAGGGGAAGCTGAAAAGTGGGGCTTCTCCTAAGGAAGATAAGCAGGTAGGAACCGGGTCACACGGAAACCACTGGTGGAATGGGAGTGTTTAATCTGAAAAGGGGAGACAGGGGACGTCTGTAAGAGTTGGAGTTCCTGCATGTGAAGCAAGTTCTAGTCTCGCTCTGCTGGTCCCTTTGGGTGGGAGAGAGATGACTGGTTCCCACAGGGAAGAGTGTATTTAATGATCAATGCCCTCCCTTATTCCTAAAGAGATTTAAAATAAATGAAAGGAACAGGATGGTCCCCCAATACAACAAGCTGTTTTGTTAGGCTGTGGGCTCCTTATCCCCGGAGACACCTGAGGAGTTCTCACCTGTGCTCCAGAGTGGAGGCCTTTGTCGAGTGAGAACCTCCAGCTCTGGGCTTGGAAGTGCAGACACAACTTCTGAGAGCAGGTGGGGTGTCCCCATGAGGCTCAGGGGGCCCAGCTGCATCCTACTCCTCAGTATCACACGTGTTGGGGCCACTCTCAGGTACACGTGCATGTTTGTGAAGTTGGGAATTTGGTTTGGAACCTTCTTCTCTCCTGAAAAATGCATCTTCCATTGGTAAAGTTTACTTTTCCTGCCTCTTCTCCAGGCCCTGGTAACCTCAGGCCCCTGGCCCAGCCATCAGGCTGAAAGGGACTCCCAGACCAGCTTTCTCTCTAGTGTCCACATACAAAGGAAATTCCAAGCCAAGAGTGGACAACACAACAGCTGGGGTGGATGGATGAGGGGTGAGGCAGGTTGAAAGAGGTGGCCCTGGGGTGGAGAGAAGCCCCTGGGCTGAGGAGGAGCCCCTGGGCTGGGGTGACCACGTGTGCCCTCTCTGGCCTGGCCATTGTTGTTTTCGCCAGTCCCGCCTGGACCCTGGACTGAGCCAGCCCTGGAGATGGGCTTCTGTTTGGGCAGGGTGGGAGGTGCTTTTAGTGTTTTTCAATTGCAGTTGCCTTTGGGGAATGGGAAAGAGTGAGTCAGACAGAGTTCTTTGAACCTGGGACCCCCCGGCCTGAACTTTGAGGAGACAGGAAGGTGCTCAGGTTAGTCACTGTGTTTCTGTGGGCCATGCCAGGGGTGTAGCCTGCTCACGTGTGTTGCCACCATGGGCCTTTCCATGACGGGACAGGATGCTTGGGAGTAAGGGCTTCCAGTGGAATTGTCCAGAGCCAGCTAAGCACGCCGCCCTGGAATGCTCTTCAAGGCCTGTGAAGACCATGGCTGCCCACAGCTCTGGACAAGAGAGGAGGCGGGGTGGAAAGGGCGGAGGGGAAGGGGCTCACAGAGTACCCTGTGGTCAGACTCAGGCCAATCGGCTGGTTTAGGACAAGGGAACAAGGGGACTCATGCTGTTCCCTCTGGGAACATGGAAGGTGAAATCCCAAGGTTGTCCTTTCCCACAGGAGATCAAGAACCTGAAAGTGTTTTCACACCCTGTGAAGTAACAGTTCCACTCTGGGAAGTGACTGTAAGGAAATGATTCCAGATTTAAAAAAGAAACTACCCAAAGACGGTCCTTGCACTATTGTTTGTAACAGCCAGAGGTTAAAATGGACTAATTAACCAATAAGAGGAGATTGACTAATTAACCTACTGCATGTTCCCAGCCACTGCTTGTGGTACATAGGAAAATTTTGTAATCACATGGGAATATGTTTACGTCTTTCAGTAAAAAGCATAAAATCACAGTACGAACGTATACAACTGTATAGCCACAGCTGTGTAAAAAAACAAAAACATACACAGGAAAAGTCAAGGATGGAAAGGTGTCAAAATGGTAGTTAACACTATGTGATAGGAATGAGGAATATATTTTCTTCTCTTTTTGGTATTTTCCAAACTGCCTCTTAGGAGTGGATATGTTTGATCATTATTTTCATGTTTTACAAAGTAACTTCAGGCTTAAAGCAAATCAGCAGCCCTTCCATGTCTCCATAAGTGGGCCCATGGGTGGTAACAGAGAATAAGCTTTTGACGCAGGAGGCTTCTGTATGGATGGGACTCAATGGCATTTGAAGGCTCATATCATAGAAAGTTGCCTGAGGACAAAGGTGCTGGTTGCACGAAGCAGCCAGTGGTCAGGGCTTTCACTTTGCTGTCCCCCACAGGTCCCCACAAGCCTTAGAGAAACCTGATCATTTTCCAGAGGGGGATGCTCAGTCCCCCAGGAGGCTGCAGGGGAGGAAATGCCTATCTTCCTTCTGTCCCTGACACAGCCCAGGGATGGACAGACCCAGAGCATGGACTTACTGTGCATTCTTAGTCCCCTGACTCTCCACTCTGTCTCCTCTTCTCACGTTGGTGATCACAGAATGAAAGATTTCCTCACGCTTCCCATGTGTCTGGCCCCAGGACAGACAGACACAATTGCCACATGTGTCTCATTTACCAGCCTCAGAGACTCTGACCTTCATTGTGCCAGAGGAGTGACGAGATGACTCACGCATGGCAAGAATTGCCGCGCCTTTATGTTTCTCCATCACTGCTGTTATTTTCCTGTTATCCCCACCAAAAGAGGATGTTTTTGTCCTTCAGCTGGGTGTGCTTCTGGACCCCACAGACTTGCACAGAAATAGTATTGTGGTCCTAACAAGAGCATCTGTCTCTTAAGAGATTAAGAACCATCGGCAAACCTGAGTGTCCATCGACAGATGAATGCATAAAGAAGATGTGGCACATATATTACTCAGCCATAAAAAGAAACGAAATTGAGTTATATGTAGCGAGGTGGATGGACCTAGAGTCTGTCATACAGAGTGAAGTAAGTCAGAAAGAGAAAAACAAATACCATATGCTAACACATATATATGGAATCTAAAAAAAAAAAAAAAAAGGGTTCTGAAGAACCTAGGGGCAGGACAGGAATAAAGACACAGATGTACAGAATGGACTTGAGGACCTGGGGAGGGGGAAGGGTAAGCTGGGATGAAGTGAGAGAGTGGCATGGACATATATACACTATCAAATGTAAAATGAGTGGCTAGTGGGAAGCAGCTGCATAGCACAGGGAGATCAGCTCGGTGCTTTGTGACCACCTAGAGGGGTGGGATAGGGAGGGTTAGAGGGAGGGAGACGCAAGAGGGAGGAGATATGGGGATATATGTATGTGTATAGCTGGTTCACTTTGTTATAAAGCAGAAACTAACACACCATTGTAAAGCAATTATACTCCAATAAAGATGTTTTAAAAAAAAAGAACCATCGGCAAAGTGATTAGCTACAAAATCTCCTACTGATCAACATGAAGAATCAAGTGTTTCCAAATGGGACAGCTGTAGACTTTGATGGAGGGTGGAGTCCCTCGGGCTGAGAGCATGAGAGCTGTGCACGTGAGGAGTCTTCATGCTATGCATTCTTACAGGTGGGGAAACTGAGGCTCAGAGCAAGGGGAAGTGGCTGGACCAAACTCCTTGCAGAACCAGGATGGTGTCTACAATGCATCCTACCATTGGAAATCCTGGTTACCTAAAGACCACTGCTCCCATGAATGCAGTCAAGCAGGAAAATGACCTAGGGAACATGGATATTTGGAACTTCATATATCACTTCTTCTGGATGGTGGGGTCTTTCTAGAATCACTAGAACCTCCAGAGCTCAAAGAACTGTCGTCAGTTGCCAGCCAGTGGGCCACCTACTCCATGTCCCCATCCCCATGACACATTATGGAAAGGAGCTCCTTGTTCCTCCCTCCTGCGCTCCATGGTGCTCAGACCCGTGAGTTCCTGCATGGAAACAAGTTCATCTCCTGCCTGAAATTTGCTGATGGCCCCAGAGTTCAGATGGTGGGTCTGGAATCTGCCTCCAGCCCTGAGCAAGAGGGTGGAACAGCTGGCAGACACCCCACCTGGATGAAACCTCATCAGACTCTGCCCTGGACACTCATTCGGATCACGGACATGACTGAGACTTATAACACATCTCTCCATGGTGGCAGTGAGAGTCCCAGGTTATGTGTCCCTTAGGGAAGGAAAATTACATAGAGTTAGCTCACAGGCTCAAGGGCCAGGACACTGCTGCCTATCCCCGGAGTTCCCAAGGCCTAAAACAGTCCCTGGCAGGAGATTGGAGGAACCTGGCTGAATGGGCAGTGACACTTTCCTGCTCCAAAATGCCTGCAGCCCTGGAGCTCCCACGAACCCCAGGCTCCCAGGAGCCTGTCTCTGCCTGCCCACGCCACGTCCTCCTCCACTCCCTCTGCCTGGCTCAGCCCAGACCTTTTGTGAACTAATGGAAACACACATTTCAGGAGCTGAAAGCTGTAGCCGGGAGGGCCCAGTGCCCCTGTTCTGTGGATGGACCTGGAGGTGCGATCCCCAGAGCGGGCCTGCTGGGGTGGCTCATGGCCTCTGCTTTTGGGGCAGGCCCAGCCAGGAGCACAGACACCCCCAGCCAGGAGCACAGACAGCCCCAGCCACACACATGTCTAGTCAGACACATATCTGCCAGGCTCCACCATAAAACCCTAACTAGGCACATAAAAGCCGCCTGCCAGCCCTCCGGTGCTTCTGCTGGCTCCAGAGAGCCTCCAAAACCAGCCAAGACAGACGGCAAGGGTCCGGACATAGCGGCACCAGGTTACACAGGGTCCCCAGACGCCTGGCACCTCAGCACAGAGTGTAGCCGCAGCAAGGCTACGGTGGCCAGTTTGAAAACCACCTGGCTGGCTCCTCTCTCTGGGACAGAAGAGACTCGGCATCACCAGTGATTTAAGGAATGATGTTTAAGCCTTGGGATCCACCAGGCAAAGTGAATATTACACCAGGCACAGACACTGTGCTTGGGAAGTTGAAGGTTGTCCAAGGTCACGTAGGTAGGCAGACAGAGCCTAGTCTTCCACCCTTTGCCGTCTGCTGAGGACTCCCTTACTTCTCCTCTCCATGGACCAGGCTTTAGAGAACCACTTCTGGGTCGGTGGGAGGCCAGACCCCCTCCTCAGGGAGAGCAGAGAGCTGTTGTTTCCAGAATCCCAGCTCCAGGGAGGGTGACAGCTTGGGGGGGTGGGGTGGATGGCAAGCCCAGACCTGATTCTGCTTCATGCCTCTCTTGGTTCGCTGCCTCACCTGCAGGGAGGACCCTAGCCCCACGTCTCTGCCCATGAGCAGTCTTTGTGTTTCTCTAAACTGCCCTGCCACATTTCTGCTTCAGCAGATGCCACATGCCTTTTCCTTCTCTCCCGATGGCTTAACTCAGTGGTCCTGGTGGCTGTGACAGCTTGCAGAGTCTACAAGGGCGAGAGTTGCCTTCCACCTGACTTGCAGTTCTTGGAAAGACCATGCCTGTTCCTCTCCCTCTGACTCTGTACACTCCCTTGTCCTGGAACACCTTTCCTTCCTCTCTCCCTATGCTGTTTCCTTCTCAGCCCAGTTACCACCCCCTCCAGGAAGCCCTCCTGGACCTCTCCACCCAGGCTCAGTTAGGGTCTCCCAGTGAGATCTCTACCATCACCCTTGGCTCCACACCCACCTGTCCTCACCTTGTGACCCACCCCAACTTGCTTTTAGCTCCTGCAAGCCTTGAGCCCACCTGTTCTTTCTGCATTCCCAGAACCACCTGCACCAGTGCTCAGCTCATCACAAACCCACAGGAAGCATTGTCAAATGGATGTTGAAGAGGAAAAATCTCCAAATCTTACTGGATTCAGCGAGAGTCCAGAAACAGGACTCCAAAGGGCCCTGTGAGCTGGACTGGAGCAAGGGCAGGAGCAGGGCTAGCACCTCCCTGAGCTGCTCTTGAGGAATATCCTGGCAACTGCTCCAATCTCCTGTCATCCGCATGTGGGACCAGACCCCATGCTGGCCTACTGGCTGCCCGGGATGATGACATGGGGGACAGCCTGGCTGCCTGGGGAAGTATGGGTGTCCCAGAATGAGGCTGGGGTGCAGGGATGCAAAGAGGACTACCAGGGAGGATGTGGGGTACAAGAGTTGCCCCTTCCACAGCACAGCCCTGCCAGAGGGCTCCATGGAACATTACGGCATCTCACATTTCCTTACAACCCCGAAAGGAAGCCCCTCTGTTTCACCAGGAAAGATGCACAAAAACTGACTGATAGGGGGAAGGTGGCTTAGAGGTGAGTTTATTCCTAACTTTCATGCCCCAAGCAAGTTAGGAGCCAGCATTCAGAGCCCAGCCACCTCACCTCACATGGTGGGTCAAAGTAACCCCACCCAGACCAAACAGGCAAGCGTAACAACATATAATAATAAAGACGAAATAAAATAAACAACACAGGACAAACTTAATTGAATATTTAACCTGTAGAAGGGGCTATAACAAGGCTTAGAAGTATAAATGATATCAAAAGAACCAGACGATTTTATAAAGCATGTAAAACGTGATACATTAAAAAAAAATCAGCTTAGTAATAAGCTTACTGGATAGTAGTTTAAAATATGCACAGAAGTCCTGTAAATATTCATACTTTTTTTTTTTTTTTTTTTTTTTTTTGCGTTACGTGGGCCTCTCACTGTTGTGGCCTCTCCCGTTGCGGAGCACAGGCTCCGGACACGCAGGCTCAGCGGCCATGGCTCACAGGCCTAGCCGCTCCGCGGCATGTGGGATCTTCCCGGACCGGGGCATGAACCCGTGTCCCCTGCATCGGCAGGCGGACTCTCAACCACTGCGCCACCAGGGAAGCCCAATATTCATACTTTTTGATCAAATAATTTCATTTCTGGAAATTGGTATTATTTTGCAAATTATTTGCAAAAGCCACAATAATTTTAAATATGGAAAAAATATTTATTGTACAAAGATGTATATTTTGACATTGTTTATGATAGGAAAAATTAAAGTAATCAATAAGAGAATATTGGCTAATTGAACCATGGTAAAGTTAACCAGTGAAATATGCAACCAAAATATGCTTTTGTAAAGTTTTTTTGTGATATAAAGAAATATTTATGCTCCAAATTTAGTGACAAAAGGAAAATCTAAGCATATGAATTCAGAATGATGTCAACTATTTGAAAACAAAAGACATCCACAGAGTAATAATGGAAGAGAATTGAATAATCTATTGACACAATTTGGGTGGTACAAAAATAGAGAATTCTTTTTATCTCTGCTTTTTAGATTTTCCATATATTCTTTAATGAGGTTTAAGTATATTTATAATAAAAAGCAAATAACTTTTTTTCAGCAAAGCTAGAATGATTCTTCTTTACAATCTGACACTGTGCTGACTTGGGTATGGGGGACTAATACAAGACCATGGGCTCAGGGTCCTTGGTCACAGAAGGTACTCCCACCAGCAGGGATAAACACTACTATCTTCATTATGCACAAAGGTGGGCAAAAGCCACACAGAGGAACACATACTGAGAAGTACCACATCCTGTGAATTTTACCTGAAATAGGCAAATTTAATAAGTACTAGAATTCTGGCTTGGGTAAAAAAAAGTGCTCTAAAGAAGAAAATCAGGGGGAAACTCTTACTAGATTACCAACTATCTCATACAGGGCAAAACTATCCCAGTTAAAATATTAATCTGATTAATCTAAATCTGAGACAAGGCACCATTGGCAAACTGGCTCTAGAAGAATGGATTGTGGTCTAGTTTGCTTTGAGGGGAATCCGCTTTAACTCTGTCAGTCAACTCAGCCTCAGTAGTAGGAAAAGTGGTAGAGCCCGAGGGCCTTCCATCCTGGTGTCACGTGATGCATCTGCAGCCCTGCAGGCACCATGAACATAGGAGGACAGAGGGTTGACTGTCTGAGTCCTCAGGAAGCAGTGGGGGGCGGGAGCAGTCACTCATGGTCTCTTGGCGCCCCCCAGGCCCAGCCTCTCTCCAGCCAATCTTCCCAGCCCCTCCCCATCCAGCCCCTCCCTGCTGACAAGTCTCCCCAGGGCTCCCGTGTCCACATGCAGCCTGGCCATCCAGCTGCCTTCTCACTCCAGCCTTCCCCAACGTGTTTCACCCAGTACTCCCCACAGCCAGCCTACCAAACCATTACTTTTTCCTGAAAATAGCTAAATATTGGGAAAGAGCCTAAATGGGTGTTATCATGAACAGGGGGAGTCCCCCAGTCTCCTATCCCAAGCCCCAGCCCACAGAGGACAGCCATCAGGGAGCTTTTCATGATGCTGATGCCTCACTCACCACTGAATTCCTTGTCACTTGTAAATGAAGAGTCCTCTGAACCCTTCCATGGAACATATAGGCTTGTGGTTCTCTGGCCCTATACACTATTTCCTCTCTAGTATGTCTTATTTTCTGAACCTTTAATCCATTCCTCTACCTTTTACCATGACAATTTTGGTATTGGTACTTCACTTAGTGCAGGTTGCTTTTATCAACCATCCAAAAGCCAACCCATATTGGCCCCATCTACTGGGGCCCTTGCCATGGTATAAACCCTGCATCATGGGACAGTGTTTCTGTTTGCTAAACTCTCCCTTATCCAACTCTATATCCCAGCCCCCTCAGGATCTGGTCCCAATCATAATCTCCCATGTCCTGCTGGTGCATGTTGACTCTGTACTAAGACATTCCAGACTACAGAACCTTCCCCACTTAGAGGTCCCAGCACTTCCCTAACTGGGTTATATGAGGCCATGACCCCTGTTTTCATCTGGTAACCAGGAAGGGAGGTATGGATAGATTAAGAGAGGGGCACATGTTATGTATGCCTCATCTTCAAGCAAGGCGGGGTGGGGGCCATTTTCCAGGCCCTGAGCATGTAAACAGGTATAGGTTTTTTTGGATTTTTTTAACATCTTTATTGGAGTATACTTGCTTTACAATGGCGTGTTAGTTTCTGCTGTATAACTAAGTGAATCAGCTATACATAAACATATATCCCCATATCTCCTCCCTCTTGCATCTCACTCTCACCCTCCCTATCCCACCCCTCTAGGTGGACAAAGCACCCTAGACACAAAGCACCGAGCTACAAGTATAGGGTTTTAAGGTTCTTAGTGTATCAACCAAGATGCCCGCATCCCAATCTCAGGTTCCCACTCCTTCCTAACCAGCGCCCTGACTTGGGCATAACAGACTTGCTGGGGTTGAGAATTCAACAATCTCTGAAGCTCTGCTACCTTCACATTTACGTTCTGGGTCTGATCCTCACTTGCCCCCACTGCAAGAGATGAGGGTTTCTTATACGCTGCCAGGAAGGCCCTCTGATTTGCACACTTTGCCTTAAATTCATGAGTAATCACCCTCAACCTTTCATTATCTATCTCCCATGACTCCATCTCACTCAGCAAGAGCCAACCACTTCCATTGTCTCTCTAATGATCACTTCCCCTGAATCTTTAATATCAGAGATATTGAATCCTCCAGTTCACAGCACACATGCCAAGGGCTGTGCAGCCTCCAGCTACACCAGTCATGGAGTCCTCTTTGCCACTGGGCAGTAGATGACTCAGCCTCCAGATTCCATCTCTGAGCCTAGCTCCTCACATCACTCTTGGCACCGACTGTCTTAGGTCAGCTGTCGCGGGAAACAAACTCAGATGGAAACATGCATACAGAGGTTTATGAGCAAGCCACTTGTGGGAACCAGGATTGGTTACAGCGAGAAGCTGAATGCCATGCAGCTGCAACAGGGGCCTCAGCAGAGCCTGTATGAGTCCTGGAGCCAGATGGTCCTGCAGACAGTCCTGCCTTGGGGCAAGGCATCCTTCAGGGCCTCTACACTGCATTCGGGCTGTCCTGGGGAGGGGGACAGCTTTGGCTGAGGCAATTCCTAGGGGGTGTGGGGGGAGACTCAGCTGTGAGCCATCAGCAGATGACTGTCCTGGCAGCCAGGGGGGATGAGGGCTTGGGTCCTGGCAGGGGTACTGGGGGGTGCACCATAGCTTGTCTGTAGGATAGCACTGCAGGGGGAGGCTGGGATGTGTACTGAGAGCATGTGGACCCTTCTGAATTCCGGGACACAAGGGGACTGGCCGGAAGAGAGCGACTAGAGAAAGGCTCTACCAAGACAGACGGAGACAAATGAGCCAGATGATGAGGGCTTGAATGCCAGCACAAGGACATCAGGCTTGGTCCCTCCCACAAAGGTTCCGAGGAAGCTTATTTTGGGGTCGTAAGGAGATGGTGCAGCCCCTAAGGGGTCCTGATTTCTAAAGTGTCCCTTTGGCTGCCTCCCCGCCAACTCCTAACTGGCTTGCTCTGGCCAACCCACCCACACCACCGCTCCCCTCCCCCCAAACCAGCTCCCTTCAGATTGTCACTCCCCACAGAGCAGCATTCATGCATCAGCTCTAAATAGTCCCACTGTTCAGCTTTAACGAGAAGTAATACTAATTCCCATGTTTGCTCAGAGAGCACCATATTTCATCAAACCAGAGCCCATGCCGGCTCAGATTACTGACCGAGACAATGTTCTGTAATCCTGGTTTATTCACATGTCACGGGTATTTTAGCAAAACAGAAATGAATGGCCAGAGCCACTCTCGGAAGTAACGGGAGAGTTGGGTTCCCGCCCAGGGAAAGTCATGCTTTCTTCTGCCACGGTTCTCTGAGGAGCCGACTTTGATTCTCTGAGTTTTTCCCAACTTTCAGAAAGAGAATATGGGCTGGGGAGGAGTCACAAAGTGGGTAGTTATTTCCCTATAAAATGTTAACTCCGTGGATGGATTTTGCCAGAACAAAAATAAAATCTGTCATTGATTATAAAGTCTTTTGTGCTTGTTATTTCACAGATTTATTACACTTGGGCCTGGCAGCCTGGGGGAGGCCCTGGGATTCTTGTCTCTAGCGCCCCAGCAAACCCTTCAGCCTCCTTTTCACAGCTCATGCCCCAAATGGGAAGAGGGATTTGCTCGCCTTTCTTTTGTCCTAAGGGCCAAGAGCTTAAGAAATCTGGATGAAGAGGCATGAATCATCCACCCTATCTTTGGATGGGGACCCACAGACGCTGATGATAAAGGCACATTAGTAGAGGTCTATGACTTCCTAAACAAGGAAACATTCTCTTTCCTTTTCTTTATCTTTTCAGATCTTGGGACTGTGCACTAGAAATGCATTTCCTCTATAGAACAAGGAATGGCCAGGCTGAACCTCTCATCAAATCTCACAGAATCTGGATCCATTTTAAATAGGCTACAACCTCTTTGGAACACATGATAAATAAAAAGGGTAGTTAACAAGGATCAATGCTATTTAGTACCATCTCATGTTAAAACCTTACCAATGATACTCCTAATATCCTACTCTTGTCCCCATTTTAGAGTTGAGAAACCAAGGCCCAGAGAAGTCAAGTAACTTGCTTAAGGCCATACGGCAAGGTAGGCGTGAAAATAGGGATATGAACCTCATCCCAATTGACTCTAAAAGGTCATGGAGATGCTCTCATTTCCAAGAATGAGTTGACATGAGTCCACAGACTCAGGCGTAGCATGTTGGAGCTGAAACAGCCGGGAGGTCAGTCTTCTCATCTAAACAGGAGGCAGCCAGGGTTCCAAAGAGGTGATGGGGCCGTCCCAGGGTGACAGAGCTAGTTAGACCCACAAAATGACTCTCCCAGAAGGTAACTGGACAATATCATGAAACAACTGCTCAGGAACATTTCCTTTGGGGTTTACTTGGGGCGAGGTTCCAGATGAAACAGGATCAGCTTGCTTCCCAGACTATCCAGAGTTTGATTTCTCCTGTACTCAAGTGTGGAGCTTTATATCTATGGAGGCTCAGGGCTTTCTGAGCCTAAGGAAACCCTGCCACCCCAGAGCACGTGGCAGATAGGCCTGGGAGACCGAGGTTCCCCAAACAACCTCTCATCACCCTAGAGAGAACACTCTCCATCCCTGACGGCAAGTTCAAGACCTCAGAGACCCCGGTAAAAATAGCATCGGAAGCTCCCAGGACCAGGATCATTTTAGTAAGAAGCTGAGAGAAATCACAGCTCTCAGGACTTGAATCCACCGTCCGCCATCTCAACTCTTATTTTGAGCTGCAGCCTGAGCTATTAAAAACCAAACATTCTCATTGGCAAGCTCCACAGTTAGCCTCATTTCCACGCTAGTAACACTGTTCTGCCTGAGCTGAAGTTGCACAGCGATTGTTTCTTGTCTCAGCGATGTTGTTTGCAGGCAATACTGGGAGCCAGCGAGGATGTGACCCGGTGGTAATCTGAATTGCTTCACCAAACACATTTTTATCCCATCATCTCGGCTACATGAAAGGGGGCCATAGTGCTCCAGTGTTCAAGACTTTACAGTCCCGCTGTTCGGCAATAAAATGAGGCAAGAAATATTAGCCGTCCTCAGCTGATGCCTTAATTCTTTCCCAACAATGTCAGAGAATCTGTACCCTACAGGTTTTAGTGCCGGCTAAAGCCTGACCCTCGGGCTGGCTTGAATGGAGCGGGAATGAGTTAAGGAGAGCAAGGAGGCTTTAATGGACACAGACCCCGAATAGCCCAGCTTGTCCCGGCCTCCTGCGGACTCACACTCCTTTTCACAGGCCTCGATTGTGTATGGCCCCAGCAGAGACAAAACTACCCATGAGCAGAGGTTACCCCCAGCCGGTACAGGTCAGAGGCATTCTGGGGGAGAAGAGGAGAGGGGGGTGGAGGGGAAGTGAGGGGCACAGGGAGAAGGAGGGAAGTGGTGGTGGGGCTGGGGGAAGGGAGTAGTAAAAGTTGGTGTGGATCATTTTCGAGGAGAGATTCATCAAGTCCAAGACTGTGACTGGTCATCTCACCTCCAGGCACACCGTTTTTGAAAACTGTTTCACCGAACAAACGGGAGCTACAGTAACGGGAAGTTGAACGTGATGTGTGCAAGTTACCAAAAGAAATAAAATCCTTCTCTATCGTTTTCCAAAAGCTACAGGCCTGAGGTTCCGAGGCCTTCAATAGGATGGCCTCTAATTTGACACTGCAAGATTTTGAAAAATTACAAATGGGTTGTGTTTTACACACCAAACGGAAGCTTTCTCCAGCAATTTTTCAATTATTGCATTGTGAGTCCTCCAAGAAAAGTAACTATTTTGGCTCAGGGAGCCCAAAGTCACCAAGTAAAGGGAACAGTGTGTTTGCAAGTTTGCAAATAGTCCTTAGAAATGTAGTATGGACAGTATCCTGGACCTTGCTGGAAGAATACAGGTTTGAAGAGGTCCTTTCCTTCCCTCAGAAGGGTTCCTAAACCTTTTATGTAGGCCTTGAACCCCTAACTCAATCGGAGGAAGCCCATAGACTGTTTTTCAGAAAAATGTTCTTAATATGTAGGGTTACAGAGGAAGCCAACTACATTCAAATAGAATTTTCAAAATGTTTTTTTAAAACAATTTTGCAACATAGTGATATGTGTGCCTTTTAATTAATTCATTAACTAACTAGCAGCGGCCTTGACTATTTTAATTTCAGAATAGTGGTGAGCAAGAAGTGATATTTTGAGAAATCTGAAACATGATAAGAAAATGTGATATGAAAATATCTGTGTTTGGTGGCTATTGGTGACAAAGTCACAGGTATGGTTAATACCACTGTAGTTGGTCACCTGTGTTTCTAATATGGAATGCTAAGTTGCAGGTACACGTTAGTGAACATAAAGATGTAAGTGTTCCCCATCCAAGTACACAGATGCCCTGAAATTCTATCCATGGACAAGAGACCCTTCTAAAGGCAAGATGAAGCTCATGACCTTCTGCCCCAGGGCTAAACTGAGGGGTGGTGGGCCAGGGATTCACTGCACCCTCACTGTGACACAGCCTTGGGAAAGCTAAGCGTTTTCTTCTCCTTTTCTGAAGTTTTGGAAACGTTTTGTAAAACAATTTAAAACCATGTCCTTTTTTCAGGACAAGCCTGATGGCTACATGTCCAACGATTAATAAGCACCTTTGATGTGTTCCTTCAACAACCAGAATTATAGTCGCCAGATAAAGGGTCAGTTAATCGACTAATTCTGAATTTTAATCAGGATCTTGTTCCAGTTGTCCTGGGTTGGCTGAGCTTTAGTGTTAGGGTTTTTCTTTTCAAAGGATGCCGAGGAGGCTTCGCGTTCCCCCTCACTCTTGCATTTTGGGCACACACTGGCTCAGAGACAACCGGGCGCACACACATTCCCCCGTCGGGTCCTCACGGGGGAGCTGTCATCTTGCAACCACAATCATCACATGCCATTGCAGGGGCAACCCGGCAGGAGGGCCCCCCCTAAATGCCGCCCAGCCCCCACGCAGTCCCGGCCAGGCCGAGGCGCCGACACACAGGAGCCGGGCCGGGGCCCCGGTCTCCGGCTTTCCGCAGGGGAGCGGGGAGCGCGCCGGCCCACGCCCACGCCACCCACACTTTGGGCGCACAATCGGGAGCACACCCCTGCGCGCGCACACTGCCACACTCGGGCGCACGCACAACGCGGCCGGGCCACGGACGGCAGTGTAGGCGGCGGGCCGGAGGGGTTCGGGGCGCGCAGCCGGGTCCCCCGCGAGGGCGCAGCCGGCCGCCCCGCCCCGCCCCGCCCCTCGAACCCGCCAAGCCGGGCGCGCCTGGGGCTGCAAAGTTTTCGCCGCTAGTCAGCCGAGGCAGCGCGCCGGCTTGGGCTCGGCTCGGCTCTGCGTGGCTCCGGACGGCCGTGACCGCTGGCCGTACCGTGCGCCCGGCTGCGCGCCCAGCTCTGCCCCGCGCGGATCTCGACATCCCGCGCCCCCGCCTGCCGGTGCTGCCCGCGCGCCCTCCCGCCGCAGGGTTTGTTCTCAGCCTCCTGTGCGCCCTCGAGCTCCCTCTTCCTTCTCTTCCCCGGCTCCGACCCCTTCGCCTCCGCCACCCATCATGGCCCGTGGCCCGGCTCGGACCAGCCCGGGACCGGGGTCCCAACTGCTGCCGCTGCTGCCGCTACTTCTGCTGCTGCTCCAGGACGCGGGCGGCAGCCACACGGCCTCCGCCCGGTCCGCCCCGCCCGCGGAGGCCGACGGCCTGGCGGGGTACAAGAACCCCCAGCGGTCTCCAGGGGACGCGGCCGCTGCTCTGGGCCCCGGCACCCAGGACATGGTCGCTGTCCACATGCTCCGGCTTTATGAGAAATACAGCCGAAGGGGCGCGCGGCCAGGAGGGGGCAACACGGTCCGCAGCTTCCGGGCCCGGCTGGGTAAGTAGAGGGGGCCCTGTGGCCCCCTTCTCTTCATCCTTACCGGTCCTCCTCACGTGTCCAGCCTCCCACCCCTGCACCTCCGCTTTGCCTCTTCATTGACTGGTTCATTCATTCTTCCATTAACTATCCCCTCCACCGCCGCCCACCCCCAGCACTCTGTGCCAGGCCCTGAGCTTCCCGTGGGGACGCCGAAGTGGCACAGAGTGACAGAGTTCCTGCCCCTGGGGTGCCACCAAACCTCGGAGGGTGTCACACTTGCCGGACACAGACGACCCCATCCACAAGGCTTTAAGCACAGCGTGGAGATGGGACTGGGCTGGGGGAGCTCACCGTGTGTGTGTGGCGGGGCTCGGGGGGTAGGGATCCATGTCACAGCGTTCAGCTGTGCTGACTCTTGACAGATGAAGGAGGCACTGAAGAGAGCCCATCAGGTGGGTGTAGTGCAGCCCTGATGGAAGTGCCAGGCAGGGGGTGGCCCCTCTAACTGGGGCACTTAGTGGGTGTGGCAGTTGGGGAAGCAGAGTGGACTGAGAATGGCCTTGGGTGCCCAGCCTTGGGTACATGGGACTGAGGCCTGCTAGGCACTAGCATGAAGTGTTCAGACTATGGGGGTTTGAGGAAAGGTCTAGAAGCTTGGGCAGTGGGAGTTCCCAGCCCCCCTCCTGCCCTTGCCCCTCCTGGGCAGATCCCTTCCCCTTTACCCACACCTTGGATGGAGCTGCACCGAGCCCTCCCTGCCCTGCTTCCGAGAGCATTTCAGAATCCTGCCTCAGCTGTCTGCCTGCCTGGTCTGGGTGACCTCTGCAGGCCCTGGGTGAGCAGAGATGAGGCGCAGGGGTGATGGGAAGACCCTGGTTGTCATGGAGATTACTCATGGTCTCAGAATGCCATTGCAGAAAATGTGAGTAGGGGTCCCCTGCAGCCCTTGTGAAGGAGGAGGCCATTCATCGGGAGAAAGACCATTGGTCTGTAGGGCCGCCTCTTGAGGTAGAGGGGAACAAGCCCAACACTGGGGTCAGACAGCCTGGAGTCAGATCTGCCACCTTCCTGTGGATCACTGGCTGTGTTACTTAGGGTACCACACCGTGGCCTCAGAGCCAGACACTGGAAGCTTGGTCTTGCATAAACATGTACTGGGAGCTCCTGCCACAGAGAAGCCCCTTCCCCCCATCCTCTACTGGGCAGACTTACTAGGTCATTGTTCCTGGGTTCCAGGCCAACCAGATCTAACTCCATCCTCCCTGGTACCTTTTATTCACCTCTTGGGGCCCATTTCTGGAGCATCATTATTAAGTCACTCAAGAATCATCTAGCATGACTATGATCTTGGGCAAATCACTGAAGCTCTGTGGACTTGAGTGTACTCATCCACAAAATGGGCAGGTCATGGTAATATCTTCCCTGTAGCATTTCAGGAAAGATGACATGAGTTGATACGTGTAAGCCCTAAGCCCAGCACTGGCCAGGTTAAGTGTTGGTGCATCGTGTTTCCCTGGAGTACAAAACACTTGTGTTCATATAGGTGTAGACTTGACCTTGCATCCATTAACTCAGTCCCCAAAGCCTTGCAGTTGAGGAAAGCAAGGCCAGCAAGTTCACTGCTGCAATAAGGGTTGAGCACTCCCACTGAGCCCACCCTGTTGCTGCAGGCCCAGGCATGGAGGTGCATAGTCTGTTTTTCAGTCTTCACAGGCTGGGGGTGGTACAAGCAACACTTAGCCCTGAAAAGGATCTGGTGACAGTACTTCAGATCCATCCTCCCATTTTGCAGATAAGGAGACTGAGGCCAGGCCAGAGCAAGCTGTTCACAGTGGCAGTGGTTGGCACCGTCCCTCTGTCAGGCTCATGCTGTTCTCACTGCTAGCCCCCTCCCCCAACCTCCATCAGAACTGAGCCCAGGACTTAGGAGACAGAGGATGGAACAGATCCTGGGAGATCAGGGTCTGATCAGAATTATTCTGGATCAGTCTAGGACTATTTGACAAATCCAATACTCTTGTTTGGAACCATTTGAAACAGCCATGGGTACAAGTCCCAGCTCCACCTGCTACTAGTATGTGTGCTGTGGTACACATCACTTTACCTCTCTGAGTATCCATTTTTTGTGTACATAGTGGGGGTGGGGTGAAGATTCAAGGGGATGAGGTGGGGTCTGTGCCTGGCAGAGAGTAGGCCCAGGCAGCTTGGTTTCCCTTCTCCTCCCTTGACTGACGTAAGTTGGGTTCATACCCAGTCCCTCACCAGCCCTCAGAAGTGCCTGCTTTGTGACCCAGCGACCAAGCTGTGAGGAGGTGTGAGCCTGGGTGGGGCCCCCTCACTTTATGGATGAGGCACACATGTGGGGGGCTTCAGCTCTGGTCCTGGATCGTACCGGTACCAGCCTGGTCCATGACGGTGACCTCTGCTGCCTCCGTGGGGTGGTCTCTGCAACCCGTGTTACAGTGGAACTGTGTCCCTTGCCTGCCTCTAGGCAGCACAGCTCAGGTTCCAAGCAGGCTGTGAGCTGGACTGGTAAGGGCCAAATCCTGAGTCTGTGACTGGGGCCAGGGACTGAACTTGTCTGTGACTCAGTTTTTTTCACTTCTAAAATGGGACTAATAATGCTCTCTTCCTTATAGGGTTTTTTAAATGAACTGAGATATGTTCAGTGCTTAACACAGTGCCTGGCACATGTAAGTTCAATAATGTTTTAGCTCTACTATGATTACTCCAGCCACCTGGCTCCTTCCCTCCCTTCCATTGCTCCTTGAAGTGCATCAGTGGAGAGAGCTTCTGAGCCTGACCATGAGGGTTAAGGTTAGACACATGCAGCCTCAAATGACCTGCATTTAAATCTAGGCTTTTCCACCTACGTATGTGATATTGGCCAAGTTACTTAACCTCTCTGAGGTTGGAGTCTTCATCTCTAAAATGAGAGTAAGAATACCTACTCATCTGTCGAGAGTGCCAAAAGTCAGTCAGTTCCCCAAGTCTTTCCTGAGCACCTCATTCAGTGGCAGGTGCTGTAAGCTCAGAGGACACAGAAAAGCAGAGACTATTGGCCTTGCCCCGAAAAGCTCACGGGCTGGTGGAGAAGGGAGAAGTAAACAGAAGAACGTGAGCAGTGGCACAGGTAGGACAATGGAGTGAGAAAGGGCTAGGGGTGAGCTTCAGGAGCCCCAAAGGACAGCACTGACCTGGCAGGGGAAGGGCTGGTGGGGAGGGTCCAGTGAAGCCTTCCCAGAGCAGGGGAGGCCCCAGACAGACTCTGAAGGGCAGGGGGTGTTAGCCAGGTGTAGAAGTGAAGCAGAGCCCTATGTGCCTGGAACTGTGAGGCGTTTGGTTTCAATGAGGAAACAATAGGAAGAAAGAGGCAGAACATGGAAGTGAACCAGTGGGCCACCAAGGCCTGTAAGCAGTGGGGCAGTATAGAGAGTGTGTATGGTGAGAGAGGGGCGAGGGAGGGGGAGGGAGGGAGAGAAGAAAAGAGGAGAGGGGAGAAGGAGAGACAAGAGATTATAAGGGAAATGCATACTTATCCAGAAATCATAGAAAATCACAGTAAAGAAAAGAAATCATCCCCAATCGCAATCCAGATATAACCAGAGTTAATATTTTGTGGAATATTATATATAGTTTTTACCCTAATGGGATCACAGTTGCAGCAGGTAAAACTTGTTATGTCTTCATTCTCATTTGAAGTTACTGTTTTCTTTTTCATTACTGGTCATCCTGAATTGTTTTTCATGCTTTTTGACCATTCGAATTTTTTCCCGTGGAAACCACTTCATCCACTTGGGGTTCTGGTCTTTTTCCTACTGATATGTAGAGGTTGTGAAGGATGTTAACTCTTCTTCTGCAATAGATGATTCCCTGTCAAGCACGAATGTGGTGTGAGGGTGACAGTGTCCTGGGGTCACAGTGGTGGTCTCGGTCAGACTGTGGGCTAAGACAGTGGTGGAAAGAGGCAGAGTTCAGGGTGGTTGTGGAGAAACAGGATGTGGAGAAATAGGAACTAGGATAAGTTGCATGCAGGAGGGGGAAGAGGCTGTGAAAATTCTCAGGCTCCTGCTGGAGAGGGTGGACAGGTGGCAATGCCTCCCGCTGGGCACGAGGACAGGGAGCAGGGGTGGGGGGTCCTGAGTGTAGCAGTAGCTTGTGACACCACATGACCACTGTGTTCTGAGCATGTGCTGGGTGCCAGACACCTTGCTGAGAGCACTGCAGAGATGATCTCACAACTTCAGGAGGCATGTACACATATTCTGCTTGATTAACAGATGAGGAAACTGAGGCGCAGAGAAGTTGTGTGACTTCCTAAGGCCCCACAGCTAGTCAGTGATGAAGCAGGGTTTAAACCCTGACTCTGAAGCCTGCCTAAAAACAGACACTCAGTACACATTAGTTCTCTTTCCTTCTCTGCACCACCACTGGTGGCCCACCACTTCCTTCCTTCAGCTTATTATGTTGGTGTTTGCATCTTCAGCCCGGCATTCTCACTCTGGTCACCCTGATGGCTGTTTCAGGGGCAATGAGTGAAGGGACAGACCTCCAGGTGACTTGGATGCTGTTTCTACAGAGCAGAGCATTCTGAGGGTCCTCTTGGCCTGAGAGTTGGCCAGCAGGGAGCCTGGGGGGACCCTTGGACTAGGGCTGCTTCCCTACCTCTTTCCTCTCTAGTCGCATCCCTAAAGAGTTGGGAAGGAGGTTGAGTGCCCAGTAGAGTGGACCTGACTAGGGTTCTCAGATTTCCAAAGACCACAGAGAGATCAACTTGTCTAAATAAGATCAGTCCTTTCTTTCCTGGAGAGTCAGAACACAAAATCATCCAAATAATGACTTGTATTTGCAAAATATTTAGAGTTCACAGCACATGATCTTTGTTACATAAGCTGTTAGGCAGACCCCGATTCTATCCAGAGCACCTGGTTGGGGAGGGTGGGGAAGGGCATGGGCTTGGGGTCAGACAGGCCTGGAAGCACGCCCTGGCTCCGCCCCTTACCAGCTGGGGGACTTTAAGCACTTTAAACAAGTTATGTAGTCATGTACCCTCTCTGAAGGTCCATCTTTTTGTCCATTTGCCATGTCTGCTGCCCTCATTGTGAACACGAGGAATCAAGCATGCATATATGCTTGGAACTTGGAGCTTCCTAATCAGTAAACAATATTATTCCCATTTTAAAGATGAGAAAACTAAGGCTCAAGGGGAAGTAACTGGACAAACGTCCTGCTGTGCAGTGCCTCCAGCTGGGTTTGCATAATCATCTACATCTTTCCAAAGGAGACTTTCTGGACTTCTTTTAGGATATTCACTGAGCCCCAGGGCAGCAGGCCAGGAACCCACTTTGTTAAGTGAAGCAGACAGATCTAGCAAAGACCCCTCCCCTCCCCTGCCATTCAGCACACATTTCTGAGCACTGACGATCACTCAGGCCTCGTGCTAGGATCTAGGGATACAGCAGTGCACACAGCCGGCAAAGCCCCGCCCTCTTGGAGTGTGTGTTCTAGAGGGCAAGAGAAACAATTGCAACGACATATATTATATCAAGATGTCCCAAAGTGACGTGAAGACAAATGAAGCCAGGGACAGACAGAGTGATAGGGCTATTCCTTCAGCCAAGGGAGTCCGTGGTACCCTTTGTTGGGGATGCCGCTTGAGCAAAGGCCCAAAGGAGAGAGGAGTGATTCCTAGAGGAGAAGTGATGACAGCAGAAGGAAGAGCTGGGACAAAGCCCTGAGATGGGAGCTTCATGTTTGTAAGCACAGGAAGGCCAGGGTGACTGGGGCAGAGATGGGGGTGCGGGGAGCAGATGGAGTTGGGGAGGTAAGCAGGCCAGATCAAGTAGGGCCTTGGTAAAGGGTTGAGTTTTATTTGGGGGGCAATGGAGAGCTCTGAGCAGGATGGTGACCTGAGGTCGAAAGCACCCAGCCCGCCGGGGGCCTCTCCTGGACACAGCTCTGTGAAGCTGCGACGGGCACTGCAGGTGGGCGTCCCCACCATCGCTGTCTGTCTCATCCCTGGGCTGAGCTTTTCTGAGTGCCTGTAATCACCTTTGCTAGGACCCTGATCAGCCCAGCGCTTAGCCCAGCGTAGGAGTTTCCCAAATATTTATCTGGAAAAGGGAGGGAGGCAGGGAGGGGTGAAGGAAGGGAGAGGGGAATGATAGCAGGGAGGAAGGAAGGATCTCTTCTAGCTGACCATGAGATGGGAGTCACAGGCACCAGCACAGTTCATAGGAAGTAGGGACTTCTCTCTGGAGATTCTCCTTTGTGACCTGGGCTCATCCACGCTGGGAGGCTTCAGGTAGGTGGCCTTCTCTCAGCCACAGCCTGGAGCCCCCTGCAATGCAGGCACAGCCAGAGAGCTGGGCCAGCCTGTGGCCCTTCATGCCCTGGAGATGGGAGTGACCCATCTCCACCTCCACGGTTCCCAGCGGGGGGTGGGGGCGTGGTCATCACGCATCAGACTGCCTTGTGAGGAGCGAGCTGCCTATGGCCAAAGGCATTCAAGCCACATGGAGGAAGGACTCCTGCCCTGAGTGTAATTCATCAGGCCGCCCAACCTCTAAGGTTCTTCCCTCTCTGAGTTCCCGAGCGTGCTCTCTGTGGTTCTCCATCCTAAGGCAAGGGCAGCATTTGCTGTCCCTCTCCTGCACCCCGTGCAGAAATAACCTCCAGGGGAGGGCACCCCATCCTCCTCTACAACACGTTTTGCCACCCTGGGGCAGTCCTCCCAGCACCTTCACTGGGCCGCACCCACCTCAAGCCAAGGTTGCTGTCCCTGCCTCGGTGGTCACAGTTATCTTTCTTTATATCCTCTCTCGTTCTTTACCTTGTCACTGGAAGGGGGGCCAAGGCGCTTTTCTCTGGGAAGCCCCATCTCGGTTCCCCCAGTCTGCTGTGTTCCTTCTCACCAAGAGCCGCAGGTTTCTAGGCCAAAGATGCTTGCATCCTGCTGTGAAGGGCCAGCCCTTTGGAAGAAGTCAGAAATGTCTATTTTAGAGCCTCTTAAGTGTTCTCCCGCAAAGAACCTGTTAGCGGAACAATGGAGTTGACTTGAATTGGATAAAAGAAAAACACTTTTTCTGCTGTGTTAGCTGGACCATTGAGTAAGAGGGGCCCGAATTGGTGTAGGAGGAGCTTGCTCTGCCAGCCTTGGCCACTTAGATAAAAGTGGCATAGAAGCATATTTGGGGGATTCCCCCTTTGTGCCTGGCACATTACATATGTTATTTATTTAATCCTCCAAGCATTCAGGTGAGATAGAGATTCTATTGTCTCTCTGAGGCAGATGAGCAAGGCATGGTCCCGTTGAGGCCTGGGAGCCTGGTTCCTAGAGCCTTCCCCAGCTTGGGGGGTAGCGGCTGCCTTGCTGGTGAACTTGCACCCCATCCACAAGTCAACCCCGGATGCTGCAGATACACAGCCACCACCCATCGTTGCTTCCCAAACTTAGAACCCCTTAGAATGCTGGTTAGAATAAGAAGTTCTGGGCCCCATTGTCCCAGACCCTCTGAATCAGCATCTCCAGAGGAGGAAAGCAGTGATCTTTGAGCTTTGGGAAATGCAGGACTCGAGGACCATGACACTCAAGGCCGCAGTGTTTGGGGAAGCTAGGTTTAAATGTGCATCAAGACTCGTGCCTCTCCTTATGTGTGGACATATTGAGGGGCTGCTGTGGACATGCTGAGGGTTTTTTTCTGAGAATTAGGTAAGGTAGTGTCTTTGGAATGTCACCCAAGCTTTGACTGGCATTTATTGGGCCCTCTGACTTTTCCTTCCTTCCTCTTTCTTGTAGTCCCTTAAAAGTACATGAAAGTTCACAATTGAACTATGCCTTCTTCCCAGTAGAATTATGCCTTCATCCCAATAGAAACAAATAACCTTAAACTGAAGACTTTGATTTAAAAAATGCCTGCTGGATCTGTGGATGCAGGTGTCAGAGGAACTGTGACCCATTTTCTACACACACACGCACACACACACACATTCCCTCTCTTGGAAGCCCTGTACCTCTCCCAGCTTCACCCAGCAGACAGACCCCTGGCAACAGGAAATAGGGCAGTGGGAGCGAGACAGCCCCCCTGACAGCTCTGGTCTCCGGCTCTTCTGCAGCATCACAGGGAGATGATGCCTCCCTCCCATCTAAACCCTAGAGAGGGCTTGCTATTCACAGACCTCATGCTGCCAGGGCTTGGGGCAGCTTTCTGCCCTGGGGTCCTGGTGTACACCTGGTAGAACCAAGAGAGAAAGGAAAGAGTGGTTGACGGCCCCAGGGATGCAGGGGCCAAGAGTATTCTCGAGCTGCAGATGTGATGTCTGAGGGATCCCGGTCCTTATGGTTCCAGCCTCTGGAGGGCAACCTGGATGTTGGAGATTTTATTGAGTGACCTGGTACAACCCTGATAGTGCTTTTTCTTTGTAAACCAAGTTTAAAAGGGCTTGGGCAGAATAAATAGCAGACACCTAAATGGCTGTGTTCTTAAGCCCAGTTTCCCTCAGAAGCTACTCAGAATGCTGGGAAAGCGTGAGGCACTCTAATTTACCTCATTTGGAAGAAGGACTGCATTTAATGTCTATAAAATAGAAAGCTGTGCAGATACAGGGGGGCTACAGTCAGCAGGGCTCGGACCCAACCCAAGCTATCCCAAATACCTGATTCCATCTTATCTCATGAATACAGGTGGGGGAGATCATTTGTTCACTGAGAGGCATTAGAGTGCAGAGGCAGGAACTGGAGCTTCAGGGTCCAGCAGCCCTGAGCGTCTACCCTGTCTGCCACCTTTCTTTTCTTCCTTTCTTTGCAATGGGATATGACAGTCCCCAACCTCTCTGATCTCAACCCCTCATCCTCATCTGGTCCCTGAAAATAGCAAAGGGTGCCCTCATCAGTTCAATGTGAGGCTTACAGGAGATGAGGAAAGCCTGGCGGGCCTGAAAGTGCTCCCTCAATGGGCATTCCTCCTCCACTTCCTGGACGGGACACCCTATGAGCACAGGGGCCTGTCCAGGAGACAACCTAACAGGCTGTGGTCTGTCCTTCCCTCGCAGAAGTGGTCAACCAGAAGACCGTGTATTTCTTCAACCTGACGTCCATGCAGGACTCAGAAATGATCCTCATGGCCACATTCCACTTCTACTTGGAGCCGCGGTGGCCCCGGGCACGCGAGGCACCATGCAAGCAGCGGGCCAAGAGTGCATCCTGCCGCCTGCTGCCCCCGGGCCCGCCTGCACGCCAGCACCTGCTCTTCCGAAGCCTCTCGCAGAACACGGCCACGCAGGGGCTGCTCCGCGGGGCCATGGCCCTGCTGCCGCCGCCCCGGGGCCTGTGGCGGGCCAAGGACATCTCCCTCATCGTCAAGGCGGCCCGCCGAGATGGCGAGCTGCTCCTGTCCGCCCAGCTGGATTCTGGGGAGGAGGACCCGGGGGTACCCAGGCCCGGCCCCCATGCACCCTACCTCCTCATCTACGCCAACGACCTGGCCATCTCAGAGCCCAACAGCGTGGCAGTGACACTGCAGAGATATGACCCCTTCCAGGCTGGGGACCCGGAGCCTGGAGCAGCCCCCAACAGCTCGGCGGACCCCCGAGTGCGCCGGGCCACGCAGGCCACGGGACCACTCCAGAACAACGAGCTGCCAGGGCTGGACGAGAGGCCGGCACATGCCCCCCACGCCCAGCACTACCACAGGCACGAGCTGTGGCCCAGCCCCTTCCGTGCACTGAAGCCTCGGCTGGGCCGCAAGGACCGCAGGAAGAAGGGCCAGGATGTGTTCATGGCCTCCTCGCAGGTGCTGGACTTTGACGAGAAGACGATGCAGAAAGCCCGGAGGAAGCAGTGGGACGAGCCGCGGGTTTGCTCCCGGAGGTATCTGAAGGTGGACTTTGCAGACATCGGGTGGAACGAGTGGATCATCTCCCCCAAGTCGTTCGATGCTTACTACTGCTCAGGAGCCTGCGAGTTCCCCATGCCCAAGGTACAGTGTGTGGGTCACCCCGCTGTGTTCTGCCCCTGGGCTAATTGTGACTCTCAGCTCTTCCCCTGAAGGCAAGTCCCTCTGCCTCCTCACTCTGTTTCCTGCCTGTAAATCGGGATAATAACACCTTCCACCTCCTCAAGCTAGAGAATAGGTAGACAGAGGTGCCAAAATGGCAGCCTGTTGGGTGGATACAGCCCACAGATGGATGGGGTCTGGCTGTGCCTTCATTGAATTTGAGTTTTAAATCAGAACCTTTCTTCTTTTGCAAAACAGGAGATCCATGTCCTTAGACGTGTGTTCCAACATAGCAATATCCACAGAGGTTGAGGAGAGCCTGGCCCCGTGCTCATAGGTCAGGTCTCTTAAGCCCCCTCCTCACCAAGGCTCTTCTAGAAACCTGGCCTGGATCTCAGGGCGTTGGGGTCTGTGACCGGCACAGAGCTGGCCTCAGTGGCTTCCCAGTGTGACTGTCCATCCCCCACCCCCGACTCAGGGCAGGAACTCACAGGGCAGCTAGCTCTCATTGTACACAAGTCGGCAGGACACACAGCACAGGGCTGTTTACCCCATTGCACTGGCCCGGGGTTTTCAGATGCTCACCTTCCCTCCAGCCTGGGCCATGGTTCTGTCCATCCATCTCCCCACATCCTGAACCACGGTGGGCTGGCTGCCTGCTGATGTCGACCTCAGCACAGAGCACACACTTTCCTCCTACTTAGCTCCTCTGCTGAGTTCCAGGTCATGCCTTCCTCTCCAAGAAAGGAAGTCAGCGCGTAAATCCACTGTGAATGTAAATAAATCAGCCAGCTGGGAAATCCCAGACCCAGACGTGGGGCCGCATTAACCTGTTTGGGAATTAAGAGGCTTCTCCTCAAAGCCGTGCATGTGCAGGAGAGAGGAAGGGAGGTGCCTGACAGAGAGACAGGCGTCTGCTCGAAGGGCCCAGCCCGGCGGATGCAGGGTGAGTACAGCAGGCTCCTGCTGGCTGACCCTGCACTTACCTTATCAGTCTGCCTGGCTGTCTTTTCCACCTTCCCTGACACCAGCCTGAACTCCCCAAATGCCGGTGTCCCTCTCCTCCCACCTCCCCACCAGAGGCACTGTGCATATAAAACTCTGGCTGACAATGAGCTGAAGCACCTGTGAAGTGGTCCTCTTCATCTTGTGGGAGGTGCCGTGTTTGCTGCTGGGACCCAGACTCTTCTCGATCTGAGAGGCTGCCTGGGGAGGGAGGGGAAGAGAGCTGGTGTGGGCCCAGCGAGCATAGTTTCCAAGCCAGACTACTTTCTAACGGAGGGCTCCTGGTCCAGTTATTTAGTCATTTTAAGCCTCAGTTTCACCAGGAAAATTAAAGTCATACCCACCCCATAAGGTTGATTCAATGACAAAATGGGGTGATTCAGGTGAAGCAGCGCCTGACACCCCAAAGTCAGACCCACCTGGGAACTGTGAGTTTCCAGCCCCATCACACTGATGCACTTGTGCCTGCAGGGCTTCCCCTCCTGTGCTGAGAATGCGATCACATGGCAAGCGTGTTGGTGCTCCCTGGACTGTAAAGTCTGGGCAGCTATGGCCCCAGGCAGAACCTCCAAGCTTCTGCACTGCCTTCCCTCTGGGGCTCCTGCCCAGTTCCTGGTGCTCCTCGGGGATGTGTGACGCGCAGGTGCCCCCAAGTGGCCAGTGACATGTAGGGGATGTGCCTTCCCTCTGGGAGCCCGAAGGGCAGGAAGGCCTTTTGCAAAAGTCCCTAGGACTCAGTCTGCCACTGATTTCAAAAGAAATGTGTACCCAACCCTGTGATCTCACCTTTTCTTCTAGGTCAGTGCCTTTTCTGTGGCCTCAGTCAAGGACATGCAGGCAGCGTGGTGGGTGGGTGAGGACTGCAGGGTGGGCAGAGTTCGGAGGTGACCATGCTCCTTTCCCCCTTGCAGATCGTCCGCCCCTCCAACCACGCCACCATCCAGAGCATCGTCAGGGCTGTGGGCATCGTCCCGGGCATCCCAGAGCCTTGCTGTGTTCCCGACAAGATGAACTCTCTTGGGGTCCTCTTCCTGGATGAGAACCGGAATGTGGTTCTGAAGGTGTACCCCAACATGTCTGTGGAGACCTGTGCCTGCCGGTAAGACCAGCCGCTCTGGAGTGGAAAGAACCTGCCCTGCCCGCACACAGCAGGGCAGCATTCTTGGAACCTTCTGGAGTGAGCACTTGACTCAGGGTGCAGCTGCAAAGGCAGGGCACAGCTTGCAGGCAACCATCTGTCACCCCAGGGCATCATTCTGGGGTCTTTCACTGCTGGTGACTCAGCCCCCTCAATGCTAGTCCGAATCCTTTGAAGGGATCTGGGTATTAGCCCTGGCCTGACGGTTGCCCACGGCCTGTCTGCTGTGCTCTGAAGGCCTGAAAACCGGACATGTCCACAGGCTGGGTTTTGTGACTATCATCTCATAACCTGGAAAGAAGACTACAAACCTGAAGGCACTCACTCCCTTCACGTGGAAAGAACCTCTGTTTAAATAATCAGTTTAAAACACTTCGGGCCACAGTGTGATGCTGCAAAACAGGGCCTAAATAATGGTATAAATGGATGTTTTCTCTCAAATCCACTGCAAACGCTTTTATACATACAGTATGCACATATAACCAATTTTGGTTTCTTTTTCTTAATATATGTTTTATTTTAAAACAAAAAGGAGGACGTTGGCACCGTTCCCCACAGAGGTAGTCAAGCTGGTTGAGCGTGCATTGTTTAAACGTGCTTATTGAAATAACCCATACAGTGATACGCGGGAATACTAAAACATAACCAAGATTTTATATTTTTGTAAATTATACTTTCTATACTGTAGATTGTGTACGGTATGTGTTTTTATGGAAAGCTAATAAATTAAAGGGACAGTGGTATCTTAAAAAACTGAATGTCACCCATTGCAAAATATCGATGGAGCTCCATGTGCAAGTATGACATCTGTAGGCCAAGGCCCCTGTAGGCCATCTCCACACTCTCTCATCTTTATCCTAAGCTCCAGACCCCAGCCACTCCTATGCCTTCCAGGGTCCTGCCCACTCATATCACACCACAGGTCCCCACCCTGGGCTCGTCCAGGAAGGACACGGCCCAGGCAGGCACAGTGACCTCGACTCCTTAGCCTCAGAGGGGATATCAAGCGATGGGGAGATGCCTGAGATATTTAAAGGAACATCTATGGTAGCCTGATCAGAGGGCTTCTACTTGGGGTAGTTCAAGCAAGAGATTCAGTAGAAGAAGTCAGGGGTCTCTCCAGAGATTTGGGGGCTCCTGAGGAACTGGAACGTCTGCTTCTCCCTGCTTCCTAGTCAGCATCCCTGTCCCCAAATAGTCTCCCCCAGGTGGCTCCCTTATCCCTGAGTTGACATCACCTTACAGTTGTAGTACCTGAAGCTGATTGACCAGCATTTCTGAAGGAGAAACTGGGTCCAACTTGGGGCAGGTGTATGACAGTCCCTTGACTGGGAACTAAGAGGATGGCATGGCCCCCAGTCTTCTCTTACTTGGAGAAGGTTGAAAAGCCATGAGCAGTTCTCCAGGGTGGGACTTAGAAGGAGAAAAGGAGCCCAAGGCATCTGTCTTAGGTCAGGGTCCTGAAACCAGGGTTCCTGTGCAAGGCATGGATGAGGAAGTGCTCCCAGGAGAAACAGGCAAGGAGTGGGTAGAGCAGGACAGGAGGGCAGGAAACCAAGCATCCCAACCTTGCCTGGATCCTATGGGGAGCTCTGGCACTTAAGCTATACCTCTGGGTTAGTCCAGCTTCAAGGCTAGGACGCTGGATGTTCAGACCCCCTCCCCAGGCTGCCCCCAGTGGAGAGATGGAGACTCTCAGTTCTCTGGCCCTCTACACAACCAGCCACTGTGGCTTAGGAAGCCCAGGCAGCCTCTGAAGAAGGCTGCAACTGCAGCCACTGGAGGCAAAGCGGCCGACCCTGAAGAGAGTACCCAGAACAGGTAGGTAAGGGGAGCTGAGGGTACCTGGGTTGGGGTCTAGGTATTGTTCCCCATAAACATCTCTACTGTAAGCAGTTTCTTCACAAACATTCTTGCTGCACAACTAATTGGCCATGAGGCCATTTTGCCATAAAAGATAAAATAACTGGTTGACAGTTCCATTACACTAGAAAATATAACATCAGTTTTTACGAATTCTTCCATGAGCACAGTCGTACCTCCCACCCATCAAAACCAAACGTTTACCAATTCATCAAAGATATAAAAGAGGCAGCTTCTAACAACTGTCTTCGAGAGCGTTAATGATGGATTCTTTAGCTCATTTAGATATGACACCTTGTTCTCTTAAGTTGTCTTTACCAAATTTATTATGCCATATTAGAAGTTGGAGGCAAAAGAAGAATCAACTCCTCCTATCCCTGCCAAAACAAATGTTTATGTGATTCCTGATGAGTAGAAGTCTCTTGAAAATGGTGAGCATTTTAACGAAACTTGGCTTAGATTAGCTCAACCAAGGGTTTGCAAAAATTGATGTGTTATCATTTTCTAGTGTAGTATAACTGTCAAGCAGTGATTTTTTTACAGCAACATGGCCTTAAGGCCAATTAGTTGTGCTACAAAACCCTTCGTGGCGAAGATGTTTACAGCAAAAATACTGGACACACCTGGCTGGGGCCCAGCAGCATATGCTCAGCATCCCCTCTGAGGGGCTCCAAATGGTTGTGGGACATGTGTGTGAACAGTTGCCCTGGGCACATGGCCCTGCCTCTTGGCAGAGATCAGGTGAGGCGAGGGGGGTGGTCCTTAAGGCACACACTGCCTTATTCCTGCAGGACTTGTACTGGGACTAAATGATTCTTTCATTGGATTGCTGGGATGTCTCAAATTGGTCTGCAAATTGGTCATGGCTTGGTTTACCATGTCTAATCCTTTTTGAAATATGACAGGATATAAATTGCTAGCAAAATAAGTAAAAACATTAGGGCTTGATAAGGTTCCAAATGCCTTTCTTCTCAGTATTAGATTCTTCATGTTCCCTTCTCCTCTTCAATTTTTTTCTCATCCAACTGCTCCCTTTCCATTTTTTGGTGAAGATGCGGTGTCTTATAATACTTCTATCTTATTCTTTCTGGCATTTGCAATTTCTGGGAGACCTCCTAGGTCACTATGAAAGGCTACAACTTCTCTGAGCCCTCATTTCTGGATTACAAGGGTAGAGGGAGCGGGCTGGGAGGATCACCCCTGTGTCCAGCCATGGACAGGAGTTTCATGCTTGTGCCAGGTTGGGTGGTACCCAGTGGTGATGACTTTGCCGTATGATGAAAGGAACTAGTGTCAGCAGGGACCCCTCACATTTACAGAGCATCATGCATTTAGATATGACACTTCATTTAGTCTCACAGCAGCCTTGCAGCTTACTCCCCCGCTGGTGCTTCAGAAAAACAAGCTCAAGACAAGTAAGTAATATGGCCACCAATGTCTTACCAAGACCACAGGTAACATCAGCTTTGACACACAAGGCTGCCTGGTTCAAGGCCTGTGTAGCTGGTGCTGCCTCCCAGCTTCCTGACCAGTGACCCCCACCACCGGCCAGTTAAGGTTGTCCCAATGGCCCTAAGTGGCCTTACAATAAAGCAAGGCTTAAAAAGAAATGGAGGTATGGAATAACATTTTTTTCCTCTTAAAACCAAAATATCAACATCACATGATCACAGGAGCAAGAGGTCCCAGGACCCAGCCCAGGTGTGCACAGGTTCCTGAGCTCACTAACTGCATCTGGGTCAGTCTGGAGGGGGCAGTGTGGTGGCCTGCCACTGAGCCCTAATACTGAAGTTATACATCCTCTGGATGGGCAGAGCCTTAGTTCGTGTGACAAATATAAACAGTACAGCTGCGAGCTGGAAACGTTAAGGCTGGGAGAAAACTTTAGATGCAACACTTTTACTCAACAAGCAGGGACACTGAATCTGGATACTACCGGGTGTCTTGCCTGAGGCGTCCCGATAGGTGCCTCTGTATGTCTAAGTCACTCGAAAAATGTCATCAGAGCCGTAGCCTGTAACTCACGCTCCTTCTGTGGCCAGGATGGAGTCAGGGCCATGATGGAGAAGCCTACAGAAATCTGGGGCTGGGGTGAGAGGGTTTGAGGAGACGGCTCCAAGGGAAGAGGAGTTGAGATGACTCCACCAGGATGGAAGAGCTGGCCTTAGCTGATGGCATAAAGCCATTGCAGGCACCAACTTGTGCAAGATGTGTTTGATGGCAGCCCGAGCCAAGGTGGGCTGGAGTGGGCTTCAGCGGGAAAAGTAAGAGGGCAGAACCAGCCTGGCAGCACTGGCTCCTAGCTGTGCACCAAAACATTGAAGTTAGAGCCAAAGGCTATTTCTTTTTACCCAAAGCTGCAAACATAAAATCTCCTTCACTGATAAACTGATGCTTCTGAGACTTCCGAGTCTCCGAGTCTCTCCTACTTCCTAAAATGATGGCACTCTTTCAAGCTTTGGTCTACTTTTGCTTCTCACTCAAGCCTAATCAAATCCTAGATTTCTCCAATCTCTCATAGCAGTCCTGTCTGTACGTATAGGGGTGGGTGAGCAGAGGAATGAATGAACTGTTTATTCATTCAGTGACTTAGCATCTACTCTGTGCCAAATACTGTAACAGGCAGCATACACACACCTGATCTCTTGGAAGGCTCATACGAATTTTCTCTTTTATTAAAACCAATGTGCAGGGCTTCCCTGGTGGTGCAGTGGTTGAGAGTCTGCCTGCCGATGCAGGGGACACGGGTTCGTGCCCCGGTCCGGGGAGATCCCACATGCTGCGGAGCGGCTGGGCCCGTGAGCCATGGCCGCTGAGCCTGTGCGTCCAGAGCCTGTGCTCCGCAACGGGAGAGGCCACAACAGTGAGAGGCCCACGTACCGCAAAAAAAACCCCAAAACAAAACAAAAAAAACAATGTGCAAACTTGAATGTGCATCAGAATCACCTGGAAGCCTTGACCAGATTGCTGGGCTGAATCAGACTTTCTGATTCGGGGCAAGACTTAGCATTTTTAACCAGTTTCCAGGTGCTGCAGCTGCTGTGGTTCAGGGACCACGCTTTAAAAATAACTGGTCTAATAAATGTGCTGACCACCTGGGCACAGTCCAGAGACAGAGTGCACATTGGCAGAGTACTTACCGTGTGCCAAGAGGAAGCAGGATCTCAGGGAGGCGAGGCCCAGAGCTGGGAAATGACATACTTGCTGCTCTGCCTGGTTCATGCTCTCCCCTTACAGCCTCAAGGTCAGTCCAGTTTTCATTCCTCTGAGCAATGTGTGGGTGAGAGTGGAGCTTGAGAGGTTAACGGAAGGACAGGTGTCTTATAGTCAAGTCTCTTGTGATGGAAGGGGCTTCTGACCCCGCAGAGGCAGCTGTATCACAGTTAATCAGTAACTCACAATTCCCCCCTCCCCCCAGCCCCTGGCCACCACCATTCTACTCTCTATCTCTATGCATTTGACTACTATAAGTACCTCATATAAGCGGAGTCATACAATATTTGTCCTTTTGTGACTGGCTTATTTTATTTAGCATATCCTCAAGGTTCATGCATAGAGTGGCATGTGTCAGAATTCCCTCCCTTTTTAAGGTTGAGTAATATTCCATTGCATGGATGTACTACATTTTGTTTATCCATTCATCGATCAATAGACACTAGGGTAGCTTCCACCCTTTGGCTATTGTGAGTAATGCTGTTATGAACATGGGTATAGAAATATCTTTTTGAGACCCTGTGTTCAATTCTTTTGGATATGTACACAGAAGTGGAATTGATACATCACATGCTACACTACTTGGGGGAAGAGAAGAGGGTGAGAGGAGTGGTAAATAAGATCGTTTATGGCTCAAATAAGGCAGCCCTTCCCCAGGAAGGGAAAGCTGGTGGAAGGAGAGGGAGGGGGTCCTTTTGTATGAGGACCCCACATCATCTGGGAAAGACAAAACAAGACCCAAACCTTGTTCCCTAAGACCTAGAGTTAAGGGGATCTGTCCAGAGGGACCAAGACCCATATGTTCAGAAAGGTAGCAAGGTCTCTTGATCACCTTGAGGAAAGTGGGAGTTTAGGCTGGTAACTCAGGGTCCCCATAAGGACCTAGAAATTTGTGGGAGATGGCAGGATGGGATCAGAGTGTGATCACAGCTGCCCTCTTCTCTCAACCCAGTCACCTGCCACAGGGGAGTGCCTTCTAGAGAAAGGGTAAGCCCAGGAGGATGTCTAAGAAAGCTGTTACCTTGGTGCCCAACGGGAGACACCATGGGGGACCCGGGCAGAAACCTGGGCCAGCCAGGGCATCCCAGCAGCTGTGCACCAGCAGCAATAAGATGTGTGACACCCACCCCAGCAGCAAAGCTGAGTGTCACTGAGAAGCAACAGCAGGTGGGACCTGCCAGGACCTCTATCCCACTTCCCGCTTCCAGCATTAAGAAGTTGGACTGATACCATTCCACCTCCATCTCCTTTGGACTAAATAAACCTACAGGGCTCTTGGACAATTCAGGAAAGGGATCACCTGAGAGAGAAAACCAGACTTTCCAATAATATGGATCAGGAGGTCTCATGCAATTACTTAAAAACAATAAAGAAGATGTGGACATATTGATACTCTGAATTTGTGGGGCAGATCATTCCAGAAATACAGAGGCACGTTGTACTGCACAGTTCTGGGGGCACCATCCTCATCACAGTCTATGTGACCAGGACCTCCAGGCAGTGTTCACATGCAGCCTCCACGGCCAGATGTGATGACGCCGTATGTAAACAGGTCTGCAGTCCTATATCTGAGATACCCAAATCCAAAATAGAAAACCTGAAGTTTCTTGCAATTCCTTTCATGATAATACCTGACCTGAATGGATATATGTGTTTTTATTTGTTTCACTGCAGAAATGTCAATGTGTTTGAGTATAGGGGATCACCCCCAAGCCCACTGGGGATATTACGGTATACACTCCATACCAAATTATCCAAATCTGAAGCTTCAAAACACTCCTGGCCACAAGGGTTTTCAATAGGGGATTGTGGAGCTGCATGTAATCTCAAAATGGCAACAGTGGCCATCACTGGATGGTGAGATTGCAAGTTATTTTTATCTCCTTTCTAATACTTTGCACTTCCCAAATTATCTGCACTGCATATTACTGTTATAATCAGAAAAAAATATTTGTCATGTTTTTAAGAAAACGTCAGATAGCAGCTCCTCCAGCTTCAAGAGCACATTCAGGCCACCCCCAGTTACATCCCTTGGCTCCACCTCTTGAATGTGACAGACTTCTGGGCTGTCTCCAGGGACTAGAGCCCTGTGGGGGAGGCCTGCCCAGCTCCCCAGCTCCTCCCAGCCCTCTCCCTGCTGCGAAGCTTCAGTCCTGCTTCCTGGGCTGTGCACCCATTCATCTTTTCCCTGCCTCAGGGAGTTCTTGCACTAAGCTGGCTCAAAGCCCAGCATGCTTCCTGCCCCCTCGGCAAGCAGCACTTCTGAAGCTGCACCCTTCCCATCCATCCCCCCTGGCAGTGTCCCCAAAGTATAGGGACAGCAAGTTCTGTCCAGGCCTGGCCACTGAGGATTCCTGTTTTCACTCCACCCCCCACTAGGGGTGGGGAAAAGCTGGGTGCACACCCGGGATCTCTGACTCCGACTGCCCTGGCCCCTTGTCCATCTTCCTGAACCTGCACCCTCTCCCCAGGAGCCCTGCCAGCTTGAAAAAACTTCACATTCAAATCCTCCTCAGAGTAGACTCCCAGAATATTTTTATGCTCCTTCTTTGCTGTGGTCAAACCCACACGTGATGGAAATGGACAGATCTAAGTGTGGGCCCACTGTCCTTAAAACAACACAGACTCTGGGGCCTCTCAGGGCCCAACTCGGCCACGGCTTGTCAGCTTCCTCAGAGGGGAACATCTCCTGGGCATGTACTGGCCTCAGAGCTTCCCTCCTCTTTTGTCTCCCAGATTGCATGGTTCTCCTGACTGACAAGTGTGGTCCAAGCAGCCACCCAGCTGACGTGAGCCAAGACTGCACCCCCCAGACCAGTGACAGGGCTCTTCTGGGGTCCCAGGGCCAGCAGGATTCTGTGTGTAAGTGGTGTTTTCATAGAGCAGCCCGGCACAGGGCTTCCTCCCCAGCTCCCAGGTCAGTCAGACCCTGGGTTGGAGATGTTGCAGCCAGAATGCAGCCACCCAACTGACTGGGGATTAAGGCGACCGCCATGATGGTTAGCACTTAATCACCTTGAATCCTTGCAAGTCTCTTCTGAAGCCGAGGCTCAGAGAGGTGAAGTGACTTGCTCCAGGTCATGCTTGTGAGGAATAAGTGAGGGAGATGGGATTTGAACCCACATCTGGTCTGACTCCAAAGTCCCCACCACCTCACTAAATTATACGTGCCACCTTCACCCATGATCTCTAAGGCTCAGGAACTCGCTTGACAGATGAGAAACCAAGGCTCCGAGCGCTTGAGCCGCAAATGCACATCCCAGTTCCACAGGTACCAGGCTTCTTACTAACTCTGATACAGCCTCCACTCCACCACCCACCCTGGCTCCAGTGGTTAGCCAGGTGGCTTCTGGGAGTTTTGTGCTGTTGTTTCTATATTTGGAGGACTTTTTGGTCTTGTTTGTTTCCTGGATTCTTTGTTTCTGTGGCCCAGGAGATGGAGCATATGTCACCCTGTCTCGAGATTCTTCTGAACAGAGCTGGCAAGGAAATGAGAAAGGATCCTAATTAGGGGGCGATAACCCCACAGAGAAATTCAGATTTTTGCAGCAGGCCGTGTCCTTCCCACAAGCCCTGTGTGTTTGTCAGATGTTTATAGAGCCTTCATTAACAGAGAGCTCTCTTAGATAAGAGGCCTGAGCACAGCATCAAGGGCCAGATAAGAACAAGCGGAGGGCACTTCGGGGACGGCAGGCGGGTGAGAGCCTGTGAACTGGCCCGGGTGCGCGGTGCAGAGCGGAGGGCAGGACAATGCAGGCCGGCTCCTTCCCGGCTCCTCCCCGCACCCGCTAACACACCGCGGCTGCCGCAGTCTCCGGAGCAGGGCTAGAGCATCCCAAGATGTGCCGCGGGGCGCTCTGGGTGGCCCTGCCTGTGCTCTCCCTGCTGGCCTGCTCCGCGCAGGGGAAGCCACTGGAGATCCGGGGGCGGGGGTCGGCTGGGGCAGATGCCCACCGCCTGCTAGGCGGGTCTGGAGGCGAGCGGGACGGGGGCACCTTCGACCTGAGGATGTTTCTGGAGAACATGAAGGTGGATTTCCTGCGCAGCCTCAACCTGAGCGGGGTCCCTTCCCAGGACAAAACCCGAGCCGAGCCGCCGCAGTACATGATTGACTTGTACAACAGATACACCACCGACAAGACATCCACCCCCGCATCCAATATCGTGCGCAGCTTCAGCGTGGAAGGTAGAGTCGGCTCCACCGGGGCGCCCCGGGTCGGGGTGGGGGACTCAGTGGTCCAAGGCTGCGCTGCCCAGTATGGCGGCCACTGGACACATGGGACTTTACGTTTCAATTTAAATTAATTTAAATGAAATAAAATGAATAATTTAGTTATTTAGTTTCACTAGCTTGGATGCAAGTTCTCAGCAATCATGCATGACTATGGCTACCCTATAGGACAGTGGAGATTATAGAACAGTTCCATCATTGCAGAAAGTTCTACTGGACAGCTCTGCTCTAGAAGATTCTCCCTCCCTGCACCCAGAGCCACATTTAACACAGTAGGTGCTGAAGGAGTGCCAGTTCCCTTCCTTCCATCCCTTCCCTACCTCCCCCTTCCCATACTGTCCCCTTCCTACTTAGACACAGACAACTTATTTAGCCTCCAACTAACTGGTATATTTTTAAACACCGAAGGAATGTCTATTTCTCTCTCATCAGAAGGTGTTTAAAATTCAGATGAATTCCTCTGAGAGAGAAGCATTAACAACAAGAAGAAGTTGTCTGAGGACAACTTAATTATTTTCTAAATATAAAATAATTTCACTGATTTAGGAGGACTAGAAGATAACAAATGTCAACTTAGGGCTTATGTCCACTAATTCACACAATGTAGGTGACGTGATCTTGTGAGCAGGGAAGCCAAGGCTTGCAGACTCTGAGGGAACTTGCCCAGTTCACATATTAGTTAAGCAGCTGGATTCTGACCCAGGCCCACCTGTCCGCACAGCTCACTTTCCCTACGGCTGCAGCCTCTCTCTAACCAGCCAGGCACTCAGGGCTTCGTCCCTCCTGGGCTTGAGACCTGCAGACTCTTAACAGGCATACGCCCTAGCTAAAGGATGCTGTGGTCATGCTGCATGCCTGGCAAGGCTGTATTTTCTGATGGCCCAAAAGAAGAAGAAAATTCTGGATTTTATGTGAACTTGCCTGGTTTCTAAAACACTGGCTTAATTTTAAAAAAATGAAGTCTGCAGGGCTTAATTTTTTGTTCTTAAATGTGGTCTGCAGGTCATACAGATACTGCCAGTGTCTCACTATGCCCATGGGGCGTGTCTGTAACCTGTGCTTTAGGGAAAGGCCAGGCTTCTTTGGCTGGACCTAATCAGCAAATCCTGTAGTCTGGGAGTCCAGCATTCACAGCCACCGCAGGGACCCCTACCCACTCCCCCATCATTGTCCATGTCCTGGAAACAAGTGCTCTGATCTGATCCCAGCCCTGCCTGTGGCCAGTACTGCTGTGAAGGCCAATTATGCTTCCCTTCACAGATGGCCTGAGTACGGCTCAGAGGGGGAGGGTACTTGTTCTCTAAGTGTGTGATGCAGTCCCAGGGCCGTCTTCTAGGTGTGCCACAGTAAGAGCACAGCAGGTGGTTAATGCACTGCTCATGGACCCCACTCATGACTCACATATGCCACGGTGGCTCACCACATGCTGCAGGAGCTAGACTGACACATCCATGCTGGGTGAGGGGACACAGAGAGCTGTGTGAAAGGCCACGTGCTTGGGGGTGGAGGAGCTGTGCCCAAGTAGGGAAGACGGTCTTGGGAGGACACAGAAATACTGATTGAGCATCTGCTGTGAACCAGGGACAGTGTTGGGTAAGTTCCATGTGCCTTCTTGTTGAAGGCTCACACCAACACTGGGAGGTTGGTAGGATGAGTCCCATTCTACAGATGAGGAAACTGAGGCCCAGAGAGACTCAGGACTTCTCCAAGTTCACAAGCCTAGAAGAGAGAGAGTCAGGATTGGCACTTCAGTCTGTCAGACACTGCTGGGTTTCACCATAGCACACAGTATCCTCTCATGTTGGCACATAGTAGGTGTTCAAAAAACACAACTTCTCTTCCCTCTTTGCAACCAGGCCCTGGTATAATAGAGATGTGCTAATGGCCGGGTGTCAGCCAGGGGAGTGGGAAAGTGAAACAGTTGTGTGGCTAAAAGGCAAGCCCTATGTATGCCTAACATGACCAAGCTGTTGAGGTTAATATATTTTTCCCTCAAACATTAAAAAAAATCATCCACTTTCATTTTGCTCAGAAGTTACAATTCTGAATGATTTTTTACACCATTTAGATGCTGAGATTTTTAACATTGCCATAATGTTGGAATTTTACCATCCCCTCCCATGATCTCTCCTTTAAAATCATACACTCAGGATCTGCACTCTGAGGCTGACAGTGTGCTTTTCTGTTTTGTTTATTTGATTCTTTTTTTTTTAAGTGAGGATCATTACAGGATGTATGCACTTTGGCAGTTAAACACCCTAAGTCCCAGTCTCCACATCTGTAAAAGTGGAATAATAATTAGATCTTCTGGGGGTCAGTGTGAAGAGAAAAGTGAAATATAATATGCAAAGCTCCTGGTGCAAAGCTGGGCACATAGTAAGTGCTCAATAAACAGCTGGAGCTGTCAATTTCAATGTGATGAATCTCCTGCCTCTGTTTTTCTTTGGAAGATGCCAAAGGTACATTTTAAAATACCCTTCTACATTAAGGGCTTAAGTGAAAACAAACAGAGACTTGATAGAGGTAGACAATGTCATGCCAGATGCCCTTTCATCTAAACCATGAGTCTCAGCTTTGGTGTCATGAAAACAGACTCTCCCAGCAGATGACTGTCACCGTGTATTTGCATTTCAGATGCCGTCTCTATAGCCGCCACAGAAGACTTCCCTTTCCAGAAACACATCTTGCTCTTCAACATCTCCATTCCCAGGCATGAGCAGATCACCAGGGCCGAGATCCGACTCTACCTCTCCTGTCAAAGTCACGTGGACTCCTCTCACGAGCTGAAAGGAAACGTGGTCATTTATGATGTTCTGGATGGAGCCAATGCCTGGGATGCTTCTGGGGGAACCAAGACCTTTCTGGTGTCCCAGGATATCCGGGACGAAGGCTGGGAGAACTTTGAGGTGTCCAGTGCTGTGAAGAGGTGGGTCCGAGCAGACCCCACTAAGAGCAAAAACAAACTGGAAGTGACAGTGGAGAGTCACAGGAAGGGCTGTGACAAGCTGGATATCAGTGTCCCCCCCAGCTCCAAAAACCTGCCGTTCTTTGTCGTCTTCTCCAATGACCGCAGCAATGGCACCAAGGAGACCAGGCTGGAGCTCAGGGAGATGATCGGCCATGAGCAGGAGAGTGTGCTCAAGAAGCTGTTCAAGAACGGCCTGATGGAGGCAGGTGAGAACAAGGACGACGAGGAGGAGGAGGATGTGCAAAGCCACATGGCCGTGAGCTCATCTTTGGCCAGACGGAAGAGGAGTGCCGGGGCCAACAACCACTGTCAGAAGACCTCCCTGCGGGTGAACTTCGAGGACATCGGCTGGGACAGCTGGATCATCGCACCCAAGGAGTACGATGCCTTTGAATGTAAAGGTGGCTGCTTCTTCCCCCTTGCTGACGATGTGACCCCGACGAAACACGCCATCGTGCAGACCCTGGTGCATCTCAAGTTCCCCATGAAGGTGGGCAAGGCCTGCTGTGTGCCCACCAAACTGAGCCCCATCTCCATCCTCTACAAGGATGACATGGGGGTCCCCACCCTCAAGTACCACTATGAAGGGATGAGCGTGGCCGAGTGTGGGTGCAGGTAGTGCTGGCCCGTGGGTGGGGGAGGCAGGGTGGAGGGGGCTCCTAGTGAGAGGTCCTGTGTCCTGCTGGGCATGACAGAGACTAAGTCCCCCTGGGTGGCAGGCTGGAGGAGGAAGGGGAGCCACCAGGTCCTTGCGGTAAAGACCTGCTCTCCCTCTCACGGCCCACCCCAAGCACACACCACTGGGTTGAACTGCAGGGGAGGGGATGCCGACGGGCAATGGGGGTTTGGGGAGAAGAGGAAAGCCTGGAAGTGTTGCTGGGGTGGAAGGGGAGATGAAGAAAAGGGGACAAGAGAAAAATGATCCAGAGTCAGCAGAAAACTGAGCGAAAACGAGGCCAAGGAGTACAGACGGGAGATGCACAGAGATTAATGGAAATTAAAGGACGTGAGAGGCATGGGGTTTATTCCAATAACCTCAGGGAGTGAAGGGGAAAGGAATGGGCTGTGTGCGCCACACCCACTCCACGTTATTCCCACAACCTGTGAGATGGGCATCGTGACTCCCAATTCACACGCTCGGAAGCCAAAACTCGGGCAGTTCAAGTAGCGACAGTCAATGGCGTGATTCCAGCCCACGGGTCTCCATAGGTCTGTCGATCACCGAAGCCCAGGACCCCCCCAAGTATCCCACTGAGGTTTAGCAGGTCACCTGGTAGCTGAAGACAATTAGACTTTGGGGGCTGGGGAGTGCGGGGCAAACGGGACTGAGGCCGGCCAGTACCCAGCAGGATGACTGGGCTGCTTGTCACATCCAGGGCCTGTTCTGACTGCTCCGCGCCTGTGCTGATTCAGTGTCCAAGTGCTTTTTAAGATGACCCCTAAGTCACTGAAAACTATCCCCTAAAGCAACTGCGGGATGGAGAGAGGCAGGACGGAAGCCCTCAGGCTGCAGTGAACACTGTGGCTGGAGGTACTGTGACCTGCTGATTCATACAGGGTCACTCGCCGCCATGGACTCAAACTGCAAGATGGTTTGGAAGGGGGTGCACCGTTAACCCTGAGGGATGGGGCAGCCCATGGCCTGTGTCTCTGCAGTTACTTAGTCAGCACCACCAGTTCACCAGCATCACACACCATGGGCTCGCCTCCCACAAAGACTCCATGGATGACAAGACCTGGGTTTGAATTTGTTGGAATAAATGCGCTCTTGCTTTGGTATTTGCAACATCCCTATTCTTACTCCATGTACTCAGGTGATGACATCCAGTCCTCCTGGGTGAGGGCTCCTGGCCACTGGTGAACTCAGGTCCTTATTGGCTGCATTTAGCTCTGGCTGCACTCGCTGGCTTTCTTGAGCAATGTGTGTCCAGCCCTGGTCCTGGGCTTGGGCCTTGGGACCAGGCTCCTTCCCCACTGACCGCAAAAGAGGACCTCTGACTCTTGAGGTCACACATGGAATGGGGTGGAGTAGGAAGTTCTGACCACTGACCAGAGCAGAGCCTAGAGGAGGCCTGGAGAGACCTGGGCCATTCCCACTGGTTGAAGTTCCCAGAATATTTTTTTTAATGGTTTGTGTTAAATGTTTACATGGAACCAATGAACAGCTTTAACACAAAAATGCAATAAAAACATTATTGTTTAATTCCTGGAATTACAGAAAATACTAATTCCTGGTACGACAATGTTGCTCAATTGTAAGGATGGATGACAGACATCTTTTAGTCCCGGTGGTGTATCTCTGTGCCTGCATCAAAGTTTCACTTGGAAATAAACTCAGAAGTCTAATCTGTGGCCTCTCTGGAGTGTGATGGGCCTGATGGTCCCCTAGCCCCACACCCTGCCCACCCCTCCCTTCAGACCCTTCTTTCCCTGGGGGGAAGTGGAAAGGAGAGTCACGGAGAGGGGTGGACATATGTGGGCGGTGTCTCTGCAGGTTGGGGGGAATAGACGCGTCTGTGTAAGAGCCCGTGTGTGGGTATGCGGGCCTGGGTGTGAGCAGGTGTGAAGTGGATACTTGCAAGTGGACAGTGACAGTCAGCCCCATGCCTTCCTTGACCTCCCCGCACGTCAGGGGCAGGAGGCTGGGCTCTGGCAGAGAGACACATCCGGTCGTAAATCCTGTCTGCCCAGTGTCCTGGGGCCTGCACAACTCTTCCAGCCTCTGCTTCCTCTACATCCCTGCTCAGACGCCCAGCTCCAGCCAGATACACTCAAGGCCACCCCCTGTTCTCAGCCCTCAGGTGATTGCCGTGGCTGCCCCACCCCCAGCTCTGCAGCCCAAGTCCACTTTCCACAAAGGCCCAGCTCTAGTGTCGCCCACACACACTGCTTGGCCCCACTCTTGATACTCCAATTCTGCTCTTCTTGGCTCTAAGGGACATTACAGTGCTTTTGTCTCCTGGTTGCCATTGGCCTGGTGTGGGGTCCTACTGACCTCTTATCTTGAGCCTCCTGGGGCACCGAATCCTCTGGGGACAAGGCCCAAGGGCCTCTGGCCTCAGTCACTCCTTGGAGGGCTGATGTGGGTTGTGGCTCAGGACAAAGTGATTTGGATGGATGTGCTGGGACAGAACTTGCAAGGAGATCCTCAGAAATGCCCTCTGCCTTCCATTTCACTGTGTTCTTTCCACCAGACCCTCCAAAGCTTGTTCAGCCCCAGCCAGAGAATGAAATCCAACAGTGCCATCCTCTGGACACTCTGTTACGCGGCCAATCAGCCCTCTGCCTAATGACTGCCACAGTCAATGCTGCATTTGTAGTGTGTCCTGAAGCGTTTTCCTTTTTACCCTCTCAGGGTGATGATCATGGATATGAAGTGGCAGCCCCACAGGGCCGCTTGGTGTCATGTTCTGCTCTTGCCAGCTCGAAATTCATAACAAATTTTAAACAAGGGATCCACATTTTTGTTCTGTGCCTGGCCCCCCAAACGATGCAGCTGGTTCTAGATGCTTGTGTGTGGTTGGTATCTTGGTTTTCCAAGTCCCAGGGACACTCTGGAGGCTGCTTCAGGCCCAGACACTGACATGATCCTGTAGAACAGGGTGTCGGAGCTTGGCGGCTGAGAGCTTCCCCGGGGTCTGAGTGAAAGGACCAGCCCTGCCCCTCCACCCTGGCCCACGCCGAGGGGGCCCAGGGGCTTCTCTGGTCTGTGACCAAAGGCAGCAACATTGTTTGGCTCTCAAAGGCTGGTCCATTCCATCTATAGGGCAGCTCCCATGGGAGCAGCCTGATCCAAAGGGGGGTCCCACTTTTCCCAGATGTGCCTTAAAGAGGAGGCCGGAGACTGTACACTAGACAGGCAGCACTGGGGGTACACAGATGGCTTCCGTGAGACCAGACTGAATAAACCTTTTGGAACTTCTTTCCTTTTCAAATCAGATCATGTAACTCAGGTAGAAATCTCACACAGTTGTCTCAGCTTCCCTGACACCTCTCACTAAGACGAGCACCCCTCCCCGAGGGAACCCTTTTCATCAGCAGACGACTCCGGTCCTCAGAAAGATGTCCCTGGGCCCGCAGCAAATGGCTGCTCCTCTGCGGCTCTCTCCCGTGAGCTTCTGTTCTGGGTGAGGGTTCCCTTCCTCCCAGAGAGCCTGACACCCGAGCTGTCTTGATGGGGACTAAGGAGCTGGACAGTGAATATGTGAGCTTCGTGGCCCTCTCAGGACCCCAGTATCACACTTGCATTCGGGAGGCCATTTGGGGCCACACCTCCAGTGCCTTCCAGGTCATCCACATCAGTGCTTGACCGTCCTTCCTTCACCTGGACCATGCTCTTACTGGGCAGTGCTTGGCTGACTTCTTCCTCTGGCTCAGGGACCATCACCCTGATTTGCCTGGGATGGTCCTGGTTTATGTGTATTGTCCATGTATAATTGAAATTAGGGCCTCTGTTTGGATGACAGGTTATATGGTGTCCATAGTCAGGGACAGCTCATGGGCCAATAGCAGAGGGCAGTTGGGAACAGCAAGGTGGCTGGAAGAGCACCGGGTGTGGGGTTGCCTGGCCTGGCTCAGGTCCTGACCAGGTCACTCGCTGGTTCATGGTCACATCAATGGTCACTGAGTCTTGAGGTCCTTGCTTATCACTCCCAAAATGACATGCAAATGCTTCCCAGGTACTTTGGAAAAGTTCATGTAGGTTCTTGCTTCTCTTTCTGAGTAATACTTAGAAAAATGTTAGAGCTACACTATTACCTTTTATTACACTCTTTCACTCTGAATCTTCATTTCTTTCCTCATTATCTTTTTTAATTTCCCTCCTCTTCATTTTTCCCCATGATCTCCCAGCATCTTCGGCCTTCCTACCTGTACCTGGGTTGGAAGCAAGAGTCACCTCTGCCTACATGTGCCCTCCCCATGCACATGCACCAGAGGTCCTCCATGTGCTGGTCACCCAAACCTGAAATGTAGCCAGACATCTGGGAACTGCAAAGACAACTCTCTACTTCCTTGATTTGCCTGGACCCAGGGGTCTCATGGAGAAAATCCTGATGCCTCTTAATTATTGGGGTTCATACATATACAGACATGTCTGATAAACCTGGGAGAAAGAAATGCAAGAAGAACGGCTAAGTCATGGGGGAAAAGTGAGGTCAGCATCTGGAGGGAAGGCCCTGCTCACCAGCAATGTACTGATGACCCCAGACACAGGGTGAGGCCACACCAGGCAACACAACTGGACAGAGAGGACTACAGGTACACCAGGCCAAAGAGCACCATTGAGAGGGAAATCTGGAAGAATTATAGTATGAGGGGTGCTATCTCCCTGGTCTTCCAGAAAAGAGCTGGCACAAGAAAAGGGAGACTTTTCTTAGTTCCTGGAGAGGGAGAAAAAGAGAGGGGAGAGAGGGAGAGACGAATGAACAGGAGAGAGCAGGAGACAGCCTTCCTGGAGAGATGCTCAAGGGACATCAGAGGTTGAGGACAGCTGAGCCCAGTGGCCTAAGCAGAGCCCCAGGCCCTCCAGGGTCTGCCCCCCGACCTGTTCCAAGGCCTCCAGGTGGACCTGCTCTTAGATTTCCAAGGTTGTGTTCCATTCACCATTCCCACCACTCCCATCTTATCCGTCTTATCCTGTGGATTCCCATGGGATGAGGGGAGATGTTCTGGGTTCAGGCTTCACATCAGCATCCAGCAGACTATCTGCCCTGGAGTTACAGAGACATGGCATTTCTGGGGTTACTAAAGCCATAGGGGATCTAGGCCCTACCCATGTCCCCAACCCCGCCTCTCACCACAAGTCTATGCCTGGGGTTTCGACACAGAGAGAGGAACCAAAGCCCAGGTAAGGGAGGATGGCAATGTCCTCCCTTCCTTCGGCCAATCCACTGCTCCTCAGCTCTGTGGTCTTGGGCATGCTCTGTAACCTTCCCAAGCCCCAGCTTCCTCACCCATAAAATAGGAGGAAGGATGGTTTAGGAGAAATCTCCTTAGAAGCAGGATGTGAACAAGACCTATGAATGAAGGCATCACCCGTGAACAAATACTTACTGCACAAGACCTTGCAGACTTGGGGCAGCAGGAAACCTACCTGACCCTTGTTTACCATTCTTATGGTTTTACCTCTTTGGTAAAAATGACTGCTTAGACGTAAATTCTCTCCAGATTTAATTTAAAATAAATCTCATTTATTCGTAAAAAGCATGCATTCCCAGAACCTCTTTAGGCCCTGCACTCCTGTGCTTTGTCTTTAGGCTGGTTCTGGCCACAACTTTCATTGTCTGTAAACTTGAATTCCTGTCCTCACTGCACAGAAATTGTTTGATGCAGGGAAGAGTCAAGAGAGCCACGCGCTTCATAGAGGTTTACCCCTGCAGAGAAAGCATGTGGGTGATGTTCCCACTGCCCTTAGGACCTTGGTCACTACTCAGAACGCCAGACACACCTCAGAACTGATCCCAGTTCAAAGCACCACCCCCGCCCCGCCCCGCCCGGCTCACTGTCTGGCACACAGCGCCCCCTGGAGGTGCCAGTGGGAGCTGCACCCACAGTTACCCTAGGTCTCTTCTGCATCAGACAAATGATGTTATCTGGGGGCTCTGAACACTTCTATGTGAACACTTCTTATGTGAGTGATTAACAGCTGGAATGATCGTTATTCTGGGACTTCAGTTATTGCTTTCCTTTCATGGCACCAAACTGTAAACATACTTTGTTGGGAAGTGGGAATAAGGAATAAACAGAACCAGCCCTTCCTTGCCTAGAGCAGTACATCTTAGCTCTTCAAATAATTAAAATAATATCGATTCTACATGAACTGTCCCACAAAATAGAAAAAATTAAGGAATAGGAAGAGAAAAAATCCTTTCCAACTCATTTTATGAGGTCAGAACTACCTTGAAACCAAAGCCAAAAGAAAAGACTACAAATGGATATCCCTCATTAGCATGCAAAAATCCTCAAAAAACACCAGTAAATTGAATCCACCAACATATAATAGGATAATACATAATGACCAAGAGAAATTTATCCCACAAATGAAAGACTGGTTAAATATTAGAAAACCAATCAATGTAATCAACCATATTAACAAACTAAAGAGGAAAAAACATGATCATCTCAATAGATGCATTTTACAATACTTAACATCTGTTCACGATTTTCTTTTTAATTCTTAAGTGCTAGGAATATAAGAATTTTCTTAAACTGATAAAGAGCATCTATCAAAAAACAAAACAAAACAAAAACAAATGTACAGTTAACATTACACTGATGATGAAAGACTGAATTGTTTCCCCCTAAGATCAGGATCAAGGCCCCAGAGGTCCTAAGGAGTGCAATAAGGCAAGGATAAGAAATGAAGTCTGTAGATGGGAGAGAAAGAAATACAATATGAATATCCCTCTAGAAAACTCTAAGGAATCTATTAAAAACATAGTGGATGAATAAATGAATTTTACAAGGTTGCAGGATATAAGATTAATACACAATGAATAACTAGAAATTAAAATTGTAGGGCTTCCCTGGTGGCGCAGTGGTTGGGAGTCCGTCTGCCGATGCAGGGGACACGGGTTCGTGCCCCTGGTCTGGGAGGATCCTGCATGCCGCAGAGCGGCTGGGCCCTTGAGCCATGGCCGCTGAGGCTGCGCGTCCGGAGCCTGTGCTCCGCAACAGGAGAGGCCACAACAGTGAGAGGCCCGCATACCGCAAAAAAAAAAAAATTAACAAATTGTACATTTCAAGATGGGCAGTTTATTGTATCGTACATAAATAAAGTTGTACATAAATCGTACAGAAATAAAGTTGTAAAAAGAAAAAGAAAAAATACACATTTATTATGTAATTTTAAAGTTACTGAAAATATAATAAAGAAAAAAATAAAATAAACAAGTGTCCAACCATTTGATTCAGCAAGCCCAGGTTTGGAAATTTTTCTACAGAGGCAAGAAGCACTAGTCCTAAGAATATGTATTTGAGAACACTTATCACAGCATTGTTTATAGAAGCAAAAACAGAAACAACTTAAAATATCTTTTGCTAGGAAAACAGATCAGTAAATTGTCAAGGACAATTATGCAGCCATTAAAAGAACAAACTTTATGCTTCAACTTGGAAGGTTGTTTCTGCTGTATGCTTAAGTGAGTAAAGCAAAATGCAAATTATCCTGTGTGCTATTATCAGGTGACACTAGGTAGATGGACGGATGGATGAGCATCATAGATGGGCAGATCCATGGATGAACGGACAGATACATCTCCTACATATGTGCTTCCACATATGAACACAGAGAAAAGTGAGGACAGCTACACATTAAACTGTTATTATTGGTTGGATTAGAAAGGTTTTGGGAGAAGATTGTTCATATGTTTATGAATTATTTAACTTGCAAATATGAGTATGTTTTACTGTTATTTTTAGAAAAGTAAAAAGAAAAAGGATTAAAATAAAATAAAGTCAAGATTCAACTTGCTTTGAAATACATCCCAAAAATATGTTGGCTTGAGGGTTAGAGAGGGGACCAGAGAGACAGAGGTGAGAGAAAGGAAGGGTAATAAAATGTCAATGGTAGAATCTAGGTGAATAGGTCATGGATATTTGCTGTGCCACTTGAAAATGACCATAATGAACACTGAGGGGAAAACTAACATAAAACAATAGATAGGTAGGTATGTAGATAGATAGATAGGAAGATGAATGGATAAATAACCAGACAGACAAGGCCTCTGACCACTGCAAAAAGAGAATCCGTAAGGTAGCAGGAGATTAACTTTTTCTGGGATTGCCCAGGCTCCAGGTGTGCTCCAGTAACACACCATCTGCGCCACTGTCCCCCTTTTAATCTCCCTGGGGTGTGCCCTGGAGTGAACACTGTGTCAGGGCCTTTCTCAGGTATACAGACTCTCCAGATACACAGAAGCCCATGGAAGGTTTGGGTCTTCAGAAGCACTTGGTACCCCCAGGGTCCCTAAGACAACCCCTGCCTCTTGGGTTATCTCTCCCCAACCCCACTGGGGAGATCTGATCACAGGCTGTCTGCCACTCATCAGCTGCTACTGTGACCTCAGCTCCTTCACCATACATGCTGACACTGTCACAACAATACTGTGAGGCTCTTCTCCTTAAGCTGTTTCCCTTTTGAGGAAGCCAAGGCACAGAGCAGTCATGTCACTTAATCTGGGTCTGTAGTTTAGAAAGCGGTAGGGTTTGGAGCTGGCTCCTGAGCCCCTGCTCTTAACACCTCTGCCCACATGGCTGCTTGTACAAGTGAGGGGGAGGTAGGGGCTTTGACTGCATCCCAACTCCAAACTCAACCCCCAAGATCACAGTGGGACTCTCTGTAGCCCCTGGGCCGACAGCTGGCAGAGGCTGCGTGGAAGTTCCTCCTGGCTCCCACAATGGGACTTGCCCAGAACGTGCTCACCTTAGACAGCTGCCACCTGCTTATGCCCCCTTCATCTGGGGGCCAGGACACCCCTTCCTCCTGGAGAGTTTGGGGAACTGGCCTCAGGCCACAACCACAGGAGGACACATCATCTCCCCTTGCAGGCACTACCCTGGGCACCCCAGGGACTTGCAACAGACCCCGGGCCTGCTTCTACATCCTCCCTGAGGCTCTGGGCCATCCCCACAAATCAAAGCCCCACACCAGCTCCAGGCTTCCCATCCCGAGACTGCATTTTAATGAGTCCAGGGGAAACACATTCCCCAGAGAGATACTTATTCCTGCTTATCTGCATCCGCACCTTTCCTGGTCCAGAGGCTTTGCCTGGGCTCAAGCGATGATGGAAAAGTGCCCTCAGAGGATGAGGCTGGCATGTTCCGAGTTGTGATTCCCCAGGCGGCAGTGGAGCCGAGGGCTCAGCCTTCCCAGTGGGGACTGAAGAGGCCTTATTATTATAATAAATCAGTCTCACTTGATTGGCTGCAAACGGTGGAGTGATGTGACCATATGTCACTTGGGCATTAAACAAATCCTAATGAGCTAAGAATATGTTTGTTTTAGCTAATTGACCTCTTTGGCCTTCATCAACCACTTGGTAAACACCCTCAGATAATGATTTCCAGAGAGCGGATTGTGGCTCTCGAATGTGCTGAGAAGGTCCCCCGGCCCCAAGACCACCTCCTCCGGCTGCCGGCTGAGGCACACGTGCGCACCTGCCTGTGGCCCCCCAGTCCCAGGAGGGTGCACTGGCGGTTAACGGGGCGAAGGGAAAAGAGTGCAGCCAGGCGGCTCTCCCAGCGCTCGTCCCTGGCTATGTGACCACACTCTGAGCCATAGCTGTCTTATCTGTTAAGTGAGGGCAATCCCACTCCCAGAGGGATGGGGAGACAAAGCAGGGGTTCTAAGGTCTAGGCTCCGTGGTAGGTATTCTTGGAAATCTGTGCCAAATCAGTCACCAGCTGGACCCACGTCACTTCTATGCGAAGGAGCAGGCGTCCAGCAGTTCTCTGGGGACTGATGATCTGGATACCTGTGGGGTCTGGACCACAGAGACCTAAGTCCTCCAACTCAGTTCTCCTTGCAGGCAGTGGGCCAGGGGCCGAGTCTTCAACCAGCGAGGGTCTTCTTTAGCCAGGATAATGGATGCTTGTTAGATCTCAGCGCTAACTTCATCTGCCCTGGAATCACCAATCCCGTTCACCATGCCCCACAATGAAGTTCAGACATTTCACTCCTATCATCTGAAAGCTGTCGGGGGGAACCACTTCGGTTCCCTGGATGCATTAGCAAGACAGGGGAATAAACTTCAAGCTGTGAAGTAGATGGAGCCTCAGACTCAACCTCAGCACGGTCTAAGTGACTGTGACCCCACAGGCTTCTTCTGGCTGCCCTCCCATCCCCCCACCTAGGATGGTGGGCCTCCGTTAGCTACCGAACTCTGTTTCTTCAGCTACAAAGCAGAGCAACTATCTAACACGGACAACTTATCAGTAATTGAGTGCTTCTTTCTTCCCTGATGCGGTCAAGTGCCTTACCCATATTTTGTCACTTAATCTACACAATAAGTAAGACACTTCCCTAAGGCCACAGAGTAGAGGGTGGCAGCACCAGGTCCCCAAGTTCTCCCTAATTCCAGAGGGGTGTGTCACCCAGTGCAGTGGGGAAATGCTATTCACTTGCAGGTTAATAACTCTGCTTTGCAAGGTGGAGACTGTCAGCCTGTAAAGCATGGAGCACAGTGCCTGGCACGTGGCAGGAACTCAAACGGTAGTTATTCACGTTAGTCGACCAGAGGTGGCGCAGCAAGATGAGGCCCCACCTACCTTCTGAGTCAAACCACTTCCGCTGCCTCTCCCCACTCCCCAGGGCTGACGCGCTTGAATTAGACAGGATTAAAGGCTTACCGGAGCTGGAAGCTGCACCCCAACTCCCGTGTTTAGCCCCAGACCTTCTGTCCGCTGGCTGAGAAGGACGTGGGAGAAAGGCAACCTCGCAGGGCGGTGCTGTTGCCTGGCGCACGGTGTCAAGAGAGCTTTTGTGCAGGAGCCAGCCCTCCCTCTGGATCCCCATGTCAAGAAAATGGGCCCTGCTCCTGCCCATGCTGCTCTGCAGCCTGGTTGGCCCTACACACCTATTCCAGCCGAGCCTGGTACTGGACATGGCCAAGGTCCTCTTGGATAACTACTGCTTCCCAGAGAACCTGATGGGGATGCAGGAAGCCATCGAGCAGGCCATCAAGAGTGGTGAGATCCTGGCCATCTCAGACCCTCAGACTCTGGCTCATGTGCTGACAGCTGGCGTGCAGAGCTCCTTGAACGACCCTCGCCTGGTCATCTCCTATGAGCCCAGCACCCTCGACGCTCCCCGGCAAGCCCCAGCACTCAGGAACCTCACGCTAGAGGAACTCATTGCGGGGCTGCATAATGGCCTCCGCCATGAGGTTCTGGAAGGCAATGTGGGCTACCTGCGGGTGGACGACATCCCGGGCCAGGAGGTGATGAGCAAGCTGAGGAGCTTCCTGGCGGCCAACGTCTGGCGGAAGCTCATGGGCACCTCTGCCTTGGTGCTGGACCTCCGCCACTGCACTGGGGGCCACATTTCTGGCATCCCCTATGTCATCTCGTACCTGCACCCAGGGAACACAGTCCTGCACGTGGATACCATCTATGATCGCCCCTCTAATACGACCACTGAGATCTGGACCCTGCCTGAAGTCCTAGGAGAGAACTACGGTGCCGATAAGGATGTGGTAGTCCTCACCAGTGGTCGCACAGGGGGTGTGGCTGAGGACATCGCTTATATCCTCAAACAAATGCGCAGGGCCATTGTGGTGGGCGAGCGGACTGTGGGGGGGGCCTTGGACCTCCAGAAGCTGAGGATAGGCCAGTCTGACTTCTTTCTGACCGTGCCCGTGTCCAGGTCCCTGGGGCCCCTGGGCAAGGGCAGCCAGACTTGGGAGGGCAGCGGGGTGCTGCCTTGTGTGGGGACACCGGCCGAGCAGGCCCTGGAGAAGGCCCTGGCCATCCTCACTCTGCGCCGCGCCCTGCCGGGAGTCATCCAGCGCCTGCAGGAGGCCCTGCGGGAATACTACACACTGGTGGACCGCGTGCCTGCCCTGCTGCACCACCTGGCCAACATGGACCTGTCCTCGGTGGTCTCCGAGGAGGATCTGGTCACTAAGCTCAACACCGGCCTGCAGGCCGTGTCTGAGGACCCCAGGCTCCTGGTGCAGGTGGTCAGGTCCAAAGAAACCTCTTCTGGGCCCGAGGATGAAGCTGAAGAACCCCCAGAGATGGTATCGGAAGTGCCCGAGGACGAGGCTGCCCGGCGGGCCCTGGTGGACTCCGTGTTCCAGGTGTCTGTGTTGCCGGGCAACGTGGGCTACCTGCGCTTTGACAGGTTTGCCGACGCCTCAGTGCTGGGGCTGCTGGCCCCGTACATCCTGCGCCAGGTGTGGGAGCCCCTGCAGGACACGGAGCACCTCATCATGGACCTGCGGCAGAATCCTGGGGGGCCGTCCTCCGCCGTGCCCCTGCTGCTCTCCTATTTCCAGGGACCCGACACCGGACCCGTGCGTCTCTTCACCACCTACGACCGGCGCACCAATGTCACGCAGGAGCACTTCAGCCAGACTGAGCTGCTGGGCCAGCCATACGGCAGCCAGCGCGGGGTGTACCTGCTCACCAGCCACCGTACCGCCACTGCAGCCGAGGAGCTGGCCTTCCTCATGCAGTCACTCGGCTGGGCCACGCTGGTGGGCGAGATCACGGCAGGCAGCCTGCTGCACACGCACACGGTGCCCCTGCTGGAGACGCCCGAGGGCGGCCTGGCGCTCACCGTGCCCGTGCTCACCTTCATCGACAACCATGGTGAGTGCTGGCTGGGGGGCGGCGTGGTCCCCGATGCCATCGTGCTGGCTGAGGAAGCCCTGGACAGAGCCCAGGAGGTGCTGGAGTTCCACCGAAGCCTGGGGGAGTTGGTGGAGGGCACGGGGCACCTGCTGGAGGCCCACTATGCTCGGCCAGAGGTCGTGGGGCAGACAGGTGCCGTGTTGCAAGCCAAGCTGGCCCAGGGGGCCTACCGCACAGCAGTGGACCTGGAGTCGCTGGCCTCCCAGCTCACAGCAGACCTGCAGGAGATGTCTGGAGACCACCGCCTGCTGGTGTTCCACAGCCCCGGCGAGATGGTGGCTGAGGAAGTGCCCCTACCACCTCCCATCGTCCCCTCCCCAGAGGAGCTCTCCTACCTCATTGAGGCCCTGTTCAAGACAGAGGTGTTGCCAGGCCGGCTGGGCTACCTGCGTTTCGACGCCATGGCTGAGCTGGAGACGGTGAAAGCCATTGGGCCGCAGCTGGTACAGCTGGTATGGCAGAAGCTGGTAGACACACCCGCGCTGGTGGTCGACCTGCGCTACAACCCTGGCAGCTACTCCACGGCCGTGCCGCTGCTCTGTTCCTACTTCTTTGAGGCAGAGCCCCGCCAGCACCTCTACTCTGTCTTTGACAGGACCACGTCGAGGGTCACAGAGGTATGGACCCTGCCCCAGGTGGCAGGCCAGCGCTACGGCTCCCACAAGGACCTCTACATCCTGGTGAGCCACACCAGCGGGTCGGCGGCTGAGGCTTTCGCTCACACCATGCAGGACCTGCAGCGCGCCACCATCATCGGCGAGCCCACGGCTGGAGGGGCGCTCTCTGTGGGCATCTACCAGGTGGGCAGCAGCCCCTTATATGCCTCCATGCCCACGCAGATGGCCCTGAGTGCCAGCACTGGTGAGGCCTGGGACCTGGCTGGGGTGGAGCCAGATATCACCGTGCCCATGAGCGTGGCCCTCTCCACAGCCCAGGACATAGTGGCCCTGCGTGCCAAGGTGCCCACTGTGCTGCAGACAGCTGGGAAGCTCGTGGCAGATAACTACGCCTCCCCCGAGCTGGGAGCCAAGATGGCATCCAAACTGAGCCGTCTGCAGAGCCGCTATGCCAGGGTGACCTCAGAAGCTGCCCTGGCCGAGATGCTGGAGGCTGACCTGCAGGTACTGTCCGGGGACCCACACCTGAAGACAGCCCATATCCCTGAGGATGCCAAGGACCGCATTCCTGGGATTGTACCCATGCAGGTGAGTTACAAGGGAGACTTGGCACAGTCCCAGGAGAGAGTCAACCAACTGTCCACACATCCAGGGCTCTGTGCAGGGTGCAAGGCAACGGCTTCCAGACGTGTTTTCGTGTTAAGTTTTTCACCAGTCACATCTTTTCCTCTCTCTCACCCTGTCTTCCAGCCCCTCATGTGCCCATGAGGTCCCTAAGCATCTCAGTAGAACATTGGTACCCACAGGAGCTCAGTTTGAAAAGTGCTAGTATAGAAGGAGCTTCACTCTTGGTTGGGTAGAATGCAAGGGTTTGTAGGGCTTCTCATTGTCAGTGTTGGAGAAAGAGGTTGGTAAGTCACATGAGGTCCCCGTGATTTCCTATTCTGGAAATGTGGGGTTTGTGTGCATCCACATCACCTGCCTGCCTCAGGGGTTTGCAGTTTGTGTGAATGAGTCAGGGGGATGGAGACAGGGAATCAGCACAGGTCCTGGCATCACAGTTTCCTTGGAGCTAGAGCATGGAGCCTGGGGACAGGTCCAGGAGTGTCCACGCACAGCCTGGACAACCCTGCAGTGAGGCTGCCTTGGTTAGACACCAACTGCCTTCTCCTCCCCTCCCCCAATGCCAAGTACTGTCTCCCAAAGGAATTGCACTGGGTGGGCGTGCACCATGATACAAGGGCCAACTGAATGGGAAATTCTGGGCCAGGCTGTGTGGTCCAGATATTTGAAGCCAGCACTGCAGGTCTGGGGAACACTAAAAAGTTAAATCAAGGCTGAGGAGCTTTGCTGCAGGGTAGATGAGGGAAAAATTCTCCCTATCAAGGGCCAAAGCACACCACAGGACTCACCAAGAACTCCCATCAGCAAAGAGCTGGATCTAAAGCACCTTTACACCACCTCTCCATGGTGTTTATCATCTATGATATAACTGCATAGTCACAACAAGTAGGCAAGGCAGCATTCGTCCTGGTTCCCTTGAAGCCAGGACCTGAGACAGGGGCTTAGGTGCAGTCAGTTGATGTGGGAGGTGGTCACTGAAGCAGGAGTGAGGGAGCAGGGAAAGTGGGACAGGAAGTGTGGGCGCATTATTGAGCCTGTTGCTTCTGAAGATTGCAACAGCGCCCCGACAAGTGTGAGGAATGCCTCTGCAGACATGACCCCACGGCTCCTGCTCTCTGTTAGCTAAAGGTCCCCCTGGGGACGTGAACTCTCTCAGATTCTGGGGCAGCTTGGAGAAGGTCCTGAAGTAGAGAGTAAAAAACAAGGGTATGCTAGAGGCAAAGCCCTGTCAGCCTGGGTCAAGCTGTGGCTGAAATCAGAGGAGGGCTGAGGGCACCAAAAGCATCTACTGCCGAATTGTTATCCCATTTTACAAAAAGAGTAACTGAGGCCCGGAGGGGTACAGAGGAGAGCGGCCCATGGCCCAAGGACTTGTGACTGAGGTCAGCACAAGGCCTGGAGGTCGGGTGTCCTAGTCAGCAGGGGTGTTCCTGGTTTGCAGTCACCTGGTGTGGATTCATATTCTGGATCTTCCACTTATTAGCTGTGTGACCTTGGGCAAGTTACTTAATCACTCTGTGCTTCAATTTTTTTCAGTAAAAAGATGGGGATAATAGTGTCTTCTCTACAGTAACTGCTACAACATGCTCAGCACAGGGCCAGACCCCTGGTAAAGACTCAAGGGCCCAGTAGTTCTTGTCTTCAGATGATGATGTCTTTAGATGATGAGCTCAAAGACAAGAAGTGTCTGGGGAGCTCAGGGGAGTCAGAGTGGAGACCATGCCTGGGCCTTTCAGCTCTGACGCCAGGGTGAGAGGTGGGCACCCATGAGCATTCCCTGTAAGGAGGCTGCTGACCACTCGCTGGGGTTCATATCCCAGGCCCACTACCCATGTAACCTCCCGGATACCATCAGGAAAGGCCCCGGCACCTACAACCTCCTTAGGAAATGTTAACTCCCTTCCCGTGGGCTCAATATATCTCAGGATATAAAGGACCTCCATGACACCCACTTTCAAATCTGACCTTTCACTGTATCTGGCAGAAGTGACAGGGGGTGGATGCTGGGCATGGTTCGGCAGGAGAACAGGGAACCATGGCTATGGGAGAGTTTGACCTGGACTTTCTTCTTTAGCGGAGCTAATTGTCCATTTAAGTACTATGGTCAATAATGAAATAAAGATACTCAGAACCTTAAAAAAGTTTTTTTTTGCGCTTTCAAATCTTTCCTCTCCTGACACGGAGCCGACCTCCCACTCTTTCAGATCCCTTCCCCTGAAGTCTTTGAAGACCTGATCAAGTTTTCCTTCCACACTAATGTGCTTGAGGGCAACATTGGATACTTGAGGTTTGATATGTTTGGGGACTGTGAGCTGCTCACCCAGGTCTCCGAGCTGCTGGTGGAGCATGTCTGGAAGAAGATTGTACACACGGACGCCCTGATCGTCGACATGAGGTCAGTGGGCGGGGCTCAACAGTTCCCAGCGAGGCTGGGTCAGCTGCTGGAAGACAGTCAAAGCCATGAGTCTAGTAGGGAAGAAAGGACCCTGGGACGCCGGGCAGAACCCAAGTGGAATAGCCCGCCTGGCTCTCAGGGCTCCGGCCAGCTATTCTGGGGTTCTGGTTTAATTAGCCAGGTGGGGCCCCACCACTGTTGGTTTTTTTTAAGCTCAGGTGACCAAGTCTGAGAACCACTGAGCTAATCCAGTGGTCCCCAAACTTACCTAGTCACAGGATTCAGTGAGGAGAGAGGGGAAGGGTGACCTTGAACACACTGATTCCAGGACCCCTCCCTGCTGAATCCAAAGCCCCAGGAGTGAGGTCCAGTGATCTGTATATTTAACAGGCATCATCCAGGTGACTGATGATCAGCCGTGTTTGGGACAGCTAGGCTTCCACCTGTGCTCGTGTCTCACATCTCACAAAATCAGCCCAGGACAACCCTGGTCATGAGAATCATAAAGCCAGTGGCCCAGAGAGAATTTGCGATTTAGCCACTATTGTTGCAAAAAGAACTCTTTACTCTACAAAATGATTGTTGGGGGTATGCTTTCAGCTAGACCTCTCATCTGCTTCTGTGAAGGTATGCCTCATACAGGTTGAGTTTCCTTCCGAGAGCTGGGGGAGGGGACTTGGGAGGGTAATGGGTAGAAGAATGCCCTTCAGTGACCGGACCGCTTGTCACTCCCGGGGCCATCAGCAGACGTGCCCTGGGCACCTTCCATGGGCACTGGGAAGGGGGAAGCCAGCTCCCCTGGGAATTGGACACTTCCCCCCCACCCCGCCACCCCTGCATCCCCGGCTGCTGGATTGACTGAGAGGGAGCTCTGGTTTCTGGCTTGCAAAACTCTTGTGATTCTTAGTCGTCACTAGGTGGCGCTGGATCCCAGAGGCGGACTCTCCTCCCTGGAAAATGAACCATCTCCCAGGGCTTGGGTTTGGGTACACACAGAACTTGAGCTTGGGGACTCCTGTGGCACCTCTGATGACTTTATTCTTCCAACGCTCTATTGAACATCCAAATTACCCTGATGCTAAGTCTCTTTCTGCTTAACTGTGTCATCCACATTTCTCTAAAGAGGAGACCCAGCCCACAGGTGTACTTCGCTTAAAGATCCTTCCAAGCCAAGGTTTGGAGGTTCAGATGCTAAAGTCATGGGCCCTGAACCCATCCGGGTCATCCTAGACCATCAACTGGAAGAGACTCCTAATACACTGCCAGCCCAGGATTCCTCGTTTCACAAATAAGGAGACAGGAGCCCAGCGAGGTCACATAGCAGGACAAATCCAAATAGCCTGGAATGATCACAGGATCCCTCAACCCCAATGCAGTACCACAACTCTGAACACTCCACCACACTAAGAGCCATGTTAGGACACCTCAACTAAGATACCTAGTGGGTTTTGTGAAATTATCAAGCATGAAACTAGGGAAGACAGTGCTCTCAAAATGTGCAGGCAGCATGGGTGCATGGGAGCAGTCCATGGTCAGTAAGCTGGGGAAATTTATCAACAAGTTCCAGACTGCAGGACTTAGGGCCTTTAATATAACATATACAATATGTATCACATAAGGTATTAATGTGTGAACAGAAGGGGTGGGTAAGTTATGCAGTATTTTCTAAATGAATTTGACCACAAAGTCTCTGGTTCTCAAGAATCTTGTACTCTGGGAAATGCCAACCAAAGAATTCTGTAGGAGGAAGAAAGGACACCAGACTGAGGCTGCCTGGAATTAGAACCCTTCACAGGGCAAGGATTAGGACACCCAGAGGGGCACCGAGGGCTTCCCTGTGGGCTCCGCCCCTCACTGGGCAACATTTCCCTTCCCTCAGGTTCAACATCGGTGGTCCCACCTCCTCCATCTCTGCCATATGCTCCTACTTTTTCGACGAAGGCCCACCTATTCTGCTGGACAAAATCTACAACCGGCCCAATGACTCTGTCAGCGAGCTCTGGACCCACGCACAGCTCGAAGGTGGGTACAGAAGCCTTTCCTTCCTATTATCATTCTAGAAGCTTCTGGGAAATCAAGGAAAGACAGTTTGGGTTCGGGTAAAAGTAACTGTAGCTAGAATATAAAGCCCCCGTCCTATGCCATGTACTCTGTACATAAGACCTTTAATCCATGCAAAACCTGTACCATTATACCTATTTTCTAGATGAGAAAAATGAGTCCCAACTAGGTCAAATAGTTTGTCTAAGGTCACTCAGCTAATAAGTGATAGCTCCCAAACTCGAACACTGGTTTGTCTAAAACCAAAATGCCTGCCATTCCTGCCACAGCAACCATCAGCCTGCAAGACAAATGTAAAGCTAGAAGGGTCCTCGGGCCATCACCAAATCGCATGGCGTTTCCAGTGGTTTTCCATCTCACCTGAACTCTCAGCAGCTTCCCAGCACACCTACCTAAAGGAAGTTCATAACTCTGATGGGGCTTCTGTTACCTGCCCTGGGCCCAGAGCAGTGGCCAGAGGAAGCAGTACAGGCCCCGCACTTTACAGAGCCACGGGTCTCCAGCCACATCCCAGGTGGATAGCCTTGCTCCATATCCCTTGCCTAGCTTGCAAAACCAAGGAACCTGCGCATCCATCTGAAAAGAGGGGGCTGGGAAACCAATGGGGGGTGTGCCTCCTCCGATCAGAAAAGCACCCTGCAATTTTCATTTGCATACTTCCTTATCACACAAGCATTTGGGGGGAAACTTCCAAGATATACATTCAATAATATTGCAAAATATAAATAAAAATCAGGACCAGGTGAATTCTCAATTCAAATAGACAGTCAAGACCAGTAGTTAAAAACAGATCTGCAGATCATGGGGTCTTGGAATTGCGATGTCCACTACAAAAGCCACATGCCACACATGGATTGAGATGCATAAAGTGTTCAGTGCACACCAGATTTTGAAGACTTTTTATGAAGAAAAGGTTGTAAAATATCTCAATACTTTTATTGATGACATTTTGAGAGGAACAAATTTTGGATTTACTGAGTTAGATAAAACAGTATTAAAATTCATTTTATCAATTTTGTTTTACTTGTTTAATGTGGCTTCTAGAAAACTTGAAATGACATATGTGGCTTGCATTCGGGCTCATGTTGCTTTTCTATTGGACATCACTGTCCTAGAGGGCTGTCGTCATTAAGTCACAAACTTGGCTCTTCTGAGGGTCCAAAGTGAAGAGAGTCTGGTCAGGTTAGCCCTTTTCTCGGGTAAGTCAGTCCAGCCTCTTCCCATCACTGGTGATAAAATCTCTCAAGCACTGGCATGCTCGGGATCCGGCACACATCCTTATCCCCATTTTACAGATGCAGAAACTGGGGCTCGGAAAGGTGGGGTGACTTGCCTGTAGACACAAGGACACAGAACTAAATCCCTGGCCCTCCTCTCTGGAGTCTAAGCAGTATGGAGAAGGCAGGTGCCCAGGGTGGGGACTTGACTCCCTATTTTGAAGGGCCTTATATTCTGCAGGTGAACGCTACGGCTCCAAGAAGAGTATGGTCATTCTGACCAGCAGTTTGACAGCTGGCGCCGCAGAGGAATTTACCTACATCTTGAAGAGGCTGGGCCGGGCACTGGTCATCGGGGAGGTGACCAGTGGGGGCTGCCAGCTGCCGCAAACCTACCACGTGGATGACACCGACCTGTACATCACCATCCCCACTGCCCGCTCAGTGGGGGCTGCAGACGGCAGCTCCTGGGAAGGGGTGGGCGTGGTGCCTGACGTGGCTGTCCCTGCAGATGCAGCCCTCGCCAGAGCCAAGGAGATGCTCCAGCACACTCTGCTAAGGGCGAGGCGGAGCCCACGCCTGCAGGGCCGCCGCAAGGGCCACCGTAGTCAGAGCCAGAAAAGGGCGGGACCTCTGGGACACATCCAAGGGGCACCCAGGCATGAGGTCCTGACTGAGGCCCCCAAAGGGCAGAAAAGGGGCCTGCTGCCCTCTGGCTAGGCTTGAGAATCAGAGGTACCCTTGGAGCTCATATACCTGGTGTCTTCCCAATTGCCAGCATCCTCTCTGTTGGAACACCTCAGGACAGGAAGCTCACCCCCTTCACAAAGTCAACCCCCTCCAGGGAAGTGAAGTCCATATCTATCCCCACCCACGCTTCTTAGTCACCAACCCCTGGTCCTCATGCTGTCAACTAGAGCATCTCTGTCCAATAACATCATAACGTGAGCCACGGATGCCAGGCACATGTGTCACTTTACATTTTTAAGGAAAGTATAAAGACGCAGGTGAAATTAATTTTAATAGTATACTGACACATGACCCACTATATTCCCAGTAGTATCATTTCAATGTGTATTCAATATAAAAATGGTTACGAATGAGATGCTTTTGCACCAAGTCTTTGAGATCCGGTGTGTGTCCCACGCTTATAGTACATCTCCATTGGCACATGTCACGGGTCTAGCACACAGCAACCACCTGCACCTCGTGGCTCCCATGTGGGACAGTGCAGGCCCAGAGGTCAGGAGCCCCACTCCCCCGCTACACTGTCCCCATTCTGTCGTCCCTGCACCTGCATCTTCCCCAGTAGTGTACCTCTCCCTCTCTGCCCTGGGATCATTTCTGTCCCCGCCATGCTGTGTAGTCCTCAGGGGTGGAAACCGTCCTACGCATCCTCGTCTCCTACCGCCCAGCACTGACACAGGCAGTGGATACACAGTAAACACACAAGGCTATCAAGCTGCAAAACTATGCTTTCCTCCAAGCAGCAGCCCTCAGACACACGAAGACAAGTTCAGTTTCACTTAGAACCCTCTCCTCCCTGCCCTAAACCCTCCCAATCCAATTCTACACAGCAAGTCTATCTCTCCTTCACGTTCCTTCCATGACCTTGTTCTCCTGCTTCTGCCACGGACCCAAAAGTGAGCTCTGGTGCCACACAGAATCCCGCCATGCAGCGATGCTACCAGAGGGGAGAGTGGCCCTGGGTGGTAGTCTGGGGACCTGCCCTGCTCGTCCAAGTGCAGCCTGTCACTGTGCCAGCTCTGGCGACCAAGATGACTCCTAACAGGGTGAGAAGTTTGAGGCAGGCAGAGCCCAAGACCTCCCCCAGATTTGGGCCAGCCCTGGGAGACCTGGAGCCCAGGGGTAACCTGGGGGGATGAGAGGCCCCCGGTTTGTGCCCTGGGTCCATGCAACTCTGCTCTGCTAGAGTCACAGGGACTCAAAAATGAGAGATCTCGGAGGCTCTGCCCAAAGTCATGGTGGGGCGAGACCTTGAGGGCGGGGGATCCCAGTGCACAATCCCTGCTCCCAGAGCTCCAGGCTCCAGGACTGCCAGGGTGAGGATGAAGTTCTGGTCCTGTCTGGCCTGGCCCTCTGGTGAGTCCAGGCTGCAGCTGCCAAAGGCGACTCCCCAGGGCACCAGGCATGGCCTGGGCTTCATCAGACCCCTCCCTAGACCTCAGAGATGTGGGGAATCTGGGCCACCTCCATCCCTAGGGGTTTCTCCACTAGAACACCTCAAAACAACCCTGTCTAAACTGGAAAGCCCTGATGGAAGGCAAGATTTCTCTCCAGCTCCTTTTCCTCCTGCTAAATTCAAGTAAGATTCATGACATGATCGAATTTTAGTAGTTATCATACATACTCACATTTTTCTTCATTAAACCTACTGCTATCCAGGCAAATGTGTGACCACATTATATGCTTACACTCTAGGACTCTCTCTCTTCCCTCTTTCTCTCTCTCTTACATACACCCACAAAGAGATACATGCATATATATGTATGTGTGTGTGTGTGTGTGTATATATATATACACACACAGCTGTGAGATGATTACCTAACTCAAACAATGGTTTCTTCTAGATGGTAGCATTTGGGGTGATGTTTTAACTTTCTTATTTATACCTTCTCTTTTTCTTAAATCCTTATAATTAGCATATATCATTATTTTCAAATGTGGCCATCATTATTCCAAAAATATAATAAATAAGATAACATAAATTATATAACTGACTCACTATCTATACCTTAGTGATCATTAGTGGTCGTTCATTTTTTTATGGGTTTTCCTTTCACATCTTTTGGTTTTCCTTGATTTGCACCACTGGTGTTTCCTGCAGTTTAATTTGTTTAAGGTGTCCCACAGGCACTGTGGTGTCACAGATGGCAAATACCTTGGTGGGTCTTAAACAGGGGAAGGGGCGGAGCGGTTTAGGGTGGGTGACATACACAGATCTCTCTTCTGAGCTTCACACCACATGGACATCCATTATTACCATCTCCACCAGAGTCAGCTCCGCCCAGAGCCTTGGACAGGATCAGTTATTCACTGGCGGTCACACACCTAACACAGTTGATGTTTGCCCTCCTTTAGGCCACCAGCATTTGCACCCCCTTTGGATGTTCAGAGAATTGCTCCCCATATGAACCTGTGGGAAACAGACTTACTCAGAAGCAGAGAGGTGGTTAGGAGCTCAGGTTCCAGCTTGAGCCTGCCCAGATAGGAAGGCCAGCCCTGCCCCTTCCAGGCTGTGTGACTCTGGGCAACTTACTTCACATCTCTGTGCCTCAGTTTCCTCATCCATGCGATGGACGAGATAATAGCACTTTGGGGGCTGTGTAGATTGAATGATTAATCTAGTGCTTGGCCAATGTCAGCTGTAACCATTCCCCCACCATGAAAACAGATGTCCTGGACGTTCACTTTTCCAGCTCCCTGGCTGTGGGGTATGGACAGGTGGTCCTGCCTGGGCCAACCAGAGGCCCCTATGCAGGACTTTTTTTTTTTTTTTTTTCATGGAGCAAGTGACCCAGGGAAGCTTGGTAGCAGCAGTGGCCAGATGTCCAGTGTGCAGGGCAGCATGGCCATGCCCCGACTTATCAGGGGCAGAAGCAGCACCTTCCAGAGGTGGTTCCCCTGCCTGACCACAGCTGAGGTCCTGCTGAGTAGCTCCTTGCTTCTGCCTACTATTCAGCCTGGGCCCCCTGCTTGCCCACCCAACACTGGGTGCAGCCCTGGCTCCTCTCAAGATATCCTTCTCCACTTCAACCAGCCACAGACTTTGCTTTCTTACAATGAACTGCACCGTCCATCCCCTCTGCCTTGTCCTGAGGTCCTGGCTCGGTACCTAAATCCCCACCACAGCCTCCTGCCCCATTTCTGTGTTCCGGCCTGTAGCCAGGGCCACTGCTCTGCCATGCAACCTTCTCCCATGTCCCCCTGCTTGAGGACCCCTCAAGGCACCCACTGATGTGCTGTGAGAGGGGCTGGACCAGGCCATCCACCCCCTTTCCCAGGGTATCCCCAGCCACAGACAGGCTGGACCTTCGCCATCAGGATCGTTGCTGGAAGCTTGATCCAGCTCTCAGGCACACGCTGGATCACCAGAGGGTAGGACCCCAGCTCTTCTCCCATCTCACTCACCCCCTACTTCCTGTGTGCCTCCATCTACCGAACAGCCCAACACAAAGCAGACGGCCCCGTTTGTGTGTCAGTGAGGGTCATGGCCACCCACACAGCTTTAATGCAATGAAAGGATACAACTTGGAAAGAAAAAGGATACAGCCTGAATCACAGCTGTGGGCAAAGAAACCTGCCTCCAAGGTCCCCAGTGGAGAGCGCTCAACTCACACTTCCTGATTTCTATAGGATTAGCTGCCTAAGGACCTCCTTGCTACCTTGCAGATCAGGGTGGCTGGCAGTGAAAATAGCCTCCTAATCCAAGCAGCTTAGAATAGCAAGGGTATCAGAGGCTACTGGCTTCCTGTCTCCTGCTCCAGGAAAACATAAGATGGCTGGGGAAGAAAAAGTTACATTTAAAGAACAAGAACGGCTACCCTCCTTCCAGAAGGCACTGTCTCTCCAACGCCCATTCAAAATCGCTTTCCAAAAATTCTTCTTTTCTAGGGTGCGGCACAAATCAAAACACATTGGAGAATAATTTGTTTTTAAAATAGAAGTTTTATTCTATGGATTTCCTATCTTACTATATGATGCTTAGACCTCACACATGACTTCTACTACAAAAAACAAAACCAAAATTATACATACAGGCAGGGCATGTAAAACCCCTTCTCTGAAGAGAGGTGGCCTGCAGGGGAGGCATGCTGCCACCAGGGGGCGGCAGCACCTCCCAAGGAAAGAAAGGCTGGGAGGTTTCCCTTAGGACAACGCCTGCTGACTTTCACCCCTCTATAGGGTCTCTCCCTGTGCCTAGAGGAACAGGGCAGTACTGTGAGGTTAGCAGGGCCCAGGCCCACCACCCAGTTGGTTCAAAGGCTGGGAGCATAACAGAGTTAGGGGTCTCCAGCTGGTGGTTCCTGCCCCTCCCCATGCCACCACCACTAACGTGCTTCCTTAAGTCCATGTCATTTTGGCCATCGGTTTTTCAGAGAGACAATTCCACATACGGTCCTGATTTCTGGCCTCTCTTGAGAGCTGCACTTGGCCTGGCACTAAGGAGCCTTCACCTAGGACACATAAGCTCCAGGTGTCAGGGCGACCCTCACCTCCTCTTCCCTCCACTCTCCCCAAGCCCAGTGGGCTACACACACTTTCATTAACATAATTATATAGTCTTTTGAGTAGAATCTGCGGTCTCAGATTCAGGAATTGGCCAGAAGTAGATATGGACCTAGGACCCTGGCCTTGTTAAGGTTTTACTTCTCTTCCAGATAAAAGCAGAAAGAAAAGCAAATCTTGGTTAAAATTGAGAACTAAAATGGATCTGAATTCAGAATGTCTCATTTTAGCCTCATGAGCACATTTGGGGGACTTTTAGAAATCTTAATGGAATGGCTGCTGTTTGGGAGGTCATATATTGAGATATAATTTGCTATTTTTCCAGCCACTATAGGTATTTTCTCTTCCATTGTCCAAAAAGCAAGCCAAGACTTTCTGTTTATTGGCTTAGCGGCTCCTGTGTTACCTGCTTAATGATGGTATTGCCAGAAAACCACCAGGGCTGAGATCCTGGGAGAAGATCCAGAGCACGTTGGAGGATAGAGGCAAAGACACCAACACAGCATGGGGACGCTGCTTGATGCTAAGAGAGGGTATTCTTAGGTGGGAGGTGCTAGGGAATGTTCTGTAAACTGGAGAGACAGGGGAGGGATTTTAAAAAGCCAGACTGCCTGTCCTACCAGAATAGGATCACCGGGGCTTCCTTGGTGGCGCAGTGCTTGAGAGTCCGCCTGCCGATGCAGGGGACACGGGTTCGTGCCCTGGTCCGGGAAGATCCCACATGCCATGGAGCGGCTGGGCCCGTGAGCCATGGCCGCGGGGTCTGCGGGTCCGGAGCCTGTGCTCCGCAACGGGAGAGGCCACAACAGTGAGAGGTCCGCGTACCGCAAAAAAAAAAAAAAAAAAAAAAGAATAGGATTACGGTAGAGAACAGATTAAATTAGATATAGAGAATTTAAGGAATGTGATGATTCTTACCCCAGAATTGTCGAGTAAAATTCATACCTGCTGATGTGATGTTCTGTGGCAACATCATCTGCCAACTCTTAACTGGGATGGAAGGTGGCAGAGAGAGTGTGGGCAAAGTCATGATTAAAAGTGACTGATCCCCAGTCGATATAGGAGGGTAGGAGAGAAAAGGGACGAGACAGGCTTCAACTGCCATGGGGACTTTGGGAACGCAGCCTGGTGACAAGTAGGAACTGCCACATTAATAAACTGTAAGTCATCACCTCCATAAGTCATCTTGGCGTCTGTCCATTTGAATTGCTACAAAGCAACTTGCATCTACATCAATTTTTACCAAAATGAACTCCATCTTAAAAAGTTGACTTGGGAGATGTTTTCTTGTGCTTCTTCATAAAGTTAATTAATTTTAATTTTTTTTCAAAATGTCTCTCTTGCTTATGAATGATGTGGTCACTATCAGTAATCATTCTGTTTGCAGCCATAGCCGAGGTTCCCAGGGAAGTGTGGGTGGGCCAGGGAAGACACACCATTGTAGACATCTCAGGGTCCTAGCCTTGACCTCACCACCTCTTGCCCTGCATCGCTTTGCATGTCAGCTCATCATGGACCTCAATGCTCACTGCTATGAAATCAGGGAATGGACTAGAAATGTAGAATCCCTTTCAATTCTAAATTTCTATTGTTTTAGTATAGTGCACTTATGCCTGTCAAACTGATTTCAAAGAAATTATAGAGCAATCCAACAAGTCAGAGGAGAACAGCTGTGCATCCATTTTAACAGATGTCGAAACCCTTGTGCGAAGCTGGTTTGTCAGGAATGAGGCCAGAACCAGGCATCTCGTTCATTCCTCCCACAAAGGTCTGTTGAATGCCTGCTATGTGCCTACATTGTTCTAGCTGCTGGGGATACAGCAGCGAACAAAACAGCAAAAATCCCTTATGGAACTTACATTCTAGTGATGGGAAATACAAGAAACAAGACAAATCAGTAAAAAGAGTAAGCAAAACTGTGAAAAGTGCTCAAGAGAAGGGCAATAGAAAATGTTGGGGAGGGGAGGAAGGGTGCAAGTTGAAATTGCAGACAGGGAGTCAATGCCTGTCTTAAGTCCCAGTTTTTTCATCGTCCACAATGCCACACAACCTGGCTGGGCTGAGCAGATGCATGGCAGGCTGGGAAGGATGTGAGCACAAGTGGGGCAGTCCTGGGGTCTTATTCTTGTACTGCTTCTCCAGAACCCATGGTCTTAGGAAAGTCAGCTGACCTCTTGGAGTTCAGTTTCTTCCGTAGTAAAATGGGAATTAAGTACCTACCTCCTGCGGGACTTCTCTGGTGGCACAGTGGTTGGGAGTCCGCTGGCCAATGCAGGGGACACGGGTTCGAGCCCTGATCTGGGAAGATCCCACCTGCTGCAGAGCAACTAAGCCCATGCGCCACGACTACTGAGCCTGTGCTCTAGAGCCCACGTGCTGCAACTACTGAGCCCACATGCCGCAACTACTGAAGCCCACGCACCTAGAGCCCATGCTCCACAACAAGAGAAGCCACCGCAGTGAGAAGCCCGCGCACCGCAACAAAGAGCAGCCCCCGCTCGCCGCAACTAGAGAAAGCCCGAGTGCAATGAAGACCCAACACAGTCAAAAATTAAAAATCAATCAATCGATTAATTAATTAATTTTAAAAAGTATCTACCTCCTGGGCGTATCATGTGGATTAAATGACATAACGTACATCAGTGCATGGTGTGGAGTCTCAGATTCCAACCCCATGAGGTGTCCTCTCCTTCCCCACATGGGACGGCAGCCCTTCTAATTAATCTTCTTCCCCACATGGGATGGCAAGAGAGGGAGGCTCCCCAAAGCTTCAGCCCCCTTCTGGGCACAGCCTCCCGGTGGGCAAATTGTAGCCCCACGCAGCTCCCAAAGGGGCCCAGCCTGCAGGGTCCCTGACCTCCTTCAGGGAGGGTGGGGCCTCCAAGCCTCCCTGTAGAAATGGGGGTGCTTCCTTGTTGCCTCTGTGGAGCACTGCTGCTTCCTTCCAGATGCAGAGGAAATGGCTCAGGGGGTCCATCTCCTCTCCTCCAGCCCACTTTTCCTGCTGCAGCCAGAGGCCCCCTGGAAGGGTTTCTTGGAGCCGGCCCTCCAGGGCCCTGGTCCGAACTCCTTTCCTTCGATGCCTTCCTATGTCTCCATCTCAGAGGCCCACCTCCCCACTAAGTCTGCCCCACCTGGGCCTTGGAGAAGCCTCAGACACTATAGCTCAGGACCACCTTCTCCCCAGCACTGCCCTCGCTGTCTGAATCACCAGCTCCTGCTGGACTCTGAGGCTCAGATCACATCCCCACCCCTCAGGAGGCCTCCAGGGGTACCCTCCTCCCCTACCCACAGGTCTGACTTGGGCACGCCCCCCAACGTGCCCAGCACCCCGGCACAGGCCTCTGTTCTGCATCTGTTGCACTGCACCCTAATCATCTCACATCCTGAGCAAGGACTGTGTTCGACTCACACAGTGGGTCGAACTCACTGTGCCCCCGGTGGGGCCTGGCACACAATCCAGCACAGCACGGGTGCCCAGGGAGGCCAAGAAATGAATGAATATACCTCTGGCTGTGGAGAATGGGTGGGAGGTGGGGGGAGTGGGAGAGAGAGGGACAGGTGTGGGCTGGGCCAGAGGGGGGACATGCAGCTGCCTCGGGCAAGGTGGGAGCCTGCCGTGGAAATGGAGAGGGGAGGCGGAGTCTGCGGGTGTTTGGATGGCTGGCTCGCTGCTGGCTGAGACCCCCACCAGCTCCTTCCCACCCACAAGCCTGAGCTCTGTGACCGAGGCCCCAAAGGAGGGGTTGGAAACTGCAGGTCAAATGAACGAATCTTGAAAGTGAGGCGGAAACCACTCAAAAGAACTGCAGTGACTTGAAAGAAATTCCAACAAAGGGCTTTCACACAGACTGGCTTGTGTTCCAGCAGAGTTTATGACCTGAGGTTTGCATTGTTAGGAAAAAGGACAAATGTGGATAAACAGCATAGGTACTGAAACTCAACATGCATCAGATAATAAACGGTACGCAGAACTCTCCCAGTCTTCACAATGTCTCAAGCCTTAAGGTTTTGTGCATGCTCACTTCCTGAGAGTTAAGGGGTGTGTGTGCATGTATGTGTGCATGTATGCGTTGTTTCATTTTCCCACTTTCACGTATTCAGAGTGTGAAGAACCAGGGACCAGGTGTTGGTTGAATTATTGGTCCCAATTCCGCCGGCCCCTGTAGGATTATACACTCACTCATGACTTCCCCATTGGCCATATGCACACCTCACCCCTTAACTTTGGGTTTGGCCATCTACTTGTATTGGCCAACGGGACATTAGTGGAAGGGAGCAAGCAGGGGCTTGGGTTGTGTTTGGGTATTTGGACTTGTCCTGCTGTGCTCTTGGTGTAACCATGAGAGAAGCATGACTGGGCAGCCCAACAGTCCTGAGAGAGAAAGCAACCTTGGAGCCAAGATCAGCCAAGCCCAGCTCAACCCCAGCCAACCCACAGGCCCATGACTGAGAAACAGGGGCTCTGAATTGTTTGCCACTGAAATTTTGTCACTTAACAATAGTTGACTAATGTGGATCATGCTAATAGTACCGTTTACTCTGCGATGACACTGCCGGGCACATGCTGGCCATTTCCCACACGTCTTCCCATACGATCCTGACAACATCCCTCAGACACAGGTGTCACCATCTCCATTTTGCAGAGAAGTACGCCGGGACTCAGATAGTTAGAGCAATCTGCCCAGGCTCAGGGCCAGTATGCGAAAGGGCCAAGATCCCAATCCAGGTCTGTCTGCCTCCAAAGCCCATGCTGGGTGCCAGACTTGCTTCCACATGGAGCAAGAGTTACGGGGACGGGAGCACAGCCCTCACTCTTGAAAATGTCAGAAACACTTGATGCCTATTCGTCACCATACCCTGCCATTAGCAAAGCGCATCATTTCACGACTTTACTTCCTTTAAAGCACATCCTGGGGGTGGGTTGACTTTTTCCAATTATGACTGAGCTGTTCATCCTCAAACACCCAAGGAGACGGCCCTGTGGACAACCGTGACTAGTCTTTTCGGAGGAAGGCCCCATGAGCCATCTCAGCCTCACGACCACGTGCTGGACGCCCTTGTTCCAAACCGCCTGTTAACTGTGAGAAGTCATGTGCCGGGAGAGATGGTGGCGCTCGCGGAAGTACTCATGGCAAACGGGGCACGTGAGGGCCTCTTCTCTCAGCCTCTTAGAATGCAGGTCGGGCCCCACGTGCTCCTTTTTGTGGTGGGACCGCATGTGGAAGACCAGGTCGGAGGTCAGGCGGAAGGAGAGGTTGCACTTGGCACACCAGTTCTGGGTGGACAGGCCCAGGGAGGTGAGCGTGGCGGGCAGCAGGGCCCGAGAGGCGGTGGAGGAGCACGACGGAGGTGTGGGCATCTGGGCCGTGGCGTGCTTGAGCCGCAGCATGGGGTCACCCAGGAAAGTGCCGCAGAGAGGAGCATTTGGTGGCACCATTTGCAGGTTCCAGAAATCACCCACCAAAAGCTTGGAGTTGGAAAGTCGACCCCAGCAACTGACATCTACTGTGTTGATGAGTCCCAGCACCTCCCCCAGGGCGTCTACAGGTCTGCCTTCCTGGAAGACGGAGGCTGGCCCTGGTCTCCCTGCTGGACTCCTGGTTGGCTTGCTGAAGGCACTTCTCTGCTCCCCACGGGCTCCACTGGGCCACACTGAGAAGCAGGTGATGCTAGCCGGGTCCCTGGGGATGTCCAGGGTCAGCTGCTGGGGGCCAGGCTGGCCTGCAGAGTCACTGTGCACCTTCTCCTGGGCCTGCCTGCCCCCAAGCCTCTTCTTGAGCCGAGGCACCTCCATGAAGGCGCTCTGCCCGTGTTCCCAGCAAGCCTTCCGGGGCATCAGCTTTCCCAGCCTGAGCTTGCCCGGGGCTGCTGACAGCGCCATCTCGGCACAGGCCTCATCCCGGCCACCGCTGACTGGGGCAGCCTCAGAGCCCAGGCAGTTTGTTTTCTCCAGCAGCACTGGCTTGCAGCCCCAGCCCTGCTCGGGTTCACTAAGCCGCCATCTGTTTTCAGCTGAAGGGCTCCGCAGAGCTCCCTTCCCGGCAGCCATGGGGACCGCAGGGCCTGGGCCAGCTGAGCAAGGTGGACGCTCCAACAGCTGTCAGTCTCTGAGGCTTCTGGGACCGGGGAGGGGCCCTGAGATTGAAGGTCTCCCCCTGGTGCTTGGGTTGGCACACTAGGACCACAGGGCTCTGCAGAGAGAGGAAGCAAAAGGCAGTGAGAAGCGTGCTCTCCACTCAGGGACGTACAGGAGCACGCAGGTTGTAGGAACTTATAGAAAGCCTTCTCTCACCTGGGACCTTGGTGTCTCAGGGCAAGTGCTGATAGGAGCATGAACTCAGGGCAGACAAGTGTCCCTGTGAGTCCAGGCTCTGCCAGTCCTCAGCTGTGTGATGTTAGACAAGCAGTCCTTCTAATTAATCTTCTTGGCTAACTTGGCAAGAGACAGTTTTTGTCCTTTGCATCCAAAGAACCCAGACTACTACAGATGCAGCAAGTCACCCTGACTCACAGCACAATGCTTTCACCTCCAGGACTCCATTGGGGGGAAGGACCACAGCGCACAAAGCTCCCACCCAGAGGCCAGGCTCAGTACTGCCCCCCATCTGTCAACCTCCAGGCAGCAGCTGCTGTACTTACACAAGGCTTCCACCAGTCAGTTTGGACTTGGTTGACAACTCTAATATGCTTGCACCCTGATTCACAGCACATTATTTTCCTTGCTGCTCTGCATGCCACCTTTCCTCACAAATCATCAGATGTGCTTGGACACAGGAGCTGCTGCAGCACAGGTGACCAGAGGGGAAAAGCTGGACAGTAACATCCCGACATGGTGGCTTGGGTCTGGAGCTGTTCCTGTTGCCTGCTCCCACACCTGGGGGCAGCCATCTATCCAACAGGCCCTGCCCCCGCACCAAGTGTGGGTCTCCCTCTCCACTCTCCTGAAGTGACCACAACTGTTCTTCACATGTTCATACACTTGCTTCTGCTCTGCTCACCTGTCAACTGTCAAATGCCCTCTTGGGACAACCTGCTGGGCATCACCTGGGGAACCAGCCTCGGCTTTGCCCTTGAGGCGCTCACGGCTGCAGGGGAGACACACAATGGCCATAAGTGAGGGTGGCACCCAGGAGGAAAGGGAGCCATCAGCCCTTCTGGGAAGACATTCATCCCTGCCCTTCCCTGATCTGCTCCACCAGCAAGTTCTTGAGGCTTGCAAACCCATCTTCAAGCGCCCCCTCAGCTTGTGAGAGCTTTGCTGGACCACACTCAGCTGAGTGTCCCGAGTTTTCATCATTAACAAATACGTCTCCTGAGCCCAGGAGGACCGTGAGGAGGGGACAGCTCCGCTCCCTCCTCACAGGAACATCACTTGAGTCCAACTTAGCTCCTTCCTCTCGCCCCGCCTCCTGCCCCACCTGTAAAAGGAAGCACAGGGGCCTGCCCTCCTTCTCACTATCTTGGCAACAGGAGTCTGTGACACACGTTTTGCACATGTCACCTCCTTCCGTCTTCAACACACCTGGAGGGTCCTCACCCTCTTTCACAGATGAGGAGGACCCAAGTCCTGCAATACTAAGCATCTTGCCCCATGTCGCCTGCAAGGATGAGGCGCAGCTGGGATTGAAACCCAAGTGTGTGTCCCCAAGCCTGCTTTGGTTGCACTGGCCATGTCGGCCTCCCAGAGCCCCCAGAGGTAAACAACAAGTCAACCATGTGACCCAAACACCAAATGAGGGCACGTTGAGGGTTTAGGTCTCCTTTTCCTGCCTTCTCTCCAACTTCTCCCAAGTTTTACCCCATCAAAAAGCCAAATTCTTTGTCTAACCTCTGAGCTTTAAACAGCTCCTGAGGAAACACATGCCAGACCTACATTTCAGCCCATTCCTCTGTGAGCCTGGTCTTGAGCTCTGTCAAGGACTTACAAGACTGGCCACCAGGGAGAGCTGAGCCTCGCCTAACATCCTTTCCAAACTGAGTCCTCAAAGGGGATGCCCCTGACATCAGAGATTAGTGCCCAGCAACGCTCCTTGAAGAGGAAGAGGCAGTCACATCACTCCACGAGCTGACCCTGAGATGTCCTTCCCTCCTCTCTCAGCCTCGAGCTCCCATCGCCTGGGAGTGGGCTTAGTTATCTCCACAGTCCTTTCCAGATCTACCAGTGTATGACTCCAACTGGGATGAAGCCACTTCTCCCCCTTTGGCAAAGAATAACTGGTCTGCTTGAAGCCCTGATGCTGAGCTTCCGTGAGCTCCCAAAGACACACGCACACCCAGGCACACTCATACCCTCACACACACTTTCACAACACATACACACTCACAATCTCATATACACACACTCATATACACACACTCACATACATACAGTCACATATGTTCACATACACAAACACATACACATACTATCACACACTCAAATGCACATACACCGTCACACAAACTCCCCCTTTCTCTCGCTCTCTGTCTCTCACTGTTCTCCAGATGACAGTTTAGAACCACCTGGCGTATCCCATGCCCGGGCAGGAGGCTGCCCTGCTGACCCTGGTCCGGCTGCACCCCTGCATCCCTCTGCACACAGCCCCGCTGCACTACCCTCACAGCTTAGGCAACCTTGTCCAACCACAGCCACGGAGACCCCATTGACAGAACCGTCCGGAGTGCCCTGAGCCACAGATGGGACAACCTTCTCAGGGGTAAAATTTGCAACATGTGGTCTTACTTCAGGATGGAATGTTTGCTAACAGGATGCTTCATGATATAAATATGCAACTCACCACTTCTTGACTATGTAAGTGTCTACATGTCAGAGATGCCAAGAGCTTAACACACCTTATTTCATGGAGTTTTCACAACAACCACGTGAGAAAATTTGCAGCTCTCAACCCAAATGTGTTCATCTCCAACCTGCAAGTGCCACAGTGCTAAGCTCTGTGCTGCGCCAGCTTGTGGCAGATCTGGCCAACTGCTGAATCCACCCAAAATCGCTTCTGTCAATGCTGTCATCCAAATCTTAACAATGATCATGAGAACGAGGAGGAGGAGGAAGAAAAGGAGGAGACAAGGCACTGACCTGCCAGGCGACCTCAGCCTGCTGCCCACGCTCCCTGCGGGTCACCACCCTCACATGCACCAGCACTGCTGGGTAAGATCACACGGGCAAATGCAAACAATGTCCTACCAAACTCCATCTGGGGCCCCATCTAACCTCAGGCCACTCCATCTGCGACCATCATCAGATGGAAGTCTTTCAGATGGAAGATGATGTGAGTCTGCCGTGGCTTGTTCCTGGGGAGCCATGCCAGCTCTTTTTTTTTTTTTTTTTTTTTGCGGTACGCGGGCCTCTCACTGTTGTGGCCTCTCCCGTTGCGGAGCACAGGCTCCGGATGCGCAGGCTCAGCGGCCATGGCTCACGGGCCCAGCCGCTCCGTGGCATGTGGGATCTTCCCGGACAGGGGCACGAACCCGTGTCCCCCGCATCAGCAGGCGGACTCTCAACCACTGCGCCACCAGGGAAGCCCCGCCCTGCCAGCTCTTAATGCTCATCTCCTCTTGTCGAGAGATCACAGGCTCTCTCCCATCAGATTTTGAGTCTCATCCAGCTCCAGGCTACATGCACCTCTGCCATGGTCCTCAGCTCCTCTCAGGTGACCTCTGCAGATGTGTGAGGGCAGCTCTGGGTCACTCCTGGCCCTGGACAGTGAGTTCTGGGTCAGGAGACCACATGCACAGCTGCTCAGGGCTGCCTCTGTCCCCCTTTCCTACATGGACCTACCAACGCCCTTTGCAACTGGAGGCTGGTTCTCTGTCCAGACAATCGCTGGGCAAAGCAGAGCTGCTCCCTCCTCTTTCTCCCTCCACAGACACCAGCAGTTCTGGCAGCGAGTGGATCTATGCAGCCCTTGTTCTTTTGCTCCCATCCGGTATTAAAAGACCGTTGCTGTCCTCCACTCCCCTCAATAGCCTCAGTTCATTCTGGGCTCTCACCCCCTGACACTATTTACTCATCCTTGGCGCTCTATTGTGTGTGTCCTGAGAAGGGACTCTTCTTGTCTTCCTTGGTTCTTTCAGTCTGAGCTCAGCAAGACAACCCTCTGAGTCATACAGACATCCTTCAGTACCACCCATAGTCTTCCTATTGAAAGAACCTGATTTCAATTCCAGGCTCTGAACCTTTTCCCAGCCCTCAGATGATCTTGGCAACCTTCTGAAACTGAGCTCCCCAAGTCAACAGGGTGTCTGACCATGTCCAATCTTCCCTATCAATGGGGATACTTCTGCCTCAGGGTTCAGTCCTCCTGGGCCACCAACCATGATTCTACTGACCAAAACATGAAGTTCTCTGAGAAATGATCCCTCACCCACCCCATAGCATAAAAGCACTTGTTTCTCTGTTTAGTATCTATTCCTAGATAATAGGAATCATTGCTTCATCTGAGAAGCACTGGCCACATTCTACCTTTCTGTTCAGGTTCTAACCAGGCCGTCCCAGGAACCTTCCAGCCTCACATCCACATAGAGGTTAAGTGTGTGGGTTCTAGGGTCCGAATGCCGGGATCAAATATAGCTCTGCTCTTACCAATCACATGACCTTGGGCAAGGTGCTGATCTTCTCCCTGCCTCTGATTTCTCATCATGGATCACCTTGGTGCCCACTTCATCAGGTGGTTGTGAAGATTATAATGGATTAACATGTCTAGAGTGCTAAAGAGCCTGGCTCAATAAATGTTAGGTAGCATCAATTTATTATCGCACTAGTTCTGAAGCTTAGAGACAGCCTCAGGGTTGCCTACCCTCCATTCATGCCCCTCCAGGGACCAGTGCACAAGAGTGTTTAACAAGTCATCAAATGGCCTGGGCAGTTTCCTCCTCCCCCCTCCATTTACAGTAGAACTCTTTGCAAACAACTGAACGACAGCATGTTACTGAGATGTCTGCAGATACTTACCACCCCAAGTCAGCTGGTCAGCCTCCAGCTGTCCCAAGCTGCAGCTCGGAAATTAGGTCTTATTTAGTGACACCATCTACACCAACGGTGCCTTCCTGTGCTGCCTTCCTCTTCAGCTAAAACAAATGAGAACAGAAAAAAATCTCCTGTGCCCCAATTCTTTGGTTTCCCCAGACTCTGGAGATGCTTCTCACACCTTTTTGGAAGATTTCTAAGGATAATCATCCATCTACCTCTTCTACATGTGGATTGTGAGGTGCCAGGAAAACACACGTTTTCTAGACATCCTCCTAGCCATAGAACCCCGAGAAAACGAAAAATTGCAGAGTTGTCCAGGCCTTCCTGGAGGCTGGCTGGTTGTGCCATGAGGTGGGAAAGAGGACTTCCCAGCCAGCCCTCGAAGGCTCCATGTCCATCTATGCCCACATCCCTCTAGCAGCAATGCCTGCTATGTCCAAGCAAAACCAAATGCAGGATTCTCAGGATGTAGCCAGCTCCCAGGCCCACTGTGAGGTCAGCTGTGGCCCTAACACAGCTTGGCCACATGGCCCAATTCCTGTGGCAGCCTTCAGAGGAAAAGGCCATGGTTTGTACAACAGACTACTCAGCCAGACTCTACAATAGCATCATTAGCCAGAAAGAAGAGATGCAGCCTATTGAGGAAGGAAAAAAAAAATCTAAAAGCACTGCAGCTCAAGACTTAGCCTTGAATCAAAAAAAAAAAAAAAAAAAAAAGATGTGATCATCTGTTTTAAAGACACGTCGTCACCTCCTATTTTTTGAAAAAGATATCTGCTAAGCAAAGCAGGCAGGATGGTTCTAAATCATTGGAAAAGCATCCCCCTCCCACTCCCCTCCCCAAATTCAAATACCTGGGAAGTCAGCGGTTAAATGATATGAAAGACCATTTAACTCTTCAGTCCAGAGAACAGTCTCCCACCTCAAAGTGCCACGCTCATACCTGTGAACGTGCCCAACGTTCTTTGATACAAAGTGGGAAAAAATTTCTTTCAATAAACACACTGAAATCCTCTTCCATCATTTTTAATTTTGGTTCAATTCTGTGTGATTTACCTATTGACAAATTTCCTTTTGCATATCAACCAAAAAGTTAAAGAAGCGGAATTATCACTAAAAATCATAACAAACGCAAAGGACAGGTTAAGTGAATTATAAGAACAAAAAGCTTCAAGTGTTGGGCAGGAATTAGCAGCTTGAAAACCAAACAAGTTTTCTTTTTCCAACTTAATATATATATATATATATATATATATTATGTATGTGTAGGTGCGTGTTTGAACATACAGCTATACATGACATAAGAATACCATCAAATAATGAAATCACGTCTCCCTGAGGAGATTATATTTTTAAGAAGCAAAATATTGCTTTGCTATTCAATACTTTCTACTTTATTTCTCACAAATGAACCGGATTTGTTTTTCTGTATTTCTTCACTTAGTATGTATCTAAGACAATCTTTGATATGATGATGAAACATTTTCACTGTGTACACAGAAACACTAATTTCCAATACCACAATAATTGTTATAAAAAGTCTGAATCAGTTAACAGTAATTATGGAACCTAATTTTTGCACACCACCAGCATTGACAAGTATATACTTTAGAAATTTATAGTTAATTTCTTATTTCAACTGTCACCCAAATGTTTCACATGCAAAGCCCTGGCCTATTGTCTTCCCACAGCTGCTCTCTGAGTCCCACCCTCATTCTCCCTACCAACCTAGCCTTGCACTGCCTCCACAGAAGGATGGTGTGGGCCCCCATGTTCCCTAAATGATCCTGCAAGATTTAGCTTCCTGGTGCTGTCTGTGTCTGTAACTAAAGGCAAAATGCCAAGAAAAGGATTCATTCAATGCCTTGTCTCGAAAGCCAAGTATGTCTTTCAGCTCACCCTGAAAACTCAGAGATTTACGACTTGATCTTTCATGTATTTTTCCCACAACAGGCACTGAACAGGTTACATGCCCAGATCTTTGGATATAATCTGTTGGAGAAAGGATCTGGGGCAAATGCATCGTTCTTACCCCCTGCCCAGTACAAGCCCTGGCTGAGAATAACGGAGCGGCACAGGGTGGGTGAATGGATGAATTAAAAGAATTGTAGCCGAAAAAAGTTGACCTAGCGGAAAAAACAAAAATCCAAGGTGGAATTCTTGATGGCGAGAAGGAAAAAGGGAAGAAGGGGGGAGGAGAGAGAGAGACAGGGAGAGAAGAAGAAGAAAAAACAGAGAAAGGGAAGGACAGGGGACGCAAGTAATAAAAAGATGGGTAGGAAAAAGTGAGACAGATGAGAGAAAAATACAGAAGAGGCAAGGAGACAAAAGACAGAGGCAGAGGGCAGGGACAGGAGTAGCACGGGAGAAAAAAAAAAAGAGGAACGATGGAGAAAGCTGGTGGCAGAGGGAAGAGAAGAACCGGGCAGTCAAGGGCAGGACTGAGAAGCTGCCCTGGGGAAAAGCCAGTAGAAATGAGATGACTCCCGACCCCCACGCCCACTCGCGGGTCCGTCCCGGGGGGCAGGACAGCGCGTCTCACCTCGGCTCTCGCGCGGCGCTGGGCGCTGGGGACGCGCTGGCAGCCCCGGCCGCCTCCAGGTCGGGGGAGTGACACGCGCGTCGGAACTTGGCGCGCGAGCCCTGGGGGGCCGGCCAGACCCCGCCTTCCCGGGCTGCCCCCGCCTCTGGGGCGGGGCCTCGGGCACCGCCCAGTTCCTAGGGGTCCGCGGGCCTTGGGGGAGGGGCCTGTGAGTGGGCTGAATCCGCAGAAAGGGGCGCCTAGGAGACCCGCTTCCCGGGCACCGCCCGCAGCAGATCTGGACGCCGGCGTGCACGCCGGCTGCGCGCCCACTCGGCTGGGCCCGGCCCTCCCGCGAGTCCAGCTCCGCAAACCCCGGCCCGCCGTCCCCGCTGGTTCAGGCCTTGCCCCGCGCCTCCCAGGTGCGGGACTGAGGAGGGTGCCCTGGCGCGGACCTGCCTTTGGAGGTGGCCCTCGGGCCACGGCGGAGGCTGCACTTGCCGCTGCTCACTCGCCCTGTGCGCCGCGACTTCTACCCTCTTGGGTCTCAGGGACCCGGGCAACAGCCTGGTTGTCAGTGCAGGTGTTCCGTGTCCTGCGACTGCGGATCCTCCGTGCTGCCCAGAGACCCCATCAGCGCGTTGGACTCTCCGTCCGCCTCCAGGCTGAGCGGCCACGCACGCTCCATCTTTGTGGAGCACTGAGAAACTTCCAGACTTCACTGGAGCTGATCCTCGGCCTTTCAGCCTTTCTTTTCCTGAGCCTCCTCAGTTCTGAAATGGCAGCATTGTGCCAGATAATGGTGAGTTCTGTGACTTGACAGAATGCCAAGGTGTCCGGGAACTTAACTACCCATGGAGGGAGGGACAGGTCAGGGCCTAAAGGGTGGGGACAGGAGGGAATGCCTTCTAAGTGACTACATTCATGCCAGGCCTTGGACTACCTAGGACATTTCCCTGTAGTGAGGGTGAGAGGAGATAGGAGTGGGGTCTCAGGTAACCAGCATTGTTGCAGTGGCAGCCAGGTGTACGAGTCACATTGTTTGAGCCCGGAAGAGGGGCAGAGCAGGCTAGATAGGGGAAGAGGGAATCCTTGAGGAACTGAGAGGGAGCACTGAGTCCCCGCTCCTTCCTTCCTTCCTTCAGTCACTCCGTAACTGCTCTGGATGCCCCTGAGAGGAGAGGGTGTGGAGACATAAGGAGACAAAGCTCTGTGCTTTTCCCAAAGGGTTGGGAGCATATAGTACACAGATAAGACTGTAAAGGAACAAAATGATGATGAGTCTGAGGTGGGCAAAATGAGATTCAGAACAGACAGTAAAGCTCTGAGTAACGGTCCCCAAAACAAACATTTTCTTCTGTGAAGAGAACCCGTTAATGAATAAGGACATGAGAGATCAAATCCCAAATGTACAGCTCACTCAGCCTTAGTGAAATTATAGAATGTCTAGGACAAACCTTGAAAATAATCTGTCCACTTAGAATCCTGTATCTAACTGAACTGTTATTCAAGAATGAACACAAAACAGAGATCTTTTCGGAGGTACAAAGCCTAAGTTGAACACCCTCACAACCTTGGTGAAGGAACCACTAAAGAATGTATTTCAGAAGGAAGGAAACTGAACCCAGAGGAAAGGAGAGAGTGTCAAGAAACCATGACTGGAAGTCCAAGATCAAGGTGTCAGCAGGGTTGGTTTCTGATGAGACCTCTCTTCCTGGATTTCGGTGGCCCCCTTCCTTCTGTGTCCCCCACTGCCTTTTCACTGTGACTGTGTGAAGGACAGCACTGGTGTCTCTTCCTTTTCTTAGGAGGACACTAGACCTATAGGATTAGGGCCTAACACTTATGACCTCACTTAACCGTAATCATCTCCTGAAAGGCCTGACGTCCAAGTGCAATAACATTAAGGATTAGGGCTCAATATATGAATTTGGGAGGAAGGGCACAATTCAGTCCATAGCATTCAGTAAATATTAAATAAATTGTATCAGTAGTTTAAAGACTTTACACCAAGAAAACACCAGATATAGGAGATGTCCTACCAAATATTCAAGAAGCAGACTATTGTGATCACATTCAAAGTCTTCCCAAAGACAACATAAAACACTCCCAAGTGCAGTTCAGGAGGCTAGTCTTACGTAATATCAAATCCAGATAAGAGCAGCACAAAAATAGGAAATTACAGGCCAACCTCTCTCCTGAGCATAGGCCAAAAAATCTAAACTAATACTAAATTCAATCCAGCAGTGTTTAAAACATATCATGGCCAATTTGGGTCTATTTACAATATGTTAATATTGTTTCAGATGCATTCATTTAATTAGCCATATTAATAGATTACTGGAGAAAAATATATACTTCTCACAAAACATACAGAAAATTTGAGATAAAATTCAGGACTTGTTCATGATATCTAGCACACCAAGAATATTAGTGAAATACCCTTATCTGATAAAGGATTTCTACCAAAAGCTTTCAATAAATATCATTCTTAACGGTGATGTGTTAGAGGCATTCTCTTTAAAATCAAGAATGCCTCCATCATAGCTCTAGTCGTTGAAGAAGTAATCAAGACAGTGTTTTTTAATTTTTATTTTTATACTGACCCAATGGATTTTACAGTTAAATTTTTAGAATAAGAGAGCTTAGCAAGTTGAGTGAATATATCAACCAATAAATACATTGCTTCCCAATACCAATAAACAGTTTAAAACTCTATTTCAAAATGCCATTTACACTAGCAGCAAAAATATAAGGTATTTAGAGAAGGCACTTACAAAAGAAGTGAAGATCTTCATAGGGAAATAGAAATGAGAAGCATTGAAAAAGACCTAAATAAATGAAGACAGTGCCATGTTCACTGATAAGAGGACTCCTGATTGCAGATTCAAATCCCTCCAAAGGTATCTGTTTATATGTTGATATCATAAACAAATATCAAGAGGGTTTTGGTGGAGTGGAGACTTGAAGAGTTGATTCTAAAATTTGCATGAACGAGCAAATGGCCAACAAGTACCCTAAGAAAAATTAGGTGGGTGATTTACCCTGTACTATCAAGGCTTGCTGTAGCACTCTGCGTATGTTAGGTTCGGTAACTGAACACCATGTGTATCAGGTTCTACTGGGTTATCTTCAGTAACAAAACCCACCAAATCTAATCAGCTGAAAGCACAAACTTTATTTCCCGCTTGTATATCTCACTCTCCCACATATACATGTCCATCCCAGGTTCCCAAGAGGGACCAGCACATCGCAGTTACTCAGCTACCAGGCTCTTGGATTCACCTGAGTCACACCTGGATTCTTAAAGATTCTGTCCAGAAGTGGCACGTGTAACTTCTATTAACGTTTCCTTGGTGGAATCAAGTCCAAGCCTGCCATGAGTGTGGCAGGGAAGCGGTCCTCCTCTGCAAGAGGAAGGGACAGTGAGGAACAGTAATACAGTTGTTCACACAATAATTTAGACAGTGTGGTTTCAACACTTTCAATGTAAACCAATAGACGGATAAAGACAATGGAACAGAGAGCACAGAACCAGGCCCACAACTATATGGAATTTGAAACACATCAGAGGTGACATAGAAATCATGAAGGAAAAAATGGGATAGACAACAAATGATGCTGGGACAGTTTCCTCTAAATATGGGAAACATGAAATCAGATCCCTGGCAAGAATCAGACTTATAAATTAATTCCAGATGGATTCAAGACACCAGTGTGAACTCTTTAAAACTTTTAAGATAGAAAAACCTAATACAGGCTTCCGGGTAAGATGGCGGAAGACTAAGACGCGGAGATCACCTTCCTCCCCACGGATACACCAGATATACAGCTACACGTGGAACAACTCCTACAGAACACCTACTGAACGCTGGCAGAAGACCCCAGACCTCCCAAAAGGCAAGAAACCCCCCACATACCTGGGTAGGGCAAAGCGGAGAGATCCCCACACAGAGGATCAGTGCCGAGCGGCACTCACCAGCCCGAGAGGCTTGTCTGCTCGCCCGCCGGGGCGCGCGGCGCTGGAAGCTGAGGCTCGGGCTTCGGTCAGAGCGCAGGGAGAGGACTGGGGCTGGCGGCGAGAACTCAGCCTGAAGGGAGCTAATGTGCCACAGCTAGCTGGGAGGGAGTCCGGGAAAACTCTTTAGCTGCCGAAGAGGCAAGAGACTTTTTCTTCCCTCTTGGTTTCCTGGTGCGCGAGGAGAGGAGATTAAGAGCGCTGCTTAAAGGGGCTCCAGAGATGGGCGCGAGTCGCGACTGAAAGCGCGGAGCCAAGTGACGGGCGTGGGACGCTGGGGCTGCTGCTGCCGCCGCCAAGAAGCCTGTGTGCGAGCGCAGGTCACTGCCCACACCGCCCTTCCGGGAGCCTGTGCAGCCCGCCACTGCCGGGGTCCCGGGATCCAGGGGCAGCTTCCCTGGGAGAACGCACGGCGCGCCTCGGGCTGGTGCAACGTCACGCCGACCTCTGCCGCTGCAGGCTCGCCCCGCACTCCGTGCCCCTCCGTTCCCCTCCGTCCCGCCCGGCCTGAGTGAGCCAGAGTCCCCGAAGAGGCTGCTCCTTTAACCCTGTCCTGTCTGAGCGAAGAACAGACGCCCTCCGGCGACCTACACGCAGAGGCGGGGCCAAATCCAAAGCTGAGACCCAGGAGCTGTGAGAACAAAGTAGAGAAAGGGAAACCTCTCCCAGCAGCCTCAGAAGCAGCGGATTAAAGCTCCACAATCAACTTGATGTACCCTGCATCTGTGGAATACATGAATAGACAACACATCATCCCAAATTGAGGAGCCCGGAGTCAGTGCTGTGCCTCTGAGGTGGGAGAGCCAACTTCAGGACACTGGTCCACAAGAGACCTCCCAGCTCCACATAATATCAAACGGCAAAAATCTTCCAGAGATCTCCGTCTCAACACCAGCACCCAGCTTCACTCAACGATCAGCAAGCTACAGTGCTGGACACCCTATGCCAAACAACTAGCAAGACAGGAACACAACGCCACCCATTAGCAGAGAGGTGGCCTAAAATCATAAAAAGTCCGCAGACACCCCAAAACACACCACCAGACGTGGACCTGCCCACCAGAAAGACAAGATCCAGCCTCATCCACCAGAACACAGGCACTAGTCCCCTCCACCAGGAAGCCTACACAACCCGCTAAACCAACCTTAGCCACTGGGGACAGACACCAAAAACAACGGGAACTACGAACCTGCAGCCGGCAAAAAGGAGACCCCAAACACAGTAACATAAGCAAAATGAGAAGACAGAAAAACACACAACAGGAGAAGGAGCAAGATAAAAACCCACCAGATCTAACAAATGAAGAGGTAATAGGCAGTCTACCTGAAAAAGAATTCAGAATAATGATGGTAAAGATGATCCAAGATTCTATTTCCCAGATCCAAAATCTTGGAAATAGAATAGACAAAATGCAAGAAACAGTTAACAAGGACCTAGAAGAACTAAAGATGAATCAAGCATCGATTAAAAACACAATACATGAAATAAAAAATACTCTAGATGGGATCAATAGCAGAATAACTGAAGCAGAAGAACGGATAAGTGAGGTGGAAGATAAAATAGTGGAAATAACTGCTGCAGAGCAAAATAAAGAAAAAAGACTGAAAAGAACAGAGGACAGTCTCAGAGACCTCTGGGACAACACTAAACGCACCAACATTCGAATTATAGGGGTTCCAGAAGAAGAAGAGAAAAAGAAAGGGACTGAGAAAATATTTGAAGAGATTATAGTTGAAAACTTCCCTAATATGGGAAAGGAAAGAGTTAATCAAGTCCAGGAGGCACAGAGAGTCCCATACAGAATAAATCCAAGGAGAAATACGCCAAGACACATATTAATCAAACTGTCAAAAATTAAACACAAAGAAATCATATTAAAAGCAGCAAGGCAAAAACAACAAATAACACACAAGGGAATCCCCATCAGGATAACAGCTGATCTCTCAGCAGAAACTCTACAAGCCAGAAGGGAGTGGCAGGACATAATTAAAGTGATGAAGGAGAAAAACCTGCAACCAAGATTACTCTACCCAGCAAGGATCTCATTCAGATTTGATGGAGAAATTAAAACGTTTACAGACAAGCAAAAGCTGAGAGAGTTCAGCACCACCAAACCAGCTTTATAACAAATGCTAAAGGAACTTCTCTAGGCAAGAAACACAACAGAAGGAAAAGACCTACAATAACGAACCCAAAACAATTAAGAAAATGGGAACAGGAACATACATATCGATAATTACCTTAAATGTAAATGGACTAAATGCTCCCACCAAAAGATACAGATTGGCTGAATGGATACAAAAACAAGAACCATATATATGCTGTCTACAAGAGACCCACTTCAGACCTACAGACACATACAGACTGAAAGTAAGGGGATGGAAAAAGATATTCCATGCAAATGGAAACCAAAAGAAAGCTGGAGTAGCAATTCTCATATCAGACAAAATAGACTTTAAAATAAAGACTACTAGAAGAGACAAAGAAGGACACTACATAATGATCAAGGGATCGATCCAAGAAGAAGATATAACAATTGTAAATATTTATGCACCCAACATAGGAGCACCTCAATACATAAGGCAAATACTAACAGCCATAAAAGGGGAAATCGACAGTAACACACTCATAGTAGGGGACTTTAACACCCCACTTTCACCAATGGACAGATCATCCAAAATGAAAATAAATAAGGAAACACAAGCTTTAAATGATACATTAAACAAGATGGACTTAATTGATATTTATAGGACATTCCATCCAAAAACAACAGAGTACACATTTTTCTCAAGTGCTCATGGAACATTCTCCAGGATAGATCATATCTTGGGTCACAAATCAAGCCTTGGTAAATTTAAGAAAATTGAAATTGTATCAAGTATCTTTTCCGACCACAATGCTATGAGACTAGATATCAATTACAGGAAAAGAGCTGTAAAAAATACAAACACAAGGAGGCTAAACAATACACTACTTAATAACGAAGTGATCACTGAAGAAATCAAAGAGGAAATTAAAAAATACCTAGAAACAAATGACAATGGAGACACGACGACCCAAAACCTATGGGATGCAGCAAAAGCAGTTCTAAGAGGGAAGTTTATAGCAATACAATCCCACCTTAAGAAACAGGAAACATCTCGAATAAACAACCTAACCTTGCACCTAAAGCAATTAGAGAAAGAAGAACAAAAACATCCCAAAGTTAGCAGAAGGAAAGAAATCATAAAAATCAGATCAGAAATAAATGAAAAAGAAATGAAGGAAACGACAGCAAAGATCAATAAAACTAAAAGCCGGTTCTTTGAGAAGATAAACAAAATTGATAAGCCATTAGCCAGACTCATCAAGAAAAGAAGGGAGAAGACTCAAATCAATAGAATTAGAAATGAAAAAGGAGAAGTAACAACTGACACTGCAGAAATACAAAAGATCATGAGAGATTACTATAAGCAACTCTATGCCAATAAAATGGACAACCTGGAAGAGATGGACAAATTCTTAGAAATGCACAAGCTGCCAAGACTGAATCAGGAAGAAATAGAAAATATGAACAGACCAATCACAAGCACTGAAATTGAAACTGTGATTAAAAATCTTACAACAAACAAAAGCCCAGGACCAGATGGCTTCACAGGCGAATTCTATCAAGCATTTAGAGAAGAGCTAACACCTATCCTTCTGAAACTCTTCCAAAATATAGCAGAGGGAGGAACACTCCCAAACTCATTCTACGAGGCCACCATCACCTTGATACCAAAACCAGACAAGGATGTCACAAAGAAAGAAAACTACAGGCCAATATCACTGATGAACATAGATGCAAAAACCCTCAACAAAATACTAGCAAACAGAATCCAACAGCACATTCAAAGGATCATACACCATGATCAAGTGGGGTTTATTCCAGGAATGCAAGGATTCTTCAATATACGCAAATCAATCAACGTGATACACCATATTAACAAACTGAAGGAGAAAAACCATATGATCATCTCAATAGATGCAGAGAAAGCTTTCGACAAAATTCAACACCCATTTATGATAAAAACCCTGCAGGCATAGAGTAGGCATAGAGGGAACTTTCCTCAACATAATAAAGGCCATATATGACAAACCCCCAGCCAGCATTGTCCTCAATGGTGAAAAACTGAAACCATTTCCACTAAGATCAGGAACAAGACAAGGTTGCCCACTCTCACCACTCTTATTCAACCTAGTTTTGGAAGTTTTAGCCACAGCAATCAGAGAATAAAAGGAAATAAAAGGAATCCAAATTGGAAAAGAAGAAGTAAAGCTGTCACTGTTTGCAGATGACATGATACTATACATAGAGAATCCTAAAGATGCTACCAGAAAACTACTAGAGTTAATCAATGAATTTGGTAAAGTTGCAGGATACAAAATTAATGCACAGAAATCTCTGGCGTTCCTATATACTAATGATGAAAAATCTGAAAGTGAAATCAAGGAAACACTCCCATTTACCATTGCAACAAAAAGAATAAAATATCTAGGAATAAACCTACCTAAGGAGACAAAAGACCTGTATGCAGAAAATTATAAGACACTGATGAAAGAAATTAAAGATGATACAAATAGATGGAGAGATGTACCATGTTCTTGGATTGGAAGAATCAACATTGTGAAAATGACTCTACTACCCAAAGCAATCTACAGATTCAATGCAATCCCTATCAAACTACCACTGGCATTTTTCAGAGAACTAGAACAAAAAAATTCACAATTTGTATGGAAACACAAAAGACCCCGAATAGCCAAAGCAATCTTGAGAACGAAAAATGGAGCTGGAGGAATCAGGCTCCCTGACTTCAGACTATACTACAGAGCTACAGTAATCAAGACAGTATGGTACTGGCACAAAAACAGAAAGATAGATCAATGGAACAGGATAGAAAGCCCAGAGTTAAACCCACAGACATATGGTCACCTTATCTTTGATAAAGGAGGCAGGAATGTACAGTGGAGAAAGGACAGTCTCTTCAATAAGTGGTGCTGGGAAAACTGGATAGGGACATGTAAAAATATGAGTTTAGATCACTCCCTAACACCATACACAAAAATAAGCTCAAAATGGATTAAAGACCTAAATGTAAGGCCAGACACTATCAAACTCTTAGAGGAAAACATAGGCAGAACACTCTATGACATAAATCACAGCAAGATCCTTTTTGACCCACCTCCTAGAGAAATGGAAATTAAGACAAAAATAAACACATGGGACCTAATGAAACTTAAAAGCTTTTGCACAGCAAAGGAAACCATAAACAAGACCAAAAGACAACCCTCAGAATGGGAGAAAATATTTGCAAATGAAGCAAGTGACAAAGGATTAATCTCCAAAATTTATAAGCAGCTCATGCAGCTCAATAACAAAAAAAACAAACAACCCAATCCAAAACTGGGCAGAAGACCTAAATAGACATTTCTCCACAGAAGATATACAGACTGCCAACAAACACATGAAAGGATGCTCAACATCTTTACTCATTAGAGGAATGCAAATCAAAACTACAATGAGATATCATCTCACACCAGTCAGAATGGACATCATCAAAAAACCTAGAAACAATAAATGCTGGAGAGGGTGTGGAAAAAAGGGAACCCTCTTGCACTGCTGGTGGGAATGTGAATTGGTACAGCCGCTATGGAGAACGGTATGGAGGTTCCTTAAAAAACTACAAATAGAACTACCATATGACCCAGCAATCCCACTACTGGGCATATACCCTGAGAAAACCATAATTCAAAAAGAGACATGTACCAAAATGTTCATAGCATCCTTATTTACAATAGCCCGGAGATGGAAACAACCTAAGTGTCCATCATCAGATGAATGGGTAAAGAAGATGTGGCACATATATACAATGGAATATTACTCAGCCATAAAAAGAAATGAAATTGAGCTATTTGTAATGAGGTGGATAGACCTAGAGTCTGTCATACAGAGTGAAGTAAGTCAGAAAGAGAAAGACAAATACTGTATGCTAACACATATATATGGAATTTAAGAAAGAAAATGTCATGAAGAACATAGGGGTAAGACAGGAATAAAGACACAGACCTACTAGAGAATGGACTTGAGGATATGGGGAGGGGGAAGGGTAAGCTGTGACAAAGTGAAAGAGCGGCATGGACATATATACACTACCAAACGTAAGGTAAATAGCTAGTGGGAAGCAGCCGCATAGCACAGGGAGATCAGCTCGGTGCTTTGTGACTGCCTGGAGGGGTGGGATAGGGAGGGTGGGAGGGAGACGGAAAAGGGAGGGGATATGGAAACATATGTATATGTATAACTGATTAAATTTGTTATAAAGCAAAAAATTAAAAAAAAAACTTTTAAGATAAAATCTTTAAATCTTTTAAAACTTTAAAACTTTTAAGTTTTAAATCTTTAAAACTTTTAAGATAAAATCTGTTTCAGCTTAACAGGGAAGGATTTCTTAAATAAGATACAAAGAGTGCAAATCTTAACAGTTTCACTTAAAAGTGACAAATTCAACATTTGTCATTAAAATTAAGAACTTGTAAAAGAATACATATATATACATAGAATACAAGAACATATATATATATATATATATATATATATATATACATATTCAGGAATACATATATGTAAATATATGTATTCCTGAATCACTCTGCTGTACACCTGAAACTGACACAACACTGTAAATCAACTATACTTCAATAAAAAAATTAAGAACTTCTGTTTTATTAAAAGGCATTAAATAGAGTGAAAAAAGAGCCACACACTGAAGAAGATCTTTGCAACAACTGACAAAAGATTAATATCCTAAATATACAAGGAATTCTAAGGAATCAATATGAAAGAAAAACAACTGAATTGGAGAATGGATACAGGCATTTCACAAAGGAGGGAAAATGAATTACCTGAAATCTGTTGAATAGAAGACCAATCCCATCAGTAATGAGGGGAATGCAAATTAAGACCAAAACAGACGTTGAATCAATAGAAAAATATATAAAAATATGACAGTAGCAAGTATCATGAAGGATGTGAAGCAAGGAAAACCTAATAGGCTCTAGGGAGAAGTCTACCAGATCTCATCAATTCCAAATATCATTTATTTAAGATATTCCATTATTTAAAATATCACTCAAACAACAAGAACTACGAAAATCACCAACACAGTGCATTTGACCATTTTTGTATTTTCATTATACATATTGAAAGATCTATTTTAGACTTATTACAAATGACTTTTAGCATATATCACTCTTCTTTTGTGCATACAAAAGAAAACAAACTAAATGGGTTAAAGTATTTCTAAAAATTTTTACATTCACAGCCTGAGTTTTTGAAACACTTTTGACTCAAAGTTGTTAATGCCCAATGTTGATCCATGGAGAAGAGAGAGGCCATCCCCGTTCAGCCCTTTCTGATTTCTAGTCACAGGATTTGTGGGCATAATATAAAAGTTCTTGTTCTATGTCACTCAGTTTGTGGTGGTTTGTTAAACAGCAGAAGATAACTGGCCTGCCCTTCAGTCACAAGGGACTGTGACATCCTTGCAGGACCTTCTTCCCCTTCTAGATCCTCCCATCCACTGGGTCACACGAATGACCACGGCAACACGCTACACTCCCAGTTCCTGGACCTCCTCCCCCACAGCGATGCCTCATCTAAGCCACCTCAGCTGCCCTCTTTCAGCTGACAAGAAGGCAGGATTCCTCCAGGATCTTAATGGCCACCTGAGAGGGTTTGGGATGAGGAACAAACGGAGGCCTCATCTTACTGCCCCTCCAAAGAGCCCCTGACTCCCCCCTGGGATTGTCAACAGGCAGGACACTGAGCAGAGCTGCAGGTCACAAAGTCACCATGCCAACCTTTCTGTCCATCATAAGTGACATCATAAGGGAATTCTGCCTCCTTGGGGCTGGGGGCAGGCCGAGCAGGTAGTGGGCCATCGCCCAAGGCCAGCGATCTTTGCCTCTTCTGCCCTCAGGACAGGTACAAGGGGAGGCTCAGAGTGCCCCGTCGTTAGAGGGCTGCAGGGGTGGAGGCTGCGGCCTGAGGTGGCCTGGAGTGACCAGGGTCCAACGGGACTGTAGGTACAGCCAGGTGAATGGAGAGTGGCTGGCCCTGGATGCCCAGCCCTGGGCTCTTCCTGTTGCTATTGCTGCTGAGTGCAGGGAGCTTCCAGCATAGCATCCCGAACTGGAGAAATTTCCACCACCTTGACCTTGGCTGGAGAACCATTGACCGCTCCCTCAGCCCAGACTGGAGAAGCGTCCACAGGGTCACCAGTCATCACAGGAGCAAAGCAAACAAGTTGTATGACTGCGATGGTGTCTTCGACCTCTACATCATCTTGGATGCGTGAGTGGCCTTCCCATCTGGCCCCCGTGCTTCTCGAGGCACCACTGTCACCAAGGTTACTGATGGCAAGAAGTGGTCCAGGGGGATCCCAGGCTCTGAGAGAGGGGAGGCGAGGACAGTCTTGGTCAGACCCAAGGAACAGACCTCTGTGGCCTCCTTGTTCCTGGACAGAAAGCAAGCCCCAGGCATTTATTTCCTGGGGCTCTTACTTCTGGAAAGGAAAAAGGTCACCATAAGGTTTCTCAATGGCTCTCAGTCTCTCCATCAACTTGGCCTGGATCTGTGACCTGCATGCCCCTTAAACAGCTGGAGGGGCAGGCAATTGCTAGAGGCTGCCTTCTCAGCAGTTGTGAGAAGCTCACAGTGCATTTGGGTTTCTTTTCTTTTCTTTCTTTCTTTCTGTTTTTTTTTTTTTTTTTTTTACCCAAATAACCTCTGTTTTTACTGGGCCCCAGAGAGATTGGTGTATCATCTGTTAGGCATTCTCATAGTGTCACTGCTTAGAAAGTCCTTTGCTTTGCTGCTTTCTTTGACAACTTGGAGACCCACGTTACAATTTGTGTGCACTTTCAGAACAGTTTGGTCTGTCTGAGTGTGGCCCTGGGAAACCTGTGCTGTGCATTAATTACCTTCTGGCCCTCATAGAAGGAAAGGGAGGGGTGAATCCTCAGGCTGGAGAGATTGCCTTGGTTCCATTTTCAACTCCTCTGTGGGGCTGAGGATAAAGCTTACATTTAGTAGTAACAGTGGCATGACTCTTAATATCATTGAAATATTTTATGGTTTCCAAAGTCCATCACTGCACATCTGTCATCCTCAAAACAATCCTGGGAAGTAAAGTGGGAAGGTATATGCATATGCAATCTCCTGGGAAGGGGAGCAGGCTCCTAGAGGTTGGATGAGGTATGACAGAAGCTGGTGGGGGTGACAGGACTGAATCCTGCTGGATTCTGCAAGTGGGAGGAGGAGCTGTGGGTGTCCAGGAAAGGGACCTACACACCCATTTCCCAGCCCCAGGCCATCAGAGAAGAGTAGGCCTACAGCACGGCCATTGTGGGCCAGGCTAGGCTTGTCTGAAAACACAGCAAATTCCTCAGTTCCAGAGAAATAACACTGTCTCTCTGGGAACTGTGCTCACTCAGTCTGGTTATAGAAAGCCTTGCTGTCTTCGAAACCATCTTGATGAGAATATTTGGAGGTTGAGGACAAATTCCCTCCGGATGTCCCCTGCTACTCTTGGGGAGAGGGGAATAATGACCACTGAGGAGGCAGCCCCAGCTTTGCAGTCAGGCAGACTCCACTCATCATCAGTCATGCGGCCTAGGGCAAGTCGCCTCCCCTCTCTCTGCCTCAGTGTCCCCATCTGTACAATGGGGCCTTCATACCCACCTCACCAGGTTGGGATGGGGATGAAGGGGAGTTTATATGGTTTGCCCAGCATGTGTCAGATTGCAGCTGTGGAGGATAAGCATAAAACAAACTTCCAGGGAAGGCAGAGTCACACACCCTGGGAACTCCCCGGCACTGCAGGGACCCCTGATCCAGCCCTGACTCCGTGGCTCACTCTCTCTGCATGTGCCCTTTGTGGGGAGGTGGGGTGTGGGTCAGACACCTCTGCTGGTGGCACTCCCAAGGTTCTCTGGATCTTTTATCCATTGGTGAGCAGTCTTATCCATTCTCTCCTTCCCTTGTTCATCCACTCACTGAAATAATTACTGGAAAACTGCTATACGCCAGTCACTGTTTTGGGCAGTGGGGATAAGGCAGCAAACAAAACTTGAAAAAGTCCTTGTTCTCTTGGAGCTTTCATTGTAGGAGACAAGAAATAAATCAAAGAGGAACTAGGGTATTAGCTGGGGATAAATCAGAGCGGGGGGGAAACCGGACAGGAGGATGAGAAGTGCTGAGGGAGGATCAGAAGTGTTGAAGAAGTGCTCAGGAAAGGCTATGCTGACAGACTGGGGCAGTGTGGGGGAAGCTTTGGTGATTTTTGAGCAGAGGAGATGTGTGATTGGATCATGTTTCAAAGGGCCACAGTTGAAGGACGCAAGAATAGAGCCTTCCGGGAGACCAGTGAGGGGCCTGGCGCAGGGATCCAGGGAGGATATGATGGTGGTGTGGACCAGTAGGTATGGGTGGCAATGATGAGTGGACAGATTCTGGAGCTATTTTGAAATTAGAGGCCACAGGATTCCAGAGAGTGTGGATGGGGGGAAAGCCAGGTGTGTCCCTAGATTGGGAATAGGGGTAGGGGATGAAAGCAGTTTCATCACCATGTCTTCATCATTATGTGAATAAGTATTATTATCCCTATTTTACAGATGAGGCAAGGAGGTAGCTCAAGGCCGGGGGAGGACCCACCAAAGCCTCCCTATAGAATACACGGATCCAGAATTTGAACTCTGGAATCTTAGTCTTTTTTTTCAACAGTTTGATTATAGTGTGCCTTGATGTGGATCTTTTCATTTTATTGCATTTGGAGTTAGTTGAGATTCTTGGAAGTTGTACGATCATGTCTTTCATCGAATTTTGGACATTTTTGGATGTTATTTCTTCAAATAATGTTTCTGCTTTTTCTTATTTGCTTCAAGAATTCGTACAATATGTTTGTTGGTCTGCTTAAGCGTGTCCTACAGGTCCCTTAGACTCTGACCACTTTTTTTTCTTACAACTTTATTGGAGTATAATTGCTTCACAATGGTGTGTTAGTTTCTGCTTTATAACAAAATGAATCAGTTATACATATACATCTGTTCCCATATCCCTTCCCTCTTGCATGTCCCTCCCTCCCACCCTCTCTGACCACTTTTATTCATTCTTTTTTCTTTATGCTGCCAACACTAAACAGTAGCAATTGTCCTATCCTCCACTTTGCTGATTCCTTGCTCTGCCTAGTAAAATTTGTTATTGAACCACCCTAATGAATTTGTCAATTTATTATTACACTTTCTGCTCCAAAATTTCTGCTTGTTTTTTTTAATAATTTATGTTCTTGGTGATATTTATTTTGCTCATGTATCATTATCCTGATTTCCTCTATTTCTTTGTCTTTATTTTCCTACTTCTGAGCATATTTAAGATGCTTTTAAGTGTTTGTCTAGTAAGTCTGATGCCTTGGCTTCTTCAGGAATGGTTTCTGAAATTTTATTGAGTTCCTTTGATTGAACAATGATCCTGTTTCTTTGTATGTTTCATGTTTTTTTTGTTGAAAATTAGGATTTTTATTACTATAATGTGGTATCTCTAGAAAGCAGAATTCACCGCAGCTTACTGGATTGTATTTGCTTTTATCTGTTAATGTAGACTTGTGTAGTAGTCCATTTATTCTGAAACTTTTCCAAACTACTTCTGCAAAGAATATCCCTTGTTGTGTGTGATCACTGGAGTTTCTGTTCCACTAACTCTTATTCACTGAATGTATTGACAGAGATTTCCCAAATGCCAGGATCTGAAACAAACATAAAACCATTACAAAACTGTAAAAAGACCTGGGGTGGCAGGGAGAGGCCACCTCTTCCATTCTTTGCAGAATATTTCTTTGCTGGGACATTCCTTTAGCACTTAGCTAGACTACCACCGAGCCTAGGGATCATCCTAAGGTGAAACTTAAGGTCTTCTCAAGACTTTCCTGAAGTTTCTCCTGGCCTGAGCATATGTGTCTGTTTTTAAATTCACCTATGCCCACAGCTGGTTTTAAACATCCTAATTGACTCCAGCCAGGTAAGGAGAGTTTTACACAGTAATTTGTAAGTAAGGTCGACACTGCTCCCTCTAGATCAAGGACAACCTGGGACTGGGCCAGTGATCAAGACCCAAACTGCCACCATGCCAGAGAAGGTGTGGGAGAAATGTGATGAAATATGCAACAAAACTCCTATCATTTTGAAAATAGCTATTTCTTGATTGCACATTTGCTTTATTGTTGTAAGCTTTTTTTGTTTCCTAGGGCTCCTACAAAGTTGGTGCTGACAGCTTATGGTTGTTTGTTCAATGTCTCCATGGGGGAACGAGGGCTTAGATTTTCAGATCTGCCATTTTGGTGACATCATTCGTGCTACAAGTTTCTGTTTGCAATTTTATTTTCACATTTAGGAGAAACTGAATGAACATAAGTTTTAAATGAAACACTATTATTGTTCACAACAAAAATCTTGAGGCCCCTGACCCTTTCCTCCTCACTTTTGATCTCACTTCCCAGAGGCAGCCACTTACAAATATTCCAGATTTTTCTTCTGACAATATGACCATGTTTCCAATGCTGTGCTTGTATCGACTGCTATTTCCTGCTTTTTGAGGTTTATACATTCTCTATTGAGTTCTTATTAGGGGGAGAGGAAAATGTAGCTTTCTGATAGCTCAGCTCCCCTGCATGACACTGCCATAGCCACTTCCGATGTCCCAGCATAGTTATCTCACTAGGATGTTTTGGCCTCAAGCTTTAATCTCAGAGATATCCTCAAATTGCTGGTGACCCTCGTCTCTCCATTATCATTTAAGAGTGGGCACTAAATCATGATTGAAGCTCTGTGTGCCAGAAGCCCATGCTCTGTTCCAAACTGCCTCCTTCCTGGGGACCTGAGGGTCCCTGTAGTATTTTCCACTGCCATGAGCACTCGTGTTCTTCTGCGTTCTAGAATCGAGACCTTCATTCACAATAATCACACACGGAAACCTTTTCCAGAAGCGGTGGGTGGGTTGAAGACTTTTGTTTCCTATATATCTCCTTTGGAAGATCCTCTTCAGTTGGGGAGAACACAGACGAGAGGAGTAATGAGAAGGAAAGTGGAATGTGGTACGAATAGTTCGGAAAGGAGTTGCCACGCACTTAAGTATAGGAGCTCCTAAGGAAAAGTCTGTATTGCAGTTGGGTTGACAGAGTCTTATGCTTGGCCACCCACAGTTGTCACACACAGCAGTGTCTCCCACATCTGCCAAGTTCAGGGGGTAAATCATGGGGTTTGCAGCTAGTTCTGGGTTCAGATCCATGGGAATTTTGGCAAATTCCTTGACCTGTGAGAGCCTCAGTTTTCTCATCTGTAAAATGGGAATAATGATATCCTAGAACTGATTTGGAATTGGAAATCATGCATGTAACATGTCTGGTATATACCTACTCCAGGAATGATAACCATAGTATTGTTAGAATTATATATCCTTAGTGTACTCGCCATCTCTTGACAGTTCTAGATACAGCCAAGGGGAGGCAGAAGGAATGGTAGAGGGGAGAAGGATGCCTTTGGGTATATGGGCATTACACGTATAAATATGACATTCAGGATGTTTATGGGCATGGTGATCACTGGAGGTGAAAGGAAGGAGCTCCTGGTGGGTTCCTCAGACTTACAATCCATATCAAAGACATGAGCCAACATTCACTGGGGAAGAGCCCAGAACAGGGCACCAGCCTCAGTTTCATCCCTACCATCTGCAGAACCTTGAAAAAACACTTAGCCAGTGAGACCCACATTTGCCCTGCGTAACCTGCACTAGTGCACACCTGCAGAGGCGTGGGATTACAAGGACCTTTGAGCCCTGGCCAGTAGGGCACATGGAAGTTCTTCCCACCTAGACCGAGGGGGCATGAGGCTCCAACCCCCTTCAGCCTCCTCATTCTCCATTCAGGTACTGAAGTCAGAGCCAATGGCAGTGAGAAACTGAAAGTAGGGATAGGAAGGTCCCACACCTTTCCCTGCTGGTGGGGTATGATGACCCCAAGACAGCAGTGTCCCAGGCCTGGTTCTGTTCCTCCCCATAAGTGTTCCCAGAAAAGGCCTTCAGTGTCCAGAGTGGCTCCGCTTTGCAGGCTGATAAGAAAGTAGTGAAGTAAAATAGTCTGAGTAGCACATCCCTCTCCTGCCTGAGGCCAGGGCTCTTGTGGTGGTGTCAAAACTGGGGTACCAGGAGAGCAAACATAGCAGAATTGCTTAGGCTTCTCCAACCGCTGTATCCTCCCTTATTCCTTGTGGATCAGCCGTCCTGGTTGGCCACCCAAAGTCCCTCATCCCCAAGCACACAAGTCAGGTTGGTCACCCTGCCCACCACTCACACTGGTGAAAGTTACCACCAAGGTGACCCACTGAGCTTGCTGCGGGAGTGTGGCAGCCTTCGGCTACGTGCGGTGGGGAAGAGATGCTGAAGGGTCTGCTGGAAACGGGAGGCAGCGGCTCTGCCCACCGGGAGGAGGGACCTCATCCCTCTTAATCAAGTCTTCTTTGTTTTCAGGTCGGCGAGCGTAAGCAGATCCTGGGATGGCATTTGCGATTTAGTAGAAAAGCTGTTGAAGAGGTTTACAAAGTAAGGCCGGTGTTTTCCTCTGACAGGCAGAGTACACAGCTCTTTACAATCGGTGGGCATGGGAGTCCTTTGGATCAGGAGCAGAGAGCCCAGGGCAGTGTTCTGAAGCAGAAAGAATTACCAGTCACTGGTTTGATCAGGTGTCGACATCCTTCTTGGCTCCTGCCTGGGAATCAGGTTACAACGTGGGGGGCACAGTCTATCCTTGAGGACCTCATAGATGAGGAAACGGGCAAATCGGTAACACATAGCTAAACACTGGGCTAAAGGGTGCTAAGGACCAAAAGAAAAGAACAAAGGAGTTACTTGCAACTTTTAAGGAAAAAGCAAGTATTCTTAGGAAAAAACAAAACCAAAAAAAGGAAGCGTGGCTTCCCAGAGACTGTGGAATTTTGAACTAAATCTTGAAGGATGAGGAAGGACAAGGTAACAGGAACCATCAAGGAGACTTCTTGTGCAGTGAGTGGTCTGTTTGGCTGGAAAGTGGGGTTACTTCAAGGGAGAGCTAGGAGATGAGGCTGAACAGGACAGCATGGGGCCAAGTCCATGGGGCTCATAATGCCAGGCCCTGGGGCTGATGATTTCCTGCTCTGAGCAATAGGGAGCTATAGATGATTCTAGGGCAGGGGTCTGACATGATCAAGGTTGTGCTCCAGGAGAAATGTCTGATAATTATGGATTAAATGAGGTGGGACATGACCCAGGAGAAGTGGGGAACCCAGCAAGAACCTACTGCAGCAATTTCACAAAAGATGAGAGTCAAGAGACAAGAAGACAGTGGGAGAAAGAGGGAAGGATGTATATGAATGGCTGCTGAGAGGTAGAGCAATTTCCCTGAGATAAGAGGCGGGCAGGGAAGATAGGAGAGGAGGGAAGTGTGGGAGGTCCAGAGAATTTTACATTAGAAGAGAGGCCAGTGGAGAGGCCCTCATGCATGCAGCAGTTTATAAGTGTCTGCCTTCTTGTGAGTGCAGGGAGCGTGTGCATATGCCTCTGTGTGTGTGCTTGTGTGTGTGTGAGAGAGAGGGACTTTGGGGGTGTTGGGAGTGTAGGGACGGAACAGGATGCCATCTCAGCACTCACTTCCAGCAAGATCGCACACCTTATAGGCCTCCGAATCCTTCACAAAAGGAAGGAAACTTCCAGGATTCGAGAAATGCACGACAAAGCCAAAGAGTTGGGGTGGAAGGAGGCAAATTGACAGGCACCCCTCCCTGGCTGCTCACTGATGTTCATTTTGACCAGTGTGCATGGCTTCTTATGAGCTCACGCTTCCTCCCCAGCCCTAACCTGCGGACGTCCCTCATCACCTACTCCTCATATGGCAACGTTGTCCTGAAGCTCACCTCAGACAGGTAAGTGCCATTTTAAACCCCCAAGGCAGGCCTGGTGGGCAGGGTAACAGAGGGACACAGGGGGCTGACAGTTCCCACTGGGAGCAGGCTGTGCCGTCCTGGTCCCCCCTCAGGGTCCGCTCTGAGCCCCAGCCCCGGCTCCATGGCTCCCACAGACCCCTGGCTGCGCTGGCCCTGGCAGACCCTGTGCTGCTAGACCATCTCCGCCCCCTCTAAGCCCCGCCCTCCGCCTGTCCTGTGTCCTCTCAGCGCTCTTCCCTTTTCTGAGAACTGGCTCACTGCAAGGACGCCTGGGATCTGGTGGAGCAGACGTGTGGGCCCTTTGTGAACACTGGCCTGTGTTGGGCACCTGCTCTGTGTGTCACGCTGTGCTCTGGGCCAGTGGGGGAAGAGGGGAGGCACAGTCAGAGCCAGGAGGCAGGGGTGGGCAGTGCTGAAGTGCTGGAGCTTCAGTGGAGGGGAGCTTGGTCCCTTGGTGGGTCCAAGACAAGGGAGCCCATGAGTGTGGGCTGGGGTGCAGGAGGGAAGCATGACACACCAGCATCCTAGGTGGGCCGTTAGGAGGGCCCAGCAATGTGCCCAAGGCCCTGGAGGTGGGAAGCTATGGAGCTCCTGAGTAGCCGGGAGGTTCCGATGCTCATGACGCAAATGACTGGAACCCAGTTCAGTGGGTGAAATACCAAAGAGTGGTTGAGGACATTTAGAATTGAGTGGGTCCGGGAATTGTGGCACAGAGCCGTGTTCGGGAGCTTGGAGAGAAGCCAGAGCAGCAGGTGAGGAGGCGCAGCAAGGCTGCAGGGGAGGGAGTGCTGGTGCCAGTGCGTGGACACAGCACTCCACATGTCTGGCTCCCTGGAGAAGCAGGGGCTGTGCTTCCTGTTCAGTGAGCTAGGGGCAGGTGTGGTTTTGTGCATGTTTGAGTTTAGAAGAGAGAGACCAGAGTGGGTTTGAAGTGGGAGAAAGAAAGTCCATGAGGAGGGATACTGGCAGGTGGCAGAGAGAGGCGGGGGCTGGACGGGGGCCTCTGGGGGAGGAGCTGCCCGTGGCGGGGCAGGAGGACCACTGCCCCCTCCAAGGCAGCAGGCTCAAGACCCAGACCGAGAGGTTTGGTGAGGCTCATGGAGGGCATCCCTGGTCCTCTCTGGAGAGTGTAGGAGAGGAAGTCTTCCATGACAGAGGGTTCAGGAGAGGGAGTGGGGCTCAGGGGAGAGGAAAAGATATGAAATCCTCTATGTGTGTGTGTTGGGATGGGGGGGATACGTACCTAGGAGGACAGCTCAAAATCAACCATGGCCCTGATGCTTCCAGGTCGGGAGGAGCCCACAGAATCTTGCTGAGATCAAGGCTCAGCCTGGGATTGGGCATTCCCGAAACTCCCTAGGAGTTTAGGAGGGTGTGGCAGAGGGCTGGGGTGGGTCCTGGTGTACAGGGTGAGTCCAGCAGTGGCCGATGGGATCTGATACGAGGTGCGACTCTGGTGGGTCTGCAGAGCGTGTGGGGCCAGGACTGGGACCCGGGATGGTGCTTTCTGAGCCCTGCCACTAGGGGGAGCAGGCTGAGGATGGCACGGTCCACACAGGGCTTGCTCTGGGTGCTGGAGAAGCCAGAGGGCACAGGGCTAGGAAGCCCCAGGGGTGATGGTGGGGGTGGGTGAGAACTGGGATGAGGTGGAAGGGGCTCTTCGGGTATGAGAGGGGTATTTTAAGAGCAGGAGGGATTGGTGAGGGTGCTGGGAGCCTGGTGTCCCTGTATGAGAAGAGCTGGGAGGGTGGCACTAGGGAGAGCCACTCAGGTGAGAACTTTGCCTGGTGACTTGAGTCCTGGGCAGGAGGCTGGGGAGGGCTGAGAGTTTCAGGATATTCCGAGGTGAGAACAACAAAACTGAAATCTTCCCAAAGCGCCAAGACCTGTATTTATGCTAGACTAGGCAAGGCCTGCTTTGGCCTGCCCTGGCCACTGGTTCCAGGTCTCCTCTCCTCCTGAACTGGGTTGAGTAGGTCTGGGGCTCTCATATCTCACCACACACGAGCATCTCTTCTGCCCACAGTGAGAAATCAGCCTTCAGGGACCACATTCTCCTTAGACTTGCTGTAACAGCTCAGCCCACCACACTGGATAAGCCTGAACCTAAGCCCCACCCCTGGTGTGTCCCAGTCCCATCCCCTGCTATCTGCTTTAACAGAGGCCGACAGCCCATCCCTATGGCAGCCTGAGGTCACTTCTCTTCCTCCCACATGGACGGGCCTCAGGCCTCTTTTCCAGCTTATGGTCTCTTTCTTCAGGAGCACATGAAGCCCAGGAGCCCTAGACTCTAACGGAGCATCCTGACTACTTCCTTTAGTACCAATCCAGAGGGGGAAGTGGCTTGGAGAGACCAAGTCCACCTCAGGGGTCTGTGGCAGGGGAGGAGGGGACAGGGCAGGGGTATCAGCAGAGTGACTTTTCCAAACTCAGCCTTGCCTTTTGGAGGATGATGGGTTCTCACCAGGGACCCCTTAGGTGCCCGCAGTACCACCAGTCACATTGGGGGTGCTGGATTCACAGGTGTGCATCCATGGGTGCTCCCCCCTCACCATGGACAGTCAAGGCAGGGCCCTTGCTGAGTCCCCTGAGGTCTGCACGAGCACACTGAAAGCCAGGCCCTACCCGTGGGACCAGAAAAGCAGCATCCTCCATGCTTACTGAATGGGAGACAGAGAAGGGTTAGGGTTAGTTCTGTCAGTGTCAAAGCCACAGGCAGAAGGGTCACGACAGTGTGGCTAGTGTCCTCTCTTGTCAAGGCAGGTCTGCACAGGGCAGAACGGCACCAGGACAGCTGGAGCTGTTTCATAGCAATCAACCTTCATTGCTCCTCAACCCTCTTTTCTGATTTGTTTTCAGAAATATGCTAAAACATGCTCTTAAAACACTTCGGAATGTAGTGCCCTCAGGACCCAGAAACATGCAGGAAGGATTGAGAAAGGTACAGACTCTACGGCTGAGGGAATTTACTCTGCTTTGTCAAGTTCTTAAAGAATTATTGGGTCATCTCACTGCCCTCCCCCAACATTCCTTCATTTTGTTGCAGGCAAGTGAGCAGATTTCAAGAGTTTTCTACAATAGTAAGTTGCCTGCTGACGTCACTGTGCTCAGGTGGGACAGAGCCAGGCGCGGGCCTCAGCGAGGGCTGGTGCAGAGCCCCCTCGGCCAATCCTAGTGCTGACCTTGGAGCGGGTCCCTTGTCCTCTCTGGGCTGCAGGTTCCTCCTCTGCACAGTGAGGAGGAAAACCACCCCCAGGGATGCTTCCGAGAACCACATGGGATCATGCATTACATTCCTGGTTCTTACTAGATATCAAGTGCTTGACCTATGGTTGGGCTGCATGAAAAAGAAAAGAGAACTTCCAGGGATGGCGAGCAGACGGGGTTCAGTTTAGGGAACAGAGACCTTGGTGTCCCCCTGGCTGCCCACACTTTGTCCACCACAGCTCTGGCTCTTCCTCCTTTCCCTTGAGCCTCTTCCCTCCGGTTGACTCTCATCCTGTGACTGTGCCTCCGCCAGTGGAAATGGTTGTACTTGGCCCAGACCATCTGCATCGAGACTGTAGGGTTGCAGCCCTTGCCGGGAAGGATGCATGGGCTGCTGGGGAAAGGCGGGAAGCTGGGCGGGGGCTGCTGCCCAAGTACTGTGACAGTCATTCTGGCTGCTCCTCCCTGTGCTCACCTGAGAGGCTTGTCCTCGTCCAGTGAAGTAGCTGCAGTTGCCTTTCAGGGCAAAGGCTGTGCCACCTGCCCATAGTGAAGGTCCACTAGGAAGGGCTCTGATCCGGTCTCAGGCTCCTCGTCTGTCAAGTGGGTCCTGGGCTGAGACCCCTTCTCCCTCCAGGGGCTCTGGGTGGTGGGTACTCAGGTCAGGGTGGCCTCTCTCCAGGAGGAGGAGGTGTGGGAGCAGTGCTGTGGGCCTGGCAGCCTGAGGCAGGTCACTCCAGGTGCCTTGCTGACCAGGCCACTCCCTGCTTCTTCTGCAGACAGGAAAGCTGCCAGCCTAGTTTATGTTCTGACCGCTGGACCACTGCTGCCGTCGACATTACGGGATGCTAAGAATGAAGTGAGTCTAGTCCATCATTAACAGCTTTGTGCCTCATGTATTTGTGTATTTTATACTCAAAATCTTTCTTCTGTTAGGCCAGCAGGCTTCGGAATATGAAGACCAAGGTTTACTGCCTGGGTGTAAATGACTATCAGAGAGACCAGGTAATTCAGAACAGGTAACCAGGTGCCACTCTTGAGCCCAGTTGGAGAACGCTTTCAAAGGCAGTTGTCCCAGGGTTCCCCAGAGGATGGCCCTCTACCCGTCCCACGTGTTTGGACAGCAGGTAGCCACAGCAGATGAATAGCCAGTGTTCTATAAAGCTACACACCATCGATGTGGGTGGAGGAGCTTTCCACTTGCCAAGGGTGGGCTGCTGGCAGATGCCAGGGCATGGCCATTGGAGTCCAACACGGCAAGAGGCAAGAGCCTGTCTTCTTGCATGGGATCTGCTGTGTCCTCAACCGCTGGCTGTATGCCAACCATCTCCTCTTCCTTGTAGCTGATGCAGATTGTAGAAGGAAAGACCCACTTATATGAAGTGCCCAAATCCAGTGATGAGGAAGGCTTTATTATATCGGTGAGTGTGGGCTAAATGTGAGAAGGGGGAGGGGGGCTTCTCACCACAGTCACGCCTGTCTCGCCCTGACCCTGCCACCCACCCGTCTGTTCCAGCTCGTGGGAAATTCCTGTAAGGAAGTTATGGGGCGGAACACATTCTATGCCTGTGTAAGAGGTATGTGCTGGAATCACTGTTCTAGACTGAATGGCATATGTGCATGTGTGGAGTGAATGTGCCTGAGTGTGTCCGTTTGAGGGTGGTGTGTGTGTGTGTTTGGTATGTGAATGTGTGTGTGTGTGGTGTCTGAGTGCTGTGTGCGTGCATGGGTGTTTTGACAGAAATATGTCGGGTATGTTATCGTGCGTTAAGTACATAAGTAACCATGTGTTTGTATGAGGCACGTCTGCCACAGATTGTGGTGTGGATATTGTGTGTAATTACATTTTCTTCCAGTTTTATTGAGGTATACTTGACATACAGCTCTGTGTAAATTGAAGGTATACCACAAAATGACTTGACATACATATGTTAGGAAATAATTACCCCAGTAAGATGAGTATAATCGCCTTCCCTGGACACGCATGCTCAGCAGCCATGGCTCACGGGCCCAGCCACTCCGCGGCACGTGGGATCTTCCCGGACCGGGGCACGAACCCGCATCCCCTGCATCGGCAGGCGGACTCCCAGCCACTGCGCCACCAGGGAAGCCCAGTTTGTACTTCTTAATCCCCTACCCCTATCTGGTCACTCTCCCCTTCCCTTTCCCCATTGGTAACCACTAGTTTGTTCTCTTTATCTGTGAGTCTGTTTCTGTTTTGTTATATTCATTTTTGTTTTCTTTTTTTTAGATTCCACATATAAGTGATAACATACAGGATTTATCTTTCCCTGTCTGACTTATTTCACTAAGCATAGTGCCTTCCAACTCCATCCATGTTGTTCCAAATGGCAAAATTTCATTTTTTATGGTTGAGTAATATTCCATACTGTGTAATATTCCACACATATATACATATATATCGCATCTTCTTTATCCATTCATCTGTCGATGGACATTTGGGTTGCTTCCATGTCTTAGCTATTGTAAATAGTGCTGCTATGAACGTTGGGTTGCATGTATCTTTTTTTTTAATATCTATTTATTTATCTGGCTGCATCGGGTCTTGGTTGCAGCGCGCGGGCTTCTCTCTAGTTGTGGCACGTGGGCTCTAGAGTGCACAGGCTCAGTAGTTACGGCACACAGGCTCTCGAGTTGTGGCATGCAGGCTCTAGAGCACATGGGCTTAGTTGCCCCATGGCATGTGAGATCTTAGTTCCCCGACCAAGGATCAAACCTGCGTCCCCTGCATTGGAAGGCGGATTCTTAGCCACTGGACCACCAGGGAAGTCCCGCATGTATCTTTTTGAATTAGAGTTTTCTCTGGATATACGCCCAGGAGTGGGATTGCTGGATCATATGATAACTCTATTTTTAGTTTTTTAAGGAACCTCCATGGTGGTTATACCCACCTACATTCCCACCAACAGTGTGCAAGCGTTCCCTTTCTCCACATTCTGGCCAACATTTGTTATTTGTGGTCTTTTTGATTATAGCCATTCTGACAGGTGAGAAGTGATATCTCATTGGGGTTTTGATTTGCATTTTTCTGATGATTAGTAATGTTGACCACCTTTTCATGTACCTGTTGTCCATCAGTATGTCTTCTTGGGATATATAGGCCTTCTGCCCATTCTATAATCAGGTTCTACATTTTTTTTGATATTGAGGTGTATTCCCTGTTTATGTATTTTGGATATTAACCCCTTATCTGCCATATCACTTACAAATATTTTCTCCCATTCATTAACTTGTCTTCTCATTTTGTTGATGACTTCTTTTGCTGTGCAAAAGCTTTTAAGTTTAATAAGATCCCATTTGTTTATTTTTTATTTTGTTTCCCTTTCTTTAGGAGACAAATCAAAAAAATAGGTCCCCAGTTTATGACAAAGAGTGTTCTGCCTCCTTTCCTTTCTAGGAGTATTATGGCTTCCAGACATATATTTGGTTCTTTAATCCAAAATAAGTGTATTTTTGTACATGGTGTGAGAAAATATTCTAATTTCACCTTTTACATGTAGCTGTCCAGTTTTGCCTGCCACAGTTATTGAAGAGATTGTCTTTTCCCCATTGTATCTTCTTGCCTTTTGTGTCATAGTTCAATTGACCATATGTACATGGGTTTACTTTGGGGCTCTCTGTATCTATGTGTCTGTTTCTGTATACTACTATACTGTTTTGGTTACTGTAGCTTTGGAGTATAGTCTGAAAATAAGAAGCATAATACCTCCAGCTCTGTACTCTCCCAAGAAATTTTTGGCTATTTTGCGTTGAGAAAGTATGCAGACTTTTAAATATGGGGTCCAATTGTTTGAAGACACTTGAAAAGTTAGCAAAATATGTCATCTGGCGGCCATCTTCAGCCCACAGGCTGAGAATCTATTTTCTGCAAGCAGAGAAATTGCAAACTTTGCCTTGATCTGATGGGACCTGCAGGAAGACCTGAAGCAGGAGGAATCAGACTGCCAGGTCCAAGGCTGTGCTGGCATTTCTGAGGAATATTCTTCGAGTTAATTGACTTTGGGCCAATCAAGCATCTGGGATTGGAATGAGCAGCCTGGGCCAGGAGGCAGAGGTGGAGGCTAATGACCTTGGACTTGCAACAGGATGACTTGCAGGTTATCCTGGACAGCTCCCAAGGGGGCAGGCCCAATAACTGCCCTCTCTGGATCCCCTAGTATTTGTTTCACGGGCCAGAAATCCCCAACAGCCTGGAGAGAGGCTATGGCCCCAAACTGTATCTTAGCAAATCAATGTCTCCCACCCTGACAGAAGGAGGTGCTTGGTGAATCCCTGGGGGGCTGTGTGAGGCCCGTGGAGGGGCAGGAAGGGGGCGGGGCAGAGCACGCACTGCAGACTTCAGAACCACAGCTGAGACAGGACGTCGCCTGCCATGGGGGATTCTCCGGGGCAGGGTCCTCGCCTCCTCCGTGCCTCACCCAGGTCCTGGCCTTGCTCCTGGGGTCTCCAGCCTGCCATAGGCAGAGAGAGAGACACGGAGGAGGAGCAGACCCCCTAGTGTCAGAAAGCCCCACAGACACCCAGGCTTGTGTGCTCAGCTCAGACAAGGGTCAAGACTGTCTTCAGCCTGTGTTGTCGTGGTTCCTCTGTCATTTATGTGAGGGAGGGCCTGGTGGAGAGCACTGCCTGTGCCTCTTAGGAAAGACCTTGGACCATCTGGGTCGGAAACCCATGGCTGGGTTCGCCTCTGTGGAGGGGACGACATTAGGTGCCTTTAATGAGCTTGATGGGTCAGAGGCGGTGGTGAGAGGCCCCCTGATTGCTCAAAGCCCAGCCCCGCTGCCTCAGAGTGGACCATCAGTGACAACAGGTGAGCCCAGGGGGAGGAAAACGGATGTGGGCTCCGACACAACTGCTTCCTGGCTCCCAGAGGAGTCCCCTGGGAATTCAGTTACAGGGTAGCCTGAAATAATTGTGAGATCAGAGGGAAGTCAGCACTCAGCCACTCCTAACACAAACCTTTGGATGTTGCCCTTACAGAATCCTACCAACTTGGGTTTTATGCATATGGCCTAAGTCCAGACAGGATGAAAGACTATACTTGCAGATATAAGTTGGACAAAACCGAAGTCTTCAGTAAGTACCCACCTTGGTGCCTCCAAGTAACACACTTCCCACATTGCTCTGCATTCCTTATAGCCAACCAAGACTTCAAAGCCCTTGCTCGCCACTCACTGTGGACACTGTGAGGACAGAGGCAGCATGGACAATGGAAGGAGGGACCTGGCTGGGAAGCCTGGCCACTGCTCCCTTCATCTTAGGCCAGGAAGTGATCAGTCCCCAGCACATCAAGAGCATCTTAGGTCGGGGAGTGCACCTTTCAAGGCTGGGTTGGGGGTGCTGGGTCTGTCCTCACTGCTACACTCCCCCCACACTTTCCTCGGCCCTCACTTCCCTTGAGAGACAAGGACTTGAATCTCACGAGTCTGCTGGTGGGAAGTGGAGGCGGCCCCAGGGCCCTGAGTCTGGGCCAGGTGCACTGAGCTCTCCCAGGACCATGTGGTCACCTGGGATTGAGAGAGGATGCCAACTGCCAGGCCTGAGCCCCAGAATCCTGGCTCTGGCCCACATTTCATGTGTGATCTTGACCTAATGAGTGTTCTGCTCTCAGCCTCTATTATCTGTACTGGGAAATGGGGCCAGTATGGTAGGTGTACTAACTAAGCCCTATCACATATGTAAAGCTACTGTTTGGAAATAGGCACCAGGTGTCCTTCCAGGAAGGGTGAGAGGCCTGAGGAAGCACACAGTTGGGGCAGCAGATGTGTCCTCAGTGCTGAGGTGGGCCTGATCTCCCATAAAGAGCGCCTGGGGACAGTGGGACTTTCTCTTCCTTCTCAACCCTCCCCTGATGCATTGACTTAATATGATTATATTATGTTCAGTGACACTCTTCATTCCAGGGCCATCTGGTAAACCCAGAGCAAGTCCTCTGCCCCAACACACTTCTGGGCCATCTCTCCTCCTTCCACGGGTGCATAGAATGCGCAGGGCTCTGCCATTGCCACACTCTCACACCACATAGTGTGTAGATGGCCTCAGGGAGTTAGATATCTCTTGGTTTCTACTTCAGAAGTGATTAGGACTGAGTAACACATTGATATGGAGAGCTAATGTTTATTACATCTGGTAGTGTGCTGTGTCTTACATGCACTACCCCAGTTAATTCTCAAAAGACCTAGTGTTATTGCTTTGTATGCAGCTGATGCAGCAAGAGCTAGAAAGTAGACACAGGTGACCTGATGGCATAATCTAGGACTTTGACTTTGCTAATGACAGTCCTTGAAAAACATCGGGAACAGCCTATCCTCCAAGAAGTGTATTCAGATACCTCCTCTGGGTTCAGTGGCTGTACTGTTTTCTCACCCTTGCTATCACCTGTGTTTCTCTCTGAGGTGCACCAGCACTAGGGTTTCCCATGTCCTGCACTCCTCTGCTGACCGCCATGCTGCACGTGGTCGGAGGCGGACCAGAAGTGGAGGATCAGGACTGTTTATGGCCATGAGCCCCGATGCACTGATGAGGATTGCTGTGGTTGTCTCTAACTGTATTTTCCTCTGCTTAAAACATCTGGGAAAACATTTTCGTATATATAGAAAAGAATAACAAGGAGTCATTTTAAAACCAATATTTCTGTATGTTTTATAGTATCTATTTTAGTGTATAATGATTTCATGTAGTAAGAAATCTTTAAAATACAGCAATGGAAATATTTGGTTTAATCAGTTAATATTGGTTTCAAAGCTCCTCTGCAGTCAACCAGGCTTTTCTTCGCCCTGAGTATTTGAGGTGCCTGCCTTCACCTCACTCTCCCTGCTCTGTGAATACTATGGAAATTACACCACATTTACTTCTGATTTTTTCACACTAATCCCAATCACCCTACCCCTCAGACACAAATCATTCCCCCTAAACATAACTGGTGATTAGTTTCTATGTCAGCACCAAGGAGGGGAACACAGTTCAGAAGTTCTGAGCTAATCTGACAACTCAGTTATGGCCGAAAGCTGGTCACCTAGAAGGGGACCATCTGTGCGGAACAGGCCTGACCTGTGGCCACTGTCAGGGTGTGAGAAGTTTTAGGGTTCAGGAGAGAGAAGGTTCCACAGCTACTAGTTACGGACTGTCTGAGCCTCCGGAGTGCCCCCTCCCAGATCCCAGAAAATTACAGAACAAGCACGAACACAGAAGCCCTGCTCCCCTCAGGCTTCCCTGTGTCCATAAATGTCACCACCACCCGCCCAGGCGCTCTGCTCACTAACGGGCACGTCGCCCTTGACTCCTCTTTGCTCTCATCCCACATCCAGTCCACCTGCAGGCCCTGCTACCTCTGGGCCCAAACTGACCTGAACCTGGCGAGCCACGCGACAGGCTCACTGAACTTAGAATAAAGCCCAAACCCCTTCCCAGGGCCCACGAGGCCCCGCCCCCTCTCCTCACTCACCTCTTTCCCACAACAAGCTCAGCTACTTATGCCTCAGGCCGTGGAACAGGTGTCCACAGCCCGGACCCTCTTCCCCAGACCTTTCCCTGCCTTTCCCTGCCTTTCCCCTCATCCGCTTTCAGCTCCAGGCACACCGCCTCACAGAGACCTTATCTTTAATGGGAATTTTCAATAATACACAAAAGTAGCAAAAATCGTATAATGCCCTTGAAACAGCCTTCCCCTACTTTCAGTAATTACCAATCCTGGCCAATCTGGTTTTGCTGATACTCTCACCATTGATTATTGTGAAGCAAATCCCAGACATCCCATCATGTCCTGTATAAATATTTCACTTTCTCTTAAAGAGAAATTCAGTCTCTAAAAGACAGGACAGGTCACCTGCTCCTAAGCAGCTGTCTCTTCCCCTCCCTTCCCTATCCTGTCCCTTACTTATTGATGTCACTGCACTTTTCACTCTGGCATTTATTTTGTTCACTGTTTGTTACTTTATTGTCTGTCTCCCTCTCCAGTCCCACAAATGTCAGGTCCTTGAGAGCAGGGCCTCTGCGTGCCTTGTTCCCACTAAACGCCAGAGCCCTGACAGTGCCTGGTGCACAGTAGGTGACAGAAGAAGGCAGAGAAGAGAAGCTGCTTCTGCCAAAGTGGTAGCTCTGCTTCCAAGGGCAGGCAGAAGGGGAGGGGCGGATGGGTGGACAAGTCCACTGACATTCTTCTCATGTGATTGTCTTTCAGCTAAACCACCTGACTCAGTGACTGGAGAAAAAATAATTTGCCCAGGACATATTTTTCTTAAAGCTGGACAGTAAGTGTTTAGGTTAGGGGGCCATTTGGGCAGGTGTCGCTACCATGAGGCGTCCAGAATGTGGACTGCCCCCTTTACTGGGGCAGCACATGTCTGTCTCTGGGAGAGCTCAGGGCATCCTCCGCACCTGCCCTGGCTGACAATCCCCCGAGCTGCTCAGGGGCCCGCGGTGGCCCAGGCTCTGCTGAGGAGGGCAGGATGTGGGAAATGGTGCACCCCAAGGCTGGTACCTTTGCTCCAGGCAGCTTTTCCGAGTGAAGCCAACATACCATGTACATACAGAAGAGTCGGGATGATGCCACCATACAGCCATCCCTGGTCACTTCGCTCCTGGTCTTAAGGGCATCTGACCCCATGCAGGGCTCCTCACTGCCTGGTCAGCCCTCATTGCAGAGGTCAATCTCATGGTGCCTGGGGATGGGCTCCCCTTACCCCTGCTGCCTGCATTTGAGGAGCCCCAAATTCCTAAAGTGTAAAGCCATTACCGTGAGGAGAGCTAGGGCTACAGATTGAGCCAAGTGCAGGAACTGTGTCTATCCTGTCTCTTGGGTCACCATCTGCCCTTTCTGTGCTTTAGGGTGGTCGTTGTTGATTACTCTCTGGACATGGGCAATACCTGGAGTGAGAGAAGCTTGAATATCACCAGCAAGGACTGTGTGAGTGAATGTTGGGCTGCAACATCCCTCTGGGCTAGCCAGAGACCCTGCTTGGGAGGGAGAGACAACTGGGGATGCAAGAGAGGGGAATAACATCACCGGGGAAATGCCAGCAAGTACAGAAGTAGCCTTTGCAGGTACGCGCCTCGGGTAGCATTTCACAGCCAGCCCGGTGCCCTTAGTGCTTTACTGCGGAGCTGTCCCCCTACTCTGGTTTGTGAAGTTCACTGGAATGCTTCTATAAGACTTGAGGTAAAGCCAGCTGCCCAGGTCCTGCAGAAACTCTGCCCTGTCTGTGAACCAAGTATCATTGAACGTATGTGGAAGGGATCAATTCGAGCTCTAATCAGAGTTCAGAAACTGTGCTGAGGCTCTGCCCAACCTGGACCCACCTAGCCACCTCCCCTGGCCCCGGCCTTGTGGTGGGGAGCTCAAGGCTCCATGCTGGATTCCAGCCGGGATGAGCGGGAGAGGCTGGGGTACTGTGTACAAAGAGACAGGGTCCAGGGCCTCTGGGACACCTGGGCCCTCCAAATCGGGGTCCCTGGCACAGGGGTCTGGAGAGTGGGAGCAGCTGTGGCCGTGCATAGTCAGGGTGTGTTTGCACTGCGCTGGTGTAGCAGCGGGCAAGGGTCTGGACCCTCTCATGACCGTCACAGCCCTGGCCTCCGACACCTGTTTGGGGAACACCGGCTGTCACTTTGCAGATGTCATCAACCTCACTGCGGCCACTCCTCCTTTCTCGTGCTCCTCAGTTACCCTCTCCCCTAACTGGCTCTGACCTCTGCACGGGGACTCTCCCCTCTGTTGCTGGGAAGCTGGCAGGGTTGGTGGGAAGGGCAGGGCTCAGCTCAGGGAGAGGAAGCTGGGAACAAAGTGCTGCTCCCAGGGGCCCTCTTTTCCCAGCTCCACAGCATCCAGGCCCCTTAGCCTGGGGCAGCCCGCCATGGGGGACAGAGCATGTGAGCCTGGAGTGAGGTTCCCCTGGGAGGAGGGACACGTGTGCCTAATGCCACCGCCCTTGTGTCCAGTCCCAGCTGGTGAGGGTTCCCGCAGCGTGACGGTCCCCTGTGTGTCTGTCTCTGCTGGTCCCTGCACATCCACATCTGGACCCAGGATTCACCTCCATGTTTCCCAGCAGCAGTCCCTCCACCGGACGGCCCCCGTCCACACGCACATTGAGAACTCGGGAGCTGCTCGTGGCTCCGGGCCCAGCACAGGGTCACCCTCAGCCCCACTCGGCCTCTCCTTTTGGCCTCCCTGTTTCCTGGGCATAGGTTCTCTCTGCCCCCTTCACCCCCTGCTTCTCTCAAGCAGAGGCTCGATGTAGGGAAGGGCTGGGCAGCGCGGGTCCACAGATGCAGCACACGTGCCCTTGGTTATGCACAAAACAAGAGAACAGAGCCCGTTCCTTAATCCCCCACGTGGACCTGGCCTGTGCGTGGGCTTTCTATAGCCTCTCTCTAACGCTCTCAAGTAACTGCTCTCTTCCTCACTCCCGATGTGCATGGAGGCTCCGAGAGAGAGAGTAGCTTGGCCCGAGAATGCAGAGCAGGGAAGTAGGGGAGGGAGGCTACGGGGAGGTGAGCAGGGTGTCCTGCCTCTGCTCTTGCACCCACACCTCTCTGGGGCCCCGAAGCCCCTCCCTCACCAATCTGTGTATCGTAGCATTTTGTGGTCCTCACAAAACCCCTGTGCTCTCAGCCAAGAGAGGCAGTGAAGGCTGTGTTGTCACTCCTTAGAGGACTGGGCTTCCTTGACAGGGCCCTGAAGAGTCTCGGAACAGGGCCAGTGGTAGGGTCTGTGGCCCAGGGCTCCACACTGGCTCTCTGGGTACCAGCCATGATCTCCTCGCCCCTCTGTGATCCCTCTGGATGAGGCAACCTGAGGAGAAGGGGAACTGTGAGGTCTGGTGTGGGACGTGGATATTGGGTTCACGGGAAGAGATCACCCAGGCCAACCCCAGGACTTTGGCATGTGTGCCCTGTACAGCATGAGACTGTGGAGCGCCCAGCTGTCCCAACTACAACCACAGTGACCACAGTGCCTACCACTGTCAGGACCAGGATGACAACAACAAGGACGACAACAATGATGACAACGAAGACCACACTGCCTACCACTGTCACCATGACAACAACTGCCGTGACAACAACCACAGAGACTACCGTTGTCACAGAGGAGGAGACCACAGTCCCCATGGTTGTCACCCAGAGCCCAGTTCCCAGCAATCCTCACTTGTACCTGACATTCATCCCGTCCCTGGTCGTGATACCGTTGCTGATTGTCTGCATCTGCTGCTGCAAGAGGGTGAGTGACCCCTGCCCGCACAGCCTGCATCCAGCCCTCACCGACCCCTGAGGGACCAGCCCCATGCCTGCCCCATGATTCTGCCTGTGGCCAGGTTCCATCAGCTCTGGGGTCCTCACACCAGCAAACAAGGCACAGACTCTGTCCTCCCATCCTGGGCATAGACACAGCCTGGGCTTCTAGGGGGCCACCTGCTTCATGCTTTCACCTTCACAGGGAGGTGGCCTATGAACTGTCCCAGCCCCTGGGGAAAAAGGATCCCAGGCCTCCTGAGACCAGGGCTACCCCACAGCAGTCAGGCTTCTGAAGGACTCAGGTGGACCAAGGCCTCAAGAGTCTCTGCTGTTGGCAGACGAAGAGGGGTCTGCAAGGGCACTGATGGTCCAAAGGGAGAAGGATGCTGGCCGGGAGGATGCTAACCCCGGGGGCACCTGCACCTTTGAAAACAGCATGGATCCCTGCCCATCTCTGGTGCCTTCCGTCATTCCTTCATCAGTCATCACTAAGTCACCAGGATGTGCAGGGCCCCGTGCTGGGCACAGAGGGGCAGCAATGAAGCAGCCGCCTCCCTTGCCCACAGGCGCTCACCATCTGGTGTCTGGTCTGGTATTGGTAGCTAGGGAGCATTGAGGGAAAATGTCACCTTCAGAGGGTGTGGCAGGTGCCCTGATAATGATAAAGGACAGAGACTGGCCCTGGGTGGGAGGGAAGGCAGAGGCGCTGGCTGGCTGGGTTTGCAAGGACACAGGCCAGAGGTGGGTGAAGAAGACGAACAAGCAGAGCTGAGAAAGGACAAGCAAAGCAGCATAGAAGGAGCAGGTCAAATTTCTGCAAAGGGCGAGAAGTGAGGAGAGAAAGGCGGGTCGGGGAGAGTGATGTGGACTGTCATCCCTGAGGGCTGGGAGGCAGGGAGGGCTGCAGCGGGAGGGAGGGAAGGGGAGAGGAGGAGGGGTGTGGGGAGTGTTCTCTTGTCTTCATATGATGTCAGGGCTGCTGCTGAAAACTCTACCAGGGACCAGGGGCCTTAGTCTGCCTGTCTCCCAGTTGACCCTCCATGGAGGTACCCATTCCCCTTTCATGACTGAGGAGCCTGAGGCTCAGGGAGGTGGAGCCTGTTGGCCACAGACCCTCAGGCTCTGGGCACCTAGGTTGACACCCCAAAGCCCATGTTTTGATCCCTTACTGCTGCCGAGCAGGGTCCCCTTCTGTCTGCATAGCTGAGCCAGAGCCCTCCATGCCCCTTTCAGCCTGTGTTTATGTCTCTTTAACATCCTAGATCGTCAAGGAGCCACCACCAGCCCAGAAACCAGAAACAGTAAGTGGTGTGTTTTGTAGTGATATTGTCAGCATACTTGATGCCCACACTGACCTGCACAGAGAGGCCCTCTGACATGTATGGGGAGATGCCGTCCCCCACCCCTCCTGCTCCCACCTACCTGGGCAGAGAGAGGTGGCAGAAAGAAGAGGGTGACAGAGGGCAGGGAGGGACCCCAGAGAGGACCTGAGACTCACAAAATGTCACCCAGACAACACGGTTCCCCACCTCCGAAGACAGCCTGCACCAGGGCCTTTATCACTGAATCAGCAACATGGGGTAGCCTATTTCAGAAACAGCTATGGTCCCTCCTGATATAAATGGCTTTTCTCAATTCCCAAAAGACTCTTTGTAGACTGAACCTTCCCAGGACTCACGCTAGCATTTGGAAAAGGATCCTCACGTTTCAGGGACCTGGTCCCCCTCCCTGGGCTCTGATGTATGCTGGGCTCCATTTCCTTGGTCTTCATCCCTGGCTCATGTCCGGATGAGGGTCGTGGCAGGGTTGGCCTTTAGGGACCGGGGACTGGGGAGGGTGGAGGAAATCCTAACCTGACTTTGAGCTGTTGGGGCACAGCGCAGGTGAGCACAGGGACCAAGGGTCAGGGGAGGAGGCTGGGGCTGACCCGGGGTGGGGCCCAACCCACGGCGCATAAGAAGTAGTTAGAGCAGGGGTGCCGTGTCCCCAGACAGAGGGAGCTGGGCCTGAGATCTGTTGGGAAACAGGATCACTGCCCGGACTGACGTCTACACTGGCTGCAGTGTGGCCTGGGGAGGCTGGATCTGCCAGAGTCGGGTGAATACAGCCCTTTCACCTACTAATGCCCCCACCCCTGCCAGCCTCCATCACATGGCACAGCCTCACGCCCAGCTTCTCCTACAAGGGTGGCTGCCAGGAACCAAGGGGACAGGATGGAGTTTGTTGTTATTTGGAAAAGAGCCATCTTTGTAAACCAAAAGGAGTTGGTGTGTTTTTCACATGGAGGCCACTCTCTTACTGTGCCGGGTCCTGCTCATTTGTCCTTGATTCTCAAACAAACATTTGCTGACTGGCCAGTACTTGACAGGAGCCCAGGCAACAGATGTCATGTGTCTGCACCCAGGAGCTGCCAGACAAGAAAGCCTGAAATTTATTTCTCTTTCTAGAATCCATGCTCTGTACAGACCACGATTATTGTCTCCTGCTGTGGGTGCCAAGAAGACAGGATAAAACAGATGGAGGTGACAAGCAAACATAGGAAGGGAGGGATGAGCCCCTCAGGGCTGGGGGTTTGGAGGAGGGGGAGCCAGTTCAATGCACACAGACTTGGGCCTAAAACACCTGGCTTGCATGGAGATGAGCTTTATGGGCTCTGGTCTCCCACCCCTCGGTGACAGAGAAAAACCAGAGGCCCTCCGGACCCTAATGGCCCAGGGGAGGACAAAGAGCTGAAGGTTCAGGTGCCCCCTGCCTCCAGGCAGTGCCAGCACCAGGGACCTCGCCTTGGGATGGGCCCAGGATTCTGGATGTTGGGGGCTGACTCACAGCCGGCCAATTCCTGATTCTCATAGAGGTTGTCATCAGCTCTGGCAATGTCCTTGGTTTCACTGGCCAGTGACTGGATGACTGAAAACATATAATGACAAAGACACACACCGGTCAGGGGGAAAAAAAATGAAAAAGAAAAGAAACTTCTGAGCCAAGATCTTACCAGCATCAAACTACCTGGGAGTGGCTATGGCTCCTGTCTGCTCAGTGAGGGAGGGAGAGAGCTCACCGCATTGTCCTTGAGGCCCTTGAGATGGGGTGACAAGGGCCACATGGAGGACACTTCCCTCCCCCAGGTGACTGAGACCCCAGCTGGCAGGGGGCTGAGAGATGACAGGGACAAAGAGGGCCCCAGGTGGCAGGTGTGAGGAAGAAAGACCCCACCATCTCTGGGTTCAGCTTTGCCTTCCTCCCCCTGGTCCTGCCTCTGTCGCTGTGGGATCCATTGGTCCTCCTGGGAGCTTCAAATGGCAGCTGGAGGGCGGGCCCCACATGTCCCCTGAGAGTCAGTGTGAGGGCACGGAGAAGCCAGAGCTCACCTTCCAGAGAGGGAGGAAGCACCTGCCACGGGCTCGTTCCTGCCGCAGGCCCGGCCCCACCTTCCGCCCACACCACGTCCACGTTTTCACCTGTTCTTTGGTTTCCTCATCTCTCTCTTTCCCCACCATTTCAGGATCCTCCCCCCTGAGCAGGGACAGGGTCTCTTCCCTGCCTTCTCCCTCTGAGCCCCCCAAAAGCAGGCCCTCTTCCCTCTTCTTCAAGCTACTGCCCAGTCCCCATGCCCCCCTCACCTTTCTCCTTGAAGACCTCTCCTTGGCTACTGCATATCTCCACCAAACTTTGACACTTTTTTCAAAAGTAGCCCCGACTTCTCCTCCTACACCAAAAGTACTGATTTGATCCAGCATCCAAAACAATCTGTGACCCACAGTGACGAGCTCCCAACAAACAGAAGGCTTTTAAGCCCCTGCCCCAGGTGATGGCTACAGTGCTGTCTCAGCCAGTTTGTGGGGACACAGCCGTGGGAAGCCATGGGAGACAGAGGGGACACCACCCATCTGGGGGCAGCGTCTGTGCCTGTAGCTTCCTCACTACCACATCTGCTTTACAGGGAAAACTGGATACTTTTTGTGACATTGCCCAGCACTGCAGCCAGCTGCCATTGATGTCGTGTCCGCCCAGGGACATGGTAAGCAGGGCACAGGGATGCTCCCCGTGGGCTGGGGTCTTGCTTTTGCCCTTGACAGTTGCCCCCGGGACTGTGGGTCAGAGAGCCCTCTCTGGGCATCTGCCCAGAGGAATGCCCAAGGCGTGGAGACCTGGAGCTCATGAGCTTCCAGACGATACTCAACGTGGTGCCCGTGCATTTCCCCTGCGTCTTCGTCTCAAGGATGTCAGGACCTTTCTTCTCCAGAGCAGTGCCCAGCAATTGCAATCTTAAGCGAAAAGGGCTGGAGAGGCCTATTGGATTCCCGTCCATCGTCCCTCCCCACTGCCTACCCGACCCTGTGGGACTGCTGGCTGCACCCCATCCATGAGACCCTCCTGGGCTGCTCACTCTGCTGCAGGAGTGGCAGAGGACATGGTGACACCCCTCCCAAATGTTGTCTGGTCAACACTGACCGGGTTTACCAGCTAGTAAAGATGCCCTCCTTGTGTCAGTGCCTGTGACAATGTGGAGAAGCCCAATTTCTCCACTTGTCATCCTTGTTATTTAATAATAATAATGATAGATAATTTTATTGCATCCTTTCTGTGGGTCAGTTGCTCAAGAAGTTTACATGTTCTCACTGCTTTAATCCTCCCAGTGAATGTACAGGCAGATACTACTGTACTGGTAGATCCCAGCTTTATGGTGGCGGGTCTGACCCACAGAGAGGCAGACTGACTTGTCCCAGCTCACAAAGGGTGGGAGCAGCAGAGCGGGACTTGAATTCTGAGCCTGGCTCCACCCTTCTCACCGCTCTGTCCCCCATTCGGTTCGGCACTCATGGTCTCATGATGGTTACCCCCAAACCATCAGAGAGCTGCCCTTCTCAGGCCTCCAGATCCGAGGAGGGCCTTGCTCCTGGTTCTCTTGGGAAGCACCTGCCTGGGCATCATAGTCCTGGTGTCCCCATTATCAGACCTTTTGTACAGACCGGGCCAGGGGCCTGGAGGATGTTGCAGTCCCAAGATCTGCAGTGAGGTCTGTACTGACCACATTCACTGAATCAGGAAAACACTGGCTCTTGGTGGCTGGACAGGTGGGCACTTAGAAGCTCTGGATAGGCCTGAAAGTCTCTTGGACACTGCTGATGACACACCTGAGGCATGCTCACATCCAGCAGAGACACTGTCTGGTGACAGTGGTGTCGGGGCTCCTTCTGCAGCTTGGCTCCCAGCTCTGCGTCTGAATCGAGCTCTGAGTCCCAGCCTTGCTTGCACAGAAGCCCCATTCTCCACCTGTCTCTAGACAGCTCTCTAGACAATTGAAAGTCATGAATATCTCAGTGAGCGCCTGTTTGACCAGATCAGAATCTGTGAGAGAGTGACAGTTAAGCTGAGAAATAACTGATAAAAATAAATCCAGAGAGGTCCTTCCAAACGGAGGAAACAGCCAGTGCGTATGCCCTGGGGCTGTAGGGCTTGGTGAATTGAAAGGCTGGAAATCAAGTACTGTCCTCATCAATCCAATGGTCAAGATGTTCACAGGATACCCAGTGTCACCCAATAGGGTGTGGGGGACAGAGGCACACCAGTCCTGCAGGTCAGAGTGTTGCAAGGGCACCAAATCCAGTTGTTCTGACGCACGTGGTCCACACACACTGAGCCCTCTGATGATGAATGAATGAATGAATGAATGGGCACTTCTAGTTACACGTGCTCCTGTGTAGAGGCTTTAGGTCATTTCTGTGACACAAGGAGGCATTTTGGATCTGACAATATAGGGCACAGAGATCTGCTTTGCGGGGCACTGTGCAGGGATGGGGAAAGGTCCCTTTGGCATTTTCAGGAGTGATTGTAGGAAAGTACTGACTTCAACCTGTTACTAAATCTGCGAAGTTAGTCTAGCTTCTGAAACGCTCCAAGCCTTAACTTTTTTAAAAACAAAAACAGGGATAAAATAATAAAATGCCTCTGAACAAATAATGCAGTTATGAAGAATGCTAGGTCAGTTTTTGGTGAGGCTAAGAAAGTGTCCAGGTGAGTCCGAATAACCCAAAGTCCAGAGGTCCTGGAGTCCCATTGACAGATCCAGTCCAGGGCTGCCCATAGATGCTGTCAGCTGGTCAGTGTGCTCACCACCCTCCCTGTGATGCTGCAGACAGATTATGGTGTCCCAAAGGGTCCGCATCCATCTCTACCCAAACCAAGGGGTCTGTATGTGCTGTTGCCTCCAGAGCCCATCACCCATCTGAGGGCGCCGTCACCTGCCCTTGCACTTTGGACTCAACCCCAGCCTGAGGGTTGCAGTGAGAACCCATCCCTTCGGCACATACTCATCAAGAGAGCCTGGGCAATGCTGGGGCTACAGTGGCAATAAGCCCTTGTCCTTGCTAACCAGGCTCCCAGTGCAGAGGGGAGCAGGCAAGTTCAACACCAGAGCAAAGGGAGTCCAGAGTCACAACAACGGGGCTCCATAGGGAAGGGAGGGCATATGTCCAATATCTGAACAGAGTCTAGAATTAGAAGTGCAGGCTGGAGGCCAGGACCTAGGAAGAGGAAGGGCTTCAACAAAGGCTCACCCTGGGGATCCTGACAGGTGCTGAGCCTAATCCCCTTGAGGCAAGGAAAGCACAGCCTTCTGCTCCCAATTCCAATGGCTTCTCAGTGACCTCTCTCTCTACTCTTCTTCACACAGGGGAGGTGCATCAACTTCACCTTATGGAATCCCCACTGCACACAAATGTTCTGCGGCCCAAATATCTGCCTTCAACCCGGCCAGGAGTGCTTCCCCCTCAGTAACTGCTGTTCACATGGTCAACATCTCCCACCCATATGCCCTCAGTCACTCTCCAGGATGCTGCCGCTGATCCCTCCTACTGCCCAGTACCTCTGCAGAAGTACTTTGTCCCCCCCACCCCCATAGCCCAACATCTAAAGCACCAAAAACACAAAATTGTTAAGAGCCCCTTTTGTACTGAATTGGACACATATATTGTGTTTTGGTTTACAGTCAAAAGGAGTTGGGATTTGTTGTTGATTAGCAAGAGAGTTTGTTACCTGGTGAGCACTGCTCCACTGTATGAGATGCAGCTCTACTGCTCCTGCCAGGACAAAGCACCCTGGTGTCCTGTGGATGTAGACATGATGAGTCTCATTCCCCACAGACAGGCCTTCATCTGTCACCATGGGTTGAGATACGTGGGGTTTTAGCCAAAATATGCTCTTTCCAAAAAGCCCCAAATATCTTTGATGTATGAATACAGTCTGGTGTCCATTACTCACTTGCTGTTACTTAATCTCCTGGGCAAGCTACTTAATCTCCCTGTGGTTCAATTTCTCACTGAAAAGATGGATAATGGTGTCTCCTCTGCAGGGTGCCAAGAGGGTGATAGTAACTGCTACAGTATGCTCAGAACAGTGCCAGGTCACTTGTAAAGACTCAGGGGCCCAGGAGTTAATGTCTTCCTCCTCTGCCCCAGGGAGGGAGAGGATGATGAGCTCAGAGACATCAAGAACTGTGCAGTGAGGACCAAGGTGTTAGAAGAAATCATGACTGGGCCTCTCAGCTCTGGACACCAGGACTTGGGGTTGCCACGCTTAAGAATTCTCTATAAACTGCTGACCACGTGTAGGTTAACATCCAAGGCCACCACCCATGTAATCTCCAAGACACTGTCAAAAACAGGTCCTCAAACCTACTACCTGCTTCAGAAGTGTAAGTTCCCTTCCTGTACCTTAATATTTCTCATAATATTAAGGTAATTGCAGGGTCCCAATTTCCCACCAGCTCCTCTGATGACACAGACAGACCTCCCAATCTATCAGATCCCTCCTAAAGAATACTTTGAAAACATGATCAGGTTTCCTTCCACACTTACATGCCAGAGGACTATCAATAGGCAAGAATTCACTGTGAAAATCACAGAATATATATGTGAAGATGAAGCAACACATGGACCACAGAGTCCAAGGAGGGAAGAAGAGACTGCTTACTCAAATACCAGTGCACATACCAATGCAACAAATCAGGGGCCATGAAGAATCAAGGAAACATGAGATGATGAAAAGAATAAACTCTCTAAAGAAACAGAGATCTATGGACTCTTGTAGAGAGAATTCAAAATAATCATCTTCATATAGTTTAGTGAAATACAAGAAACACACATAGACACACAACTTCATAAAATTCAGGAAGAAAATGTATCAACAAAATGAGATGTTCAACAAAGTAATAGAAACCATCAAAAGAACAACTGGAAACTAGAGCTGAAGAATACAATGACTGTACGGAAGAATATAATAAAGAGATTCAACAACAAACTCGAGCAAGCAGAAGAAAGAATCAGTGATCTAAAAGATAGGTCATTTGAAATTATCCTGCCCCAGGAGTGAAAAGAAAATTTAATTTAAGAGTGAAGGAACACTATGGGACATTACAAACAGAAACAAGAGTGAATTATGGGAGTCCCATATGAGAAGAGGAAGAGAAAAAGTATGTTGGAAACAAAAGACTTGAACACTGACCAAACATGGAATGAGAGATGTACATCCAAATTGATGAAGCACAAAGAATCCCAAATAAGGTGAATCTGCAATGGCTATGGGAAATCACATTGTAAGTAAATTGTCTATGGTCAAAGACACAGGGCATTTTGAAAGCAACCAGAGAAAAATGAGTCACCACATGTAAGTTACCACCATAAGAATTTAGAGGGACTTCTCAATACAAACTTTGTAGTCCAGGAGAGAGAGGGGTGATGTATTCAAGTATAGAAAGAATAAAAAAATTCTGTCGAAGAATATTGTACCCCGCAAATCTGTTCTTCAGAAATGAAGAAAGAACTTCCGGGTAAGATGGCGGAAGAGTAAGACGCGGAGATCACCTTCCTCCCCACGGATACACCAGAAATACAGCTACACGTGGAACAACTCCTACAGAACACCTACTGAATGCTGGCAGAAGACCCCAGACCTCCCAAAAGGCAAGAAACTCCCCACATACCTGGGTAGGGCAAAGCGGAGAGATTCCCGCACAGAGGATCGGTGCCGAGCGGCACTCACCCGCCCGAGAGGCTTGTCTGCTCTCCCGGCAGGGCGGGCGGCGCTGGAAGCTGAGGCTCGGGCTTCGGTCAGAGCGCAGGGAAAGGACTGGGGCTGGCGGCGAGAACTCAGACTGAAGGGGGCTAATGTGCCACAGCTAGCCGGCAGGGAGTCCGGGAAAACTCTGGAGCTGCGGAAGAGGCAAGAGACTGTTTCTTCCCTCTTGGTTTCCTGGTGCGCGAGGAGAGGGGATTAAGAGCGCTGCTTAAAGGGGCTCCACAGACGGGCGCAAGTCACGACTGAAAGCGCGGAGCCCAGTGACGGGCGTGGGACGCTGGGGCTGCTGCTGCCGCCGCCAAGAAGCCTGTGTGCGAGCGCAGGTCACTGTCCACACCGCCCTTCCGGGAGCCTGTGCAGCCCGCCACTGCCGGGGTCCCGGGATCCAGGGGCGGCTTCCCTGGGAGAACGCACGGCGCGCCTCGGGCTGGTGCAACGTCACGCCGACCTCTGCCGCTGCAGGCTCGCCCCGCACTCCGTGCCCCTCCGTCCCGCCCGGCCTGAGTGAGCCAGAGTCCCCGAAGAGGCTGCTCCTTTAACCCTGTCCTGTCTGAGCGAAGAACAGACGCCCTCCGGCGACCTACATGCAGAGGCCGGGCCAAATCCAAAGCTGAGATCCAGGAGCTGTGAGAACAAAGAAGAGAAAGGGAAACCTCTCCCAGCAGCCTCAGAAGCAGCGGATTAAAGCTCCACAATCAACTTGATGTACCCTGCATCTGTGGAATACATGAATAGACAACACATCATCCCAAATTGAGGAGCCAGGAGTCAGTGCTGTGCCTCTGAGGTGGGAGAGCCAACTTCAGGACACTGGTCCACAAGAGACCTCCCAGCTCCACATAATATCAAACGGCAAAAATCTTCCAGAGATCTCCATCTCAACAGCAGCACCCAGCTTCACTCAACGACCAGCAAGCTACAGTGCTGGACACCCTATGCCAAACAACTAGCAAGACAGGAACACAACGCCACCCATTAGCAGAGAGGTGGCCTAAAATCATAAAAAGTCCGCAGACACCCCAAAACACACCACCAGACGTGGACCTGCCCACCAGAAAGACAAGATCCAGCCTCATTCACCAGAACACAGGCACTAGTACCTTCCACCAGGAAGCCTACACAACCCACTAAACCAACCTTAGCCACTGGGGACAGACACCAAAAACAACGGGAACTACGAACCTGCAGCCTGCAAAAAGGAGACCCCAAACACAGTAACATAAGCAAAATGAGAAGACAGAAAAACACACAGCAGGAGAAGGAACAAGATAAAAACCCACCAGACCTAACAAATGAAGACGTAATAGGCAGTCTACCTGAAAAAGAATTCAGAATAATGATGGTAAAGATGATCCAAGATTCTGTTTCCCAGATCCAAAATCTTGGAAACAGAATAGACAAAATACAAGAAACAGTTAACAAGGACCTAGAAGAACTAAAGATGCATCAAGCATCAATTAAAAACACAATACATGAAATAAAAAATACTCTAGATGGGATCAATAGCAGAATAACTGAGGCAGAAGAACGGATAAGTGAGGTGGAAGATAAAATAGTGGAAATGACTGCTGCAGAGCAAAATAAAGAAAAAAGAATGAAAAGAACAGAGGACAGTCTCAGAGACCTCTGGGACAACATTAAACGCACCAACATTCGAATTATAGGGGTTCCAGAAGAAGAAGAGAAAAAGAAAGGGACTGAGAAAATATTTGAAGAGATTATGGTTGAAAACTTCCCTAATATGGGAAAGGAAATAGTTATTCAAGTCCAGGAAGCACAGAGAGTCCCATACAGAATAAATCCAAGGAGAAATACGCCAAGACACATATTAATCAAACTGTCAAAAATTAAACACAAAGAAATCATATTAACAGCAGCAAGGCAAAAACAACAAATAACACACAAGGGAATCCCCATCAGGATAACAGCTGATCTCTCAGCAGAAACTCTACAAGCCAGAAGGGAGTGGCAGGACATAATTAAAGTGATGAAGGAGAAAAACCTGCAACCAAGATTACTCTACCCAGCAAGGATCTCATTCAGATTTGATGGAGAAATTAAAACGTTTACAGACAAGCAAAAGCTGAGAGAGTTCAGCACCACCAAACCAGCTTTACAACAAATGCTAAAGGAACTTCTCTAGGCAAGAAACACAACAGAAGGAAAAGACCTACAATAACGAACCCAAAACAATTAAGAAAATGGGAACAGGAACATACATATCGATAATTACCTTAAATGTAAATGGACTAAATGCTCCCACCAAAAGACACAGATTGGCTGAATGGATACAAAAACAAGACCCATATATATGCTGTCTACAAGAGACCCACTTCAGACCTAGAGACACATACAGACTGAAAGTAAGGGGATGGAAAAAGATATTCCATGCAAATGGAAACCAAAAGAAAGCTGGAGTAGCAATTCTCATATCAGACAAAACAGACTTTAAAATAAAGACTACTAGAAGAGACAAAGAAGGACACTACATAATGATCAAGGGATCGATCCAAGAAGAAGATATAAAAATTGTAAATATTTATGCACCCAACATAGGAGCACCTCAATACATAAGGCAAATACTAACAGCCATAAAAGGAGAAATCGACAGTAACACAATCATAGTAGGGGACTTTAACACCCCACTTTCACCAATGGACAGATCTTCCAAAATGAAAATAAATAAGGAAACACAAGCTTTAAATGATACATTAAACAAGATGGACTTAATTGATATTTATAGGACATTCCATCCAAAAACAACAGAATACACATTTTTCTCAAGTGCTCATGGAACATTCTCCAGGATAGATCATATCTTGGGTCACAAATCAAGCCTTGGTAAATTTAAGAAAATTGAAATTGTATCAAGTGTCTTTTCTGACCACAATGCTATGAGACTAGATATCAATTACAGGAAAAGAGCTGTAAAAAATACAAACACATGGAGGCTAAACAATACACTACTTAATAACGAAGTGATCACTGAAGAAATCAAAGAGGAAATTAAAAAATACCTAGAAACAAATGACAATGGAGACACGACGACCCAAAACCTATGGGATGCAGCAAAAGCAGTTCTAAGAGGGAAGTTTATAGCAATACAATCCCACCTTAAGAAACAGGAAACATCTCGAATAAACAACCTAACCTTGCACCTAAAGCAATTAGAGAAAGAAGAACAAAAACACCCCAAAGTTAGCAGAAGGAAAGAAATCATAAAAATCAGATCAGAAATAAATGAAAAAGAAATGAAGGAAACGATAGCAAAGATCAATAAAACTAAAAGCTGGTTCTTTGAGAAGATAAACAAAATTGATAAACCATTAGCCAGACTCATCAAGAAAAGAAGGGAGAAGACTCAAATCAATAGCATTAGAAATGAAAAAGGAGAAGTAACAACTGACACTGCAGAAATACAAAAGATCATGAGAGATTACTACAAGCAACTCTATGCCCATAAAATGGACAACCTGGAAGAGATGGACAAATTCTTAGAAATGCACAAGCTGCCAAGACTGACTCAGGAAGAAATAGAAAATATGAATAGACCAATCACAAGCACTGAAATTGAAACTGTGATTAAAAATCTTCCATCAAACAAAAGCCCAGGACCAGATGGCTTCACAGGCGAATTCTATCAAACATTTAGAGAAGAGCTAACACCCATCCTTCTCAAACTCTTCCAAACAATATCAGAGGAAGGAACACTCCCAAACTCATTCTACGAGGCCACCATCACCTTGATACCAAAACCAGGCAAGGATGTCACAAAGAAAGAAAACTACAGGCCAATATCACTGATGAACATAGATGCAAAAATCCTCAACAAAATACTAGCAAACAGAATCCAACAGCACATTAAAACAATCATACACCATGATCAAGTGGGGTTTATTCCAGGAATGCAAGGATTCTTCAATATACGCAAATCAATCAATGTGATACACCATATTAACAAATTGAAGGAGAAAAACCATATGGTCATCTCAATAGATGCAGAGAAAGCTTTCGACAAAATTCAACACCCATTTATGATAAAAACCCTGCAGAAAGTAGGCATAGAGGGAACTTTCCTCAACATCATAAAGGCCATATATGACAAACCCACAGCCAACATTGTCCTCAATGGTGAAAAACTGAAACCATTTCCACTAAGATCAGGAACAAGACAAGGATGCCCACTCTCACCACTCTTATTCAACATAGTTTTGGAAGTTTTAGCCACAGCAATCAGAGAAGAAAAGGAAATAAAAGGAGTCCAAATTGGAAAAGAAGAAGTAAAGCTGTCACTGTTTGCAGATGACATGATACTATACATAGAGAATCCTAAAGATGCTACCGAAAAACTACTAGAACTAATCAATGAATTTGGTAAAGTAGCAGGATACAAAATTAATGTACAGAAATCTCTGGCATTCCTGTACACTAATGATGAAAAATCTGAAAATGAAATCAAGAAAACACTCCCATTTACCATTGCAACAAAAAGAATAAAATATCTAGGAATAAACCTACCTAAGGAGACAAAAGACCTGTATGCAGAAAATTATAAGACACTGATGAAAGAAATTAAAGATGATACAAATAGATGGAGAGATATACCATGCTCCTGGATTGGAAGAATCAATATTGTGAAAATGACTCTACTACCCAAAGCAATCTACAGATTCAATGCAATCCCTATCAAACTACCACTGGCATTTTTCACAGAACTAGAACAAAAAATTTCAAAATTTGTTTGGAAAAACAAAAGACCCCGAATAGCCAAAGCAATCTTGAGAACGAAAAACGGAGCTGGAGGAATCAGGCTCCCTGACTTCAGACTATACTACAAAGCTACAGTAATCAAGACAGTGTGGTACTGGCATAAAAACAGAAAGATAGATCAGTGGATCAGGATAGAAAGCCCAGAGATAAACCCACGCACATATGGTCAACTTATCTTTGATAAAGGAGGCAGGAATGTACAGTGGAGAAAAGACAGCCTCTTCAATAAGTGGTGCTGGGAAAACTGGACAGGGACATGTAAAAGTTTGAGATTAGATCATTCCCTAACACCATACACAAAAATAAGCTCAAAATGGATTAAAGACTTAAATGTAAGGCCAGAAACTATCAAACTCTTAGAGGAAAACATAGGTAGAACACTCTATGACATAAATCACAGCAAGATCCTTTTGGACCCACCTCCTAGAGAAATGGAAATAAAAACAAAGATAAACAAATGGGACCTAATGAAACTTCAAAGCTTTTGCACAGCAAAGGAAACCATAAACAAGACCAAAAGACAACCCTCAGAATGGGAGAAAATATTTGCAAATGAAGCAACTGACAAAGGATTAATCTCCAAAATTTATAAACAGCTCATGCAGCTCAATAGCAAAAAAACAAACAACCCAATCCAAAAATGGGCAGAAGACTTAAATAGGCATTTCTCCAAAGAAGATATACAGACTGCCAACAAACACATGAAAGAATGCTCAACATCATTAATCATTAGAGAAATGCAAATCAAAACTCCAATGAGATATCATCTCACACCAGTCAGAATGGCCATCATCAAGAAATCTAGAAACAATAAATGCTGGAGAGGGTGTGGAGAAAAGGGAACACTCTTGCACTGCTGGTGGGAATGTGAATTGGTACAGCCACTATGGAGAACAGTATGGAGGTTCCTTAAAAAACTAAAAATGGAACTACCATATGACCCAGCAATCCCACTACTAGGCATATACCCTGAGAAAACCATAATTCCAAAAGAGACATGTACCAAAATGTTCATTGCAGCTCTATTCACAATAGCCCGGAGCTGGAAACAACCTAAGTGTCCATCATCGGATGAATGGATAAAGAAGATGTGGCACATATATACAATGGAATATTACTCAGCCATAAAAAGAAACGAAACTGAGCTATTTGTAATGAGGTGGATAGACCTAGAGTCTGTCATACGGAGTGAAGTAAGTCAGAAAGAGAAAGACAAATACCGTATGCTAACACATATATATGGAATTAAAAAAAAAAAAGTCATGAAGGACCTAGGGGCAAAACGGGAATAAAGACACAGACCTACTTGAGAATGGACTTGAGGATATGGGGAGGGGGAAGGGTAAGCTGTGACAAAGCGAAAGAGAGGCATGGACATATATACACTACCAGACATAAGGTAGATAGATAGTGGGAAGCAGCCACAGAGCACAGGGAGATCAGCTCGGTGCTCTGTGACCGCCTGGAGGGGTGGGATGGGGAGGGTGGGAGGGAGGGAGATGCATGAGGGAAGGGATTTGGGAACAGATGTATATGTATGACTGATTCACTTTGTTATAAAGCAGAAACTAATTAAAAAAATTAAAAAAAAAAAAGAAATGAAGAAAGAGATTGAAAATATATCTAAACAAAGAAAACTGAAAGAGTTCATCACCAGAAGACCTAATATACAAGAATTTCGACAGGAATTTCATCAAGCAGAAATAAATGCATAATAATTAGCATTGTGAAAACATAAGAAGTTTTTAAAACTCACCGCTAATGACACATATTGTCAAAATCAGACCCTGTAATGTTGTAATTTTGGTGTGTAATTCACTTAGAACACTAGTTAAGAGTTTAAAATGTATTAAACAACCATAACTACAATAATATCTTACTGGATACGAAACATTAAAATATATAAATTTTCATATTGATAACCTAACGTGTAGACGGAGAAATAAAAGGAAAATCTATGTATGCTATCAATGGTGTTATCAGCTTAGAATAGGATGTTATAAATATATTTTAGGTAGGCTTCATGATAACCATAAAGAGAAAACCTCTGGTAGATATAAAAAAGATGATAAAAGAGGAATCTAAGCATACCCGCTACAAAGAGTCATCAATTAGTAAAAGACAGGAAGATAAGAAGCTAGGGGAAATGGACCTATAAAACACTTGAAAAAATTAACAAAATGGCAATTGTAAGTATTTACATATCAATAATTACTTTAAACATAAAAAAATTAAATTCAATAGAAACACATAAAATAGCTGAATGGACCAAAAACAAAAGAGAGGTCCAGAAATATGCTCCCCACTATAGAATTACTTTAGTTTTAAAGACACCCAAAGACTAACAGTCATGGAATGAAAAAGATACTCAAGCAAATGGTAACCAGAAGACAGCATTGATATCTATACTTACATCAGACGACATAGACTTTGAGCTAAAAATGCTCCAGGGACAAAGAAGGTCATTATATAATGATTAAAAAAAAAACAAAAAATGACAACCCATCAAGAAAACATTGCAATTGCACATATATATATATATATATATATATATATATATATATACATGCACTCAATATCAGAGCACCAAAGTATATAAAGCAATTATTAACAGAACAAAAGGCAAAAAAAAATAACACAAAAATAAATGAGGACTTTAATAACCATTCTAAACAATGGAAGGATCATCCAGATAGAGAAATGATAAGGAAGCAGCAGACTTGAACAAAATTATAGACCAAAAGAGACCTAAAAGATATACACATTTCATTTCATACAACAGCAGCAGAATATACAATTTTCTCAAGCACCTATGGACCATTTTCTACGATACGTCATATTTTAGGCCACAGGCAAGTCTCGATAAATTTAAGAAGACTGATATCATGCCATGCATTTTCTCCAACTACAATTGTATGAAAGTAGGAATGAATATCGTGAGGAAAGCTGGAAGATGCTAAATTACATGAAAATTAAACAACGTATGCCTGAGCAACCAGTGGACCAGAGAAGACTTTTTTAAAAACAAACAAATATCTTGAAAAGGCAAACACAGTATGTAAACCGGATCATGCAGTTTGCAGCAAAAACATTTTTAAGGAGGAAATTTAGAGAAGTAAATGCATATTTTAAGGGAAAAAATATTTTAACCTAAAGAACTATTAAAAAAAGCACAAACTTAGAAGAAGGAAGAAAATAATAAAGATTGGAGCAGAAATAAATGAAATACAAAACAAGAAAACAATATAAAAGATTAACAAAATGAAGAGTTAGTTTTCTGGAGAACATAAACTAAATTGACAATAGTTTAGACTAAGCAAGTAAAAGAAAGAGAAACCAAATTGATAAAATTATAAATGAAGGAGAAGACATGAAAACTGATATTACCAAAATTAATTATAAAACTCTACTGTTTAACAACTGTACATCAACAACTCGGACAATATTGAAGAAATGGGGAAAGTCCTAGAAAGTACAATCCACCAAGACTAAATCCTGAAGAAACAGAAAATCTTAACAGACCAATAATGAGTAAGGAGATTCAATTAGTAATCAAAAACATTCCAACAAAGAAAAGCTCAGAACCAGATGGTTATACTAGTACATTCTACAAATGTTTAAAGAAGAATGAACAACAACCTTTCTCAAGCTTTTCTGCAAAAAATGAAGAGGAAGAAACACTACAAAGACACTTTACAAGGCCAGCACTACCCTGAATCCAAAGCCAGAAAAGGACATTTAAGGAAGGAAGACTATAGACCAATATCCCTGGTAAATATAATGGAAAAAATCTCAACAAAGTACTAGTGAACCATTTAAAGGATCATACACCATAATCAACTGGGATTCTACCCTGGAATGCAAGCATGGTTCAACATACACAAAACAATAAATGTGATAGATTAATACATTAAAGGATGTTCAACATCCTACTCATTAGGAAAATGCAAATCAAAACCACAATGAGATATCACCTCACACCTTTTAGAATTCCTATCCAGGTGCACTGATGGGTGGAGATGCTTGGAGGGATCCATGTCAAAAGCCCATGTCCTCACTGCAAGGGGTCTATAAAATGTACATTTAGCTTTTCCACCACTACGGTGCAGGAAAGCCAAGTAGAAGGGATGACGTACACAGGTTGACTGAACCAACAGACAGAACCTGTCACTGTGGCATTGAGTACAGCTCACCACATGAAGAGGCTGAGGGGACACATACATGCAACTCTGTCCCCCAAAAGTGTCCTCTCTCCCCTCAACTCTCTTTCAGTAAACAGTTTTTTGTGGCATGTGGCCAGTGGTCGGTCAGAGCCAGCTCATAGTGCCTTGTGAGATTTTCAGGAATTTTGTGAGCTAGCTGTTTGAACACAGACATTATCAAAAACCACATTAAGTAAACTATTAATAAATTATATAAACACAATAAATATCCCAAACTCACCACTTCCTAATTCTTTTACTAGTTTTCACTATTGAATATCTTGCTGCCGATGGTACCACAACTGTTGGCCCTGTATGTGGGCTGTGGTGCCCTGCTCCTGTGCATTTCTCCCCCACTCCACATCTAATGACATCAAGTCAGCCATGATGGGGGCATCTATGGCATATGCTATAAATCGGGGCTTCATTTCTTGGTTCATTGTTTATCTGGACTTAAGAATGTGAGGGTGAAAAGTTAATTCAGTTTAAACTAAAAATTATGTCCTGTCTGAATTCTTTCCATTGTGATTAGTGCAAAAATTTGAAAGAATATTCTTCGACTGTTAAACTATTCTCTATTTTGAAAAAGACATCACTCAAAGCACTGAGAAACAAGTGAAATTTAGACAGCTGTCTTCATTGTTTCATTTTCATGTTAACCTTACCACAAATGAAACTACCATCTGACATTCCTGTTGTAACTACATGCTGAGAGCCAATTATTAAACATTTCCCAGCACACCACCCATGAGACCCAAATAATTTGGAATTCTGGGCACTGGAATACCAGAGACACCCTCCTGGTATTAGAAAGGGGGCAGGAAATCCTCCAAAGGCCAGGAAGAAAATAGAATACAAAAAGAGAAGTCAGAAGGAACTGCAAAAGCAGGTGCAAGGCAGTTAAAAAAGTAAGAATTCAATCACGAGTGTTTTGCAAGGACCGTTTATGAGCAAGGCATATGGTCCAGACACAGAAACCCATTCCATATCTCTTAGGGGTGATTTTCATTCATTTATTCAACAAATACAAATCTCTGCTCAGCCTGTAGATAAAAAGATGAATACAGTGGAGCCACTACTGCACATTCAGTAAGAGGAAGAAAGCCTAGTTATAGTAGGATCTACTGAAGCCTGTGTTAACGGTGTGGGAAAACTGTTGTAGGATCAGGGATGAAGAGTCACTAATAATGTGCTCCCTAAGAAATGCCCCATCAAGGAGGTGACATTAGCTCTGGAGTTTGATGGATGAATAGGAGTTTTCCAAGAAGCAATGGTGAAAATAGCACAGGCAAAGAAGGTCTAGGCATCCTCCAGTCACGAGGAAAATGTTGAGGGACACAAGTTTAGTAGGACACAGAGCCACCCCTAAATGATACCCTTCTATTCATACTAAGCCATCCAGTTTGAGGGGATTACCAGACTCTCTGAAGCAGCTCAAGCCCTGTATTTTTCCAAGATTACTTCTCCAGTCCTCCCTTTGATGCTGGGATCTATTCTCTCCTCTCCCATCTCTTCTCACCCTCACCAAAACCTTCTAACTCATCTTCTTGACTAAGGTGGCCAGAGTCGGTCTTTGTTGTTGGTATCTAAAGAACCCAGACTGCTATAGATGCAGCAACTCACCCTGACTCAGAGCGCAATGCCACCTGCTTTCACCTTCAGGATTCCATCACAGAGGAGGGACCACACCGCACAACTCTGCCACCCAGAGGCCAGGCTCAGTACTGCCCCACATCTGTCAACCTCCAGGCAGCAGCTGCTGTACTTACACAAGGCTTCCACCAGTCAGTTTGGACTTGGTTGACAACTCTAATATGCTTGCACCCTGATTCACAGCACATTATTTTCCTTGCTGCTCTGCATGCCACCTTTCCTCACAAATCATCAGATGTGCTTGGACACAGGAGCTGCTGCAGCACAGGTGACCAGAGGGGAAAAGCTGGACAGTAACATCCAGACATGGTGGCTTGGGTCTGGAGCTCTTCCTGTTGCCTGCTCCCACAACTGGGGGCAGCCATCTATCCACCAGGCCCTGCCCCTGCACCAAGTGTGGGTCTCCCTCTCCACTCTCCTGAAGTGACCACAACTGTTCTTCACATGTTCATACACTTGCTTCTGCTCTGCTCACCTGTCAACTGTCAAATGTGCCAGTTGTGCCAACCTGCTGGGCATCACCTGGGGAACCAGCCTCGGCTTTGCCCTTGAGGCGCTCACGGCTGCAGGGGAGACACACAATGGCCATAAGTGAGGGTGGCACCCAGGAGGAAAGGGAGCCATCAGCCCTTCTGGGAAGACATTCATCCCTGCCCTTCCCTGATCTGCTCCACCAGCAAGTTCTTGAGGCTTGCAAACCCATCTTCAAGCGCCCCCTCAGCTTGTGAGAGCTTTGCTGGACCACACTCAGCTGAGTGTCCCGAGTTTTCATCATTAACAAATATGTCTCCTGAGCCCAGGAGGACCGTGAGGAGGGGACAGCTCTGCTCCCTCCTCACAGGAACATCACTTGAGTCCAACTTAGCTCCTTCCTCTCGCCCCGCCTCCTGCCCCACCTGTAAAAGGAAGCACAGGGGCCTGCCCTCCTTCTCACTATCTTGGCAACAGGAGTCTGTGACACATGTTTTGCACATGTCACCTCCTTCCGTCTTCAACACACCTGGAGGGTCATCACCCTCTTTCACAGATGAGGAGGACCCAAGTCCTGCAATACTAAGCATCTTGCCCCATGTCGCCTGCAAGGATGAGGCGCAGCTGGGATTGAAACCCAAGTGTGTGTCCCCAAGCCTGCTTTGGTTGCACTGGCCATGTCGCCCTCCCAGATCCCCCAGAGGTAAACAACAAGTCAACCATGTGACCCAAACACCAAATGAGGGCATGTTGAGGGTTTAGGTCTCCTTTTCCTGCCTTCTTTCCAACTTCTCCCAAACTTTTACCCCATCAAAAAGTCACATTCTAGGGCTTCCCTGGTGGCACAGTGGTTGAGAGTCTGCCTGCCGATGCAGGGCACACGGGTTTGTGCCCCGGTCCGGGAAGATCCCACATGCCGCGGAGCGGCTGGGCCCGTGAGCCATGGCCGCTGGGCCTGCGCGTCCGGAGCCTGTGTTCCGCAACGGGAGAGGCCACAACAGCGAGAGGCCCGCATACCACAAAAGAAAAAAGAAAAAGAATAAAAGTCAGATTCTATGCCTAACGTCTGAGCTTTCAACAGCTCCTGAGGAAGCACATGCCAGTGTTACCCTTCATCCCACTCCTGTGTGACCCTGGGTTTCATTTGCCATTTTATCCTCAAAGGATGTCCAAACTGTGCCACCAGGGACATCTGAGCCTCTCCTAACATCCTGTCCAGACTGATTCCTCAAAGGAGATGCCACTGACATCAGAGATTAATGACAGCCAATGTTCCTAGAAGAGACAGAAGTGGCCATATCAATCCAGTGAGTGACCCAGAACTGACTATTCCATCTCTCTCAGCCTCAGTTGCCCATCAATAAACTGGGGTTGGGCTAAATTATCTCCACAGTCCTTTCCAAATCTACCAACGTATGACTCCAGCTGGGATGAAGCTGGAGTAATTAATCACTTTTGTAAAACTCAAAACCAAAAATATAATTAAGAAATAATAAAAGATATTTTTTAATCCCTGATCATAATACTAAGAAATGAAATACAGCAATGTATAAAGAGGGCAATACATCAAGACCAATTAGGGATCACCCCAGAAATGCAAGTCTGATTCAGGTTTGAAATATCAATGTAATTGACCACATCAGCAAAATGGAGAAGGAAAACATGATTATCTCAATGAATGAAGAAAAAAGTTGTCATAAGTTCAAGTCCAGCATCATAACAGGAACAGCCTGACAAAAGGCATCCGTACACATTCTCTCAGCTAACCTTACCCACAGTGGTTCAATGGGGACAGCTTCTCCCTGAGATCTGGCACTTGACAAGGATGCCCTCTCTCCCCCCGAGAAGGTCCCTGTATCAGTGTGGGGAGGATCCTGTGCAGTTGCTTTTCTGAGAGAAGCTGACTCTCAGAATCATCAAGAAGTGTCTGATGAGGACAGGGGTGTAAGAAAAGTCATGACTGGGACTTTCAACTCTGGGTACCAAGACATGGGGTTCCTATACACGAACATTCTCTGTAAAAGCCTGCTAACCACATGTAGGTTCACATTCCAAGCTCACCAAGCACATAAACCTCAAGAATTAATTGGAACAGGCCCTGACACCTGTTACCTCCTTCAGAAAGGACCCTAAGTCTCTAGAACAGAAGACCAATCCCATCAGTAATGAGAAGAATGCAAATTAAGACCAAAAAGAAATGCTGAATCGATAGGAAAATATATAAAAATAGGACAATACCAAGTGTCATGAAGAATATGAAGCAAGGAAAACCTAATAGGCTATTGGGAGAAGTACACCAATTAATTGTCTCAATTCCAAAACACCATTTATTTAAAATATTCCATTATTTTAAATACCACTCCCAAAATGCTTTAGATCACTTCCAATTTATGGTTTACGAATTGAAATATCTAAGCTTACTAGAGAAGGATTTTAGCATATATCACTCTTCTTTTATGCATATAAAAATGAAGGTAATAAAATCAATTGGTTAAGGTATTCTAAAAAGTTTTACATTCACACTCTTGGCTTTTTAATCACTTTTGACTTAGAGTTGTGTATGCCCACATAGAACAGAGACAAACCATTGCCACTCAGCCTTCTCTGATTTCTGGGCACAGAACCCAGGAGAATAATAAAATAGTTCTTGTTTTATGCGACTGAGTTTGGGGTGATTTGCTACACAGAAGAAGATAACTGCAATGTCTCGCATTCACAAAGGACTTTGACATCCTTACAGGCCTTCGTCCACTTGTAGACCCTTCCATCCACTGGGTCACACGAGTGACCACTGCAGCACTCTAGGCTCCCAATTCCTTAACCCAAAAGTGATGCCCTTATCTAAGCCACCTCAGCTGCCTTCTTTCAGTTGACAGAAAGGCAGGGTTTCCCGAGGAATTTAATGGCCACCTGAGAGGGATTGGGATAAAGAACAAATGGACGCTTCATCTCACTCCCACCCATGACACCCCACTGGGATTGTCAACAGCAGGACACTGAGCAGACCTGCGGGCCACAAAGCCACCATGCCAACCTTCCTGTCCATCATAAGGGACATCACAGAGGAGGATTATGCAGGTAGTGAGGACATCCCCCGAGGCCAGCCTCTTGCCTCTTCTGCCCTGAGGGCAGATACCAGGGGAGGCTTACAGCACCAGTGCACCTTAGTGAAAGGGCTGGAGGAGTAGTGGTTCCTGGGAACCAGCGGAGGTAGCACATGCCCCACCCTGAGATGGCCTGAAGTGGCCAGGGTCCAGTGGGACCACAGGGGCTGGCCAAGAAATTGGGGAATGTTGGGCCCAGGATGTTGGGCTCCATGCTCTTCCTGATGCTGGCACTACAGCCTCTACAGCTGTGCCCAGGGAGATCCCTGCACCACCTCCCAAACAACAGAAGCTTCCACCTGGGCACCAGCCATCACAGAAACAACTGGGAGAAGCTGAAATCCTGCGAGGGTGCCTTTGACCTGTACTTCATAGTGGACGCGTAAGTGGCTCTCCTGCCTGGCCCGGGTGCTCCTCAGGGCACCTCTGTCCACAGGACCACTGATGACAGGAAGTAGTCCAAGGGAACCCAGCCTCTGAGAGAGGGGAGACAAGAACAGTCTTGATTAGACCCAAGGAACACACCTCTGTGGCCTCCTTGTTCCTGAGTTAGAATTAGTGCCCCAGGCCTTTGTTCCCGGAACATTTATATTTGGAAAGTAAACAAAGCACCATAGAGTTTCTGGATGGTTGTCAGTCTCTCCATCAGCTTGACCTGGATCTGTGACCTGCACGTCCCTTAAACAGCTCGAGGGGCAGCTGATTGCTAGAAGCTGTCTTGTCAGCACGTGGAAGAAGCTCACTGGGATTTCTGGGTTTGTTTGGTGTTTGTTTTGTTTTGTTATTTACCCGAATGACTTCTATTTTTCCTGGGCCCCAGGGACATTGCTATGTCATCTGTTAGGCATTCTCCTAGTGTCACTGCTTAGAAAGTCCTTTGCTTTGCTGGTTCTAAATGTTTTGCTTCTTTCTTTGACAACTGGGAGACCCACGTTACCGTTTGTGTGCACATGATGAACAGTTTGGTCTGTCTGCTTGTAGCCTTGGGAGACCTGGGTTGTGCATTTTGTACCTTCTGGCCCTCAAGGAAGGAAAGGGAGGGGCGTGTCCTCAGACTGGACAGATTGCCTAGGTTCCATTTTCAACTCCTCCGTGGGGCTGAGAATAAGTTTTACTCATTCAGTAGTAACAGTGGTATGGCTCCCAATATCACTGAAGCACTTTACGGTCCCCAGAGCCCTTTACTGCACATCTGTCATCCTCAAAACATTCTGGGAGGTAGAGTAGGGAAGGTATTTGCTTATGCAATCAACTGGAAAGGGGGAAAGCTCCTAGACATTGGATGAAGTAGCTCAGAGGCTAGTGGGTGTGACAGGACTGAGTCTTGCTGGATTCTGCAAAGGGGAAGAGGAGCTGACGGTTTCCAAGGATGGGCCCTATGCACCCATTTCCCATCCCCAGGCCATCAGTGAGGAGTAAGCCTAGAGCATGGCTACAGTGGGATAGGCCAGGCTTATCTGAAAGCACAGCACACTCCTCACCCTCACCCCCTTCAGGCTCCTCAGTCTCCATCCTGGCACTAAAGTTAAAGACAATGGGAGCAAAAAACTTGAAGGAGACCAGGAAGGGCCTGCAGTTTTCCCTGCTGGTGGGTATCATGATGTCAGGACAGCAGTGTCCCAGGCCTAGTTTGCAGGCTGATGAGGAAAAAAACGGTAATAAAACAGTCTGAGTAACACATGCTCCCTGGCCTGAGGCCAGGGTACCTGTTGGGTGTCCATACGTGAGGGACGAGAGCCAACGTGTCAGAAGCACTGGAGGCGTTTCTAACCAATGAATTCTCCCTCTTTCCTTGTCTTAAAGCCCCAAGTAAAATGATCAACCATCCTGGTTTGCCACCCAAAGACCCTCATCCCCCTGCACATGGGTCTGGTTGTTTACCCTCCCCAGCACTCACAGTGATGAAAGTCACCACCAGGGTGACCCACTGAGGTCACTGAGGGAGTGTGGCAGCCTTTCGGTACCTGGGATGGGGAGGATTTGCCAAAGTGTCTGCTGGAAGCTCGAGAGGCAGAAACACTGCCCACTGGATGGATGCGCCTCATCCCTCTGACTCAGGTCTTCTTTGTTTTCAGGACACAGAAGGCGAACGATATTTGGAAGGACATTTACATAGTAGTGGATGAAATATTGGAGAAGTACACAAAGTACAGCTACTGTTTTCTTCTGCCGGGCAGGGTACATAGCTCTTTAGACTCGGTGGTCACAGAGGTCCCTTTGGTCGGGAGCACAGAGTCCAGGGGGTGTTCTGAAGCAGAAAGGACAGATCACGCTGGTTCCATCAGGTCTCAGCAGCTTTCTTGGCTCCTGCCTGGGGTCAGGCCACATTGTAGGGGACACAGTCTGCCCTTGAGGACCGCACAGATTAATAAACAGGCAAACCAGTAACCAAACACCCAGTTAAATTGTGCCAAGGGCTAAAAGAAAAGTGAAAAGGAATTTCTAGTAACTTTAAGGAAAAAGCAAGTATTCTTATCTTTTGAAAGTCAAGTATGACTTTCTAGGGGATGTGGAATTTTGAACTAGATCCTAAAGAATGGGGAAAAGAGGGTAGAAGAATGATCAAGGAGATTTCTTGTGGAGTGAGTGGTCTATTTGACTGGAGAGTAGCGTTAACTCAGGGAAGGCTGAGAGATGAGTCTAGACAGAGCACCGTGGAGCCAAAACCACTGAGGCTCATAATGCCAGGCCAAGGGGCTTAGAATTCCGCTGTAATTGGGAGCTCTAGATGATTCTTGAGCAAGTGTCTGATATGATACATGAGGTCCTCCAGGTAGTAAAGTCTGATAAGAGTGGTTAAAATGATTTGCAACAAGAGCCAAGAGCAGTAGAGAGCACAGCTAGGGACCTATGGTAGCCACTGAGAGAAAAAATAATGAGGGTCAATGGGGCAGAAGACAGTGGAGGGAGAGAAAAGGGAGGGATGTGTGAAAGGCTGGAAAGAGGTAGAATGACTTCTTTGAGATGGGCAGGACATGGGGAGGTGGGCAAGGAGAGAAAAGGGGTGAGTCTCAGAGAAGTTTACAATAGAAAAGAGGCCAGTTGGGAGGCTCATGCAGAAGTACATGACTATCTATCTTCTTGTGCATGCCTCTGTGTGTGTGTGTATGTGTGAGAGAGAGAGACAGACAGACAGACAGAGAGACAGAGAGATTTTGGGGGGTTGGGAGTATAAGGAGGGAGCAGGAAGGCCCCACACCTCCACAGGCCTCAGAATCCTTTACTGAGTTATAGGAACTTCCAGTGTTCAGGAAACGAGTCCCAGAAGCAAAACACTTGGAATGGGAGCAGGGAAATTCACATGCACCCCCTTGCTGGTTGCTTGTTGACTTTGTCTTCATACTTCTCCAGCCCTAAACTGCGGGTGTCCTTCATCACCTACTCCACACTGGGTCACACGCTCATGAAGCTCACCTCAGACAGCTAAGTACTGCTTGAATCCCCCAAAGCAGGCCTTGTGGGAGTGCTCACAGGGAAAAACAGGGAACTGAGGGGTTCCCTGAGAACTCATGTGGACCCACTGGGAGCAGGCTGGGCCGTCCTGGGCTCCCCTCAGGGTCCACTCTGACCCCCAGCCCCGGCTCCATGGCTCCCACTGAGCCCTGGCTGCGCTGGCCCTGGCAGACCCTGTACTGCTAGACCATCTCCGCCCCCTCTAAGCCCCGCCCTCCGCCTGTCCTGTGTCCTCTCAGCGCTCTTCCCTTTTCTGAGAACTGGCTCACTGCAAGGACGCCTGGGACCTGGTGGATCAGATGTGTGGGCCCTTTGTGTTGGGCACCTGCTCTGTGTGTCACTCTCTGCTCTGGGCCAGTGGGGGAAGAGGGGAAGCACAGTCAGAGCCAGGAGGCAGGGGTGGGCAGTGCTGAAGTGCTGGAGCTTCAGTGGAGGGGAGCTTGGTCCCTTGGTGGGTCTGAGACAAGGGAGCCCATGAGTGTGGGCTGGGGTGCAGGAGGGAAGCATGACACACCAGCATCCTAGGTGGGCCGTTAGGAGGGCCCAGTGATGTGCCCAAAGCCCTGGAGGTGGGAAGATATGGAGCTCCTGAGTAGCCAGGAGGTTAAGATGCTCATGATGCAAATCATCAGAACCCAGGGAGTGTGCTGGTGCCAGTGCGTGGACGCAGCACTCCACATGCCTGGCTCCCAGGAGAAGCAGGGGCTGTGCTTCCTGTTAGGTGAGCTAGGGGAAGGCGTGGTTTTGTGTGTCCCTGTCTTCTGCATTTCAGAGAGACCTGAGTGAGGTTGAGTTGGAAGACAGCAAGTCAGTGGGGGGCTGTCAGGCAGGTAGCAGAAAGAGAGGCGGGGGCTGGGCGGGGGCCTCTAGGGGAGGAGCTGCCCGTGGGGGACAGGAGGACCACTGCCTCCTCCAAGGCAGGGGTTCAGAGCCTGAACCAAGGGAGCTGTGGGGAGGCTCTTGAGGGTCTCCGGGGTCCTCTCTGGAGGTGGACGTGACGAAGTCTTCCTCAAGGGAAGGTGTCAGAAGTGGGAGTGGGCTCAGGGGAGTGAAAAATGGGGTGGAATCTTAAGAACTGAAGGGCCTGATGAGGGCATAAGCAGCCTAGTGCACAGAGCTGGGAGTAAGGATGGGGCAGGCAGCCCAAGGAAAAGGCCCGCTCAGGCAGGAGTGAAGCCTGGCCAAGCTCAGTCCCAGGTCAAAGGCTGGGGAGAGATGAGAGCTCCAGCATACTTGGGGGTGCTGTCAGCAAAACAGAAATCTTCCCAACAGTGTCAGGAAGAGGGGAGGGTGTTTGTGCTCGGGTGGGCAGGGCCTGGTTTGCCCTCCACTGGACCTGGGTCACAGCCTCCTCAGCTCCTGGGCTAGGTCAGGCAGGGCAGGACCTGGGGCTCTCAGATTGCACCTCACGGCAGAATCCCTTCTGTGCAAGGCAAGAGCCAGACTTCAGGGAGCACGTTCTCCTTAGAATTGCTGTGACTGCTCAGCCCATCACACTGCATTAGCCTGAACCTAAGCCCCAACCCTGGTGTGTCCCAGTCCCATCCCCTGCTATCTGTTTTAACAGAGGCTGACAGCCCATCCCCATGGCAGCCTGGGGCCACTGCTCTTCCGCCTGCATGGACAGGCCTCAGGTCTCTTTTCCAGCTTATGGTCTATTTCTTCAGGAGCACATGAAGCCCAGGAGCCCTACACTCTAATGCAGCAGCTTGACTACTTGCTTTAGTACGGATCCAGAGGGGGAAGTGGCTTGGAGGGTCCAAGTCCACCTCAGGGGTCTGTGGTAGGGGAGGAGGGGACAGGGCAAGGGTATCAGCACAGTTACTTTTCCACACTCAGCCTTGCCTGTTGGAAGGTGATGTGCCCTCACCAGGGACCCCTTAGGTGCCAGCAGTACCGCCAGTCACATTGGGGGTGCTGAATTCACAGGTGCGTATCCATGGGTGCTCCCCCCTCACCACGGATGGTCAATGCAGGGCCCTTGCTGAGTCCCCTGAGGTCTGCATGCCTGAGACAGGGATGAGCACATTGAAAGCCAGGCCCTACCCATGGGACCAGCAAAGCAGCATCCTCCACACCCGCTGAATGGGGGACAGAGAAGCGTTGACCAAGGCCTGTCAGTGTCAAAGACACAGGCAGAGAGGTCACCACAGGGCCACTTGTGTCCTCTCTGGTCCAGGCAGGTCTCCACAGGGCAGAATGGCACCAGGTCAAGTGGTCTGTTTTGGAACACTCAACCCTCATTCCTCCTCAACCCCCTTTACTGTTTTTTTTCAGAAATGAAATTCGTGATGGTCTCAGCAGACTTCAGAATATAGTACCTACAGGAACCACACACATGCAGGAAGGATTTAAAAAGGTACAGATCCTACAGCTCTGAGAGTTTCTTCTGCTTTGTCAAGTTCTTAGAGTATTTTGGGGTCATCTCACTGCCCTCCCCCAACATTCCTTCATTTTGTTGTAGGCAAATGAGCAGATTCCACAAGCTAACTCGGGAGGTAAGCTGCCTGCTGACGTCACTGTGCTCAGGTGGGACAGAGCCAGGCGCGGGCCTCAGCGAGGGCTGGTGCAGACCCCCCTCGGCCAATTCCTAGCGCTGACCTTGGAGCGAGTCCCCTGTCCTCTCTGGGCTGTAGGTTCCTCCTCTGCACAGTGAGGAGGAAAACCACCCCCAGGGATGCTTCCGAGAACCACATGGGATCATGCATTACATTCCTGGTTCTTACTAGATATCAAGTGCTTGACCTATGGTTGGGCTGCATGAAAAAGAAAAGAGAACTTCCAGGGATCGCGAGCAGACGGGGTTCGGTTTAGGGAACAGAGACCTTGGTGTCCCGCTGGCTGCCCACACTTTGTCCACCACAGCTCTGGCTCTTCCTCCTTTCCCTTGAGCCTCTTTCCTCTGGTTGACTCTCATCCTTTGACTGTGCCTCCGACTGTGGAAATGGCTGTACTTGGCCCAGACCAGCTGCATCGAGACTGTAGGGTTGCAGCCCTTGTCAGGAAGGATGCATGGGCTGCTGGGGAAAGGCGGGGAGCTGGGCGGGGGCTGCTGCCCAAGCACCTTGACCTCGAGTTCTGAATAGCAGGACCCACAGAGCCAGCAGGAGTGCCTGCCGGTGCCGCCCAAGACAGAGCCCACTGCCCCCCGGACCCAAGGGGATGTCTTGTGCAGTCGGTCAGCTGCTCCTCCCTGTGCTCACCTGAGAGGCTTGTCCTCGTCCAGTGAAGTAGCTGCAGTTGCCTTTCAGGGCAAAGGCTGTGCCACCTGCCCATAGTGAAGGTCCACTAGGAAGGGCTCTGATCCGGTCTCAGGCTCCTCGTCTGTCAAGTGGGTTCTGGGCTGAGGCCCCTTCTCCCTCCCGGTGCTCTGGGTGGTGTTTACTCAGGTCAGGGTGGCCTCTCCGAACGAGGAGGAGGTGTGGGAGCAGTGCTGTGGGCCTGGCAGCCTGAGGCAGGTCATTCCAGGTGCCTTGCTGACCAGGCCACTCCCTGCTTCTTCTGCAGATAGCAGTGCTTCCAGCCTGATTATCACTCTGACCACTGGACCACTGCTGCCAATGACATTACAGGAAACTAAGAGCGAAGTGAGTCCTGTCCATCATTACCAGCTTTGTGCTCCATGTATTGGGGTATTTTTATTCAAACCTTTTTTTCCCTCTTAGGCTGAAAAACTCGGGATATGGGGGCCAAAGTTTACTGTCTGGGTGTGAAAGACTGTAAGAAATACCAGGTAATTCAGAACAGCTAACCAGGTGTTCAGCTAACCAGGTGCCACTCTTGAACCCAGATGGGGAAAGCTTTCAAAGGCAACCAGCTCTCCCAGCGACCCCCAGAGGATGGCCCTCTACCCACCCCGACTGTTTGGAGAACAGGTAGCCACAGCCAATGAATAGCAAGTGCTGTGGAAACCTACACACCAGAGGTGTGGATGGAGGAGCTTTCCACTCGCTAAGGGTGGGCTGCTGGCAGACACCAGGATGTGGCCCTTGGAGTCTAACACAGCAGAAAGCAAGAGCCTGTCTCCTGAGACAGGATCTGCTGTGTCCTCAAGCCCTGGCTGTGTGCCCACCATCTCCAATTCCCTTGTAGCTGCATGATATTGTAGAAAGAAAAGACCAAATGTATGGGATAGACGAATTCAAGTCCCTGGAAAAGCTTGTTACCTCGGTGAGTGTGGGCTAACCGTGAGAGGGGAGATGGGGTGTCTTCTCCCTATGCCTCTGTCATCAGTCTCCCTGACCCTGCCACCCCACTGTCTGTTCCAGCTGGTGGAAAATTCCTGTATGGAACTGATGGCTGGGGACACTTACTTTGCCTGTGTAGGAGGTAGGAGCCAGAGTCACATATCTATACAGAAGTGTGTGGCTCTATGTGTGTGTATGTGACACATTTGGGTGGTGTGTGGGTGTTGTGACTGTGGGTTGTGTGTACATGGTGTGTTTCTGTATGTGGTGTGATTGTGTGTGTGTGTCATATGTGTGGTTTGAGTGGAGTGAGTGTGTATGGTATGTGTGTGTGGTGTCTATGAGTGTGGTGTCTGTGTGTGATGTGTGTGTGTATGAGGAGGTTTTAAGGAAATCTGTCCAACACATGAGTGTGCAGATATTTAAGTCAGTGTGTCATTGTATGATGCATGCATGTTGGGAGTTGTGTGTGGATATGCATGTGTAATTACTTTTACCATCCAGCTTTATTGACATGTAATTGAAATATAGCTCTGGATAAATTTAAAGTATACCACATAATGGTATAGACTTGAATGCATAATATTGCAAAAAGGTGACCAAAATGAATTTAGTTTATAAAACTAAAACAAACATTTCTTTTAAAAATTAAATTTATACTTTAAAACCCTCAACTATACTTAGCAAATGAAATCCAACAACACATAAAAAATATAATACATCAAAACTAATTAGGTAAGAAGCCAGAAATGCAAGTCTGATTCTGTATATGAAATATCAATGTAATTTACCACATCAGGAAGATGGAGAAGGAAAACATGGTTATCTCAACGGATGAAGAGAAAAGTTGGACACGGTTCAAGTCTGACAAAGACATCCAACAAATACTCACAGCCCAAATTACACCCACTGGTTCAACGGGGTCGGCATCTCCCTGAGATCTGGAACTTGACAAGGATGCCCTCTCTCCCCCGGAAGGGTCCCTGCATCAGTGTGGGGAGGATCCCGTGCAGTTGCTTTTCTGGAAGAAGTCCTCTCTCTCAGCGAGCTCGGTGCGTGCCGGCTCGTACGTCCACATCACTGGGATTTGTGGAGCTGAGGTAGGTGGATAAGCACACGCTCCCACTGGTAACAGCACACAGCTGGATGCAGCTGGACGCAGACCCAGGAAGCTGGGCCTGGCCGCCGTGCTCTGGACTGCAAGGCTGCCGTGCAATAGGCCATGGGGTCACACAGAGCAGTGTTTATATCCGAGCTCTGCTGCCCACGGGCATGAAACCAGCGCAAAATGCTGAGGACCTGCGAGCTCCACTTTTGTCGCCAAGAAGTAGAAACAGCAACACCCACTGTCAGGTCTGCAGTGAGACGTAGATACAGTGGAGCTCACAGTGACTGGCACAGGATCTAGAAGCCGGTGGCCCTCCCCAACAGGAGCTGGCACTAACACTTCCATCACTGACCCCTGGTGCTGCCCCCACCCCCGGGCTGAGCCTAAGGTGAGGAGGGAGGTGGTTAAAGAACCACCAGGATGAAAGCGTCTCCAGCTGAGTCCGCTGTGGGTGGCAGCCGTGTGACTCCTCCTGAATCCACACTGTGACGTGCAGTGCGAAGTGGGGACATGGGTCACTGCTTCTCTGGTGTCACGTCTGAGCCGTGCAGCACCCTGACAGCTTCAATTCTCTGAGTATGTCCCTGGGACATACACAGGCCTGTCAAACCATAGAGGAAGATGCCCATTGTCATTCATGGCCTGTGGCGGCCCAGCTGAGGTGACAGGTGCCCACCGCACGCCCTCTGCAGGCGGGGCCCAGCACTGCTGCTCTGACCTTTACGACTGATGTCATCTTGTCAAAAGCTGCCACACAGCATGACTGTCACTCGGAGGGAAAGCTCAAGGCAGGAACCTGGACCCCAAATGAAGTAGAAGAAGCTGTTCATCAGGCTGTCGTCCTGAATAAGTCGACCAGGTGTGAGGAAGCCGGGAGTGGGGAGCATAAGGCACGTGGCCTCTTCAGCCTCTCGGCCTCCCTCCAGGACTAGGCAGAGGCCTCTGCTGGCCTCCCTGCCTCCAAGCCTGTGCTCCAGCCCATCCTCTGCACAGGGCCTGAGGGGCAGAGAAGGCCACTTCCTTACCCCAGCCTGACCATGGAGGCTGAGGCCCCTGAGCCAGACAACCAGACCCTCCAAGCTCCAGCCTCTGCTCTAAGCCCACCTGCTGCAGAGCCTGGGGGCTGGGGGGACCGGCCTTCCCTGAAAAACCTTCCTCAGCTTTACAGGGTCCCGCCTACCCAGCCTTTGAGACTTCACTCTCAGAGCGCCTCAACCCCAAAGTCTTTCCTGGTCAGCTTGCCCCCTGGCTTCCCACAGCCTTTGCTCTGTTCCTGTCATTCGTCACTTGTCACCCAGTAGGAACCATGACTTCTGCTTGGCTGCGTCCATGTCTTTCTTTTTATTGATCAGTAAATTCTTTTTCTTTCAAACTTTTATTATGGGTGATCTCAAACCTGCAGCAAAGTGGAAACAATTGTACAGTGGGCACCCCTACCTCCACCGCCTGGATTTGCACTTAATATCGGACTGTATTCTTTCGTATTCATCTAGCTAGCTCTCTTTCTCTGTCTCACTGTCTTCATCAGTCCATCTGGTTTTTTGATGCATTCCAAAATAAATTACAGTCATCAGGCTACCACACCACATATCTTGAATTTGGAAACAATTTTTGTTAAGATTTCTCTTTTTGAAATTCAGCAAACTTACGTGTATCATTTGATGAGTTCTGACAGATGCAAGCAATACCTGTGTAACCACAAACCCCATGGAGAGTCACAGCACTACACTTGCCCCCAGAAAGTCCCCTCATCTGCCTTCCCAGACAATCCCTGGTCACAGTTGGTCCAGGGATTGGTCAGTGTCCAGTTTCTCTCAAAGTGACTGTCCCAAGCAGCATGTGGTGCTCCCAGACCCGCCCACCCCAGGGCAGGTCACATCCACCTGTGCACCTGTGTCAGTCTCAGGCAGGCTAGATGCCCTTTTCATGCCCAGCTCCACCAGCCTTCTCAGGGAGACGCCTGCCTTCCCAGCTCCTCTCTCTGGAGCCCCCGGCTGGCCTGGTGTACAACTTTTCTTCCAGAGAGAAAGCTCTCTGTTCCAGAAAGGATCCATCTCCCTTCCCGGGACTGTTCGTCTGTCTGCTGCCTGAGAGCTGGTGGGCAGTGGACTGTACGTGGGACATGCAGCCCTGCAAGCCTATTATAGACCTTCCCGTGACTTCCTTTTCTTCCTGTGGTGGATACTGTTGGAGGAATTGGGGTGCAGGGGGAGTGGTTTGGGAAGCAAAAGGAGCAGCTTTCTGGACAAAGCAAAAATCCTTGACCTGGAAGTCTCTTTTGCTGAAATATTGAAACCATCACCCTGCCTTCCACTTTGGAGACTTGCCGGAGTTCAGAAGCCCCACTTTGGGAGTGGCACTGCCTGGGGCACAGGGGGCTCTGCTGCAGAGGTGAAGCAGCACCCGAGCGGGGCTGAAGGCAGCAGGAGACACAAGGAGGAAGGAGGGTGTCCAGGCGGAGGGCAGCGTGCACTGCTCCTGAGGATGCGGCACGGGCTGTGCGCTGGGCTATCAGACGGCCCTGCCCTCAGCTGCATCCCTCCCTCCTGTCAGCTACGTGGAAGAGGAGGCTGGGTCCAACCTTCACCATGAGGCCGGGACTGCCAGGTCCTCTATGGGAGCTTTCTGCTTCCAAAGCCTATCAAAACATATTAGCAGGCCAGCTTCAGCCTACAGCCCAAGAATCTAATTGCCTCAAAGCAGAGAATTTGCAAACTTAGCCTTGATCTGATGGAAACTGCATGAAGAATTGAAGCAGGTGGAATCAGGTCTGCCAGGTCCAAGGTTGTGCTGGCATTTCTGAAGCATGTCCCTCAGAGTTAACTGACCTTAAGTAATTAACTGACCTTGACCAGGAGACAGAGTTGGACCTTGGGCTAGCAGTAGGAAGACCTGCCTTTCTCCTGGCCAGCTCCCCAGAAGTCAGGCACTCTAGCTGCCCTCTCCGGATCCCCTAGTATTTGTTTCCGTTGTCAGGAAGCACCAGTGGGGACCCAGAAGCCTGGGGAGCCCCTATGGCCCAGAACTGCCTATCAGTGTCTCCCACCCTGACAGAAGGAGGTGCTTGGCGAACCTCTGTGGTGGGCGTGGGGGGCTGTGTGAGGCCCGTGGAGGGGCAGGAAGAGGGCGGGGCAGAGCACGCACTGCAGACTTCAGACCCACAGCTGAGACAGGACGTCGCCTGCCATGGGGGATTCTCCGGGGCAGGGTCCTCACCTCCTCCGTGCCTCACCCAGGTCCTGGTCTTGCTCCTGGGGTCTCCAGCCTGCCATAGGCAGAGAGAGAGACACGGAGGAGGAGCAGACCCCCTAGTGTCAGAAAGCCCCACAGACACCCAGGCTTGTGTGCTCAGCTCAGACAAGGGTCAGGACTGTCTTCAGCCTGCGCTCTCTGGGTTCCTCTTTCACTTATGATGGAGAGCACTGCCTGCACCTCTTAGGGAGACTGTGGTACTTCAGGGCCTGGGTTTCCCCTTATGGAGGGTAGGAGACTGGGTGTCTTTTAATGTGCTCAACAGTTCAGAGAGGTTTGTAGCAGCGACCTGAGTGCTCAAAGCCCAGTCCAGCAGCCTCAGAGTGGACCCTCAGTGACACCAGGAGAGGATCCGGCACAGGAGGTACACAGATATTGGTTCAGACAGAGCTGCTTCCTCATAGTAGTCACTTGGGAGTTCAGTTTTGGATGACCTTCTGTAACTGTGAGATCAGAGGGAAGACAGCACTCACCCCTCCTAACACAGGCCTTTGGATGTTACCCTTGCAGAAGCCTACGAAGTGACATTTTTTTGCATCTGACCTAGATCAAAACAGAAAGGATGAAATTGTTTGCAAATATGAGTTGGGCTTCAGCAAAGTCTATGGTAAGTAACCCACTTGGTGCCTCCAAGTAAGAAATATCACACAACACACTGCATTCCCTTCATCCAACCAAGCCGTCAAAGCCCTTGCTGCCCACTCACTGTAGACACTATAAGGATAGAGGCAAAGTGGACAAGTGGAGGGAGACACCTGGATGGAAGCCTGGTAACCTCTCCCTTCATATGCAAAGCCACAAAGTAATCAATCCCCCAGCACATCAAGACCTGTTTTGAAAAGATAAAGACAATGGATAATCCTTTAGCCAGGCTCATCAAGAAAAAAAGAGAGAGGACCGAAATAAAGAAAATAAGAAGTGAAAGAGGAGAAATCACAATTGATATCACAGAGATACAAAAAGTCATAAGGGAATACTACAACCAGTTATAAGCCAACAAAGTGGACAACCAAGAAAGAATGGATAAATGTCTAGAAACATATAATCTTCCAAGACTGAATCAGGAAGAAATAGATAAGCTGCACAGGCTGATTGCTAGTACTGAAATTGAATATTTAATCAACAAACTCCCAGCAAACAAAAGTCCAGGATGAGATGGCTTCACAGGGGAATTCTACCAAACTTACACAGAAGAGCTAATACCTATCCTTCTCAAACTATTTCAAAATATTGAAGAGGAGGGAACACTCCCAAAATCACTCTATAAGGTCACCATTACCCTGATACCAAAAGTAAACAAGGTCACTACAGAAAAAAAAAATTACAGGCCAATATCTCTGATGAATATAGATGCAAAAAACCTCAACCAAATGTTAGCCAACTGAATTCAGCACTATATAAAAAAGGATCAACACCATGATCAAGTGGGATTTATTTCAGGGATGCAAAAAATGGTTTAATATCCACAAATCAATGAATATAACTCACCACACTAACAACAGCAACAAAAAAAAAGGATAAAAATCACATGACCATCTCAGTAGACACAGAAAAAGCATCTGACAAAATTCAACATCCATTCATGATTTTTAAAAAAACTCTTATCAAGGGTGGTATAGAGGGAGCATATCTCAACTTCATAAAAGCCATTTATGACAAACCCACAGCTGACATAACACTTGACAGTGAAAAGCTGAAAGCGTCTCTTCTAAAATCAGGAAAAAATCAAGGATGCCCACTATTACCACTTCTATTTAACATATATTGGAAGTCTTAGGCACAGCAATCAGACAAGAAAAAGAAATAAAAGACATCCAAATTGGAAGGAAAAAGTAAATCTGTCACTATTTGCAGATGGCATGATACTATATACAGAAAACGATACAAAAAACTCCACCAAAAAAACTATTAAAACTAATAAATGAATTCAATAAAGTTGCAGGATGCAAGACTAATATACAGAAATCTCTTGCATTTCTGCACACTAATAATAAAATAGCAGAAAGTGAATTTAATAAAACAATCCCATTTACAATTGCATCAGAAAGAATAAAATACTTAAGAATAAACTTAACCTAGAAGGTGAAAGACCTGTACTTGAAAACTATAAAACATTGATGAAGCAAAGTGAAGAAAATACAAATAAATGGAAAGAAAGGTCTTGTTCATGGATTGGAAGAATTGATATTGTTACAATGTCCATACTACGGAAAGCAATCTACAAATTTAATGCAATTCCTAGGGAAAAACTCCCTGACATTTTTCACAGAAATAGAATAAGTAATCCTAAAATTTGTATGTAACTACACAAAAACTCTAATAGTCAAGGCAATCTTGAGAAAAAAGAACAAAGCTAGAGGTATTGTGTTCCTTGTGTTCAGACAATACCACAAAGCTACAGTAATCAAAACAGCAGAGTAATGACACAAAAATTGACATATAGATCAATGGAAGAGTAGAGAGATCCCAGAAATAAACTCATGCACATATGGTCAATTAATGTATGACAAAGAAGGCAAAAATATACAATAGAGAAAAGTCAGTCTCTTCAATATATGGTGCTGGGAAAATTGGACACCCGGCACATAAAAGAATGAGATTAGAACATTTCCTCACACCATATACCAAAAAATCTAAAATTGCATTAAAACAATAGATACTGGAGAGGGTGTAGAGAAAAGAGAACCCTCTTACACTGTTGGTGGGAATGTAAACTGATACAGCCACTATAGAGAACAGTATGGAGGTTCCTTAAAAACCTAAAAATAGAACTACCATATGACCTAGCAATTCCACTCCTGGGCATATACCTGGAGAAAACCATAAGTCAGAAAATACATGCACGGGCTTCCCTGGTGGTGCAGTGGTTGAGAGTCCGCCTGCCAATGCAGGGGACACGGGTTCGTGCCCCGGTCTGGGAGGATCCCACATGCCGTGGAGCAGCTGGGCCCGTGAGCCACGGCCGCTGGGCCTGTGCATCCAGAGCCTGTGCTCCACAACGGGAGGGGCCACAACAGTGAGAGGCCTGCGTACCGCCAAAAAAACCCCGCAAAAAACAAAAAACAAAACAAAACATGCACCCCAATGTTCATTGCAGCACTATTTACAATAGACAGGAGAAGGAAGCAACCTAAATGTCCATCAACAGAGGAGTGGATAAAGAAGATGTGGTACATATAAACAATGGAATATTCCTCAGCCATAAAAGGGAACAAAATTGTGCCATTTGCAGAGACGTGGATGGACGTAGAGACTGTCATACAGAGTGAGGTAAGTCGGAAAGACAAAACCAAATATTGTATATTAACACATATATGTGGAATCTAGAATAATGGTATAGATGAACTTATTTGCAAAGCAGAAATAGAGACACAGATGTAGAGAGCAAATGTATGGGTACCAAGGGGTGAAGGGGCAGGGTGGGATGGATTGGGAGATTGGGACTGACATATACACACTACACTGTATAAACTAGATAACTAATGAGAACTGACTGTATAGCACAGGGCGTTTCCCTCAGTGCTCTGTGGTGACCTAAATGGGAAGGAAATACACAAAAGGGCAGATGCGTGTGTACAGATGGCTGAGTCACCTTGCTATACAGCAGGAACTAACACAACACTGTAAAGCAACTATACTCCAATGAAAAAAATGCATTGAACGTGTAAATATACGACCTGAAACCATACAACTCCTAGAAGAAAACATAGGCAGAATACTCTTTGACACAAATTGTAGCAATACCCTTTTGGACCTGCTGCCTAAGGCAAAGGAAACAAAATCAAAGATAAACAAATGGGGCCAAATTAACCTTATAACCTTTTGCACACCAAAAGAAACTATTGACAAAATGAAAAGATAACCTACTGAATGGGACGAAATATTTGCAAATGATATGACTGATGAGTCAATATCCAAAATATATAAATAGCTCAAACACTTCAGTGTCCAAAAAATGGTTAAAACATGGGCAGAAGACCTGAATAGACATTTTTCCATAGAAGATATACAGATAGCCAACAGGTATATAAAAAGATGCTCAACATCACTAATCATGCAAGTCAAAACCACAATAAGATATCATCTCACACTTGTCAAAATGGCTCTTATCAAATGTTGGCCAGGATGTGGAGAAAAGGGAACCCCAGTATACGGTTGGTGGGAATGTATTGCACCAAAAATTGCTGCAGCCACTAGAGAAAACAGTATGGAGATTCCTCAAAAATGTAAAAATAGAATTACCATATGATCCAGCAATTCCACTACTGGATATATATCCGAAGAAAAAAAACACTAACGTGAAAAGATACATGAACCCCAACATTCACAGCAGCATTATTTATAATAGACAAGATATGGAAGCAACATAAGTGTCCATCAGAGATGAAGAGGTAAAAAAGATGTGGTATATATTGCTCAGGAAATATTACTCAGCCATAAAAAAGAATGAAATTCCATAATTTGCAACAACAAGGATGGACTTACAGGGTATTTATGCTAAGTGAAATAAGTCAGATACAGAAAGAAAATACTGTTGTGTTACCACTTACACATGGAATCTAAAAAATAAAACAAGTGACTGAATATCACAAAACAGAAACAGACTCATAGATGTAGAGAACAAACCAGTGTTTGCCAGTGGGAAGAGGGAAGCAGGGAGGAGCAAGATCCAGGGGTAGGGGATAAAGAGGTTAAAAACTGCTATGCATAAAATAAATAAGCTACAGTTTATATTGCACAGCACAAGGAATAGAGCCAATATTTTATAATGACTTTAAATGCAGTATAATCTATTAAAAATTTTAAATCACTATGCTATACCCCTGAAACTAGTATAATATTATAAAAAAAAAACTATACTTCAATTAAAAGAAAAATAAGAAAGCTCCTCTGCAGCCAAACATGCCTTCCTTGGCCCTCAGTATATGAGGTGCCTACATCACCTCAATCTCTCTTGCTCTGTGAATACTATGGAAATTACACCACATTTCCTTGTGATTTTTTTTCACACTAATCCCAATCACCCTACTCCTCAGACACAAATCCTTCCCCCTAAACATAACTGGTGATTAGTTTCTATATCAGCACCAATGAAGGGGAACACAGTTCAGAAGTTCATAGCTAATCTGAGAACTGAGTTATAGCCAAAAGCTGGTCACCTGGAAGGGGACCATCTGTGCGGAACAGGCCTGACCTGTGGCCACAGTCAGGGTGTGAGAAGTTTTAGGGCTCAGGAGAGAGAAGGATCCACAGCTACTAGTTACAGACTGTCTGAGCCTCCAGAGTGCCACCTCCCAGATCCCACAAAATTACAGAACAAGCAGGAACACAGAAGCCCTGCTCCCCTCAGGCTTCCCTGTGTCCATAAATGTCACCACCACCCGCCCAGGCGCTCTGCTCACTAACGGGCACGTCGCCCTTGACTCCTCTTTGCTCTCATCCCACATCCAGGCCACCTGCAGGCCCTGCTACCTCTGGGTCCAAACTTACCTGAACCTGGAGAGCCACGCGACAGGCTCACTGAACTTAGAATAAAGCCCAAACCCCTTCCCAGGGCCCACGAGGCCCCGCCCGCTCACTGAACTTAGAATAAAGCCCAAACCCCTTCCCAGGGCCCACGAGGCCCCGCCCCCTCTCCTCACTCACCTCTTTCCCACAACAAGCTCAGCTACTTATGCCTCAGGCCTTGGAACAGGTGTCCACAGCCCGGACCCTCTTCCCCAGACCTTTCCCTGCCTTTCCCTGCCTTTCCCCTCATCCGCTTTCAGCTCTAGGAACTCCGCCTCAGAGAGACCTTATCTTTAATGGGAACTTTCAATAATATACAAAAGTAGCAGAAATCGTATAATGCCCTTGAAACAGCCTTCCCCTACTTTCAGTAATTACCAAACCTGGCCAATCTGGTTTTGGTGATATTCTCACCATTGATTATTGTGAAGCAAATCCCAGACATACCATCATGTCCTCTATAAATCACTTTTTCTTAAAGAGAAATTCAGTCTCTAAAAGACAGGACAGGTCACCTGCTCCTAAGCAGCTGTCCCTTCCCCTCCCTTCTCTATCCTGTCCCTTACTTTTTGATGTCACTGCACTTTTCACTCTGGCATGTATTTTGTTCACTGTTTGTTACTTTATTGTCTGTCTCCTTCTCCAGTCCCGCAAATGTCAGGTCCTTGAGGGCAGGGCCTCTGCATGCCTTGTTCCCATTAAATACCAGGGCCTTTTATAACAACTATAAATGGAGTACAACTTTTAAAAAGTGTGAATCACAGTATTGTACACTTGTAATTTAGGGAATATTGTATATCAACTGTACTTAAATAAATAAAGTTTCAAAAACCAAAATACCAGAGCTCTGCACAGCGCTTGACACATGGTACATGTCAGAAGAAGGCAGAGAAGAGAAGCTGCTTCTGCCAAAGTGGCAGGTCTGCTTCCAAGGCAGGCCGAAGGGGAGGGGTGGATGGGTGGACAAGTCCACTGACATTCCTCTCACGTGGTTTTCTTCTAGATAAAACACCCACTTTTATGAATCAAGAAAAATTAATTTGCCCAGGACATATATTTGACAAGGCTGGACAGTAAGTATTAGGCTTGGGGGCCATCTGAGCCAAGAATATCAGAAGCCACCTCTGCTGGGGCAGCACATGTCTGTCTCTGGGAGGGCTCAGGGCATCCTCCACACCTGCCCTGGTTGACAATCCCCCGAGGAGCTCAGGGATCCACGGTGGCCCAGGCTCTGCTGAGGAGGGCAGGATGTGGGAGATGGTGTGCCCCAGGGCTGGTACCTTTGCTCCAGGCAGCTTTTCCGAGTGAAGCCAACATACCGTGTACATACAGAGGAATCGGCATGGTGCCACCAAAAAGCCATCCCTGGTCACTTCGCTCCTGGTCTTCAGGGCATCTGACCCCATGCAGGGTTCCTCACTGCCTGGTCAGCCCTCATTGCAGAGGTCAATCTCATGGTGCTTGGGGATGAACGCCCCCTACCCCTACTGTCTACTCTCTGGTAGCCCTGAATGGCTGATGTTCAAAGTCATTTCCATGAGGACAGCTGTGTGCTATGCACTGAGCCAAGTGCAAGAACTGTGTCTATTTGATCTGGTGTTTACCCTCTGCCTTTCTGTGCTTTAGGGAGGTCTTCATTGATTACAGCCTGGACAATGGTGTCACCTTCGAGGCGAAGACCTGAAAATTGCCAGCAAGGACTGTGTGAATGACAGGGTAAGCCTGAGCCTCCCTCAGTGGATGGAGGCAGAGACACCCTGGGGAGATGAGGCGAGGGGAGCAAAGTCCCCGCGGAAGGCAGAGCACGTAGCTTATGAGACAGGCATCTTGGGCAGCACCTCACAGACAGACAGGTGCCCTTAGCCCTTCATCACGTTGGTAAACTTCATTGCAAACTCTTCTACAAGAGCACCAAGGTTGCAGGCAGCTGTCCAGGTCTTGCAGAATCTCTGCTCTCTCTGGGAACCAAGTGTCACTGAAGGCACTTGAAAGGGACCAATTCGAGCTCTAAGCAGACTCCAGAAACAGTGCTGAGGCTCTGCCCACCCTGGACCCACCTTGCCACCTCCCCTGGCCCCAGCCTTGTGGTGGGGAGCTCAAGGCTCCATCCTGGATTCCAGCCGGGGTGAGTTGGAGAGGCTGGGGCACTGTGTACTAGGGGACAGGGTCCAGGGCCTCTAGGAACCCTGGGCCTTCCAAGTCGGGGTCCCCGGCACAGAGGTCAGGAGGGTGGAAGCAGCTGTGGCCGTGCATAGTCAGGGTGTGTTTGCACTGCGCTGGTGTAGCAGCGGGCAGGGTTCCGAACCCTCTCATGACCGTCAGAGCCCTGGCCTCCCACACCCATTTGGGGAACACCGGCTGTCACTTTGCAGATGTCATCAACCTCACTGCGGCCACTCCTCCTTTCTCGTGCTCCTCAGTTGCCCCTCTCCCCTAACTGGCTCTGACCTCTGCACGGGGACTCTCCCCTCTGTTGCTGGGAAGCTGGCAGGGTTGGTGGGAAGGGCAGGGCTCAGCTCAGGGAGAGGAAGCTGGGAACAAAGTGCTGCTCCCAGGGGCCCTCTTTTCCCAGCTCCACAGCATCCAGGCCCCTTAGCCTGGGGCAGCCTGCCATGGGGGACAGAGCGTGTGAGCCTGGAGTGAGGTTCCCCTGGGAGGAGGGACGCGTGTGCCTAATGCCACCGCCCTTGTGTCCAGTCCCAGCTGGTGAGGGTTCCCGCAGCGTGACGGTCCCCTGTGTGTCTGTCTCCGCTGGTCCCTGCACATCCACCTCCGGACCCAAGATTCACCTCCACGTTTCCCAGCAGGAGTCCCGCCACCAGATGGCCCCCGTCCACAGGCACATTGAGAACTCGAGAGCCACCCGTGGCTCCAGGCCCAGAACAGGGTCACCCTCAGCCCCACTCGGCCTCTCCTTTTGGCCTCCCTGTTTCCTGGGCATAGGTTCTCTCTGCCCCCTTCACCCCCTGCTTCTCTCAAGCAGAGGCTCGATGTAGGGAAGGGCTGGGCAGCGCAGGTCCACAGATGCAGCACACGTGCCCTTGGTTATGCACAAAACAAGAGAACAGAGCCCGTTCCTTAATCCCCCATGTGGACCTGGCCTGTGCGTGGGCTTTCTATAGCCTCTCTCTAACGCTCTCAAGTACCTGCTCACTTCCTCACTCCAGATGTGCAGACGGAGGTTCCGAGAGAGGGAGTAGCTCGGCCCAAGGATGCAGAGCAGGGAAGTAGGGGAGGGAGGCTACGGGGAGGTGAGCAGGGTGTCCTGCCTCTGCTCTTGCACCCACACCTCTCTGGGGCCCCGAAGCCCCTCCCTCACCAATCTGTGTATCGTAGCACTTTGTGGTCCTCACAAAACCCCTGTACTCTCAGCCAAGAGAGGCAGTGAAGGCTGTGTTGTCACTCCTTAGAGGACTGGGCTTCCTTGAGAAGGCCCTGAAGAGAGTCTCGGAACAGGGCCCGTGGTAGGGTCTGTGGCCCAGGGCTCCACACTGGCTCTCTGGGTACCAGCCATGATCCCCTCGCCCCATTGTGATCCCTCTGGATGAGGCAACCTGAGGAGAAGAGGAACTGTGAGGTCTGGTGTGGGACGTGGATATTGGGTTCACGGGAAGAGATCACCCAGGCCAACCCCAGGACTTTGGCATGTGTGCCCTGTACAGCATGAGACTGTGGAGCGCCCAGCTGTCCCAACTACAACCACAGTGACCACAGTGCCTACCACTGTCAGGACCAGGATGACGACAACAAGGACGACAACAATGATGACAACGAAGACCACACTGCCTACCACTGTCACCATGACAACAACTGCCGTGACAACAACCACAGAGACTACCGTTGTCACAGAGGAGGAGACCACAGTCCCCATGGTTGTCACCCAGAGCCCAGTTCCCAGCAATCCTCCCTTGTACCCGACACTCATCCCGTCCCTGGTCGTGATACCATTGCTGCTTGTCTGCATCTGCTGCTGCAAGAGGGTGAGTGACCCCTGCCCGCACAGCCTGCATCCAGCCCTCACTGACCCCTGAGGGACCAGCCCCATGCCTGCCCCATGATTCTGCCTGTGGCCAGGTTCCATCAGCTCTGGGGTCCTCACACCAGCAAACAAGGCACAGACTCTGTCCTCCCATCCTGGGCATAGACACAGCCTGGGCTTCTAGGGGGCCACCTGCTTCATGCTTTCACCTTCACAGGGAGGTGGCCTATGGACTGTCCCAGACACTGGAGAAAAAGGACCCCAGGCCTCCTGAGACCAGGGCTGCCCCCACAGCAGTCAGGCTTCTGAAGGACTCAGGTGGACCAAGGCCCCAGGAATCTCCGCTATTGGGGGACGAAGAGGGGTCTGCAAGGGCACTGATGGCCCAAAGGGAGACGGATGCTGGCCAGGAGGATGCTAACCCCGGGGGCAGCTGCACCTTTGAAAACAGCATAGATCCCTGTTCATCTCTGGTGCCTTCCGTCATTCCTTCATCAGTCATCACTAAGTCACCAGGATGTGCAGGGCCCCGTGCTGCACACAGAGGGGCAGAAATGAAGCAGCCGCCTCCCTTGCCCACAGGAGCTCACCATGTGGTGTCTGGTCTGGTATTGTTAGCTGGGGGGCATTGAGGATAAATGTCAACTTCAGAGGGTGTGGCAGGTGCCCTGATAATGATAAAGGACAGGGACTGGCCCCGGGTGGGTGGGAAGGCAGAGGCACTGGCCAGCTGGGTTTGCAAGGACACAGGCCAGAGGTGGGTGAAGAAGACGAACAAGCAGAGCTGAGAAAGGACAAGCAAAGCAGCATAGAAGGCAGCAGGTCAAATTTCTGCAAAGGGCGAGAAGTGAGGAGAGAAAGGCGGGTCGGGGAGAGGGAGGTGGACTGTCATCCCTGAGGGCTGGGAGGCAGGGAGGGCTGCAGGAGGAGGGAGGGAAGGGGAGAGGAGGAGGGGTGTGGGGAGTGTTCTCTTGTCTTCATGTGATGTCAGGGCTGCTGCTGAAAACTCTACCAGGGACCAGGGGCCTTAGTCTGCCTCTCTCCCCCTTGACCCTCCATGGAGGTACCCATTCCCCTTTCATGACTGAGGAGCCTGAGGCTCAGGGAGGTGGAGCCTGTTGGCCACAGACCCTCAGGCTCTGGGCACCTAGGTTGACACCCCAAAGCCCATGATTTGATCCCTTACTGCTGCCGAGCAGGGTCCCCTTCTGGCTGCATAGCTGAGCCAGAGCCCTCCATGCCCCTTCCAGCCTGTGTTTATGTCTCTTTAACATCCTAGATCGTCAAGGAGCCACCACCAGCCCAGAAACCAGAAAAAGTAAGTGGTGTGTTTCGTAGTGATATTGTCAGCATACTTGATGCCCACACTGACCTGCACAGAGAGGCCCTCTGACATGTATGGGGAGATGCCGTCCCCCACCCCTCCCGCTCCCACCTACCTGGGCAGAGAGAGGTGGCAGAAAGAAGAGGGTGACAGAGGGCAGGGAGGGACCCCAGAGAGGACCTGAGACTCACAAAATGTCACCCAGACAACACGGTTCCCCACCTCCGAAGACAGCCTGCACCAGGGCCTTTATCACTGAATCAGCAACATGGGGTAGCCTATTTCAGAAACAGCTATGGTCCCTCGTGATATAAATGGGCCTTTTCTCAATTCCCAAAATACTCTTTGTAGACTGATCCTTCCCAGGACTCGCACGAGCATTTGGAAAAGGATCCTCAGGTTTCAGGGACCTGGTCCCCCTCCCTGGGCTCTGATGTATGCTGGGCTCCATTTCCTTGGTCTTCATCCCTGGCTCATGTCAGGATGCGGGTCGTGGCAGGGTTAGCCTTTAGGGACTGGGGACTGGGGAGGGTGGAGAGAGTCCTAACCTGACTTTGAGCTGTTGGGGCATAGCGCTGGTGAGCACAGAGACCAAGGGTCAGGTGAGGAGGCTGGGGCTGACCCAGGGTGGGGCCAAGCCAGGGCCCATAAGAAATAGTTAGAGGAGGGGTGCCGTGTCCGGAGGCAAGGGGACCCGGGCCTGAGATCTGGTGGGAAACAGGGTCACTGCCCAGGCTGACGTCTACACTGGCTGCAGTGTGGCCTGGGGAGGCTGGATCTGCCAGAGTCGGGTGAATACAGCCCTGTCACCTGCTAATGCCCACACCCCTGCCAGCCTCCGTACACATGGCACAGCCTCACGCCCAGCTTCTCCTACAAGGGTGGCTGCCATGAACCAAGGGGACAGGATAGAGTTTGTTGATATTTGGAAAAGAGCCATCTTTGTAAACCAAAAGGAGTTGGTGTGGTTTTCACATGGAGGCCACTCTCTTACTGTGCCGGGTGCTGCTCATTTGTCCTTGATTCTCAAACAAACATTTGCTGACTGGCCAGTACTTGACAGGAGCCCAGGCAACAGATGTCATGTGTCTGCACCCAGGAGCTGCCAGACAAGGACTCAGACAATAATTTTCTCTCTAGAAGCCATGCCCCGTGCAGGGATATATACCACAGTGATTATCCCTTGCTGTGGGTGCCAAGAAGACAGGATAAGGCTGCTGGAGGTGAGAAGTGTCTTTAGGAAGGGAGACAGAATGCCCTCCAAGCTGGGGGGTGGGAGGAAGCCTGCAGGCCTCCTGCAGCAGAGACCTGGACTTCAAAGTCCTGGCTGGGTGGAGATGAGTTTATGGGTGCTAGCCTTTGACCATGTAGGTCCCAGCACCAGGGTCTCCCCCTTGGAACGGGCCCAGGATTCTTGATGTTGGTGGCTGGCTCACAGCCGGACAGTCCCTAGTTCTCACAGAGGTTGTCATCAGCTTCAGCAGTGGCCTGGATTTCACTGGCCAGTGACTGGATGAGTGAAAACAAACCAAATTACCAATAACCTCATGCGGGTCAGTAACAACTATTTCTGAGACAAGATCTTACCAGCATTAAACTACCCGGGAGTGCCTATGGCTCCTGTCTGCTCAGTGAGGGAGGGAGAGAGCTCACTGCATTGTCCTTAAGGCCCCTGAGATGGGGTGACAAGGGCCACATGGAGGACACTTCCCTCCCCCAGGTGACTGAGACCCCAGCTGGCAGGGGGCTAAGAGATGAAAGGGATGAAGAGGGCCCCAGGTGGCAGGTGAGGAAGAAAGACCCCACCATCTCTGGGTTCAGCTTTGCCTTCCTCCCCCTGGTCCTGCCTCTGTCGCTATGGGATCCATTGGTCCTCCTGGAAGCTTCAAATGGCAGCTGGAGGGCGGGCCCCGCATCTCCCCTGAGAGTCAGTGTGAGGGCCCGGAGAAGCCAGAGCTCACCTTCCAGAGAGGGAGGAAGCACCTGCCATGGGCTCGTTCCTGCCGCAGGCCCGGCCCCACCTTCCGTCCACACCACGTCCACGTTTTCACCGTTTTTTTAGTTTCCTCATCTCTCTCTTTGCCCCCCATTTCAGGACCCTTCCCCTGAGCAGGGACTGGGTCTCTTCCCTGCCTTCTCCCTCTGAGCCCCCCAAAAGCAGGCCCTCTTCCCTCTTCTTCAAGCTGCTGCCCTGTCCCCATGACCCCCTCACCTTTCTCCTTGAGGACCTCTCCTTGGCTACTGCATATCTCCACCCAACTTTGACACTTTTTTCACAAGTAGCCCCGACTTCTCCTCCTACACCAAAAGTACTGATTTGTTCCAGAAAACAAAACTATCTGTGACCCACAGTGACGAGCTCTCAACAAACACAGAAGGCTTTTAAGCCCCCTGCCCCAGGTGATAGCTGCAGTGTTGTCTCAGCCAGTTTGTGGAGACACAGCCGTGGGAAGCCATGGGAGACAGAGGGGACACCACCCATCTGGAGGCAGTGTCTGTGCCTGTAGCTTCCTCACTACCACATCTGCTTTTCAGGGAAAACTGGATACTTTTTGTGACATTGCCCAGCACTGCAGCCAGCTGCCACTGATGTGGTATCCACCCAGGGACATGGTAAGCAGGGCACAGGGATGCTCCCCGTGGGCTGGTGTCTTGCTTTTGCCCTTGACAGTTGCCCCTGGGACTTTGGGTCAGAGAGCCCTCTCCGGGCATCTGCCCAGAGGAACGCCCAAGGCGTGGAGACCTGGAGCTCATGACCCTCCAGACGATTCTCAACGTGGTGCCCGTGCATTTCCCCTGCATCCTCGTCTCAAGGATGTCAGGACCTTTCTTCTCCAGAGCAATGCCCAGCAATTGCAATCTTAAGCGAAAAGGGCTGGAGAGGCCTATTGGACTCCCGTCCATCGTCCCTCCCCACTGCCTACCCGACCCTGTGGGACTGCTGGCTGCACCCCATCCATGAGACCCTCCTGGGCTGCTTACTCAGCTGCAGGAGTGGCGGAGGACATGGTGACACCCCTCCCCAACGTTGTCTGGTCAACACTGACTGGTTTTACCAGGTAGTAAAGATGCCCCCCTTGTGTCAGTGCCTGTGACAATGTGGAGAAGCCCAATTTCTCCACTTGTCATTGTTGTTATTCAATAATATAAATGATAGATAATTTTATTGTGTCCTTTCTCTGGGTTAGTTGCTAGACTAAGAACTTTACATGTTTTCACTGTTTTAATCCTCCCAGTAACTGTATTTTTAGGTGCTCTTATTATCCCATCTTTACCAAGGGGGGTCTGACCCACAGAAATGCTGAGTGACTTGTCCCAGGTCGCAAAGGCCAGGAGGGGCGGAGCTAGACTTCAATTTGGAGACTGGCTCCACCCTTCTCACTGCTCTGTCCCCCTTTCAGTTCAGCAATCATGGTCTCAGGATGCTTATCCCGAAGCCACCAGAGCTGGCCCTACTCAGGCCCCAAGCCCATAGAGAATGGTGCTCCTGATTTCCCTTATAATCATCTGCCTGGGCATCTTATTCCTGGGTGTCCCCATGCTCAGACATTTTGTACAGACTGGGTCAGGGACTTAGAGGATGTTGTGGTCTCAGGGTTTGTAGTGAGGGCTGCACTGACCACATTCACTGAATCAGGAAAACACTGGCTCTTGGTGGCTGGGCAGATGGGCATTTGTAAACTGTAGACAGGCCTGAAAGCCTCTAGACACTGCTGGTGACAAACCTGAGGCATGCTCACACCCAGCAGAGACACTGTCTGGTGACAGTGGTGTCAGGGCTCCTTTGGCGCTGGGCTCCCAGTTCTGGGTCTGAATCGAGCTCTGAGTCCCAGCCTTGATTGCACAGAAGCCCCATTTTCCACCTGATTCTCCTGGAGCCTCTCCCAGAACCAGCCCCTTTATAGTCATAAGAGCCCCACCCCAGCCTTATGCCCTGAACAGTGGAGACAGCCACCCAGAGATGCTCACTCAGGATCACGAGGGACAGAGCAAGACAGAGGGCTGAAGCAGAGGGAGGCAAGAGACAAGAGGGTGGACCGAGGGAAGGTGCCAGCTATGGCCTTCCTGCCCAGCGAGGTAAGTGCAGGGGCGCTGAGCGCCTCTCTGAAATGGTCCCATTCCCGGGGCCACTCTTCGAATCTCAGGTTGGGGAAGTGGCAGAGTGACGGATTAGGGGTCCTTATAGCTGTCCAGGGCCCTGCCAGGCCCCTGCAATGCCAGCTCTCGAGTCCGCCCAGCAGTCTGTGGCTCACAGTGACCTGCGTGCTCGCTGGAGGCAAAACTGAGGCCTGACACATCAGGGGAGTTGCCAGGACCACCCAGAGAGTAAGTGGCAGCAGCCAGAGCTGCCTGGAATCAGCCCTGCTCATCCTGAGAGGGGCTGGGAGCCCGTAACTGTGCCTGGTGGATGTGACCCCTCCCCCTCCTCTGCCCCCATCCCATTTGACCTTGTCCCTCCCAACCTTCGTCCAGGAGACCTAGTGTTGTAGGATTTCTGTGGGTACCCCAGTATTCCAGGAGGTGCAGGAGTGAGTCCTGAGTCCTTTCTTGAAGCCCTCAGTGCTCTGGTCCCAGGCTTAAAGTCAATCTTGGTCTAAGTGACGGGGTGTCAGCTGGGACCTACAGTCTCTGCAGACCAGAGTCGGCCCCCAACCCCAGCCCTGAATGTGCAGCAGGAGATACCCAGACAGGCTATGGGGACACAGTACCCAGGAGTGTCCTTATGACAGTCCACGCACTATGGCACTCAGTCTTGTTTACCGTTACCTTCTGTGAAATGACAGTGTCTCTCTGCTCCACCACCTGCTAATCCCCAGAAGACTTTTTCTAATATTGGCCCTTCCAGAACACACTCCTTCCTGAGGTTCCAGGAGAGAATGCTTTTCCTGTCTTTTCAGCTTCTAGAGCTATATTCCGTGTGTTCCTTGGCTCCTGGCCCTTCTCCATCTACAAGGCAGCACCTCAATCTGCTCTGCTTGCACAGTCACATGGCCTTGTTTTTTGGGCGAATCTCCCTCTGCTTCCCTGTCACAGGACCCTTTGATCAAGTGTGGGAGCCCTCCCTCGTAACCTAGAATAGTCTCCCCATCTCAAGGTCCTTAATCACACCTGCAAAGGCCCTTTTGCAATAGGACCTACAACATCCACAGGTGACAAGGATTAGGACTGGGATATATTCGGGGCCATTATTCAAGTGACCATAGCAAACCACTGAACTAGAAGCTTCCTTGAGAGCAGGGACTGTTCTATAGGGCACCTTGCATACTATGCTTCATGTAAAGAACAGAGGGACACAAAGGCACAAAGGTGTGAGTGTACATGGTGCGGGGATGCACAGATCAGGCTAAGAAGGGTCCACACTCAGGGGCCATGGCTCAAACTGTGCTCCTACGTTCTGAGAGCCTTGGTTGCCAATGAGATTTGGGGGGGTAAAGAGAGACCCCGTGGTCCTTGAGGACCTGCCCACTGGAAGTGAGCTGGGAGTCTGGGAAAGACCAAGGTGTTCTCCCTCTTCTCCCTTATGCTGCCTCAGAGCATGGAGACCCTTTCTTACTCACTGTCTGCATCTCTTGGAGCTGAGTGCTCAGAGTTGTTGCCAGCTTCCAGAGTGCTTAGGGCACCCTGTCTGGCAATCTGGGCTCTTCAGCTGGGAGTCCTAAGCTGAGCAGGAGCTGGGGACAAGGAGGAAATGACAGAAAAGCCAGGGGCAGTTTTTGCTACAGACGGATTACACTGTCCCAAAGGATCTGCATCAATCTTTACCCAAACCTAAGGGCCCATGTGCCTCCATAGCCCATCACCCATCTGACGGTGCCCCCACCTGCCCTTGCCCTGTGGGCCCAGAGCCCAGCCTGAGGATTGTAGTGGGGACTCATCCCTTTGGCACACACTCATCAAGAGAGCCTGGGCAATGCTGGGGCTACAGTGGCAATCAGCCCTTGTCTTTGCTCCATAGGCTCCCAGTCCAGAAGGAAGCAGGCAAGTTCAACCCCAGAGCGAAGGCAGGCCAGAGTCAGAACAACAGGGTTCCCTGGAAAAGGGAGGGCAGATGCCCAATGCCTGAACTGAGTCTAGAAATAGGAGCACAGACTGGAGGCCAGCACCCAGGGAGAGGAAGGGCATCAACAAGGGCTCACCCTGGGGATCCTAACAGGTCCTGAGCCTGCTCCCCTTGAACCAAGGAAACCACAGCCTTCTGCTCCCAAGTCTGGTGCCTTCTCAGTGACCTCTCTCTTCTCTTCCTTACAGGGGAGGTGTGTCAACTTCGCCTTAATGTATCGCCACTATGCACAAATGCTCTGCAGACCAAAGATCTGCCTTTGACCCAGCCAGGAGTGCCTCCCCCTCGATAGCTGTTGCTCGCATTGTCAGCACACACACACACACACACACACACACACACACAATGGAATACTACTCAGCCCTAAAAAATGAAATTGTGTAATTTGCCACAACATGGATGGACCTAGAGAGTACCATGCTCAGTAAAATAAGTCAGAGAAAGACAAATACTGTATGTTACCACTTATATGTGGAATCTAGAAAATGAAACAAACTAGTTAATATAACACAAAAGAAACAGATTCACAGATATAGAGAACAAACTAGTGGTTACCAGCGAGGAGATGGAAGTGGGGAGGGGCAAGATAAGGGTAGGGAATTAAGAGGTACAAACTACTATGTATGAAATAAATAAGCTACAAGGAAATATTCTGCAGCACAGGCAATATAACATTTTATAATAACTATAAATGGAGTATAATCTCTAAAAATTTTGTACACCTAAAACTAATATGATATTGTAAATAAAGTATATCTCACTAAAATTTTTTTGAATTAAAAAGTTGTGATATATATATATATATATATATATATATATATATACACAATGGAATTTTATTTGGCCATAAAAAGGAAGGAAATCCTGCCATTGTGACAACATGGATAGAACTTGATAGCATTTTGCTAAGTGAAATAAGTCAGAGAAAGATAAATACTGTGTGATCTCACTTATATGTGGAACCTTAAAAAAAATAAATAGGGCTTCCCTGGTGGCGCAGTGGTTGAGAATCTGCCTGCTAATGCAGGGGACATGGGTTCGAGCCCTGGTCTGGGAAGATCCCACATGCCGCAGGGCAACTAGGCCCGTGAGCCACAACTACTGAGCCTGCGCGTCTGGAGCCTGCGCTCTGCAACAAGAGAGGCCGCGATAGTGAGAGGCCCACGCACTGCGATGAAGAGTTGCCCCTGCTTGCCACAACTGGAGAGAGCCCTTGCACAGAAACGAAGACCCAACACAGCCATAAATAAATAAATAAATAAATAAATAAAGATTTTTTAAAAATAAATAAATAAATAAATATATAAATATATAAATAAAACCTCATAGAAAAAGAGATCATATTTGTGGTTACCAGAGGTGGGGAGTTGGGGGAGGAGGAATTGAATGAAGCTGTTCAAAAGGTGCAAACTTTCAGTTATAAGATAAAATAGTACTTGGCATGTAATTTACAACATGATAACTACAGTTAACACTGCTCTATGGTATATTTGAAATTTGTTAAGACAATAGATCTTAAGAATTCTCTTCATAGGAAAAAACATTTTTTTCTTTTTCTTTTTTTGTATCTAGATGAGATGATATAAGTTAACTAACCTTACTGTGGTGACCATTTCACAGTATATGTAAGTCAAATTATTATGCTGCATACATTAAACATACAATGCTATGTTAATTATGTCTCAATCAAATGGGGAAAAAAGAACCTCAGCTAATAAATACAGAAGAAATAATAAAATTAGAAGTCACCATTTTACCTGCTGTATAGCACAGGGAATTCTACTCAATACTCTGTAATGGCCTATATGGGAAAAGAATCAAAAAAAAAAAAAAAAGAGTGGATATATGTATATGTATAGCTCATTCACTTTGCTGTACACCTGAAACTAACACAACATTCTGAATCAACTATACTCCAATAAAAACAATTTTTTTTTTTTAGGGCTTCCCTGGTGGCTCAGTGGTTGAGAGTCCGCCTGCCGATGCAAGGGACGCGGGTTTGTGCCCCGGTCCGGGAAGATCCCACATGCCGCGGGGCGGCTGGTCCCGTGAGCCATGGTCGCTGAGCCTGCGCATCCGGAGCCTGTGCTCTGCAGCGGGAGGGGCCGCAACAGTGAGAGGCCCACGTAACGCAAAAAAAAAAAAAAAAAAAAATTATCCTGATCAATTTGGGTCTAGTAATAAAATATTAAAATTAGCTTTACATGCACCACTGTAATTAATCACACTAACAGATTATTGGTGAAATGCACATATTCATCAAAAGAATATACAGAAAGGGAATTTAGATAAAATTCAACACTCCATGATTTGTATCAAACCGAGAGTAACAAGGAAACTGCCTAATAGGATAAAAGATATCCAACAGAAGCCTTCAATAAATACCATTCTTAAACGTGATGTGTTAGAATTATTCTCTTTACAATCAAGAATGCCTCCATCACAACTTCGAGTCAACATTTCATTGGAGAACTAGTCAGCATAATGTTTTGGGGGTTTGTTCATTTTTTATAGAAACGCAAACAATTCTACAGATAAATTTTTATAATAACAGAGTTTAGCAAGTTGGGTGAGTATATCAAATACATACATTTCTTCAGGATAGCAATCATTTAAAAACTCTGTATTAAAAATGCCATTCCAATAGCATCAAAAATACAGAGTATATAGGGAAGGCACTTGACAAAAGAAGTCAAGATATTCATAGGGAAATTTATAGGCAAGGCACTGAAAACAACTCAAATAAATGAAGACATTGCCGTGTTCACTGGTAGGAGGAGTCCAGATCACAGATTCGAATCCTTCCAAATATTTACAGTTATTGTAGTCGAATATTAGAAGGTTTGGCGGGGGAGAGGAGTGAAAACAGTGTGCTACTTCTAAAATTGACATGAAAGAGCGAACGGATTTTTTACCCAAACGCAAGTCCCTGTGCCCGACGCACTGTGAGGCCAAATACCGGAACGTCTGAGTTTGGAGCAGAGAAAGGTTTATTTCAGGGCCACGCAAGGAGACCATGGCTCATGCCTTAAAACCCCCAAACTCCCCGAAAGCTTTCGGCAAAACCCTTTTATAGGAAAGGTGAGGGAGGGGCGTGGTTAGTTGTTGCAGACATCTTGGTGTCAGATCCTTCGTTCATGAGGTCAGGTCACGGTCAGGTCACGATGTTCTTCACATTTGTTAATAACAAATGTTATTCTCTGTTCTGACAAGAAAGGGAAGGGGAGGCATTTAATTGTCTCCACGCCTCCTTTCGACTTTCAACACTTAACCAATCCCATAAGCAAAGCGACATCATTACCCCTCATTTTACTTGGTCAAGGTCCCAAGGCTGGACTTTGGTCCTCCGAGGTCCAGGCGCCGGCTAAGCGAGGGGGTCCCTGTGCAGGCCCTTCACCCTGCCCGGGAGCGTTCGTCCAGCACCCAGTCTGGGTCCTCCCGCCAGTGCCCAGGTCCAGCTGAAGAGGCAGATCTCAGCTGGCGGCGCCCTCAGGGCCAGGTCTCCAGACCCTGCCCAGCCTGAGGGAGCCAGGCGCCCAGGACCAGCCCTCAGGCTCCTCAAGACGCCTAAATGGGGGCCGGGTCCCACGGACTGTGACCCATGGAGGCCGCTGCCGCCATTAGGTCCCGGAGGCGGGTTTTGGGGAGAGGTTCGGCCACTGCTTCAAGGCCTGGGCCCAGTCCGTGGGCGGCCATGGCCAGGGCTTCACAGCCCTCAGCCTGTCCCCCAACCCCCAGCTCACCTGGCAGCCTGAGGCCGGAGGGCCTGGAGGGCCCCGGGGAGAAGGCCGCAATCCAGCCCTCACCACACTCTCTGCCCGAGGGCCGCTGGGAGGATGACTAAAGGTCACGTCCTAAGGGTCTCGAGCTAATGGTCGCAAGTTAACAGCTGCGAGCCACGCCCCGCCCCCGCCCTCCCCCCTCATTTAGTTGTTGCATGTTTTTCCATGGAGCAGAGAGACAAGCCATCCTCACTCGGCCCTCTCTGAATTTCTGGTCCACAGACCCTGTGAGCATAACGAAATAGTTTTTGTTTTGTCACTCAGCTTGTGATGGCTTTTACAAAAAGTAGATAACTGGCAGGCCCTTCAGTCACAAGGGACTTTGACATCCTTGCAGGACCTTCTTCCCCTTCTAGATCCTTCCATCCACTGGGTCACACGAATGACCACGGCAATACGCTACACTCCCAGTTCCGGGACCTCCTCCCCCACAGCGATGCCTCATCTAAGCCACCTCAGCTGCCCTCTTTCAGCTGACAAGAAGGCAGGATTTCTCCAGGATCTTAATGGCCACCTGAGAGGGTTTGGGATGAGGAACAAACGGAGGCCTCATCTTACTGCCCCTCCAAAGAGCCCCTGACTCCCCCCTGGGATTGTCAACAGGCAGGACACTGAGCAGAGCTGCAGGTCACAAAGTCACCATGCCAACCTTTCTGTCCATCATAAGTGACATCATAAGGGAATTCTGCCTCCTTGGGGCTGGGGGCAGGCCGAGCAGGTAGTGGGCCATCGCCCAAGGCCAGCGCTCTTTGCATCTTCCGCCCTCAGTGCAGGTACCGGGGGAGGCTCACAGCTTTGGGGAAAGGGCTAGAGGGGTCGAGGACCCTTGGAACACGCAGACACAGCGGAGGCCGGCGTCCAGTGGGGCTGCAGGGGCAGCCAAACAAAATGGGCAGCGGCAGGTCTGGCCTGCCAGGGCCCACGCTCTTCCTGCTGCTGGTGCTGCTGCCACCGCTGCTGAGCGCGCGGAGCTTCCAGCACGACGGTCCAGGCTGGAAGGACCCCCACCACCTCAGTCTGGACCGGGGGAACCTCTACCGCCACCTCATCCAGGACACGGGAACCTCCCACCAGCTCCGCAGCCCCAGCACCTGGACCCGGAAGAGCCGGGCAAAAGATGAGAATTCCTGCCAAAGCTCTTTTGACCTCTACTTCATCTTGGATATGTGAGTGGCCCTCCTGCCCCTGATGGCGCCATTGGTAGTAGTAGTGCTGTCTCTAATGTCAGTGTGGGCAAGACTTGGCTTAAACAGGTGCCAGCTTCTGTGAGGGGAGAGGGTGGAGTAGTCTTGGTCAGACCTCTGTGGCCTCCCTCCTTGTCCTGAGGCCGAGGGAGTGACCCGGGCATTCGTTTCCTGGGACTTTTTCTTTTGGAAAGGAAAAAAGGCCACCATAGGTTTCTGGAAGGCTCTCAGCTTGACGAGGCCCCGTGGCCTGCACGCCCCTTAAACAGCTGGAGGGGCAGGTGATTGCTAGGCGCTCTCTTCTCAGCACTTGGGAGAAGCTCACTTTGCGTTTGGGGTTGTGTTTTTTGTTTTGTTTTGTTTTTAACCAAATGACCTCTATTTTTCCTGGGCCCCAGAGAGATTGCCGTGTCATCTGTTAGGCATTCTCCTAGTGTCACTGCTTAGAAAGTCCTTTGCTTTGCTGGTTCTAAATGTTTTGCTTCTTTCTTTGACTGCTTAGAGATCCACATTACAGTTTGTGTGCACTTTCGGAACACTTTGGTCTTTCTGCATGTGGCCTTGGGAAACCTGGGCTGTGCATTAGGTACCTTCTGGCCCTCAAGGAAGGAAAGGGATGGGCCGGTCTTCGGACTGGAGACATTGCCTTGGTTCCATTTTCAACTCCTCTGTGGGATTGAGGATAAATTTTACTTATTCAGTAATAACAGTGGTTTGACTCCCAATATCACTGAAGCACTTTATGGTCCCCAGAGCCCTTTACTGGGCATCTGCCATCCTCAAAACAATACTGGGATATACAGCAGGGAAAATATTTGCATATGCAATCTCCTGGAAAGGGGAGCAGGCTCCCAGAGTTTGGGTGAAGTAGCCCAGAGGCTGGTGGGGGTGACAGAACCCAGGCTTCCTGTGTTTCCCTAATTCCAGCATCCCAGTTTGTACTACCTCTGATTCCTCTTATTCTCTGTGGAGACTGATGCTTGGGGGGGGCGGATGTGTGCCCCAGCCCACTAGCTTCTAAGCAGAGGCAGCAGAGGTGGGAGCACCCTGCTTGCTAGAAGAGAAATTCCCTCCTCACGGTCCAGTGGCAGGAATTCTGAGATGCCCTGGGCACATCTTGTCTGGTTGCCCAGGGTGGTAGTGATTCCCCTCTTGGGCATTGGGGATGGGGAAGGATGGGCACTGTAGGGAGATGACGGCCTCTTTGGGTCAGTCTTTCCAGAGAGTGGCAGTGAGTCCGAAGGGTCCCGTCAGCTGCCATCCTGTTACAGCGCCACTGCCCACACCCCTGCTGTCTGCAGTCAAGCCCAGTGTGGGCACAGCACAGCCCCCGGATGGATGGGGAAAGGGCTCTGGGCACAGGTGGGTCACTTTCTATGTTTCAAGGATGTGCTGAACACTAAGAACAACCAAGAACTTAAGGAAGTGGGTTCTATACCCCTACTTTAAGGTGACGAAACTGAGGCTGGGAGTACTAAATGATTTGCTCAATGTCAGTCAAAGTTAGTTTGCTGCAAAACATTAAAGAGTGGAAGGATGCTCCCCTTTCCTCTCCTCCAAGAAGGGTGTGAGGTAGGGGGACTAGAAAGGCACCAGAGAAATGGCTTCCTGAGGCAGGTTGTCCCCACTTCCCACCCCTCTCCCCCACCCCCACCCCCCCACCTCCTGCCTCCTTTGTCTTCATAAGTGCTGGGAGGCAGCACTGATCCCTCTGACCATAGCTGGTGTAGCTGTAGTTCAGCGTGAAGTGTGTGGGTCTTCCCATGAAGGCTGGGAGGGCAGGAGAGAAAGGGGAGCAACTCAAGCTCAGTCCAGTCAGGCTCCAGGACTGAAGCTGCTCCACAGTCCCCGCCCCTTACTGTCAGTAAGACACTTGCCTTGCAGTCTGGCCAGGTCTGAATCCTGCTGGATTCTGCAAATGAGAAGGGGAGCTGGGGATGTCCGAAAGAAGGCCCTGCACACCCATTTCTCAGCCCCAGGCCATCAGGGAGGAGTAGGCCTACAGCTCGGCCACAGTGGGCCAGGCCAGGCTTGTCTGAAAGCACAGTACACTCCTCAGCCCCAGGGAAGGAACAGCACTCCCTGGGAACTATGCTCTTTTAGTCTAGTTGAAGAAAACCAGCTTGACGAGATTTTCCCAGAATGTGAGGACAGCCTTCCTCCTGATGTCCCCTGCTACTCTTGTGGAGAGGGGAATAATGACCACTGAGGAGGCAGCCCCAGCTTTGCAGTCAGGCAGACTCCACTCATCATCAGTCATGTGGCCTAGGGCAAGTCGCCTCCCCTCTCTCTGCCTCAGTGTCCCCATCTGTACAATGGGGCCTTCATACCCACCTCACCAGGTTGGGATGGGGATGAAGGGGAGTTTATATGGTTTGCCCAGCATGTGTCAGATGCAGCTGTGGAGGATAAGCATAAAACAAACTTCCAGGGAAGGCAGAGTCACACACCCTGGGAACTCCCCGGCACTGCAGGGGCCCCTGATCCAGCCCTGACTCCGTGGCTCACTCTCTCTGCATGTGCCCTTTGTGGGGAGGTGGGTCGTGCGTCAGACACCTCTGCTGGTGGCACTCCCAAGGCTCTCTGGATCTTTCATCCATTGGTGAGCAGTCTTATTCATTCTCTCATTCCCTTGTTCATCCACTGACTGAAATAATTACTGGAAAACTGCTATACGCCCGTCACTGTTTTGGGCAGTGGGGATAAGGCAGCAAACAAAACTTGAAAAAGTCCTCATCCCCTTAGAGCTTTCATATTAGGAGACAAGAAATAAATAAATCAAAGAGGAAATATTGTGTTAGATGGGGATAAACACCAGGGGGAAAATCAGGACAGGAGGATGGGAAGTGCTGAGGGAGGGGCTGTTCTAAAGATGTGTTCAGGAAAGGCTATGCTCACACACTGGAAGGTGAGGAGGTGGGAGAGGGTAGGTGTCGTTTGAGCAGAGGAGGTGTGTGATTGCACTGTTTCTAAAAGGGTCACCGTTAAAGGGCACAAGGGCAGGTCCTGGCAGGAGACCAATGAGGGGCCTCGTGCAGGGACCCAGGGAGGAGATGATGGTGGTGTGGACCAGTAGGTACGGGTGGCGATGATGCAGCTCTTTTGAAGGTAGAGGCCACGGGATTCCAGACAGAATGGATGGAGGGAGACCAGGTGTGTCCCCAGACTCAGCGTAAGGGTAGAGTAGGAAACCAGCCTCATCACTGCGTCTTCTTAACAACTGTGTGTAAATGTTATTACCACTATTTTACAGATGAGGAAAGGAAGCTGCTCAGGGCCTGGGAATAACCACCAAAATCCTCAGATAGGAAAACATGGAGCTGGAATTAAAAGTCTAGAGTATCTGATTCCAAAGCCGTTCCAAAGACTCCAAGACTGGGTGGGTCCCTGAGAATCCCTCCGGGTGGTTAGAAGCAAAACCAGTGTCTCACCTGCAGGAAGGTCTTGAGTGGTTCACTCCCAGCTGCTTCATTAGATTCCTTATTCATTGGTTCCTTCGTTAGGCTGAATTGGATGAAAATGACAGACCTTCCCATGTGCCCACAGTACTGGCCAGTGGCCTATGAAGGCCAGGGAGCTGCAGGCTAAGGGAGTGGCCTGTGCAAAGGCCTGAGAAATGAGGCCCTCAGGTGATCCCAGAAGATCCAGGTGTGTAGAAGTTGGGCGTGGGGGAGAAGGAGAAAGGAGGGGCACAGGCCAATGATGTGGCCCTGGGCCCACGTAGGAGGTGTGTTCTTCACATTTTATCAGAGGAGAAATGGATCAGATCTGCATTTTCAGAAGGACCCCTTGGCTGCCTTGGGGAGGATGGTAGGAAAAGGAAAGACTGGAAGCAGCAGCTGGAGTAAAAAAGAGAAGGGTCCAAGGAGGTCCCAGGCAGCTGGAGAAAGGCAGGTAGGAGCCCAGGGTGGGTGTGCCCAAGAGGAGAATGAGGAGGCAGAACCCAGAGGAGCACCCACACGTGGGGCAGCGTGGAAGGAGAGGGGCTGGCCAAAGAGGAGAGGAGCAGAGTGCCGGGAACAGAGCGAGGCAGGATGTTCAGTAGGAAGTGCCTTGGCATCAACACCTGTGCGAGGGGGCTGACAGAAGGAGGACTGAGTGGCGCTTTAGTGCAGGCCTGACAGGCTCTGCTGACCTGGGAGGAGCTTTGGAGCTGAAAGGCACCCTCAAGGTTGTCCCAAGTTGGGCCACATGATTAGGCCGTCAGTCACCGCAGGTGGCTACCTGAGGAAGGGAGCGACCTTGGGCAAGGAAACTGCACATGAGGGGTTCCTAGAGCTGATGACAGCTGAAGGGACATCCTCAGAGTAATATGCAGACTCAGCATATCTGTGTCCTTCACAGCTCCTCCCACAGCTTGGATGAATGGCAGAATAGGGCTATGCAGGCCAGACCATTGATCTGCGTTCTCCTGTTTGTGGGTCATCTCATGTCTTGTTTTCTCCTTCTTAGGACCCCTCACAGTCCCTCGTGGAGCTAGACATGGCTTATGTGCTTTGGTCAGCAGAGGACATTGAAACCTATACCTATTAAACAATAACTCCCATTCATCTCTCCCCAACCTGTGGTAACCTCTATCCTATTTTCCATATCTGTGAATTTGCCTATTCTAGGTACCTCATACAAGTAGAATCATACACTAGCTGGTCTTTTGTGTCTGACTTATTTCACTTAACAAAATGTTTTCAAGGTCCAACCATGTTGTAGCATGTATCAAATTGTCATTCTTTATATGGCTGAATAATATGCCATTTAATGTATATACCATTTCCTTTATCCTTTTATCTGTAGATAAGCACTTGGATCGTTTCCTCACTGGAGCTATTGTGAATAGCGCTGCTGCGAACACTGGTCTACATGTTAACTATTTGAGTCCCTGCTTTCACTCCTTTTGGGCATATGCCTAGGAGTGGAACTGCTGGATCATTCTGTGCTTTTAATTCTGTGTTTAACTATGTTAACTATGCCATAACTATTTTCCACAGTGGCTGCACTATTTTACAGTCACACAAGCAGTGTACAAGGGTTTCAGTTTATCCACATTCTCTCTGGCACTTATTATTTTCCAAATTTTGTTTTGTTTTATTTTATTTTGTTTTGTTTTGTTTTTGATAATAACCATCATGAAGTGGTATCTCATTGTGGTTTTGGTTTACATTTCCCTAATGACTAGGGATGTTGAGCATCTTTTTATGTGCTTAATGGCCATTTGTATATCCTCTTTGTAGAAATGTCTATTTAAGTCCTTTGCCCATTTTTGAATTGGGTTGTTTGGTGTTGGTTGTTGAGTTGTAGGAGTTCTTATGTATTCTGGATATCAATTTCTTATCAGATATATGATTTGCAATTGTTCTTTCATTCTGTAGGTTATCTTTTCATTTTTTAAAATATTTATTTATTTGGCTGCATCGGGTCTTAGTTGCAGCATGCAGGCTCTTCGTTGAGGTGCGCGGGCTTCTCTAGTTGCAGCACGCAGGCTTCTCTCGAGTTGCAGCACGCAGGCTTCTCTCTAGTTGTGGCTCGTGGGCTCCAGAGTGCGCAGGCTCAGTAGTTGCGGCACAGGGGCTCTCTAGTTGCGGCATGGGGGCTCTAGAGTCCGCGGGCTCAGTAGTTGCAGCTCACGTTCTTAGTTGTCCCACGGCATGTGGGATCTTAGTTCCCCAACCAGCGATCAAACCCATGTCCCCTGCTTTGGAAGGCGGATTCTTAACCATTGCACCGCCAGGGAAGTCCCTCTCTTTTCATTTTTTTTCATGGTATCCTTTGTACAAAAGTTTTTACTTTTGATGAAGTTTGGTTTATCTCTTTTTTCTTTATTGTCTGTGCTTTTGGTGTCATATCTAAAAACCATTACAAAATCCAATGTCATAAAGCTTTTCCCCTATGTTTTCTTATAAGTTTATTAGTTTTAGCTTTTACATTTAGGTCTTTGATCCATTTTGCGTTAATTTTTGTATATACTATGTAGGTGTAAGATAAGAATCTAACTGCATTCTTTTGCATGTAGACATCCAGTTTTCCTAGAATCATTTGTTGAAAATACTGTCGTTTCCCACATTGGGAAATAGTCTTGGTGGTACCCTTGTCAAAAACCAATTGAATACATATATGAGGGTTTATTTCTGGACTCTCGATTTTATTCCATTGTTCTATATGTCTGTCCTTATGCCAGTACCACACTGTTTTGGTCAAGCTATTAATACAATAACTTTGTATAAAATTTGGAAACCGGAAAATATGAACCTGCCAACTTTGTTCTTATTCAAGATTTTGCTTATAGCTATTTGAATCCCCTGAGATTCCATATGAATTTTAGGGTGGATCGTTCAATTTCTACAAAAAAAATTGCTGTTGAGATTTTGATAAAGATTGCATTGAATCTGTAGATAACCTTAGCTAGTATTTCCAATTTAACACTATTAAGTCTGCTAAGCCATAAATATGTAATGTTTGCTGATGAAAATTCAATTAACAATCAGGCAAAGAAGAAAAATTAGAGCATTTTATTTGAGCCAAACTGAGGATTATTACCTTGGAGACAGATTCTCAGAAGCTCTGAGAACTGTTACACTTGCCAGGAGCTAGAGATGCAGTTTTATATATTTTTGAGACAAAGAATTATGTGTCACACTGACAGGTTAACATGATACATAAAGTTCCTCAGAGATGTTTTGGCCAGATATGCAGATACAGAGTGAGCCTTTAGGTCAATTTGATCCAATGTCAAGATGACAAAAAATATCGATCTTAGAAATTACAATGCTGGCATCAGAAGAAAGGGACCATTATCCTCAAAGGTTGATTATATCCTCCTGCCTTGAGGAGGTCTGGTTAATGCATAATGCAGAAGCACAATGAATATTTGGGAGAGGTCCGTCACAAATGGGGGCATGTCATGCATGTTTCAATTCTGACTTAGTCTGATTTTCTTGCCATAGAAAACTTTATGATTTTCCTTATCATGTTTTTCCAATGATTTACATATTTTAAAATTTCTTTCAGCAATGTATTCTAGTTTTCAACGTACTGGTCTTTTGCCTCATTGATTACATTAATTCTTAAGTATTTTATTCTGTTTGATGATATTGTAAATGGAATAGTTTTCTTAATTTCCTTCTTGGAATGTTCATTATTAGTGTATAGAAATAGAACTGATTTTTATACGTTGATTTTGTATCCTATAACTTTGCTGAATTTCCTTATTAACTCAAACATTGTTTGTGAAATCTTTGGGGTTTTTTACATGTAAGATTATATTGTCCAAGAACAGAGATGTTACATCTTTTTTCTTTCTTTTCAATTTGGATGCCTTTATTTCTCTTTCTTGCCTAGTTGCTCTGTCTAAAACTTCCAATGCTATGTTGAACAGAAGTGATGAAAGCGGGCATCCTTGTACTACTCTTGATCTTTGGGGAAAAGCTTTTAGTCTTTCACCATTGATATGTTAGCTGTAGATTTTTCATATATTAGCCTTTATCATGTTTTTCATAGAATTTTTCTCTATTCCCAATATGAGTGTTTTTATGAAGAAGGGGTTTTAGATTTTATCAAGTGATTCTACAGCAGTTGAAATGATCACGTAGTTTGGTTTCTCTGATATATTAAGTTTATTAATTACATTGTTTGAGTTTTGTATGTTGAACCATCTTTGTATTGTGGAAATAAATCCTACCTTTTCAGATTGTGCTAGATTTTTTTGTTGAGGATTTTTGAATTTATATCCATATGAAATATTAGTCTGTACTCTTCTTGAAGTGTTTGTCTGGCTTTGGTATCAGGGTAATGCAGGCCTCATAAAATAAGTTTGAAAGTGTTCCCTCCACTTCAATTTTTGGGAAGATTTGGAGAAGGATTAGTGTTAATTCCTCTTTAAATGATTAGTAGAATTAATCTGTGAAACCATCTGGTCCTGGACTTTTCTCTGTTGGGAGATTATTGATTACGGATTCAATCTCTTTACTAGTTATAGGTCTATTCAGCTTTTGTTTCTTCATGATTCAGTCTGGGCAGGTAAGTGTGTTTCCTGGAATTTGCTAATTTCATCTAGGTTATCTATTTTGCTGGCTTACAAATTCCAGTGTTCTCTTATAATCCTTTCTATTTGTATAAAATCAGTAGTAGTGTCCCACTTCATTTTCTGATTTCATTCATTTGAGTCATCCCTCTTTTATTTAAATCAATGGATATAAAGGTTTGTCCATTTTGTTGATCTTTTCAACATACCAATTTTTTATTTCACTGGTATTTCTCTATTCCATATTTTATTTATAATCTTTATTATTTCTTCCCTTCTGCGCCTTTGGGTTAGTTTTCATTTCTTTTTCCAGTTCCATAAGCTGTAAAGTTAGTGTACAGATTTGAGATTTTTCTTCCTTTTTAATGTATTTGTCTACAGCTATAAATTTCCCTCTCAATTCTACTTTCACTGTATGTTTTGGTATGTTGTGTTTTCATTTTCATTTGTCTCCTGGTATTTTCTAATGTCTCTGTGATTTCCTCTTTGACCAATTTGCTGATTCCAAGGGTACTGTTTCATTTCCACATATTTGTGAATTTCCAGATTAGTTTCTGCTATTGACTTATAGCTTTATTTCATTGGGGTTGGAAATGATTTTAAGTTTTGAGGGGATTTCCATCATTTAAAAATTTTAAAGAAATGCTTTGTGGTCTAACATGTACTCTATCCTGGAGAACATTTCACATGCACTTGAGAAAAATGTGTATTCTACTGTCTGGGAGAAGAGTGTACATATCTGTTAGGTACAGTTGGCTTATGATGATGTTCACATCCTCTATTCCCTTATTTCTCTATTTTCTCATATTCTGTCTGATTGTTCTATTACTGAAAGTGGGATTTTGAAGTTTCTAACTGTTACTGTAGAACTGTCTGTTTCTCCCTTAAGTCTGTCAATGTTTGCTTCCTAAATTTTGCTTCTCTGATATTTGGTTCTTATCTGTTTATAAGTGTTGTGTCTTCTCGGTGAAATGACCCTCCTGTAATTATATAATGTCTTTCTTTGTCTTTTATAACAGTTTTCTATGTAAAGTCTAGTTTGTTAATTATAGTCATCCCAGCTCTCCTTAGGTTTCTCTTTACTTGGAATATCTCTTTTCATCCTTTCATTTTCAACCCCCTGGTGTCTTAACATTGAAAGTGAATCTCTTGTAGACATCATATGGTTGCATCTTTTTGGATCCATTCTGGCAATCTGTACCTTTTGATTGGAGAGTTTAATCCATGTACATTTAAAGTAATTACTGATAGGGAAGGACTTACATCGGGCACTTTGCTCTTTGTTTTCTGCATGTCTTCTAGCTTTTTTCTCCCTAATTTTCTCCATTTCTACCTTCCTGTGAGTTTAGTGGACTTTTTTTTTTTTTTTTTTTTTTTTTTTGCTGTACGCGGGCCTCTCACTGCTGTGGCCTCTCCCGTTGCGGAGCACAGGCTCCGGACACACAGGCTCCGCGGCCATGGCTCGCGGGCCCAGCCGCTCCGCGGCATGTGGGATCTTCCGGGATAGGGGCACGAACCCGTGTCCCCTGCATCGGCAGGCGGACTCTCAACCACTGCGCCACCAGGGAAGCCCAGTTTAGTGGACTTTTGTTGTTGTTGTTGTAGTGACAGGTCTTGGTTCCCTTTTCACTTCCTTTGTGTGAAGCTATTTTCAATATCTATTACAGATATTTTCTTTACAGTTACCTGGTTATTAATGGTTACAAGTTAATATTCTCATATATGCTATCTACATTATATCTATATGTGTAATTTTCCTGATTTTCTTTTTCTTTCTTTTTAAAACTCATTCTCTGTATTCAAACATACTCGACATATATCAAATGAACGTAGAGGGCACCTCTACCACATCACATAAGTATTCCTTGTTTTGTGGTTGGAATAATTAAGATCTAGTCTCTTAGAAAATTTGATGATTAAAATAAAATATTGTTGTCTATGTTCACTAAACTGTGCCTTAGACATCCAAGATTTAGTTGTCAACTATTTGCAAGTTTGTACCCTTAAACAACACCTCTTATTCCCCCAAGCCCCTGGGAACCACCATTTTACTCTGTTTTGATGAGTTGGGTTTTTTAGATTCACATATAAGTGATACCATAGAGTATTTGTCTTTCTCTGTCTGACTTATCTTACTTAGCGAAAAGTCCATCAGTGTTGCCACAAATGGCAGGATGGCCTTCTTTCTTATGGCTGAATTATATTCTATTGTATATACATAGAACCTCTTCTTTATCTACTCATCTGTTGATGAGCGCTTAGGTTGAGTCTATATCTTGGCTATTGTGAATAATGCTGCAATAAACACGGAAGTGCATATATCTCTTCAATATCCTGTTTTCATTCCCTTTAGATATAGACCCAGAAGTGGGATTGCTGGGTCATGTGGAAATTCTATATTTAATTTTCTCAGGAACCTCCATACTGTTTTCCATAGTGGCTAAAACAATTTACATTCGCATCAACAGTGCAAAAGTTTCCTTTTTCTGTATCCTTTTTCTGTATTGTCCTCACCAATGCTTGTTATCTCTTGTCTTCTTAATTATAGCCATTCTAACAGGTGTGAGATGTATCTCATTGTGTTGTTCTTTTTCCACATCTTTATTGGAGTACAAATGCTTTACAATGTTTTGTTAGTTTCTACTGTACAACAAAGTGAATCAGCTATATGTATATATATCCCCATATCCCCTCCCTCTTGAGCTTCCCTCCCACCCTCCCTACCCCATCCCTCTCGGTCGTCACAAAGCACCGAGGTGATCTCCCTGTGCCATGCAGAAGCTTCCCACTAGCCATCCATTTTACATTTAGTAGTGTATATATGTCAGTGCTACTCTCTCACTCACTTCATCTCCGCTTCCCCTTCCCACCCCCGTGCCCTCAAGTCCGTTCTCTACGTGTGCATCTTTATTCCTGTCCTGCCATTAGGTTCATCAGTACTGCTTTTTAAAATCCCATATATATGCGTTTAGCGTACGGTATTTGTTTTTCTCTTTCTCACTTACTTCACTCTGTATGACAGATTCTAGGTCCATCTGCCTCACTACAAATAACTCAATTTCATTCCTTTTTATGGCTGAGTAATATTCCATTGTATATATATGCCACATCTTCTTTATCCATTCATCTGTTGATGGGCATTTAGGTTGCTTCCATGTCCTGGCTATTGTAAATAGTGCTGCAATGAACACTGTGGTACATGTATCTTTTTGAATTATGGTTTTCTCAGGGTATGTGCCCAGTAGTGGGATTGCTGGGTCATATAGTAGTTCTATTTTTAGTTTTTTAAGGACCCTCCATACTGTATCAATTTACATTCCCACCAACAGTGCAGGAGGGTTCCCTTTTCTCCACACCTTCTCCAGCATTTATTGTTTGTAGATTTTTTGATGATGGCCATTCTGACGCGTGTGAGGTGATACCTCATTGTGGTTTTGATTCGCATTTCCCTATCGATTCGTGATGTTGAGCATCTTTCCATGTATCTGTTAGCCATCTGTATGTCTTCTTTGGAGAAATGTCTATTTAGGTCTTCCGCCCATTTTTGGATTGGGTTGTTTTTGTGATATTGAGCTGTGATGGCAAATGAGATGGTTTCCTTAATTTCTCTTTCTGATCTTTTGTTGTTAGTGTACAGGAATGCCAGAGATTTCTGTGCATTAATTTTGTATCCTGCAACCTTACCAAATTCATTGATTAGTTCTAGTAGTTTTGTGGTGGCATCTTTAGGATGTTCTAAAGTATAGTATCATGTTGTCTGCAGTGACAGTTTTACTTCTTCTTTTCCAGTTTGAATTCCTTTTATTTCTTTTTATTCTCTGATTGCCATGGCTAGGACTTTCAATACTATGTTGAATAATAGTGGCAAGAGTGGACATCCTTGTCTTGTTCCTGATCTTAGAGGAAACGGTTTCAGTTTTTCACCATTGAGAGTGATGTTTGCTGTGGGTTTGTTGTATAAGGCTCTTATTATGTTGAAGTAGCTTCCCTCTATGCCCACTTTCTGGAGAGTTTTTGTCATAAATGAGTGTTGAATTTTGTCAGACGCTTTTTCTGCATCTATTGAGATGATCATATGGTTTTTATTCCTTAATTTGTTAATATGGTGTATCACATTGATTGTTTTGCGTATATTGAAGAATCCTTGCATCCCTGGGATAAATCCTACTTGATCATGGTTTATGATCCTTTAAGTGTGTTGCTGGATTTTGTTTGCTAGTATTTTGTTGAGGATTTTTGCATCTATGTTCATCAGTGATATTGGTCTATAATTTTCTTTTTTCGTGATATCTTTGTCTGCTTTGGGTATCAGGGTGATGGTGACCTCCTAGAATGAGTTTGGGAGTGTTCCTCCCTCTGCAGTTTTTTGGAAGAGTTTGAGGATAGGTGTTAACTCTTCTCTAAACATTTGATAGAATTCGCCTGTGAAGCCATCTGGTCCTGGACTTTTGTTTGTTGGAAGATTTTTAATTACAGTTTCAACTTCATTACCTGTGATTGGTCTGTATTTTCTAATTCTTCCTGGTTCCGTCTTGGAAGGTTGTACTTTTCCAAGCATTTGTCCATTGCTTTCAGGTTGTCCATTTTATTGGCATATATTTGTTTGTAGTAGTCTCTTATGATCTTTTGTATTTCTGCGGTGTCAGTTGTAATCTCTCCTTTTTCATTTCTAATTTTATTGATTTGAGTCCTCTCCCTTTTTTTCTTGATGAGTCTGGCTAAAGGTTTATCAATTTTGTTTATCTTCTCAAAGAACCAGCCTTTAGTTTTATTGATCTTTGCTATTATTTTCTTTGTTTCTATTTCATTTATTTCTGCCCTGATCTTTATGATTTCTTTCCTTCTACTAACTTTGGGTTTTCTTTGTTCTTCTTTTTCTAGTTGCTTTAGATGTAAGGTTAGATGGCTTATTTGAGATTTTTCTTGTTTCTTGAGGTGAGCTTGAATTGCTATGAACGTCCCTCTTTGAACTGCTTTTGCTTTGTCCCATAGGTTTGGATCATTGTGTTTTCATTGTCGTTTGTTTCTAGGTATTTTTTTATTTGCTCTTTGATTTCTTCAGTGATCTCTTGATTATTTAGCAGTGCACTGTTTAGTCTCCAAGTATTTGTGGGTTTTGCTGGGGTTTGTTTTTCCTGTAATTGATTTCTAATCTCATAGTGTTGTGGTCAGAAAAGATGCTTGATACAATTTCAATTTTCTTAAATTTTCCAAGGCTTGATTTGTGAACCAAGATGTGATCTATTGTGGAGAACATTCTGTGTGCACTTGAGAAGAAAGTGTATTCTTCTGCTTTTAGGTGGAATGTCCTAAAAATATCAATTAAGTCTATCTGGTCTATTCTGTCATTTAAAGCTTGTGTTTCCTTGTTTACTTTCTGTCTGGATAATCTGTCTATTAATGTAAGTGGGGAGTTAAAGTCCCCCACTATTAATGTGTTACAGTCGATTTCTCCTTTTATGGCTGTTAGCATTTGCCTTATGTATTGAGGTGCTCCTATGTTGGGTGCATAAATACTTATAATTGTTATGTTTTCTTCTTGGATTGATCCCTTGATCATTAGGTAGTGTCCTTCATTAACTCTAGTAACTGTCTTTATTTTAAAGTCTATTTTATCTGATATGAGTATTGCTACTCCAGCTTTCTTTTGATTTCCATTTGCATGGAATGTCTTTTTCCATCCCCTCACTTTCAGTCTGTATGTGTCCCTAGGTCTGAACTGAGCTTCTTGTAGACAGCATCTATATGGGTCTTGTTTTTGTATCCATTCAGCCAGTCTGTGTCTTTTGGTTGGAGCACTTAATCCATTTACATTCAAGGTGGTTTTTGATATGTATGTTCCTATTACCGTTTTCTTAATTGTTTTGGGTTTGTTTTTGTGGGTCTTTTTCTTCTCTTGTATTTCCCACTTAGAGAAGTTCCCTTAGCATTTGTTGTAAAGCTGGTTTGGTGGTGCTGAATTCTTGTAGCTTTCGCTTGTCTGTAAAGCTTTTGATTTCTCCATCTAATCTGTATGGGATCCTTGCCGGGTAGAGTAATCTTGGTTGTAGGTTTTTCCCTTTCATCATTTAAAATATGTCCTGCCGCTCCCTGCTGGCTTGTAGAGTTTCTGCTGAAAGGTCAGCTGTTAACCTTATGGGGATTCCCTTGTATGTTATTTATTGCTTTTCCCTTGCTGCTTTTAATATTTTTTCTTTGCATTTACTTTTTGATAGTTGGATTAATATGTGTCTTGGCATGTTTCTCCTTGGATTTATCCTGTCTGGGACTCTCTGTGCTTCCTGGACTTGATTGACTATTTCCTTTCCCATGTTAGGCAAATTTTGGACTCTAATCTCTTCAAAAATTTTCTCAGACCCTTTCTTTTTCTCTCCTTCTTCTGGGACCCCCATAATTCGAATGTTGGTACATTGTTGGTACATAATTTAATGTTGTCCCAGGAGTCTCTGTGACTGTCCTTAATTCTTTTCATTCTTTTTTCTTTTTCTGCTCCCTGGCAGTTTTTTCCACCATTTTATTTTCCAGCTCTCTTATCCGTTCTTCTGCCTCAGTTATTCTGCTATTGATTCCTTCTAGAGTATTTCTAATTTCAGTTATTGTGTTGTTCATCACTGTTTGTTTGCTCTTTAGTTCTTCTAGATCTTTGTTAAATGTTTCTTGTATTTTCTCCACTCTGTTTCTGAGATTTTAGATCATCTTTCTATCATTACTTTGAATTCTTTTTTGGGTAGGTTGCCTATTTCGTCTTCATTTATTTGGTCTTGTAGGTTTTTACCTTGCTCCTTCATCTGTAACATATTTTTTTGTCGTTTCATTTTTTTGTTGTTGTTGGGTGGGGCTGTAGACAGGAGTCTTACTGGTTGTTTGGCTTGAGACGTCCAGCACTGGAGTTTGCAGACAGCTGGATAGAGCCTGGTCTTGGTGTAGAGATGAGGACCTCCAGAAGGCCTCACTCTGATCAATATTCCCTGGGGTCTGCGGTTCTCTGCTAGTCCAGTGGTTTGGACTCAGAGCTGTCACCACAGGAGCTTGGGCCTGAACTCTGGGCTGGGAACCAAGATCCCGCAAGCTGTGTGGTGAGGCAAAAAAAAACAAAAAGAAAGGAAAGAAAAAAAGCAGCAGTACAATAACAAAGAAGAAAAAACAAAAGAAAATTAGAAAGATAAAAATATGTTAGGAAAAATAAAAATATAATTGAAACAACTGCAACAAGGTAAAACAAAACCACAAGAGAAAAAAATAAGGGGGGTGGGGGTTGGGGAACAACCCAAAAGGAGCAAAACAATAACAAAGTATAAAGAATAAAATAAAATTAGAAAAATAAAGGATTTATTAGAAAAAATAAAAATATAAATGAATCAACAACAATGAATCAACAAGAAGGTAAAACAGAACCCTAATCTAAAAATGGAAAAAAGGGATTGGGATTGACATATATACACTAATATGTATAAAATGGATAACTAATAAGAACCTGCTGTATAAAAAAATAAATAAAATTCTAAAAATTCAAATAAATAAATAAAAGCCCAAAGAAGGAAAAACAAAACAAAAAAAGCCTTGGCTATGGGGGAGAGGAGTTTGGGCGGAGTTTAGGCAAAGGTGGAACTTAGGCAGGGGCAGGGTTTAGGGTGGGATGAGATGTAGGCGGGAGGGGGTGATGTTTGAGCGTGGGGTGGGGCCTAGGCTCAGGACCCACGCAGCTGCAGCTGGAAGAGGCCTTGGGGGTGGGCCCTAGGCAGGGCGACATTCAAGCGTGGGGCGGGGCTTCTGCTTAAGACCTGCCCAGTAGCGGAGAGGCAGTTCGTCCAAATGGGGGGCCTCTGGAGTGTGAAGTTCTGGGGTTTGGAGGTAAGGCCCGGGGTGAGGGTGTGTGGGAGGGGTTTAGGCCCAGCAGAGTTGGAGGGGGTCTCAGAGGGGGGTCTCCAGATACAGATGTAGGACCCTGGGTAGGTGTAGGGGCAGGGCTTGGGCCCTGCACGGTAGAAGGGAGGCTCCGAGGGCAGAGTATTAGGCCCTGGGGCCCAACAGGTTCCCTGGTGCCTAAGTGGACAGGGAAAGCGCTGGCTGCATTCTCTTCCGTTCCTCCATGCCCCACACCCCCGATTTCTGTATGTTGATTTTATACCCTACAGCTTTACAGAATTCATTGTTTCGTTCCAACAGGTCTTTGGTTGAGTCTTTGGGATTCTCTATATACAAAATCAAATCATCTGCAAATAATGACAAGCTTACTTCTTCATTTCCAGTTTGAATGCTTTTTGTTTCTTTGTTATGCCAATTAGCTCCAGTTAGGACTTCCAGTACTATGTTGAATAAGAGGGGTAAGAGTGGGAATCTTTGTCTTGTACCTGATCTTAGAAGCAGAGCTTTCAACTTTCCACCATCGAGTGTAATGTTAACTGTGGGTTTGTTGTATATGGCCTTAATTATGTTGCAGTATGTTCCTTCTGTACCCAATCTGTTTGAAGATTTTAGCATGAAGTGTTGTAATTTGTCAAGTGCTTTTTATGCATCTATTGAGATGATCCTCTGGATTGTTATCTTTCATTCTATTAATGTAGTGTATCCCACTTTTTAATTTGCATGCGTTGAACCATGCTCACATTCCAAGGATAAATCTCATTAGGACATGGTGTCTAATTATTTTGATGTGTTCTCTTTTTTTGAGTTGAATACATAGTTCTATTTTTTAATTGAAGTATAGTTGACTTAAAATATTAGATTAGTTTCAGGTGTTACCATTAGTTTAAAAAGTTGTCTTGCACTTTAGCATGGAAGCTTCTGATAGAAAGTTTATATTGTGGGAGTTGTCAGAGTCCAGTGTTTGCTACCCAGCAATTGTTGGACATAGCCATGTCACACACGTCTGCCCAGTGCAATGGGTAGAGCATGGGTTTTGAGGCGAGATCTGGATTCAGATCCATGTTACCTATGGAAATTGTGGAAAATTCCATGACTTGTGAGAGCCTCAACTTTCTTATGAAAATGAAAATAATGAAAATGAAAAGAATGCTGATATCATGGGGTTGTTCTGGAATTGGAAATCATGTATGTAAAATGCCTGGTACATACATCTCAATGAAGGATAATCTTGATAATGTTAAAAGAATCTATTCTTAGTTTCATCACTATTTGTTGAGAGATTTATTTATTTATTTATTTATTTCGTTTTTTGCGGTACGCACGCCTCTCTCTGTTGTGGCCTCTCCCGTTGCCGAGCACAGGCTCCGCACGCGCAGGCTCAGTGGCCATGGCTCACAGGCCCAGCCGCTCCACGGCATGTGGGATCTTCCCGGACCAGGGCACGAACCCATGTCCCCTGCGTCGGCAGGCGGACTCTCAACCACTGCGCCACCAGGGAAGCCCTGTTGAGAGATTTAGATTCAGCCTAGAGGACACAGAATGAATGATAGGACCAACTAAGAGACTTCTGTGGGAATGGTGTGCCAGGGAGCCCTGACCCCTGCCCACCCCCACACCTTTTCAAGGGGCAGGAGAGGAGTAGACAGCTCAGAATTGTTTATTCCCAAGGGGAATTGAGGGACCAAAAGAGTCATATCAGAATCACTGGAGGCTTTTCCAACCAATGCATCCTACATCATTGCCTGTGGAACAGCTCCACCAAGCCTGCCCAGCCATCCTAGTCTGCCACCAGAAGTCCCTCATCCCGAAAAGTTCCTGAGTCCCAAGCACACAGGTCTGGTTGGTCACCCTTCCCACTCTCACACTGATGAAGTCATCACCACGGTGACCCACTGAGGTCTCCGAGGGAGCATGGCAGCCTTCAGCTACATTGGTGGGTGGTGGGGGGTGGGGGGAGTTGCTAAAGTGTCTGCTGGAAGCTGAGGAGACAGAAATTCTGCCTGCACAATAGATGTACCTCATCTGTCTGACTCAGGTCTTCTTCATTTTCAGGTCAGGCAGTGTGAACAACAACTGGATGGACATTTACACATTTGTGGAGGATTTGGTCAAGAAGTATAGCAAGTACGACTTCTTCAAGTTGCAGGGTGTTCACCCCTGCCAGGCAGAGTACACAGCTCTTTAGACTCAGTGGTCATGGGAGCCCCTCGGGTCAGGTGCATAGAGCCCAGGGGGGTGTTCTGAAGCAGAAGAGATCACGCTGGTTCCATCAGGTCTCAGCAGCTTTCTTAGCTCCTACCTGGAAGTCGGGCCATATTGTAGGGGACACAGTCTGCCCTTGAGGACCTCATAGATGAGGAAACAGGCAAACCAGTAACATGATAACTAAACACCAGGTTAAATGGTGCCAAGGGCCAAAAGAAAAGGGCGAAGGACTTATAAGGCAAATTAAAAGGAAAAAGCAAGAATTCTTAGGAAAAAAGTCAAGGATCGTTTGTCAGAGGATGTGGAATTTTGAACTAGGTCTTGAAGAATGGGGAAAGACAGGGTAACAGGAACCATCAAGGAGACTTCTTGTGCAGCAAGTGGTCTGTTCAGCAGGAGAGTAGGGTTAACTCAGGAGAAGGCTAGGGGATGAGGCTGGACAGGACAGATTTGGACCAAGGTCATCAGGGCTTATAATGCCATGCCAAGGGACTTGTATTTCCTGCTGTGAACAATAGGGAGCTATAGATGATTCTTGGTCAAGGTTGATCTTGGTCAAGATGATCAAGGTTGTGTCCCAGGAAGGAAAGTCTGATATTGTGGGTAAAATGTTTTGTAACAAGAACGAGAAGCAGTAGGGAGCTTATCCATGAACATATTGTGGCAATTTAGCTAAATGAGGGTCAATGGACCAAAAGGCAGTGGCCAGGGAGAGGAAAGGGAGGGATGTATATGAATAGCTGCCAAGATAGAGAATGATTTTTCTAGATGAGAGGAGATAAGGCAGGGAGGGCTATACAGGAGGGAAGAGGAGTGAAGGTACAAAGAATTTTATAGAAGAGGAGAAGCCAGTTGGGAGGCCCTCATGCCAGAGGCGTAGGTGTCTATCTCCTGGTGTGTGCATGTGCACCTGTGTGCGTGTGTGCATATGTGTGTGTGTGTATGTGTGTGTGTTTGAGAGAAAGACACTTTGGGGGGGTGTGTTGGGAGCATAGGGTTGGAGCAGGATGCCATCCTGGCACTTTCTTCCAAGAAGGCACCACATCTCCACAGGCCTCCTTCACCAAGATTCCTAAAATCCTTCACTATAGATATAGGAGCTTCCAGGGTTTGGGAAATGGACCCCAAAGCAGAAGAGTTGGAGTGAGGAACAGAGAAATTGGGATGCACCTTCTTTCTGGCTGCTCATTGGCTTCATTTGGAGCCTGTGTCACGTAGACCTTCTCATGAGCCCGTGCTTCCTCCCCAGCCCTAACCTGCGAATGTCCTTCATCACCTACTCCACAGTGGGTCACACCCTCATGAAGCTCACCTCAGACAGGTAAGTGCTACGTTAAGCCCCCAGGCAGGCCTAGTGGATGGGAACCATTGAGGGCCCAGGGGGCTGACAGTTCCCACTGGGAGCAGGCTGGGCCGTCCTGGTCCCCCCTCAGGGTCCGCTCTGAGCCCCAGCCCCAGCTCCATGGCTCCCACTGAGCCCTGGCTGCGCTGGCCCTGGCAGACCCCGTGCTGCTAGACCATCTCCGCCCCCTCTAAGCCCCGCCCTCCGCCTGTCCTGTGTCCTCTCAGCGCTCTTCCCTTTTCTGAGAAGTGGCTCACTGCAAGGACGCCTGGGACCTGGTGGAGCAGACGTGTGGGCCCTTTGTGAACACTGGCCTGTGTTGGGCACCTGCTCTGTGTGTCACGCTGTGCTCTGGGCCAGTGGGGGAAGAGAGGAGGCACAGTCAGAACCGGGAAGCACAGTCAGAACCAGGAGGCAGGGGTGGGCAGTGCTGGAGCTTCAGTGGAGGGGAGCTTGGTCCCTTGGTGGGTCTGAGACAAGGGAGCCCATGAGTGTGGGCTGGGGTGTAGGAGGGAAGCATGACACACCAGCATCTTAGGTGGGCTATTAGGAGGGCCCAGCGATGTGCCCAAAACCCTGGAGGTGGGAAGATATGGAGCTCCTGAGTAGCCGGGGGGTTCCGATGCTCATGATGCAGATGATCGGAACCCAGGGAGTGTGCTGGTGCCAGTGCGTGGACGCAGCATTCCCCATGCCTGGCTCCCAGGAGAAACAGGAGCTGTGCTTCCTGTTAGGTGAGCTAGGGGAAGGCGTGGTTTTGTGTGTCCCTGTCTTCTGCATTTCAGAGAGACCTGAGTGAGGTTGAGTTGGAAGACAGCAAGTCAGTGGGGGGCTGTCAGACAGGTGGCAGAAAGAGAGGCGGGGGCTGGGCGGGGGCCCCTGTGGGAGGAGCTGCCCATGGGGGACAGGAGGACCACTGCCTCCTCCGAGGCAGGGGTTCAGAGCCTGAACCAAGGGAGCTGCGGTGAGGCTCTTGAGGGTCTCCGGGGTCCTCTCTGGAAAGTGGAGGTGACGAAGTCTTCCTCAAGGGATGGTGTCAGAAGTGGGAGTGGGCTTAGGGGAGTGAAAAACGGAGTGGAATCTTAAGAAGTGAAGGGCCTGAGGAGGGCATAAGCAGCCTAGTGCACAGAGCTGGGAGTAAGGATGGGGTGGAGGGGCTGCCCAAGGAAAAGGCCCGCTCAGGCAGTAGTGAAGCCTTGCCAAGCTCAGTCCCAGGTCAAAGGCTGGGAAGAGATGAGAGCTCCAGCATATTTGCGGGTGCTATCAACAAAACAGAAATCTTCCCCAAAGTGTCAGGCAGTGGGGAGGGTGTTTGTGCTCGGGTGGGCAGGGCCTGGTGTGGCCTCCACTGGACCTGGGTCACAACTTCCTCAGCTCCTGGGCTGGGTCAGGCAGAGCAGGACCTGGGGCTCTCAGATCGCACCTCACGGCAGAATCCCTTCTGCGCAAGGCAAGAGCCAGCCTTCAGGGACCACATTCTCCTTAGACTTGCTGTGACTGCTCAGCCCATCACACTGCATTAGCCTGAACCTAAGCCCCAACCCTGGTGTGTCCCAGTCCCATCCCCTGCTATCTGTTTTAACAGAGGCTGACAGCCCATCCCCATGGCAGCCTGGGGTCACTGCTCTTCCGCCTGCATGGACAGGCCTCAGGTCTCTTTTCCAGCTTATGGTCTATTTCTTCAGGAGCACATGAAGCCCAGGAGCCCTACACTCTAATGCAGCAGCTTGACTACTTGCTTTAGTACGGATCCAGAGGGGGAAGTGGCTTGGAGGGTCCAAGTCCACCTCAGGGTTCTGTGGTAGGGGAGGAGGGGACAGGGCAGGGGTATCAGCACAGTGACCTTTCCACACTCAGCCTTGCCTGTTGGAAGGTGATGTGCCCTCACCAGGGACCCCTTAGGTGCCAGCAGTACCGCCAGTCACATTGGGGGTGCTGAATTCACAGGTGCGTATCCATGGGTGCTCCCCCCTCACCACGGACGGTCAATGCAGGGCCCTTGCTGAGTCCCCTGACGTCTGCATGCCTGAGACAGGGATGAGCACATTGAAAGCCAGGCCCTACCCATGGGACCAGCAAAGCAGCATCCTCCACACCCGCTGTATGGGGGACAGAGGAGCGTTGACCAAGGCCTGTCAGTGTCAAAGACACAGGCAGAGAGGTCACCACAGGGCCACTTGTGTCCTCTCTGGTCCAGGCAGGTCTCCACAGGGCAGAATGGCACCAGGTCAAGTGGTCTGTTTTGCAACAGTCAACCCTCATTCCTCCTCAACCCCCTTTATTGTTTTTTTTCAGAAATGAAATTCGTGCTGGTCTCAGCAGACTTCAGAATATAGTACCTACAGGAACCACACACATGCAGGAAGGATTTAAAAAGGTACAGATCCTACAGCTCTGAGACTTTCTTCTGCTTTATCAAGTTCTTAGAGTATTTTGGGGTCATCTCACCGCCCTCCACCAATTTCTTTCATTTTGTTGCAGGCAAATGAGCAGATTCAACAAGCTAACTCAGGAGGTAAGCTGCCTGCTGACGTCACTGTGCTCAGGTGGGACAGAGCCAGGCGCGGGCCTCAGCGAGGGCTGGTGCAGACCCACCTCGGCCAATTCCTAGCGCTGACCTTGGACCGAGTCCCCTGTCCTCTCTGGGCTGCAGGTTCCTCCTCTGCACAGTGAGGAGGAAAACCACCCCCAGGGATGCTTCCGAGAACCACATGGGATCATGCATTACATTCCTGGTTCTTACTAGATATCAAGTGCTTGACCTATGGTTGGGCTGCATGAAAAAGAAAAGAGAACTTCCAGGGATGGCGAGCAGATGGGGTTCAGTTTAGGGAACAGAGACCTTGGTGTCCCCCTGGCTGCCCACACTTTGTCCACCACAGCTCTGGCTCTTCCTCCTTTCCCTTGAGCCTCTTTCCTCTGGTTGACTCTCATCCTTTGACTGTGCCTCCGACTGTGGAAATGGCTGTACTTGGCCCAGACCAGCTGCATCGAGACTGTAGGGTTGCAGCCCTTGTCAGGAAGGATGCATGGGCTGCTGGGGAAAGGCGGGGAGCTGGGCGGGGGCTGCTGCCCAAGCACCTTGACCTCGAGTTCTGAATAGCAGGACCCACAGAGCCAGCAGGAGTGCCTGCCGGCGCTGCCCAAGACAGAGCCCACTGCCCCCCGGACCCAAGGGGATGTCGTGTGCAGTCGGTCAGCTGCTCCTCCCTGTGCTCACCTGAGAGGCTTGTCCTCGTCCAGTGAAGTAGCTGCAGTTGCCTTTCAGGGCAAAGGCTGTGCCACCTGCCCATAGTGATGGTCCTGTAGGAAGGGCTCTGATCTGGTCTTAGGCTCCTCGTCTGTCAAATGGGTCCTGGGCTGAGGCCCCTTCTCCCTCCCGGTGCTCTGGGTGGTGGGTACTCAGGTCAGGGTGGCCTCTCTGCAGGAGGAGGAGGTGTGGGAGCAGTGCTGTGGGCCTGGCAGCCTGAGGCAGGTCACTCCAGGTGCCTTGCTGACCAGGCCACTCCCTGCTTCTTCTGCAGAAAACAAGGTTCCCTCTATGATTATCTCCTTGACCGATGGAACCCTGGAGGAAGCGCCGTTTGAAATGACTAAGGAAGAAGTAAGTCCAGACCATCATTACCAGCTTTGTGCTCCGCCTGTTTTGTGAATTGTACTCAACGCTTTTTTCCTCTTAGGCTGACAGGGCTCGGAAAATGGGAGCAACAGTATACTGTGTGGGTGTAAAAGACTATCAGAGAGACCAGGTAATTCAGAACAGGTAACCAGTGCCACTCTTGAGCCCTGTTGGGGAAATCTCTCAAAGGCAGCTGTCCCAGGGTCTCCGAGAGGACGGCCCTCTACCCACCCCAAGTGTCTGGACACCAGGCAGCCACTGCAGATGAATATCAAGTGTTGGGTATACCTGCCCACCAGGGGTGTGGATGGAGGAGCTTTCCACTCCCTAAGGGTGGGCTGCTGGCAGATGCCAGCGTGTGGCCTTGGAGTCCAGCACGGCAGGCGACAAGGGCCTGTCTCCTGGGATGGGACCTGCCGCGTCCTCAACCCCTGACTGTGTGCCAACCATCTCCTCTCTGCTGTAGTTATTGGACATTGCAGACAGCCCGCATCACGTCTTTGGAGTGGACCAAGGCTTCAAGGCTCTTAAATACATCATTGAGCCAGTGAGTGAGGGCTGGACGTGAAAAGTGGGAAGGGGTAGCTTCTCGCCAAGCCCCCGCATTCAAGCCCCTGCCCCTCATCTCCCTCTTCTAGCTTGGAACTAAGTCCTGTATTGAAATGACAGCTGTGGAGCCTTCCAGTGTCTGTACAGGAGGTAAGAGCTGGAGTGCTGTTTTAAACACAGGGGTGTGTGTTTGTGTGAGTTGTGAATGTGCCCAGTGTGCGTTGTGGGTGTGCTGTGAGCACATGATTTCACTCTGCGTGGGGTGTGCGTGTAGTGTGTATGGTGTGTGTGAGTGTGGTGTCTGAGTGTGTGGGGTGATTGTATGGAAATTGTGGGCATAGGACTACATCGGGCATAGAAGGGAATGTTTATGTGAGGTGTGTATGCCAAGTGTTGGGGGTGCGTGTGTGTGTATTTGTATAATTACTTCTTTCTTCCAGTGTTACTGAGATGTAATTGACATACAGTTCTGTATAAGTTTGATGTATGCTATAAAATGACACAAAAATATTGTGAAATGATAAGTTTAGTGTACATATTTTTTAAACTCAAAACCAAAAGTTTAATTAAGTAATAAGAAAAACTTTATTTTAAAAAACCTCAACAAATCACTAGCAAATAGAATCCAACAACATAAAAAAAGGACAATACATCAAGAAAAATTAGGGCTCACCTCTGAAATGCAAGCCTGATTCAGTGTATGAAATATCAATGTGATTTTCTTATGAGCAAAATGGGGAAGAAAAATATGATTATTTCAGTGGATGAAGAAAAGAATTGGACATAGTTCACGGTCAGCATCATACTAGCAACCCAGACTGACAAAGGCATCCAACAAATACTCACAGCTATCACTACACCCAGTGGTTCAACGGGGTCGACCTCTCCCTGAGATCTGGAACTTGACAAGGTTGCCTTCTCTCCCCTGGGAGGGTCCCTGCATCGGTGTGGGGAGGATCCTGTGCAGTTCCTTTTCTGGAAGAAGCCCTCTCTCTCAGTTAAGTCTGTGTGTGCCGGCTCGTGAGTCCACATCACTGGGATTTGTGGAGCTGAGGTGGGTGGATAAGCACACGCTCCCTCTGGTAACAGCACACAGCTGGATGCAGCTGGACACAGACCCAGGAAGCTGGGCCTGGCCACTGTGCTCTGAACTGCAAGGCTACAGCACAGGAGGCCATGGGGTCAGACACAGCGATGTTCATATCCGAGCTCTGCTGCCCCCAGACACTAAACCAGGGCTTCTCTGGTGTCACGTCTGAGCCGTGCAGCACCCTGACAGCTTCAATTCTCTGAGTATGTCCCTGGGACATACACAGGCCTGTCAAACCATAGAGGAAGATGCCCATTGTCATTCATGCCCTGTGGCGGCCCAGCTGAGGTGACAGGTGCCCACCGCACGCCCTCTGCAGGCGGGGCCCAGCACTGCTGCTCTGACCTTTACGACTGATGTCATCTTGTCAAAAGCTGCCACACAGCATGACTGTCACTCGGAGGGAAAGCTCAAGGCAGGAACCTGGACCCCAAATGAAGTAGAAGAAGCTGTTCATCAGGCTGTCGTCCTGAATAAGTCGACCAGGTGTGAGGAAGCCGGGAGTGGGGAGCATAAGGCACGTGGCCTCTTCAGCCTCTCGGCCTCCCTCCTGGACTAGGCAGAGGCCTCTGCTGGCCTCCCTGCCTCCAGGCCTGTGCTCCAGCCCATCCTCTGCACAGGACCTGAGGGGCAGAGAAGGCCACTTCCTTACCCCAGCCTGACCATGCAGGCTGAGGCCCCCAAGCCAGACAACCAGACCCTCCAAGCTCCAGCCTCTGCTCTAAGCCCACCTGCTGCAGAGGCTGGGGGCTGGGGGGACTGGGCTCCCTGAAAAACCTTCCTCAGCTTTACAGGGTCCAGCCCACCATCCTTTTAGGTCTTATTCTCAGGGCATCTCAATTCCAAAGCCTTTCCTACTCAACTGGTCCCTCTGGCTTCTCAAAGCCCTTGCTCTATTCCTGTCTCTTGTCAGGCACTTGTCACCCAGTATGAACCATGACTTCTGCTTGGCTGTGTCCACAGCTTTGTTTTTTTATTTTTATCATTCAATTCATTGTTTTTATTCCAGTTTTTTATTACGGAAGATTTCAAACCTATAGCAAAGTGGAAATGAACGTACAGTGGATACCCCTCTCTCCACTACCTGGATCTGCAATTAATACCTGACCGTATTTCCTTTATCATTTATTTATCTAACTCCTCTCTCTTTCTTGACTCTCTGTTTTCATCAATTCATTATATTTCTTTTTTTTTTTTTTTTTTTTTTTTTGGCTGCATTGGGTCTCCATTGCTGTGGGATTTCTCTAGTTGTGGCGAGCAGGGGCCACTCCTCGTTGCGGAGCACAGGCTTTAGGCTCACAAGCTCAGTAGTTTTGGCATGCGGGCTCAGTAGTTGTGGCTTGCGGGCTCTAGAGCTCAGGCTCAGTACTTGTGGTGCACGGGCTTAGTTGCTCCACGGCACATGGGATCTTCCCGGATTAGGGTTCGAACCCTTGTCTCCTGCATTAGCAGGCGGATTCCTAACCACTGCACCACCAGGGAAGTCCCCATCTTATATCTTGATGCATTTCAAAATAACTTACAGTCATCAGGCTACTGCACCACATTTCTTTATCTGGGAAACAATATTTGTTAAGATTTCTCTTTTTGAAATGCAACAAACAAGTTTATCATTTGACGAGTTCTGACAAATGCACACACCTGTGTAATCCCCAACCCTATGAGGACTCAGAACATTACATTTGCCCCCAGAAAGTCCCCTCAGCTCCCTTCCCAGGCAATCCCTGCCCCACCGCCTGGAGGCAGCTACTCCCTGATTTCTTCCTCCACAGGCTAGTTTGCTGCTTTAGGACCTCTCCTCAGGGACTCACAGGGGATGAGTGCGGGGCCTGGCCTGGGACGCTCGGCACCGTGGTTTGGGGATTCAACCCTCCTGTGTGTTGCTGGGTTGGCCCGGGGCTTGGACCCCAGAGGCAGGCTGGAGGCGGCACCTGGTCACTCCTTTTCCTGTATGTGACTGGGCCAGAGTGAGTGTCTGCAGGAGGCCCTGCAGGTGGGGCCCAGCAGTGTGGCCATAGCAGGACACAGTGCAGAGCAGGGCTTCCCTCTGAGGTCCGGCATCCAGCTCTGCGTCATGGCCAGAGACCCTCTGGGGGTGTGGGGGGGGGCAGGCTGTGCGGGGCAGGAGGACCCGCGGGATGAAGGCAGGACACACTGCGCAGACGGGGACACTCCTGCAACCAGCCTGGGTCCAGGCTGTCCCCCAGCATGATAAGGTCCCCCCTTGTCCCATCCTACTCTCTCCAGAGAGAACAACCACAAAGAGTTCAGCTTTTATATGTAAAGACCTACCTCAGTATACTTTTCAAGGATATTTTTACATTAATGGGATCATGCAGTACATAGTACTTTCCAGCCATCTACATAGTATTCCATTGCATGGATGGAACAATTTATTTCATGGGCCTCCCTTGATCAATATTCAGATTGTTCCTAATAGGTCGATACTAGAAGTCATACTGTAGGACCGTCCTGATGCTTACCTCTACGAGCTTGGGAAAGGAATTCCCTGGGGTCAAGACCAGAAGTAGACCTGCTGCCTTAAGGGGACACCCAGGTCACAGTTGGTCAGTGTCCAGTTTCTCTCAAAGTGACAGTCCCAAGCAGCATGTGGTGCTCCCAGACCTGCCCGCCCCAAGTCAGGTCATGTCCACCTGTGCATCTGTCAGTCTCAGGCAGGCTAGGTGCCCTTTTCATACCCAGCTCCACCAGCCTTCTCAGGGAGATGCCTGACTTCCCAGCTCCTCTCTCTGGAGCCTGCGGCTGGCCTGGTGTACAACTTTTCTTCCAGAGAGAAAGCTCTGGATCCATCTCCCTTCCCGGGACTGTTCGTCCGTCTGCTGCCTGAGAGCTGATGGGCAGTGGACTCTACATGGGACATGCAGCCCTTCAAGCCTATTATAGACGTTCCTGTGACTTCCTTTTCTTCCTGTGGTTGATACTGTTGGAGGAATTGGGGTACAGGGGGAGGGTTTTGGGAAGCAAAAGGAGCAGCTTTCTGGACAAAGCAAAAATCCTAGACCTGGAAGTCTCTTTTGCTGAAATATTGAAACCATCACCCTGCCTTCCACTTTGGAGACTTGCCGGAGTTCAGAAGCCCCCCTTTGGGAGTGGCACTGCCTGGGGCACAGGGGGCTCTGCTGTAGAGGTGAAGCAGCACCCGAGCGGGGCTGAAGGCAGCAGGAGACACAAGGAGGAAGGAGGGTGTCCAGGCGGAGGGCAGCGTGAGCTGCTCCTGAGGATGCGGCATGGGCTGTGCGCTGGGCTATCAGACGGCCCTGCCCTTGGCTGCCGCCCTCCCTCCTGTCAGCTACGTGGAAGAGGAAGCTGGGTCCAACCTTCACCATGAGGCCAGGACTGCCAGGTCCTCTATGGGAGCTTGCTGCTTCCAAATGCCTATCAAAACATATTAGCAGGCCAGCTTCAGCCTACAGCCCAAGAATCTAATTGCCTCAAAGCAGAGACTTTGCAAACTTAGCCTTGATCTGATGGGAACTGCATGAAGAATTGAAGCAGGTGCAATCAGGACTGCCAGGTTCAAGGTTGTGCTGGCATTTCTGAGGCATGTCCCTCAGAGTTAAGTGACCTCGAGTAATTAATTGACCTTGACCAGGAGACAGAGTTGGACCTTGGGCTAGCAGTAGGAAGACCTGCCTTTATCCTGGCCAGCTCCCCAGAAGTCAGGCACTCTAGCTGCCCTCTCGGGATCCCCTAGTATTTGTTTCCGTTGTCAGGAAGCACCAGTGGGGACCCAGAAGCCTGGGGAGCCCCTATGGCCCAGAACTGCCTATCAGTGTCTCCCACCCTGACAGAAGGAGGTGCTTGGCGAACTTCTGTGGTGGGCGTGGGGGGCTGTGTGAGGCCCGTGGAGGGGCAGGAAGAGGGCGGGGCAGAGCACGCACTGCGGACTTCAGACCCACAGCTGAGACAGGATGTCGCCTGCCATGGGGGATTCTCCGGGGCAGGGTCCTCGCCTCCTCCGTGCCTCACCCAGGTTCTGGCCTTGCTCCTAGGGTCTCCAGCCTGCCATAGGCAGAGAGAGAGACACGGAGGAGGAGCAGAGCCCCTAGTGTCAGAAAGCCCCACAGACACCCAGGCTTGTGTGCTCAGCTCAGACAAGGGTCAGGACTGTCTTCAGCCTGCGCTGTCTGGGTTCCTGGCATTTGCGTAAGAGAGGGCCTGCTAGAGAGCACTGCCTGCGCTTTTCAGGGAAGCCCTTGGCTTCAGAGTCGGAAACCTATGGCTGGGTTTGCCCCTGTGGAGGGTATGAGACTGGGTGCCTTTAATGAGTTGGATGGGTCAGGGGCAGTGGTGAGAAGCCCCCGAGTGCTCAAGGCCCAGCCATCTCAGTTGTACCCTTTGTGATACCCGGTGAGGCCCAGTGTGCACACAGATATTGGTTCAGACACATATGCTTCCTCATCAGAGTCCCTGGTAATTCAGTTATGGAGTGGCCTGTCATAACTGCAAGATCAGAGGGAAGACAGCACTCAGCCCCTCCTAATACAGACCTTTGGGTGTTGCCCTTGCAGATGAAAATGAATTGATGATTTCTGGAAGAGGATTTAATAATGCAAAGAAGAAGGATGAAGTTATTTGTAGATTTAAGTTCATCGACGAGCGTGCGTTTGGTAAGTAACCACCTTGGTGCCGCCCAGTGACACGCTTCCCACACCACACTGCGTTCCCTGAGCCAGCTAGGCCGTCGAAGCCCTTGCTCACCACTCACTGTGGACACTGTGAGGACAGAGGCAGCATGGACAATGGAAGGAGGGACCTGGCTGGGAAGCCTGGCCACTGCTCCCTTCATCTCAGGCCAGGAAGTGATCAGTCCCCAGCACATCAAGAGCGTCTTGGGTCGGGGAGTGCACCTCTCAAGGCTGGGTTGGGGGTGCTGGGTCTGTCCTCACTGCTACACTCCCCCCACACTTTCCTCGGCCCTCACTTCCCTTGAGAGACAAGGACTTGAATCTCACGAGTCTGCTGGAGGGAAGTGGAGGCGGCCCCAGGGCCCTGAGTCTGGGCCAGGTGCACTGAGCTCTCCCAGGACCATGTGGTCACCTGGGATTGAGAGAGGATGCCAACTGCCAGGCCTGAGCCCCGGAATCCTGGCTCTGGCCCACATTTCATGTGTGATCTTGACCTAATGAGTGTTCTGCTCTCAGCCTCTATTATCTGTACTGGGAAATGGGGCCAGTATGGTAGGTGTGCTAACTAAGCCCTATCACATATGTAAAGCTACTGTTTGGAAATAGGCACCAGGTGTCCTTCCAGGAAGGGTGAGAGGCCTGAGGAAGCACACAGTTGGGGCAGCAGATGTGTCCTCAGTGCTGAGGTGGGCCTGATCTCCCACAAAGAGCGCCTGGGGACAGTGGGACTTTCCCTTCCTTCTCAACCCTCCCCTGATGCATTGACTTAATATGATTATATTATGTTCAGTGACACTCTTCATTCCAGGGCCATCTGCTAAACCCAGAGTGAGTCCCCTGCCCCAGCACAGTTCTGGGCCATCACTGCTCCTTCCACGGGTGCATAGAATGCGCAGGGCTCTGCCATTGCCACACTCTCACACCACATAGTGTGTAGATGGCCTCAGGGAGTTAGATATCTCTTGGTTTCTACTTCACAAGTGATTAGGACTGAGTAACACATTGATGTGGAGACCTAATGTTTATTGAGCACCTACTACATCTGCTAATGTGCTAAGTGCCTTCCATGCACTCTCCCAGCTAATTCTCAAAAGAAACCTATTGTTATTCCTTTGTGTAGATCTGAAACCAGAGTCAGAGTCAATTCCAGAGCTTGCCCAAGGTCACCAGCTGGTTCAGAAAGAGCTGGAAAGTAGGCATGGGTGATGTGACTGCCCAGTCTGGGCCTCTGACCTCACTGAGATGTCAGTCCTTGAGGAAGGTGGGGCTCAACCTATCCTCCAGGAAGTGTGCTCACATGTTCCCCTGTGGTCCATGGCTATATCGCTTTCCCACTCTAGACATCACGAGGGTTTCTCTCTGAGTTGGACCAGCACCAGGATCTCACACGGGAGAGCTCATCCCACAGTCCTGGGCTCCTCTGCTGACCGCCTCACTGCACGTAGTCAAGGCTGACCAGGAGTGGCCGTACAGGGCTGTCTGTTGCCAGGAGCCCTGATGCACTGATGAGGATTGATTTGGTTCTTTTTAATTACATTTTCCTCTGATTAAAACATATGGCAAAACAGTTTAGAAAACATAGAGAAGCATAAAGAAGAAATATTTTGATCAAGGTTTCTATACGTTTTGTCTGTTGCTAGTATGTAAAGTTTTCATATTCTAAGACAAAGCTTTTTAAATGTGGCAAGTGAAGTACTTAGTTAATCCGTGAATATTGGAAACTACTTTCCAGTCACCCATGCTTTTCTGGGCCCTTAGTATGTGGGGGGCCTGCCGTCACCTCCCTCTCCCTGTTCTGGATTGTGAACAGCCTATGGAAAGGAAGTTGCTCCCCTTTGGAATTTTTGTCACACTAATCCCAACCATCCTATCCTTCAGATGCAGATCCTTTCCCCTAACCATACTCGGCGATTAGTTTTCATTTTCAGTGCCAACAAAGGACTAACACCGTCCGAAGTTCACAGCTAATCTGACAGTTGACTTAGATCCAAAAACCTTTCCATGGAAATGAACCATTCTGTAGGGAATAGCCCTGACCTGCGGCAAAAAAGAGAAAAGCAATAAAAATGATTAGAGATTGTTGATTATAACAATGCTACCCGGTAGAAAGCAGGAAGTACAAAAAAGTAAAGAATAAGACGTTACCCCGATTCCAAAACCACAGATAAGTGCCGGTAACATCTCAAATACAGCTGGTAAACCCCAGTGTTCCTGAATGATAGAAGCAAAACTGAAGTGGAATTGAGGAAAATATTAAGCGTCACGCAGAGCCTTCTTCATGAGACATATTAGTTCCCCCCAAAATACCCCTAAGTTAAAAGGAGGCTATAAAAACACTAACAGATTAGGAATGTAAGAGGAAAATCTTTCGTTTGATTATGATCTGTGTGCTTTTGAAGTTGAAGTGTCCAGGTAGTGACACCTAGACTCCAGTCTTGTGAAAATTAGAGAATATTTCTAAACAGACGACAAGCCTAGTTTTGAATAAATTTAAAAGAAGAACATTTAAAGCTATCTCCACTTTCAGGGAGATGCTCCGGAACGTGTCCCTAGAGGTGTGGCCCTGGGCATGGCCCCTCCTGTAGAACTTCGTCCCTAACCTCTGATCACGGCCCTGTAGGTGCAAGTCTAGGAGAGAACATGCTTTCATCCTACACAGCAAAAATGTGCAGGCCAGCATCTGTCCACACAGGGCAGCAGGTGCAGAGCTGTGGTTCCAGACCCCAGGAAGTGGGGACCTAGCTCCTAGGGCCTTGGGAAGCCTGTGTCATGAAAAACGCCAGTGAAAGGACTCTCCTCCCGATGTCAGAACTGCTGCAGCCCTCTGGGACCATTGATTCTAACTTTCACAGGGGAAGTCTGGGACCTGGGGAAGTTTGAGCAGGGTGGGGAGAAAGCTGGTAGGAAAGCCAGCAGTCAAAGCAGCTGGGCCTTCCCATCTTTTTTCACATCTCTTTTTACAAGGATGTAAAGAGTTAGGGCTCAGGAGAGGAGAAGGTTCCACAGCTACTAGTTACAGACTGTCTGAGCCTCCGGAGTGCCACCTCCCAGATCCCATCAAATTACAGAACAAGCTGGAACACAGAAGCCCTGCTCCCCTCAGGCTTCCCTGTGTCCATAAATGTCACCACCACCCGCCCAGGCGCTCTGCTCACTAACGGGCACGTCGCCCTTGACTCCTCTTTGCTCTCATCCCACATCCAGGCCACCTGCAGGCCCTGCTACCTCTGGGTCCAAACTGACCTGAACCTGGCGAGCCACGCGACAGGCTCACTGAACTTAGAATAAAGCCCAAACCCCTTCCCAGGGCCCACGAGGCCCCGCCCCCTCTCCTCACTCACCTCTTTCCCACAACAAGCTCAGCTACTTATGCCTCAGGCCTTGGAACAGGTGTCCACAGCCCGGACCCTCTTCCCCAGACCTTTCCCTGCCTTTCCCCTCATCCGCTTTCAGCTCCAGGCACACCGCCTCACAGAGACCTTATCTTTAATGGGAATTTTCAATAATACACAAAAGTAGCAAAAATCGTATAATGCCCTTGAAGCAGCCTTCCCCTACTTTCAGTAATTACCAATCCTGGCCAATCTGGTTTTGCTGATACTCTCACCATTGATTATTGTGAAGCAAATCCCAGACATCCCATCATGTCCTGTATAAATATTTCACTTTCTCTTAACGAGAAATTCAGTCTCTAAAAGACAGGACAGGTCACCTGCTCCTAAGCAGCTGTCTCTTCCCCTCCCTTCCCTATCCTGTCCCTTACTTATTGATGTCACTGCACTTTTCACTCTGGCATTTATTTTGTTCACTGTTTGTTACTTTATTGTCTGTCTCCCTCTCCAGTCCCACAAATGTCAGGTCCTTGAGAGCAGGGCCTCTGCGTGCCTTGTTCCCACTAAACGCCAGAGCCCTGACACTGCCTGGTGCACAGTAGGTGTCAGAAGAAGGCAGAGAAGAGAAGCTGCTTCTGCCAAAGTGGTAGCTCTGCTTCCAAGGGCAGGCAGAAGGGGAGGGGCGGATGGGTGGACAAGTCCACTGACATTCTTCTCATGTGATTGTCTTTCAGATATAAAAGCCAAGTCTGTGAAAGATAGCAGTATAACATGCCCAGGAGTCAAGATAGAGAAGCCAGATCAGTAAGTGCCCAGCCCAGGGGCCAAGTGGGCAGTTTTTGCCACCATGAGGTGTAAAAAATTTAGGAAGCCACCTCTACTGGGGCAGCACATGTCTGTCTCCTGGAGGACTGAGGGCATCCTTCACACCTGCCCTGGTTGGTGGTCCCCGGAGGTGCTCAGCGATCTGCTGTGGCCCAGGCTCTGCTGAGGAGCGTAGGATGCAGGAGATGTTGTGTCCCAGGGATGGTACCTTTGCTCCAGGCAGCCTTTTGGAGCTAAATTCACAGACTCTGTACATACAGAGGAGTCGGGATGGTGACATCATACCGCCATCCCTGGTCACTTCATTCATGGCCACGAGGACATCTGACCCCGCACAGGGATCCTCACTGCCTGGTCAGCCTTCACTGCAGAAGCTGACCTCGTAGTACTTTGGGATGAGCTCCCCTTACCCCTGCTATCTGCTCTCTGGTAGCCCTGAATACCTGATGTTCAAAGTCATTACAGTCAGGAGATATTATAAGCTACAATTGGAGCCAAGTGTAAGAACTATGTCTGTCTGGCCTGGTGGTCACTGTCTGCCCCTTCTGTGCTTTAGGGAGGTCTTTGTTGAAGTTAGCCTGAACCATGGTGTCAGCTTCATCAGCCACAACGTTAGCATCACCAGCAGGAACTGTGCGAGTACCAGGGTAAGGCTCTAGCATCTAAGGCTGTCCTGACACCCTGCACCCTGGGGAGGCAAGTGAAGGGAACAACACCCCAGGCAGGCCCAAAAGGTAGCCTGTGCACACAGGCCCCTGAGCAGCATCTCACAGGTAGCTCGGAGCCCTTAGCCCTACCTCCAGGAGCTGAACCCCCATGAGGCTTGGGTAGTGCCTTGAGAGTGCTACTAAAAAGAGCACCTGGGGGTCACCTTACTGTCCAGGCCTTGCAAACCTTTGCTCTCTCTGTGAACCAAGTGTCACTGAAGGCACATGGAAGAGACCAATTAGAGCCCTAAGCAGAGTCCAGGAACAGTGCTGAGGCTCTGCCCACCCTGGACACACCTTGCCACCTCCCCTGGCCCCGGCCTTGTGGTGGGGAGCTCAAGGCTCCATCCTGGATTCCAGCCGGGGTGAGCAGGAGAGGCTGGGGCACTGTGTACTAGGGGACAGGGTCCAGGACCTCTAGGAACCCTGGGCTCTGCAAGTCGGGGTCCCTGGCACAGGGCTCAGGAGGGTGGGAGCAGCTGTGACCGTGCTTAGTCAGCTTGGCCCGAGGTTGCAGAGGGGGGAAGTAGGGGAGGGAGGCTACGGGGAGGTGAGCAGGGTGTCCTGCCTCTGCTCTTGCACCCACACCTCTCTGGGGCCCTAAAACCCCTCCCTCACTCATCTGTGTGTCGTAGCATTTTGTGGTCCTTACAAAACCCCTGTATGTCATACTAGGCAGGCAGTGAGGGCTGGGTTGTCACTGCATGGAGGACTGGGCTTCCTTGACAGAGCTCTGGGGAGAGCCTCTGAGCAGGGCCAACGGTGGGGTCTGTGGCCCAGGGCCCCACAGTGGCTCTCTGGGTACCAGCCCCGACCTCCTAGAATCTGTCTCCTTAGGTGGGGCAACCAAGTAGAAGGGGGACTGAGAGGACAGGGTGGGCTGGTATGGGATCCAAGTAGCAGGCGCCTGGTCCATGCCGGACTCTGCTGTGTGTTTTTTCTGTAGGAAGGGGGACCAGATGGCAAGATTGCTCCACCAGCTGCCCCACTAGCTGCCCAGCAGCCTCCCGAGGAGCCTCCCTCATCACCACAACCACAGTTCACCCCCTATGTCAAACCTCTCTACTTATATGCCCTCATCCCAGCCCTGCTCCTGATCCTCCTGATGCTCTGGTGCATCTGGTGGCTGTGCCGCAGGAAGGTGAGTGACCCCTGCCCGCACAGCCTGCATCCAGCCCTCGCCAAGCCCCAAGGGACCATGACCATGCCTGCCCCACGATCCTGCCTGTGGGCGGGTTCCCATCAGCTCCAGGGCCAACACACAAGCAAACAAGACACAGACTCTGTCCTCCTGTCCCGGGCATAGACACAGCCTGGGCTTCTAGGGGGCCACCTGCTTCATGCTTTCACCTTCACAGGGAGGTGGCCTATGGGCTATCCTGGCCCCTGGGGCAAAAGGAACCCAGACCTCCTGAGACCAGGGCTGCCCCACAGCAGTCAGGCTTCTGAAGGACTCAGGTGGACCAAGGCCCCAAGAGTCTCTGCTGTTGGGGGATGAAGAGGGGTCTGCAAGGGCACTGATGGCCCACAGGGAGAAGGATGCTGGCCGGGAGGATGCTAACCCCGGGGGCAGCTGCACCTTTGAAAACAGCGTGGATCCCTGCCCATCTCTGGTGCCTTCCGTCATTCTTTCAACAGTCATCACTAAGTCACCAGAATGTGCAGGGCCCCGTGCTGGGCACAGAGGGGCAGCAATGAAGCAGCCGCCTCCCTTGCCCACAGGCGCTCACCATGTGGTGTCTGGTCTGGTATTGTTAGCTGGGGGGCATTGAGGATAAATGTCAACTTCAGAGGGTGTGACAGGTGCCCTGATAATGATAAAGGACAGAGACTGGCCCCGGGTGGGAGGGAAGCCAGAGGCACTGGCCGGCTGGGTTTGCAAGGACACAGGCCAGAGGTGGGTGAAGAAGACTAACAAGCAGAGCTGAGAAAGGACAAGCAAAGCAGCATAGAAGGCAGAAGGTCAAATTTCTGCAAAGGGCGAGAAGTGAGGAGAGAAAGCCGGGTTGGGCAGAGGGAGGTGGACTGTCATCCCTGAGGGCTGGGAGGCAGGGAGGGCTGCAGCGGGAGGGAGGGAAGGGGAGAGGAGGAGCGGTGTGGGGAGTGTTCTCTTGTCTTCATATGATGTCAGGGCTGCTGCTGAAAACTCTACCAGGGACCAGGGGCCTTAGTCTGCCTCTCTCCCCCTTGACCCTCCATGGAGGTACACATTCCCCTTTCATGACTGAGGAGCCTGAGGCTCAGGGAGGTGGAGCCTGTTGGCCACAGACCCTCAGGCTCTGGGCACCTAGGTTGACACCCCAAAGCCCATGTTTTGATCCCTTACTGCTGCCGAGCAGGGTCCCCTTCTGTCTGCATAGCTGAGCCAGAGCCCTCCATGCCCCTTTCAGCCTGTGTTTATGTCTCTTTAACATCCTAGATCGTCAAGGAGCCACCACCAGCCCAGAAACCAGAAAAAGTAAGTGGTGTGTTTCGTAGTGATATTGTCAGCATACTTGATGCCCACACTGACCTGCACAGAGAGGCCCTCTGACATGTATGGGGAGATGCCGTCCCCCACCCCTCCCGCTCCCACCTACCTGGGCAGAGAGAGGTGGCAGAAAGAAGAGGGTGACAGAGGGCAGGGAGGGACCCCAGAGAGGACCTGAGACTCACAAAATGTCACCCAGACAACACGGTTCCCCACCTCCGAAGACAGCCTGCACCAGGGCCTTTATCACTGAATCAGCAACATGGGGTAGCCTATTTCAGAAACAGCTATGGTCCCTCCTGATATAAATGGCTTTTCTCAATTCCCAAAAGACTCTTTGTAGACTGAACCTTCCCAGGACTCACGCTAGCATTTGGAAAAGGATCGTCAGGTTTCAAGGACCTGGTCCCCCTCCCCGGGCTCTGATGTATGCTGGGCTCCATTCCCTTGGTCTTCATCCCTGGCTCATGTCCGGATGAGGGTCGTGGCAGGGTTGGCCTTTAGGGACCGGGGACTGGGGAGGGTGGAGGAAATCCTAACCTGACTTTGAGCTGTTGGGGCATAGCGCAGGTGAGCACAGGGACCAAGGGTCAGGTGAGGAGGCTGGGGCTGACCCGGGGTGGGGCCAAGCCAGGGCCCATAAGAAGTAGTTAGAGGAGGGGTGCCGTGTCCGGAGGCAAGGGGACCTGGGCCTTACATCTGGTGGGAAACAGGGTCACCGTCCAGGCTGACGTCTACACTGGCTGCAGTGTGGCCTGGGGAGGCTGGATCTGCCAGAGTCGGGTGAATACAGCCCTGTCACCTACCAATGCCCCCACCCCTGCCCGCCTCCATCACATGGCACAGCCTCACGCCCAGCTTCTCCTACAAGGGTGGCTGCCAGGAACCAAGGGGACAGGATAGAGTTTGTTGTTATTTGGAAAAGTGCCATCTTTGTAAACCAAAAGTAGTTGGTGTGTTTTTCACATGGAGGCCACTCTCTTACTGTGCCGGGTCCTGCTCATTTGTCCTTGATTCTCAAACAAACATTTGCTGACTGGCCAGTACTTGACAGGAGCCCAGGCAACAGATGTCATGTGTCTGAACCCAGGAGCTGCCAGACAAGAAAGCCTGCAATTTATTTCTCTTTCTAGAATCCATGCTCTGTACAGACCACGATTATTGTCTCCTGCTGTGGGTGCCAAGAAGACAGGATAAAACAGATGGAGGTGACAAGCAAACTTAGGAAGGGAGGGATGAGCCCCTCAGGGCTGGGGGTTTGGAGGAGGGGGAGCCAGTTCAATGCACACACACTTGGGCCTAAAACACCTGGCTTGCATGGAGATGAGCTTTATGGGCTCTGGTCTCCCACCCCTCGGTGACAGAGAGAAACCAGAGTTCCTCTCGACCCTATTAGCCCAGGGGAGGACAAAGAGCTGAAGGTTCAGGTGCCCCCTGCCTCCAGGCAGTGCCAGCACCAGGGACCTCGACTTGGGATGGGCCCAGGACTCTGGATGTTGGGGGCTGACTCACAGCCGGCCAATTCCTGATTCTCATAGAGGTTGTCATCAGCTCTGGCAATGTCCTTGGTTTCACTGGCCAGTGACTGGATGACTGAAAACATATAATGACAAAGACACACACCGGTCAGGGGAAAAAAAAATGAAAAAGAAAAGAAACTTCTGAGCCAAGATCTTACCAGCATCAAACTACCTGGGAGTGGCTATGGCTCCTGTCTGCTCAGTGAGGGAGGGAGAGAGCTCACCGCATTGCCCTTGAGGCCCTTGAGATGGGGTGACAAGGGCCACATGGAGGACACTTCCCTCCCCCAGGTGACTGAGACCCCAGCTGGCAGGGGGCTGAGAGATGACATGGACAAAGAGGGCCCCAGGTGGCAGGTGTGAGGAAGAAAGACCCCACCATCTCTGGGTTCAGCTTTGCCTTCCTCCCCCTGGTCCTGCCTCTGTCGCTGTGGGATCCATTGGTCCTCCTGGGAGCTTCAAATGGCAGCTGGAGAGCGGGCCCCGCATGTCCCCTGAGAGTCAGTGTGAGGGCACGGAGAAGCCAGAGCTCACCTTCCAGAGAGGGAGGAAGCACCTGCCATTGGCTCGTTCCTGCCGCAGGCCCGGCCCCACCTTCCGCCCACACCATGTCCACGTTTTCACCTGTTCTTTGGTTTCCTCATCTCTCTCTTTCCCCCCATTTCAGGACCCTCCCCCCTGAGCAGGGACTGGGTCTCTTCCCTGCCTTCTCCCTCTGAGCCCCCCCAAAAGCAGGCCCTCTTCCCTCTTCTTCAAGCTACTGCCCAGTCCCAATGCCCCCCTCACCTTTCTCCTTGAGGACCTCTCCTTGGCTACTGCATATCTCCTCCAAACTTTGACACTTTTTTCAAAAGTAGCCCCGACTCCTCCTCCTACACCAAAAGTACTGATTTGTTCCAGAAAACAAAACTCTCTATGACGCACAGTGACGAGCTCCCAACAAACACAGAAGGCTTTTAAGCCCCTGCCCCAGGTGATGGCTGCAGTGCTGTCTCAGCCAGTTTGTGGGGACACAGCCGTGGGAAGCCATGGGAGACAGAGGGGACACCACCCATCTGGGGGCAGCGTCTGTGCCTGTAGCTTCCTCACTACCACATCTGCTTTTCAGGGAAAACTCGATACTTTTTGTGACATTTCCCAGCACTGCAGCCAGCTGCCATTGATGTCGTGTCCGCCCAGGGACATGGTAAGCAGGGCACAGGGATGCTCCCCGTGGGCTGGGGTCTTGCTTTTGCCCTTGACAGTTGCCCCCGGGACTGTGGGTCAGAGAGCGCTCTCAGGGCATCTGCCGAGAGGAACGCCCAAGGTGTGGAGACCTGGAGCTCATGAGCTTCCAGACGATACTCAATGTGGTGCCCGTGCATTTCCCCCGCGTCCTCGTCTCAAGGATGTCAGGACCTTTCTTCTCCAGAGCAATGCCCAGCAATTGCAATCTTAAGCGAAAAGGGCTGGAGAGGCCTATTGGATTCCCGTCCATCGTCCCTCCCCACTGCCTACCCGACCCTGTGGGACTGCTGGCTGCACCCCATCCATGAGACCCTCCTGGGCTGCTCACTCAGCTGCAGGAGTGGCAGAGGACATGGTGACACCCTTCCCAAATGTTGTCTGGTCAACACTGACCGGGTTTACCAGCTAGTAAAGATGCCCTCCTTGTGTCAGTGCCTGTGACAATGTGGAGAAGCCCAATTTCTCCACTTGTCATCCTTGTTATTTAATAATAATAATGATAGATAATTTTATTGCATCCTTTCTGTGGGTCAGTTGCTCAAGAAGTTTACATGTTCTCACTGCTTTAATCCTCCCAGTGAATGTACAGGCAGATACTACTGTACTGGTAGATCCCAGCTTTATGGAGGCGGGTCTGACCCACAGAGAGGTTGAGTGACTTGTCCCAGCTCACAAAGGGTGGGAGCAGCAGAGCAGGACTTGAATTCTGAGCCTGGCTCCACCCTTCTCACCGCTCTGTCCCCCATTCGGTTCGGCACTCATGGTCTCATGATGGTTACCCCCAAACCATCAGAGAGCTGCCCTTCTCAGGCCTCCAGATCCGAGGAGGGCCTTGCTCCTGGTTCTCTTGGGAAGCACCTGCCTGGGCATCATATTCCTGGTGTCCGCATTATCAGACCTTTTGTACAGACCGGGCCAGGGGCCTGGAGGTTGTTGCAGTCCCAAGATCTGCAGTGAGGTCTGTACTGACCACATTCACTGAATCAGGAAAACACTGGCTCTTGGTGGCTGGACAGGTGGGCACTTAGAAGCTCTGGATAGGCCTGAAAGTCTCTTGGACACTGCTGATGACACACCTGAGGCATGCTCACACCCAGCAGAGACACTGTCTGGTGACAGTGGTGTCGGGGCTCCTTCTGCAGCTTGGCTCCCGGCTCTGGGTCTGAATCGAGCTCTGAGTCCCAGCCTTGCTTGCACAGAAGCCCCATTCTCCACCTGTCTCTAGACAGCTCTCTAGACACTTGAAAGTCATGAATATCTCAGTGAGCACCTGTTTGGCCAGATCAGAATCTGTGAGAGAGTGACAGTTAAGCTGAGAAATAACTGATAAAAATAAATCCAGAGAGGTCCTTCCAAACGGAGGAAACAGCCAGTGCGTATGCCCTGGGGCTGTAGGGCTTGGTGAATTGAAAGGCTGGAAATCAAGTACTGTCCTCATCAATCCAATGGTCAAGATGTTCACAGGATACCCAGTGTCACCCAATAGGGTGTGGGGGACAGAGGCACACCAGTCCTGCAGGTCAGAGTGTTGCAAGGGCACCAAATCCAGTTGTTCTGACGCACGTGGTCCACACACACTGAGCCCTCTGATGATGAATGAATGAATGAATGAATGGGCACTTCTAGTTACACGTGCTCCTGTGTAGAGGCTTTAGGTCATTTCTGTGACACAAGAAGGCATTTTGGATCTGACAATATAGGGCACAGAGATCTGCTTTGCGGGGCACTGTGCAGGGATGGGGAAAGGTCCCTTTGGCATTTTCAGGAGTGATTGTAGGAAAGTACTGACTTCAACCTGTTACTAAATCTGCGAAGTTAGTCTAGCTTCTGAAACGCTCCAAGCCTTAACTTTTTTAAAAACAAAAACAGGGATAAAATAATAAAATGCCACTGAACAAATAATGCAGTTATGAAGAATGCTAGGTCAGTTTTTGGTGAGGCTAAGAAAGTGTCCAGGTGAGTCCGAATAACCCAAAGTCCAGAGGTCCTGGAGTCCCATTGACAGATCCAGTCCAGGGCTGCCCATAGATGCTGTCAGCTGGTCAGTGTGCTCACCACCCTCCCTGTGATGCTGCAGACAGATTATGGTGTCCCAAAGGGTCCGCATCCATCTCTACCCAAACCAAGGGGTCTGTATGTGCTGTTGCCTCCAGAACCCATCACCCATCTGAGGGCACCGTCACCTGCCCTTGCACTTTGGACTCAACCCCAGCCTGAGGGTTGCAGTGAGAACCCATCCCTTCGGCACATACTCATCAAGAGAGCCTGGGCAATGCTGGGGCTACAGTGGCAATAAGCCCTTGTCCTTGCTAACCAGGCTCCCAGTGCAGAGGGAAGCAGGCAAGTTCAACACCAGAGCAAAGGGAGTCCAGAGTCACAACTACGGGGCTCCATAGGGAAGGGAGGGCATATGTCCAATATCTGAACAGAGTCTAGAATTAGAAGTGCAGGCTGGAGGCCAGGAACTAGGAAGAGGAAGGGCATAAACAAAGGCTCACCCTGGGGATCCTGACAGGTGCTGAGCCTAATCCCCTTGAGGCAAGGAAAGCACAGCCTTCTGCTCCCAATTCCAATGGCTTCTCAGTGACCTTCTCTCTCTACTCTTCTTCACACAGGAGAGGTGCATCAACTTCACCTTAAGGAATCCCCACTGCACACAAATGTTCTGCGGCCCAAATATCTGTCTTCAACCCAGCCAGGAGTGCTTCCCCATCAGTAACTGCTGTTCACATGGTCAACATCTCCCACCCATATGCCCTCAGTCACTCTCCAGGATGCTGCCGCTGATCCCTCCTACTGCCCAGAACCTCTGCAGAAGTACTTTGTCACTCCCATACCCATATCCCAACATCTAAAGCACCAAAAACACAAAAGTGTTAAGAGCCCCTTTTGTACTGAATTGGACACATATATTGTGTTTTGGTTTACAGTCAAAAGGAGTTGGGATTTGTTGTTGATTAGCAAGAGAGTTTGTTACCTGGTGAGCACTGCTCCACTGTATGAGATGCAGCTCTACTGCTCCTGCCAGGACAAAGCACCCTGGTGTCCTGTGGATGTAGACATGATGAATCTCATTCCCCACAGACAGGCCTTCATCTGTCACCATGGGTTGAGATACGTGGGGTTTTAGCCAAAATATGCTCTTTCCAAAAAGCCCCAAATATCTTTGATGTATGAATACAGTCTGGTGTCCATTACTCACTTGCTGTTACTTAATCTCCTGGGCAAGTTACTTAATCTCCCTGTGGTTCAATTTCTCACTGAAAAGATGGATAATGGTGTCCCCTCTACAGGGTGCCAAGAGGGTGATAGTAACTGCTACAGTATGCTCAGAACAGTGCCAGGTCACTTGTAAAGACTCAGGGGCCCAGGAGTTAATGTCTTCCTCCTCTGCCCCAGGGAGGGAGAGGATGATGAGCTCAGAGACATCAAGAACTGTGCAGTGAGGACCAAGGTGTTAGAAGAAATCATGACTGGGCCTTTCAGCTCTGGACACCAGGACTTGGGGTTGCCACGCTTGAGAATTCTCTGTCAACTGCTGACCACGTGTAGGTTAACATCCAAGGCCACCACCCATGTAATCTCCAAGACACTGTCAAAAACAGGTCCTCAAACCTACCACCTCCTTCAGAAGTGTAAGTTCCCTTCCTGTACCTTAATATTTCTCATAATATTAAGGTAATTGCAGGGTCCCAATTTCCCACCAGCTCCTCTGATGACACAGACAGACCTCCCAATTTATCAGATCCCTCCTAAAGAATACTTTGAAAACATGATCAGGTTTCCTTCCACACTTACATGCTAGAGGACTATCAATAGGCAAGAATTCACTGTGAAAATCACAGAATATATATGTGAAGATGAAGGAACACCATGGACCACAGAGTCCAAGAAGGGAAGAAGAGACTGCTTACTCAAATACCAGTGCACATACCAATGCAACAAATCAGGGGCCATGAAGAATCAAGGAAACATGAGATGATGAAAAGAATAAACTCTCTAAAGAAACAGAGATCTATGGACTCTTGTAGAGAGAATTCAAAATAATCTTCTTGAAATAGTTTAGTGAAATACAAGAAACACACATAGACACACAACTTCATAAAATTCAGGAAGAAAATGTATCAACAAAATGAGATGTTCAACAAAGTAATAGAAACCATCAAAAGAACAACTGGAAACTAGAGCTGACGAATACAATGACTGTACTGAAGAATATAATAAAGAGATTCAACAACAAACTCGAGCAAGCAGAAGAAAGAATCAGTGATCTAAAAGATAGGTCATTTGAAATTATCCTGCCCCAGGAGTGAAAAGAAAATTTAATTTAAGAGTGAAGGAACACTATGGGACATTACAAACAGAAACAAGAGTGAATTATGGGAGTCCCATATGAGAAGAGGAAGAGAAAAAGTATGTTGGAAACAAAAGACTTGAACACTTACCAAACATGGAATGAGAGAGGTACATGGACCATTTTCTAAGATACATCATATTTTAGGCCACAGGCAAGTCTCGATAAATTTAAGAAGACTGATATCATGCTATGCATTTTCTCCAACTACAATTGTATGAAAGTAGGAATGAATATCGTGAAGGAAGCTGGAAGATGCTAAATTACATGAAAATTAAACAACGCATGCCTGAGCAACCAGTGGACCAGAGAAGACTTTTTAAAAAACAAACAAATATCTTGAAAAGGCAAACACAGTATGTAAACCAGATCATGCAGTTTGCAACAACAAAATTTCTAACGAGTAAATTTATAGAAGTAAATGCATATTTTAAGGGAAAAAATATTTCAACCTAAAGAACTATTAAAAAAAGCACAAAGTTAGTAGAAGGAAAAAAATAATAAAGATTGGAGCAGAAATACATGAAATACAAAACAAGAAAACAATGTAAAAGTAACAAAATGAAGAGTTAGTTTTCTGGAGAACATAAACAAAATTGACAATAGTTTAGACTAAGCAAGTAAAAGAAAGAGAAACCAAATTGATAAAATTATAAATGAAGGAGAAGACATGAAAACTGATATTACCAAAATTAATTATAAAACTCTACTATATAACAGCTGTGCATCAACAAATCAGACAATATTGAAGAAATGGGGAAAGTCCTAGAAAGTACAATCCACCAAGACTAAATCCTGAAGAAACAGAAAATCTTAACAGACCAATAATGAGTAAGGAGATTCAATTAGTAATCAAAAACATTCCAACAAAGAAAAGCTCAGAACCAGATGGTTATACTAGTGCATTCTACAAATGTTTAAAGAAGAATGAACAACAACCTTTCTCAAGCTTTTCTGCAAAAAATGAAGAGGAAGAAACACTACCAAAGACACTTCACAAGGCCAGCACTACCCTGAATCCAAAGCCAGAAAAGGAGATTTAAGGAAGGAAAACTAGAGACCAATATCCCTGGTGAATATAATGGAAAAAATTTCAACAAAGTACTAGTGAACCATTTAAAGGATCATACACCATAATCAAGTGGGATTCTACCCTGGAATGCAAGCATGGTTCAACATACACAAAACAATAAATGTGATAGATTAATACATTAAAGGATGTTCAACATCCTACTCATTAGGAAAATGCAAATCAAAACCACAATGAGATATCACCTCACACCTTTTGGAATTCCTATCCAGGTGCACTGATGGGTGGAGATGCTTGGAGGGATCCATGTCAAAAGCCCATGTCCTCACTGCAAGGGGTCTATAAAATGTACATTTAGCTTTTCCACCACTATGGTGCAGGAAAGCCAAGTAGAAGGGATGACATACACAGGTTGATTGAACCAACAGACAGAACCTGTCACTGTGGCATTGAGTACAGCTCACCACATGAAGAGGCTGAGGGGACACATACATGCAACTCTGTCCCCCAAAAGTGTCCTCTCTCCCCTCAACTCTCTTTCAGTAAACAATTTTTTGTGGCATGTGGCCAGTGGTCGGCCAGAGCCAGCTCATAGTGCCTTGTGAGATTTTCAGGAATTTTGTGAGCTAGCTGTTTTAACACAGACATTATCAAAAACCACATTAAGTAAACTATTAATGAATTATAGAAACACAATAAATATCCCAAACTCACCATTTCCTAATTCTTTTACTAGTTTTCACTATTGAATATCTTGCTGCCGATGGTACCACAACTGTTGGCCCTGTATGTGGGCTGTGGTGCCCTGCTCCTGTGCATTTCTCCCCCACTCCACATCTAATGACATCAAGTCAGCCATGATGGGGGCATCTATGGCATATGCTATAAATCGGGGCTTCATTTCTTGGTTCATTGTTTATCTGGACTTAAGAATGTGAGGGTGAAAAGTTAATTCAGTTTAAACTAAAAATTATGTCCTGTCTGAATTCTTTCCATTGTGATTAGTGCAAAAATTTGAAAGAATATTCTTCGACTGTTAAACTATTCTCTATTTTGAAAAAGACATCACTCAAAGCACTGAGAAACAAGTGAAATTTAGACAGCTGTCTTCATTGTTTCATTTTCATGTTAACCTTACCACAAATGAAACTACCATCTGACATTCCTGTTGTAACTACATGCTGAGAGCCAATTATTAAACATTTCCCAGCACACCACCCATGAGACCCAAATAATTTGGAATTCTGGGCACTGGAATACCAGAGACACCCTCCTGGTATTAGAAAGGGGGCAGGGAATCCTCCAAAGGCCAGGAAGAAAATAGAATACAAAAAGAGAAGTCAGAGGGAACTGCAAAAGCAGGTGCAAGGCAGTTAAAAAAGTAAGAATTCAATCACGAGTGTTTTGCAAGGACCGTTTATGAGCAAGGCATATGGTCCAGACACAGAAACCCATTCCATATCTCTTAGGGGTGATTTTCATTCATTTATTCAACAAATACAAATCTCTGCTCAGCCTGTAGATAAAAAGATGAATACAGTGGAGCCACTACTGCACATTCAGTAAGAGGAAGAAAGCCTAGTTATAGTAGGATCTACTGAAGCCTGTGTTAACGGTGTGGGAAAACTGTTGTAGGATCAGGGATGAAGAGTCACTAATAATGTGCTCCCTAAGAAATGCCCCATCAAGGAGGTGACATTAGCTCTGGAGTTTGATGGATGAATAGGAGTTTTCCAAGAAGCAATGGTGAAAATAGCACAGGCAAAGAAGGTCTAGGCATCCTCCAGTCACGAGGAAAATGTTGAGGGACACAAGTTTAGTAGGACACAGAGCCACCCCTAAATGATACCCTTCTATTCATACTAAGCCATCCAGGCCCACCTGTGACTCCATCCCCACTGAGTGCGTCAGGGGAGGGAAAAGGAAGAGGGTCACAGTAAGAGCCATCAACTTGCACAGCTTTCTCTACAGACCTCAGAACAGCTTACCTTCATTAACCCTCATGTCCTCAGGCTACCCTGGGAGGTGGGAGCAGGCATCCACCCCCCATCTGATGCCCTGCCCGGGTCACAGTCCAGATGGCGGGCTGAAGGTACTCATAATCGCCTGCCAGATAGAGCAGGTAGAGCAGGGGCGCAAGTCAGGGGTCCTGATCCCCAGTGCAGAGACTCACAAAAGTTCTGCCCACACTCCAGGGGCCAGGACCTAAACTGAAGGCTGAGAGAGGACTACTTTTATCCCCAAGAGAAATTAGAATCCAGTGCTATGCCCTTCCACAGCTAGCAAATTTATCCTGTGTGAGGACTGCCAGGTTTGCTGTCAGGGTTGCAGAGCCAAAGCTCAGGGTGTGTGGAGCCTGCTGGGGCCCCAACACTGTCCTTGCTATTACCCAGCCTGATCCTCTCCTCCTGGAGAAAGACTGCATGTCCGTTTATCTGTGTACCCCACAGGGCTTCATGAGGTGGCAAGTAGCACACTCTCAGGAAGTGTTGGCTGCAGCGGACTTAAGGGCACTCTTTTGTACCCAGGTTCTCAAACCAGCAAATGGGAAGGCAGGATTACATGCTAACTATGAGAGTAAAGCAGACATCCGATGGTTTGGTTTGAATTTATGCTGCCATCATCCTCCCTAAGAACACCTAATTTCAGTTTGAGGGGATTACCAGACTCTCTGAAGCAGCTCAAGCCCTGTATTTTTCCAAGATTACTTCTCCAGTCCTCCCTTTGATGCTGGGATCTATTCTCTCCTCTCCCATCACTTCTCACCCTCACCAAAACCTTCTAACTCATCTTCTTGACTAAGGTGGCCAGAGTCGGTCTTTGTTGTTGGTATCTAAAGAACCCAGACTGCTATAGATGCAGCAACTCACCCTGACTCAGAGCGCAATGCCACCTGCTTTCACCTTCAGGATTCCATCAGAGGAGGGACCACACCGCACAACTCTGCCACCCAGAGGCCAGGCTCAGTACTGCCCCACATCTGTCAACCTCCAGGCAGCAGCTGCTGTACTTACACAAGGCTTCCACCAGTCAGTTTGGACTTGGTTGACAACTCTAATATGCTTGCACCCTGATTCACAGCACATTATTTTCCTTGCTGCTCTGCATGCCACCTTTCCTCACAAATCATCAGATGTGCTTGGACACAGGAGCAGCTGCAACACAGGTGACCAGAGGGGAAAAGCTGGACAGTAACATCCCGACATGGTGGCTTGGGTCTGGAGCTGTTCCTGTTGCCCGCTCCCACACCTGGGGGCAGCCATCTATCCACCAGGCCCTGCCCCCGCACCAAGTGTGGGTCTCCCTCTCCACTCTCCTGAAGTGACCACAACTGTTCTTCACATGTTCATACACTTGCTTCTGCTCTGCTCACCTGTCAACTGTCAAATGCCCTCTTGGGACAACCTGTTGGGCACTAACAGGTGAATCCGCTTCTGCTTTGCCCTTGAGGCGCTCACGGCTGCAGGGGAGACACACAATGGCCATAAGTGAGGGTGGCACCCAGGAGGAAAGGGAGCCATCAGCCCTTCTGGGAAGACATTCATCCCTGCCCTTCCCTGATCTGCTCCACCAGCAAGTTCTTGAGGCTTGCAAACCCATCTTCAAGCGCCCCCTCAGCTTGTGAGAGCTTTGCTGGACCACACTCAGCTGAGTGTCCCGAGTTCTCATCATTAACAAATACGTCTCCTGAGCCCAGGAGGACCGTGAGGAGGGGACAGCTCCGCTCCCTCCTCACAGGAACATCACTTGAGTCCAACTTAGCTCCTTCCTCTCGCCCCGCCTCCTGCCCCACCTGTAAAAGGAAGCACAGGGGCCTGCCCTCCTTCTCACTATCTTGGCAACAGGAGTCTGTGACACACGTTTTGCATATGTCACCTCCTTCCGTCTTCAACACACCTGGAGGGTCCTCACCCTCTTTCACAGATGAGGAGGACCCAAGTCCTGCAATACTAAGCATCTTGCCCCATGTCGCCTGCAAGGATGAGGCGCAGCTGGGATTGAAACCCAAGTGTGTGTCCCCAAGCCTGCTTTGGTTGCACTGGCCATGTCGGCCTCCCAGAGCCCCCAGAGGTAAACAACAAGTCAACCATGTGACCCAAACACCAAATGAGGGCACGTTGAGGGTTTAGGTCTCCTTTTCCTGCCTTCTCTCCAACTTCTCCCAAGTTTTACCCCATCAAAAAGTCAAATTCTTTGTCTAACCTCTGAGCTTTAAACAGCTCCTGAGGAAACACATGCCAGACCTACATTTCAGCCCATTCCTCTGTGAGCCTGGTCTTGAGCTCTGTCAAGGACTTACAAGACTGGCCACCAGGGAGAGCTGAGCCTCGCCTAACATCCTTTCCAAACTGAGTCCTCAAAGGGGATGCCCCTGACATCAGAGATTAGTGCCCAGCAACGCTCCTTGAAGAGGAAGAGGCAGTCACATCACTCCACGAGCTGACCCTGAGATGTCCTTCCCTCCTCTCTCAGCCTCGAGCTCCCATCGCCTGGGAGTGGGCTTAGTTATCTCCACAGTCCTTTCCAGATCTACCAGTGTATGACTCCAACTGGGATGAAGCCACTTCTCCCCCTTTGGCAAAGAATAACTGGTCTGCTTGAAGCCCTGATGCTGAGCTTCCGTGAGCTCCCAAAGACACACGCACACCCAGGCACACTCATACCCTCACACACACTTTCACAACACATACACACTCACAATCTCATATACACACACTCATATACACATACACTCACATACATACAGTCACATATGTTCACATACACAAACACATACACATACTATCACACACTCAAATGCACATACACCGTCACACAAACTCCCCCTTTCTCTCGCTCTCTGTCTCTCACTGTTCTCCAGATGACAGTTTAGAACCACCTGACGTATCCCATGCCCGGGCAGGAGGCTGCCCTGCTGACCCTGGTCCGGCTGCACCCCTGCATCCCTCTGCACACAGCCCCGCTGCACTACCCTCACAGCTTAGGCAACCTTGTCCAACCACAGCCACGGAGACCCCATTGACAGAACCGTCCGGAGTGCCCTGAGCCACAGATGGGACAACCTTCTCAGGGGTAAAATTTGCAACATGTGGTCTTACTTCAGGATGGAATGTTTGCTAACAGGATGCTTCATGATATAAATATGCAACTCACCACTTCTTGACTATGTAAGTGTCTACATGTCAGAGATGCCAAGAGCTTAACACACCTTATTTCATGGAGTTTTCACAACAACCACGTGAGAAAATTTGCAGCTCTCAACCCAAATGTGTTCATCTCCAACCTGCAAGTGCCACAGTGCTAAGCTCTGTGCTGCGCCAGCTTGTGGCAGATCTGGCCAACTGCTGAATCCACCCAAAATCGCTTCTGTCAATGCTGTCATCCAAATCTTAACAATGATCATGAGAACGAGGAGGAGGGGGAAGAAAAGGAGGAGACAAGGCACTGACCTGCCAGGGGACCTCAGCCTGCTGCCCACGCTCCCTGCGGGTCGCCACCCTCACATGCACCAGCACTGCTGGGTAAGATCACACGGGCAAATGCAAAGAATGTCCTACCAAACTCCATCTGGGGCCCCATCTAACCTCAGTCCACTCCATCTGCGGCCATCATCAGATGGAAGTCTTTCAGATGGAAGATGATGTGAGTCTGCCGTGGCTTGTTCCTGGGGAGCCATGCCAGCTCTTTTTTTTTTTTTTTTTTTTTTGCGGTACGCGGGCCTCTCACTGTTGTGGCCTCTCCCGTTGCGGAGCACAGGCTCCGGATGCGCAGGCTCAACGGCCATGGCTCACGGGCCCAGCCGCTCCGCGGCATATGGGATCTTCCCGGACCGGGGCACGAACCCGTGTCCCCCGCATCAGCAGGCGGACTCTCAACCACTGCGCCACCAGGGAAGCCCCGCCCTGCCAGCTCTTAATGCTCATCTCCTCTTGTCGAGAGATCACAGGCTCTCTCCCATCAGACTTTGAGTCTCATCCAGCTCCAGGCTACATGCACCTCTGCCATGGTCCTCAACTCCTCTCAGGTGACCTCTGCAGATGTGTGAGGGCAGCTCTGGGTCACTCCTGGCCCTGGACAGTGAGTTCTGGGTCAGGAGACCACATGCACAGCTGCTCAGGGCTGCCTCTGTCCCCCTTTCCTACATGGATCTACCAACGCCCTTTGCAACTGGAGGCTGGTTCTCTGTCCAGACAATCGCTGGGCAAAGCAGAGCTGCTCCCTCCTCTTTCTCCCTCCACAGACACCAGCAGTTCTGGCAGCGAGTGGATCTATGCAGCCCTTGTTCTTTTGCTCCCATCCGGTATTAAAAGACCGTTGCTGTCCTCCACTCCCCTCAATAGCCTCAGTTCATTCTGGGCTCTCACCCCGTGACACTATTTACTCATCCTTGGCGCTCTATTGTGTGTGTCCTGAGAAGGGACTCTTCTTGTCTTCCTTGGTTCTTTCAGTCTGAGCTCAGCAAGACAACCCTCTGAGTCATACAGACATCCTTCAGTACCACCCATAGTCTTCCTATTGAAAGAACCTGATTTCAATTCCAGGCTCTGAACCTTTTCCCAGCCCTCAGATGATCTTGGCAACCTTCTGAAACTGAGCTCCCCAAGTCAACAGGGTGTCTGACCATGTCCAATCTTCCCTATCAATGGGGATACTTCTGCCTCAGGGTTCAGTCCTCCTGGGCCACCAACCATGATTCTACTGACCAAAACATGAAGTTCTCTGAGAAATGATCCCTCACCCACCCCATAGCATAAAAGCACTTGTTTCTCTGTTTAGTATCTATTCCTAGATAATAGGAATCATTGCTTCATCTGAGAAGCACTGGCCACATTCTACCTTTCTGTTCAGGTTCTAACCAGGCCGTCCCAGGAACCTTCCAGCCTCACATCCACATAGAGGTTAAGTGTGTGGGTTCTAGGGTCCGAATGCCGGGATCAAATATAGCTCTGCTCTTACCAATCACATGACCTTGGGCAAGGTGCTGATCTTCTCCCTGCCTCTGATTTCTCATCATGGATCACCTTGGTGCCCACTTCATCAGGTGGTTGTGAAGATTATAATGGATTAACATGTCTAGAGTGCTAAAGAGCCTGGCTCAATAAATGTTAGGTAGCATCAATTTATTATCGCACTAGTTCTGAAGCTTAGAGACAGCCTCAGGGTTGCCTACCCTCCATTCATGCCCCTCCAGGGACCAGCGCACAAGAGTGTTTAACAAGTCACCAAATGGCCTGGGCAGTTTCCTCCTCCACCCTCCATTTACAGTAGAACTCTTTGCAAACAACTGAACGACAGCATGTTACTGAGATGTCTGCAGATACTTACCACCCCAAGTCAGCTGGTCAGCCTCCAGCTGTCCCAAGCTGCAGCTCGGAAATTAGGTCTTATTTAGTGACACCATCTACACCAACGGTGCCTTCCTGTGCTGCCTTCCTCTTCAGCTAAAACAAATGAGAACAGAAAAAAATCTCCTGTGCCCCAATTCTTTGGTTTCCCCAGACTCTGGAGATGCTTCTCACACCTTTTTGGAAGATTTCTAAGGATAATCATCCATCTACCTCTTCTACATGTGGATTGTGAGGTGCCAGGAAAACACACGTTTTCTAGACATCCTCCTAGCCATAGAACCCCGAGAAAACGAAAAATTGCAGAGTTGTCCAGGCCTTCCTGGAGGCTGGCTGGTTGTGCCATGAGGTGGGAAAGAGGACTTCCCAGCCAGCCCTCGAAGCTCCATGTCCATCTATGCCCACATCCCTCTAGCAGCAATGCCTGCTATGTCCAAGCAAAACCAAATGCAGGATTCTCAGGATGTAGCCAGCTCCCAGGCCCACTGTGAGGTCAGCTGTGGCCCTAACACAGCTTGGCCACATGGCCCAATTCCTGTGGCAGCCTTCAGAGGAAAAGGCCATGGTTTGTACAACAGACTACTCAGCCAGACTCTACAATAGCATCATTAGCCAGAAAGAAGAGATGCAGCCTATTGAGGAAGGAAAAAAAAAATCTAAAAGCACTGCAGCTCAAGACTTAGCCTTGAATCAAAAAAAGAAAAAAAAAAAGATGTGATCATCTGTTTTAAAGACACGTCGTCACCTCCTATTTTTTGAAAAAGATATCTGCTAAGCAAAGCAGGCAGGATGGTTGTAAATCACTGGAAAAGCATCCCCCTCCCACTCCCTCCCAAAATTCAAATACCTGGGAAGTCAGCGGTTAAATGATATGAAAGACCATTTAACTCTTCAGTCCAGAGAACAGTCTCCCACCTCAAAGTGCCACGCTCATACCTATGAACGTGCCCAACGTTCTTTGATACAAAGTGGGAAAAAATTTCTTTCAATTAACACACTGAAATCCTCTTCCATCATTTTTAATTTTGGTTCGATTCTGTGTGATTTACCTATTGACAAATTTCCTTTTGCATATCAACCAAAAAGTTAAAGAAGCGGAATTATCACTAAAAATCATAACAAACGCAAAGGACAGGTGAAGTTAATTATAAGAACAAAAAGCTTCAAGTGTTGGGCAGGAATTAGCAGCTTGAAAACCAAACAAGTTTTCTTTTTCCAACTTAATATATATATATATATATATATTATGTATGTGTAGGTGCGTGTTTGAACATACAGCTATACATGACATAAGAATACCATCAAATAATGAAATCACGTCTCCCTGAGGAGATTATATTTTTAAGAAGCAAAATATTGCTTTGCTATTTAATACTTTCTACTTTATTTCTCACAAATGAACCGGATTTGTTTTTCTGTATTTCTTCACTTAGTATGTATCTAAGACAATCTTTGATATGATGATGAAACATTTTCACTGTGTACACAGAAACACTAATTTCCAATACCACAATAATTGTTATAAAAAGTCTGAATCAGTTAACAGTAATTATGGAACCTAATTTTTGCACACCACCAGCATTGACAAGTATATACTTTAGAAATTTATAGTTAATTTCTTATTTCAACTGTCACCCAAATGTTTCACACGCAAAGCCCTGGCCTATTGTCTTCCCACAGCTGCTCTCTGAGTCCCACCCTCATTCTCCCTACCAACCTAGCCTTGCACTGCCTCCACAGAAGGATGGTGTGGGCCCCCATGTTCCCTAAATGATCCTGCAAGATTTAGCTTCCTGGTGCTGTCTGTGTCTGTAACTAAAGGCAAAATGCCAAGAAAAGGATTCATTCAATGCCTTGTCTCGAAAGCCAAGTATGTCTTTCAGCTCACCCTGAAAACTCAGAGATTTACGACTTGATCTTTCATGTATTTTTCCCACAACAGGCACTGAACAGGTTACATGCCCAGATCTTTGGATATAATCTGTTGGAGAAAGGATCTGGGGCAAATGCATCGTTCTTACCCCCTGCCCAGTACAAGCCCTGGCTGAGAATAACGGAGCGGCACAGGGTGGGTGAATGGATGAATTAAAAGAATTGCAGCCGAAAAAAGTTGACCTAGCGGAAAAAACAAAAATCCAAGGTGGAATTCTTGATGGCGAGAAGGAAAAAGGGAAGAAGGGGGGAGGAGAGAGAGAGACAGGGAGAGAAGAAGAAGAAAAAACAGAGAAAGGGAAGGACAGGGGACGCAAGTAATAAAAAGATGGGTAGGAAAAAGTGAGACAGATGAGAGAAAAATACAGAAGAGGCAAGGAGACAAAAGACAGAGGCAGAGGGCAGGGACAGGAGTAGCACGGGAGAAAAAAAAAAAGAGGAACGATGGAGAAAGCTGGTGGCAGAGGGAAGAGAAGAACCGGGCAGTCAAGGGCAGGACTGAGAAGCTGCCCTGGGGAAAAGCCAGTAGAAATGAGATGACTCCCGACCCCCACGCCCACTCGCGGGTCCGTCCCGGCGGGCAGGACAGCGCGTCTCACCTCGGCTCTCGCGCGGCGCTGGGCGCTGGGGACGCGCTGGCAGCCCCGGCCGCCTCCAGGTCGGGGGAGTGACACGCGCGTCGGAACTTGGCGCGCGAGCCCTGGGGGGCCGGCCAGACCCCGCCTTCCCGGGCTGCCCCCGCCTCTGGGGCGGGGCCTCGGGCACCGCCCAGTTCCTAGGGGTCCGCGGGCCTTGGGGGAGGGGCCTGTGAGTGGGCTGAATCCGCAGAAAGGGGCGCCTAGGAGACCCGCTTCCCGGGCACCGCCCGCAGCAGATCTGGACGCCGGAGAGCACGCCGGCTGCGCGCCCACTCGGCTGGGCCCGGCCCTCCCGCGAGTCCAGCTCCGCAAACCCCGGCCCGCCGTCCCCGCTGGTTCAGGCCTTGCCCCGCGCCTCCCAGGTGCGGGACTGAGGAGGGTGCCCTGGCGCGGACCTGCCTTTGGAGGTGGCCCTCGGGCCACGGCGGAGGCTGCACTTGCCGCTGCTCACTCGCCCTGTGCGCCGCGACTTCTACCCTCTTGGGTCTCAGGGACCCGGGCAACAGCCTGGTTGTCAGTGCAGGTGTTCCGTGTCCTGCGACTGCGGATCCTCCGTGCTGCCCAGAGACCCCATCAGCGCGTTGGACTCTCCGTCCGCCTCCAGGCTGAGCGGCCACGCACGCTCCATCTTTGTGGAGCACTGAGAAACTTCCAGACTTCACTGGAGCTGATCCTCGGCCTTTCAGCCTTTCTTTTCCTGAGCCTCCTCAGTTCTGAAATGGCAGCATTGTGCCAGATAATGGTGAGTTCTGTGACTTGACAGAATGCCAAGGTGTCCGGGAACTTAACTACCCATGGAGGGAGGGACAGGTCAGGGCCTAAAGGGTGGGGACAGGAGGGAATGCCTTCTAAGTGACTACATTCATGCCAGGCCTTGGACTACCTAGGACATTTCCCTGTAGTGAGGGTGAGAGGAGATAGGAGTGGGGTCTCAGGTAACCAGAATTGTTGCAGTGGCAGCCAGGTGTACGAGTCACATTGTTTGAGCCCGGAAGAGGGGCAGAGCAGGCTAGATAGGGGAAGAGGGAATCCTTGAGGAACTGAGAGGGAGCCCTGAGTCCCCGCTCCTTCCTTCCTTCCTTCCTTCAGTCACTCCGTAACTGCTCTGGATGCCCCTGAGAGGAGAGGGTGTGGAGACATAAGGAGACAAAGCTCTGTGCTTTTCCCAAAGGGTTGGGAGCATATAGTACACAGATAAGACTGTAAAGGAACAAAATGATGATGAGTCTGAGGTGGGCAAAATGAGATTCAGAACAGACAGTAAAGCTCTGAGTAACGGTCCCCAAAACAAACATTTTCTTCTGTGAAGAGAACCCGTTAATGAATAAGGACATGAGAGATCAAATCCCAAATGTACAGCTCACTCAGCCTTAGTGAAATTATAGAATGTCTAGGACAAACCTTGAAAATAATCTGTCCACTTAGAATCCTGTATCTAACTGAACTGTTATTCAAGAATGAACACAAAACAGAAATCTTTTCGGAGGTACAAAGCCTAAGTTGAACACCCTCACAACCTTGGTGAAGGAACCACTAAAGAATGTATTTCAGAAGGAAGGAAACTGAACCCAGAGGAAAGGAGAGAGTGTCAAGAAACCATGACTGGAAGTCCAAGATCAAGGTGTCAGCAGGGTTGGTTTCTGATGAGACCTCTCTTCCTGGATTTCGGTGGCCCCCTTCCTTCTGTGTCCCCCACTGCCTTTTCACTGTGACTGTGTGAAGGACAGCACTGGTGTCTCTTCCTTTTCTTAGGAGGACACTAGACCTATAGGATTAGGGCCTAACACTTATGACCTCACTTAACCGTAATCATCTCCTGAAAGGCCTGACGTCCAAGTGCAATAACATTAAGGATTAGGGCTCAATATATGAATTTGGGAGGAAGGGCACAATTCAGTCCATAGCATTCAGTAAATATTAAATAAATTGTATCAGTAGTTTAAAGACTTTACACCAAGAAAACACCAGATATAGGAGATGTCCTACCAAATATTCAAGAAGCAGACTATTGTGATCACATTCAAAGTCTTCCCAAAGACAACATAAAACACTCCCAAGTGCAGTTCAGGAGGCTAGTCTTACGTAATATCAAATCCAGATAAGAGCAGCACAAAAATAGGAAATTACAGGCCAACCTCTCTCCTGAGCATAGGCCACAAAATCTAAACTAATACTAAATTCAATCCAGCAGTGTTTAAAACATATCATGGCCAATTTGGGTCTATTTACAATATGTTAATATTGTTTCAGATGCATTCATTTAATTAGCCATATTAATAGATTACTGGAGAAAAATATATACTTCTCACAAAACATACAGAAAATTTGAGATAAAATTCAGGACTTGTTCATGATATCTAGCACACCAAGAATATTAGTGAAATACCCTTATCTGATAAAGGATTTCTACCAAAAGCTTTCAATAAATATCATTCTTAACGGTGATGTGTTAGAGGCATTCTCTTTAAAATCAAGAATGCCTCCATCATAGCTCTAGTCGTTGAAGAAGTAATCAAGACAGTGTTTTTTAATTTTTATTTTTATACTGACCCAATGGATTTTACAGTTAAATTTTTAGAATAAGAGAGCTTAGCAAGTTGAGTGAATATATCAACCAATAAATACATTGCTTCCCAATACCAATAAACAGTTTAAAACTCTATTTCAAAATGCCATTTACACTAGCAGCAAAAATATAAGGTATTTAGAGAAGGCACTTACAAAAGAAGTGAAGATCTTCATAGGGAAATAGAAATGAAAAGCATTGAAAAAGACCTAAATAAATGAAGACAGTGCCATGTTCACTGATAAGAGGACTCCTGATTGCAGATTCAAATCCCTCCAAAGGTATCTGTTTATATGTTGATATCATAAACAAATATCAAGAGGGTTTTGGTGGAGTGGAGACTTGAAGAGTTGATTCTAAAATTTGCATGAACGAGCAAATGGCCAACAAGTACCCTAAGAAAAATTAGGTGGGTGATTTACCCTGTACTATCAAGGCTTGCTGTAGCACTCTGCGTATGTTAGGTTAGGTAACTGAACACCATGTGTATCAGGTTCTACTGGGTTATCTTCAGTAACAAAACCCACCAAATCTAATCAGCTGAAAGCACAAACTTTATTTCCCGCTTGTATATCTCACTCTCCCACATATACATGTCCATCCCAGGTTCCCAAGAGGGACCAGCACATCGCAGTTACTCAGCTACCAGGCTGTTGGATTCACCTGAGTCACACCTGGATTCTTAAAGATTCTGTCCAGAAGTGGCACGTGTAACTTCTATTAACGTTTCCTTGGTGGAATCAAGTCCAAGCCTGCCATGAGTGTGGCAGGGAAGCTGTCCTCCTCTGCAAGAGGAAGGGACAGTGAGGAACAGTAATACAGTTGTTCACACAATAATTTAGACAGTGTGGTTTCAACACTTTCAATGTAAACCAATAGACGGATAAAGACAATGGAACAGAGAGCACAGAACCAGGCCCACAACTATATGGAATTTGAAACACATCAGAGGTGACATAGAAATCATGAAGGAAAAAATGGGATAGACAACAAATGATGCTGGGACAGTTTCCTCTAAATATGGGAAACATGAAATCAGATCCCTGGCAAGAATCAGACTTATAAATTAATTCCAGATGGATTCAAGACACCAGTGTGAACTCTTTAAAACTTTTAAGATAGAAAAACCTAATACAGGCTTCCGGGTAAGATGGCGGAAGACTAAGACGCGGAGATCACCTTCCTCCCCACGGATACACCAGATATACAGCTACACGTGGAACAACTCCTACAGAACACCTACTGAACGCTGGCAGAAGACCCCAGACCTCCCAAAAGGCAAGAAACCCCCCACATACCTGGGTAGGGCAAAGCGGAGAGATCCCCACACAGAGGATCAGTGCCGAGCGGCACTCACCAGCCCGAGAGGCTTGTCTGCTCGCCCGCCGGGGCGCGCGACGCTGGAAGCTGAGGCTCGGGCTTCGGTCAGAGCGCAGGGAGAGGACTGGGGCTGGCGGCGAGAACTCAGCCTGAAGGGAGCTAATGTGCCACAGCTAGCCGGGAGGGAGTCCGGGAAAACTCTTTAGCTGCCGAAGAGGCAAGAGACTTTTTCTTCCCTCTTGGTTTCCTGGTGCGCGAGGAGAGGAGATTAAGAGCGCTGCTTAAAGGGGCTCCAGAGACGGGCGCGAGTCGCGACTGAAAGCGCGGAGCCCAGTGACGGGCGTGGGACGCTGGGGCTGCTGCTGCCGCCGCCAAGAAGCCTGTGTGCGAGCGCAGGTCACTGCCCACACCGCCCTTCCGGGAGCCTGTGCAGCCCGCCACTGCCGGGGTCCCGGGATCCAGGGGCAGCTTCCCTGGGAGAACGCACGGCGCGCCTCGGGCTGGTGCAACGTCACGCCGACCTCTGCCGCTGCAGGCTCGCCCCGCACTCCGTGCCCCTCCGTTCCCCTCCGTCCTGCCCGGCCTGAGTGAGCCAGAGTCCCCGAAGAGGCTGCTCCTTTAACCCTGTCCTGTCTGAGCGAAGAAGAGACGCCCTCCGGCGACCTACACGCAGAGGCGGGGCCAAATCCAAAGCTGAGACCCAGGAGCTGTGAGAACAAAGTAGAGAAAGGGAAACCTCTCCCAGCAGCCTCAGAAGCAGCGGATTAAAGCTCCACAATCAACTTGATGTACCCTGCATCTGTGGAATACATGAATAGACAACACATCATCCCAAATTGAGGAGCCCGGAGTCAGTGCTGTGCCTCTGAGGTGGGAGAGCCAACTTCAGGACACTGGTCCACAAGAGACCTCCCAGCTCCACATAATATCAAACGGCAAAAATCTTCCAGAGATCTCCGTCTCAACACCAGCACCCAGCTTCACTCAACGATCAGCAAGCTACAGTGCTGGACACCCTATGCCAAACAACTAGCAAGACAGGAACACAACGCCACCCATTAGCAGAGAGGTGGCCTAAAATCATAAAAAGTCCGCAGACACCCCAAAACACACCACCAGACGTGGACCTGCCCACCAGAAAGACAAGATCCAGCCTCATCCACCAGAACACAGGCACTAGTCCCCTCCACCAGGAAGCCTACACAACCCACTAAACCAACCTTAGCCACTGGGGACAGACACCAAAAACAACGGGAACTACGAACCTGCAGCCTGCAAAAAGGAGACCCCAAACACAGTAACATAAGCAAAATGAGAAGACAGAAAAACACACAGCAGGAGAAGGAGCAAGATAAAAACCCACCAGATCTAACAAATGAAGAGGTAATAGGCAGTCTACCTGAAAAAGAATTCAGAATAATGATGGTAAAGATGATCCAAGATTCTATTTCCCAGATCCAAAATCTTGGAAATAGAATAGACAAAATGCAAGAAACAGTTAACAAGGACCTAGAAGAACTAAAGATGAATCAAGCATCGATTAAAAACACAATACATGATGGGCTTCCCTGGTGGCGCAGTGGTTGAGAGTCCGCCTGCCGATGCAGGGGACACGGGTTCGTGCCCCGATCCGGGAAAATCCCACATGCCGTGGAGCGGCTGGGCCCATGAGCCATGGCCACTGAGCCTGTGCGTCTGGAGCCTGTGCTCCCCAACTGGAGAGGCCACAACAGCGAGAGGCCCGCGTACCACAAAAAAAAAAAAAAAAAAAAAACCACAATACATGAAATAAAAAATACTCTAGATGGGATCAATAGCAGAATAACTGAGGCAGAAGAACGGATAAGTGAGGTGGAAGATAAAATAGTGGAAATAACTGCTGCAGAGCAAAATAAAGAAAAAAGAATGAAAAGAACAGAGGACAGTCTCAGAGACCTCTGGGACAACATTAAACGCACCAACATTCGAATTATAGGGGTTCCAGAAGAAGAAGAGAAAAAGAAAGGGACTGAGAAAATATTTGAAGAGATTATAGTTGAAAACTTCCCTAATATGGGAAAGGAAAGAGTTAATCAAGTCCAGGAGGCACAGAGAGTCCCATACAGAATAAATCCAAGGAGAAATACGCCAAGACACATATTAATCAAACTGTCAAAAATTAAACACAAAGAAATCATATTAAAAGCAGCAAGGCAAAAACAACAAATAACACACAAGGGAATCCCCATCAGGATAACAGCTGATCTCTCAGCAGAAACTCTACAAGCCAGAAGGGAGTGGCAGGACATAATTAAAGTGATGAAGGAGAAAAACCTGCAACCAAGATTACTCTACCCAGCAAGGATCTCATTCAGATTTGATGGAGAAATTAAAACGTTTACAGACAAGCAAAAGCTGAGAGAGTTCAGCACCACCAAACCAGCTTTACAACAAATGCTAAAGGAACTTCTCTAGGCAAGAAACACAACAGAAGGAAAAGACCTACAATAACGAACCCAAAACAATTAAGAAAATGGGAACAGGAACATACATATCGATAATTACCTTAAATGTAAATGGACTAAATGCTCCCACCAAAAGATACAGATTGGCTGAATGGATACAAAAACAAGAACCATATATATGCTGTCTACAAGAGACCCACTTCAGACCTACAGACACATACAGACTGAAAGTAAGGGGATGGAAAAAGATATTCCATGCAAATGGAAACCAAAAGAAAGCTGGAGTAGCAATTCTCATATCAGACAAAATAGACTTTAAAATAAAGACTACTAGAAGAGACAAAGAAGGACACTACATAATGATCAAGGGATCGATCCAAGAAGAAGATATAACAATTGTAAATATTTATGCACCCAACATAGGAGCACCTCAATACATAAGGCAAATACTAACAGCCATAAAAGGGGAAATCGACAGTAACACACTCATAGTAGGGGACTTTAACACCCTACTTTCACCAATGGACAGATCATCCAAAATGAAAATAAATAAGGAAACACAAGCTTTAAATGATACATTAAACAAGATGGACTTAATTGATATTTATAGGACATTCCATCCAAAAACAACAGAGTACACATTTTTCTCAAGTGCTCATGGAACATTCTCCAGGATAGATCATATCTTGGGTCACAAATCAAGCCTTGGTAAATTTAAGAAAATTGAAATTGTATCAAGTATCTTTTCCGACCACAATGCTATGAGACTAGATATCAATTACAGGAAAAGAGCTGTAAAAAATACAAACACATGGAGGCTAAACAATACACTACTTAATAACGAAGTGATCACTGAAGAAATCAAAGAGGAAATTAAAAAATACCTAGAAACAAATGACAATGGAGACACGACGACCCAAAACCTATGGGATGCAGCAAAAGCAGTTCTAAGAGGGAAGTTTATAGCAATACAATCCCACCTTAAGAAACAGGAAACATCTCGAATAAACAACCTAACCTTGCACCTAAAGCAATTAGAGAAAGAAGAACAAAAACATCCCAAAGTTAGCAGAAGGAAAGAAATCATAAAAATCACATCAGAAATAAATGAAAAAGAAATGAAGGAAACGACAGCAAAGATCAATAAAACTAAAAGCTGGTTCTTTGAGAAAATAAACAAAATTGATAAACCATTAGCCAGACTCATCAAGAAAAAAAGGGAGAAGACTCAAATCGATAGAATTAGAAATGAAAAAGGAGAAGTAACAACTGACACTGCAGAAATACAAAAGATCATGAGAGATTACTATAAGCAACTCTATGCCAATAAAATGGACAACCTGGAAGAGATGGACAAATTCTTAGAAATGCACAAGCTGCCAAGACTGAATCAGGAAGAAATAGAAAATATGAACAGACCAATCACAAGCACTGAAATTGAAACTGTGATTAAAAATCTTCCAACAAACAAAAGCCCAGGACCAGATGGCTTCACAGGCGAATTCTATCAAGCATTTAGAGAAGAGCTAACACCTATCCTTCTGAAACTCTTCCAAAATATAGCAGAGGGAGGAACACTCCCAAACTCATTCTACGAGGCCACCATCACCTTGATACCAAAACCAGACAAGGATGTCACAAAGAAAGAAAACTACAGGCCAATATCACTGATGAACATAGATGCAAAAACCCTCAACAAAATACTAGCAAACAGAATCCAACAGCACATTAAAAGGATCATACACCATGATCAAGTGGGGTTTATTCCAGGAATGCAAGGATTCTTCAATATACGCAAATCAATCAACGTGATACACCATATTAACAAATTGAAGGAGAAAAACCATATGATCATCTCAATAGATGCAGAGAAAGCTTTCGACAAAATTCAACACCCATTTATGATAAAAACCCTGCAGGCATAGAGTAGGCATAGAGGGAACTTTCCTCAACATAATAAAGGCCATATATGACAAACCCACAGCCAGCATCGTCCTCAATGGTGAAAAACTGAAACCATTTCCACTAAGATCAGGAACAAGACAAGGTTGCCCACTCTCACCACTCTTATTCAACCTAGTTTTGGAAGTTTTAGCCACAGCAATCAGAGAATAAAAGGAAATAAAAGGAATCCAAATTGGAAAAGAAGAAGTAAAGCTGTCACTGTTTGCAGATGACATGATACTATACATAGAGAATCCTAAAGATGCTACCAGAAAACTACTAGAGGTAATCAATGAATTTGGTAAAGTTGCAGGATACAAAATTAATGCACAGAAATCTCTGGCGTTCCTATATAGTAATGATGAAAAATCTGAAAGTGAAATCAAGGAAACACTCCCATTTACCATTGCAACAAAAAGAATAAAATATCTAGGAATAAACCTACCTAAGGAGACAAAAGACCTGTATGCAGAGAATTATAAGACACTGATGAAAGAAATTAAAGATGATACAAATAGATGGAGAGATGTACCATGTTCTTGGATTGGAAGAATCAACATTGTGAAAATGACTCTACTACCCAAAGCAATCTACAGATTCAATGCAATCCCTATCAAACTACCACTGGCATTTTTCAGAGAACTAGAACAAAAAATTTCACAATTTGTATGGAAACACAAAAGACCCCGAATAGCCAAAGCAATCTTGAGAACGAAAAATGGAGCTGGAGGAATCAGGCTCCCTGACTTCAGACTATACTACAGAGCTACAGTAATCAAGACAGTATGGTACTGGCACAAAAACAGAAAGATAGATCAATGGAACAGGATAGAAAGCCCAGAGTTAAACCCACAGACATATGGTCACCTTATCTTTGATAAAGGAGGCAGGAATGTACAGTGGAGAAAGGACAGTCTCTTCAATAAGTGGTGCTGGGAAAACTGGATAGGGACATGTAAAAATATGAGTTTAGATCACTCCCTAACACCATACACAAAAATAAGCTCAAAATGGATTAAAGACCTAAATGTAAGGCCAGACACTATCAAACTCTTAGAGGAAAACATAGGCAGAACACTCTATGACATAAATCACAGCAAGATCCTTTTTGACCCACCTCCTAGAGAAATGGAAATTAAGACAAAAATAAACACATGGGACCTAATGAAACTTAAAAGCTTTTGCACAGCAAAGGAAACCATAAACAAGACCAAAAGACAACCCTCAGAATGGGAGAAAATATTTGCGAATGAAGCAAGTGACAAAGGATTAATCTCCAAAATTTATAAGCAGCTCATGCAGCTCAATAACAAAAAAAACAAACAACCCAATCCAAAACTGGGCAGAAGACCTAAATAGACATTTCTCCACAGAAGATATAGAGACTGCCAACAAACACATGAAAGGATGCTCAACATCTTTACTCATTAGAGAAATGCAAATCAAAACTACAATGAGATATCATCTCACACCAGTCAGAATGGCCATCATCAAAAAATCTAGAAACAATAAATGCTGGAGAGGGTGTGGAAAAAAGGGAACCCTCTTGCACTGCTGGTGGGAATGTGAATTGGTACAGCCGCTATGGAGAACGGTATGGAGGTTCCTTAAAAAACTACAAATAGAATTACCATATGACCCAGCAATCCCACTACTGGGCATATACCCTGAGAAAACCATAATTCAAAAAGAGACATGTACCAAAATGTTCATAGCATCCTTATTTACAATAGCCCGGAGCTGGAAACAACCTAAGTGTCCATCATCAGATGAATGGGTAAAGAAGATGTGGCACATATATACAATGGAATATTACTCAGCCATAAAAAGAAATGAAATTGAGCTATTTGTAATGAGGTGGATAGACCTAGAGTCTGTCATACAGAGTGAAGTAAGTCAGAAAGAGAAAGACAAATACTGTATGCTAACACATATATATGGAATTTAAGAAAGAAAATGTCATGAAGAACATAGGGGTAAGACAGGAATAAAGACACAGACCTACTTGAGAATGGACTTGAGGATATGGGGAGGGGGAAGGGTAAGCTGTGACAAAGTGAAAGAGCGGCATGGACATATATACACTACCAAACGTAAGGTAAATAGCTAGTGGGAAGCAGCCGCATAGCACAGGGAGATCAGCTCGGTGCTTTGTGACCACCTGGAGGGGTGGGATAGGGAGGGTGGGAGGGAGACGCAAAAGGGAGGGGATAGGGAAACATATGTATATGTATAACTGATTAAATTTGTTATAAAGCAAAAAATTAAAAAAAAAAATTTTAAGATAAAATCTTTAAATCTTTTAAAACTTTAAAACTTTTAAGTTTTAAATCTTTAAAACTTTTAAGATAAAATCTGTTTCAGCTTAACAGGGAAGGATTTCTTAAATAAGATACAAAGAGTGCAAATCTTAACAGTTTCACTTAAAAGTGACAAATTCAACATTTGTCATTAAAATTAAGAACTTGTAAAAGAATACATATATATACATAGAATACAAGAACATATATATATATATATATATATATACATATTCAGGAATACATATATGTAAATACATATATGTAAATATATGTATTCCTGAATCACTCTGCTGTACACCTGAAACTGACACAACACTGTAAATCAACTATACTTCAATAAAAAAATTAAGAACTTCTGTTTTATTAAAAGGCATTAAATAGAGTGAAAAAAGAGCCACACACTGAAGAAGATCTTTGCAACAACTGACAAAAGATTAATATCCTAAATATACAAGGAATTCTAAGGAATCAATATGAAAGAAAAACAACTGAATTGGAGAATGGATACAGGCATTTCACAAAGGAGGGAAAATGAATTACCTGAAATCTGTTGAATAGAAGACCAATCCCATCAGTAATGAGGGGAATGCAAATTAAGACCAAAACAGACGTTGAATCAATAGAAAAATATATAAAAATATGACAATAGCAAGTATCATGAAGGATGTGAAGCAAGGAAAACCTAATAGGCTCTAGGGAGAAGTCTACCAGATCTCATCAATTCCAAATATCATTTATTTAAGATATTCCATTATTTAAAATATCACTCAAACAACAAGAACTACGAAAATCACCAACACAGTGCATTTGACCATTTTTGTATTTTCATTATACATATTGAAAGATCTATTTTAGACTTATTACAAATGACTTTTAGCATATATCACTCTTCTTTTGTGCATACAAAAGAAAACAAACTAAATGGGTTAAAGTATTTCTAAAAATTTTTACATTCACAGCCTGAGTTTTTGAAACACTTTTGACTCAAAGTTGTTAATGCCCAATGTTGATCCATGGAGAAGAGAGAGGCCATCCCCGTTCAGCCCTTTCTGATTTCTAGTCACAGAATTTGTGGGCATAATATAAAAGTTCTTGTTCTATGTCACTCAGTTTGTGGTGGTTTGTTAAACAGCAGAAGATAACTGGCCTGCCCTTCAGTCACAAGGGACTGTGACATCCTTGCAGGACCTTCTTCCCCTTCTAGATCCTCCCATCCACTGGGTCACACGAATGACCACGGCAACACGCTACACTCCCAGTTCCGGGACCTCCTCCCCCACAGCGATGCCTCATCTAAGCCACCTCAGCTGCCCTCTTTCAGCTGACAAGAAGGCAGGATTCCTCCAGGATCTTAATGGCCACCTGAGAGGGTTTGGGATGAGGAACAAACGGAGGCCTTATCTTACTGCCCCTCCAAAGAGCCCCTGACTCCCCCCTGGGATTGTCAACAGGCAGGACACTGAGCAGAGCTGCAGGTCACAAAGTCACCATGCCAACCTTTCTGTCCATCATAAGTGACATCATAAGGGAATTCTGCCTCCTTGGGGCTGGGGGCAGGCCGAGCAGGTAGTGGGCCATCGCCCAAGGCCAGCGATCTTTGCCTCTTCTGCCCTCAGGACAGGTACAAGGGGAGGCTCAGAGTGCCCCGTCGTTAGAGGGCTGCAGGGGTGGAGGCTGCGGCCTGAGGTGGCCTGGAGTGACCAGGGTCCAACGGGACTGTAGGTACAGCCAGGTGAATGGAGAGTGGCTGGCCCTGGATGCCCAGCCCTGGGCTCTTCCTGTTGCTATTGCTGCTGAGTGCAGGGAGCTTCCAGCATAGCATCCCGAACTGGAGAAATTTCCACCACCTTGACCTTGGCTGGAGAACCATTGACCGCTCCCTCAGCCCAGACTGGAGAAGCGTCCACAGGGTCACCAGTCATCACAGGAGCAAAGCAAACAAGTTGTATGACTGCGATGGTGTCTTCGACCTCTACATCATCTTGGATGCGTGAGTGGCCTTCCCATCTGGCCCCCGTGCTTCTCGAGGCACCACTGTCACCAAGGTTACTGATGGCAAGAAGTGGTCCAGGGGGATCCCAGGCTCTGAGAGAGGGGAGGCGAGGACAGTCTTGGTCAGACCCAAGGAACAGACCTCTGTGGCCTCCTTGTTCCTGGACAGAAAGCAAGCCCCAGGCATTTATTTCCTGGGGCTCTTACTTCTGGAAAGGAAAAAGGTCACCATAAGGTTTCTCAATGGCTCTCAGTCTCTCCATCAACTTGGCCTGGATCTGTGACCTGCATGCCCCTTAAACAGCTGGAGGGGCAGGCAATTGCTAGAGGCTGCCTTCTCAGCAGTTGTGAGAAGCTCACAGTGCATTTGGGTTTCTTTTCTTTTCTTTCTTTCTTTCTGTTTTTTTTTTTTTTTTTCTTTTTTTACCCAAATAACCTCTGTTTTTACTGGGCCCCAGAGAGATTGGTGTATCATCTGTTAGGCATTCTCATAGTGTCACTGCTTAGAAAGTCCTTTGCTTTGCTGCTTTCTTTGACAACTTGGAGACCCACGTTACAATTTGTGTGCACTTTCAGAACAGTTTGGTCTGTCTGAGTGTGGCCCTGGGAAACCTGTGCTGTGCATTAATTACCTTCTGGCCCTCATAGAAGGAAAGGGAGGGGTGAATCCTCAGGCTGGAGAGATTGCCTTGGTTCCATTTTCAACTCCTCTGTGGGGCTGAGGATAAAGCTTACATTTAGTAGTAACAGTGGCATGACTCTTAATATCATTGAAATATTTTATGGTTTCCAAAGTCCATCACTGCACATCTGTCATCCTCAAAACAATCCTGGGAAGTAAAGTGGGAAGGTATATGCATATGCAATCTCCTGGGAAGGGGAGCAGGCTCCTAGAGGTTGGATGAGGTATGACAGAAGCTGGTGGGGGTGACAGGACTGAATCCTGCTGGATTCTGCAAGTGGGAGGAGGAGCTGTGGGTGTCCAGGAAAGGGACCTACACACCCATTTCCCAGCCCCAGGCCATCAGAGAAGAGTAGGCCTACAGCACGGCCATTGTGGGCCAGGCTAGGCTTGTCTGAAAACACAGCAAATTCCTCAGTTCCAGAGAAAGAACACTGTCTCTCTGGGAACTGTGCTCACTCAGTCTGGTTATAGAAAGCCTTGCTGTCTTCGAAACCATCTTGATGAGAATATTTGGAGGTTGAGGACAAATTCCCTCCGGATGTCCCCTGCTACTCTTGTGGAGAGGGGAATAATGACCACTGAGGAGGCAGCCCCAGCTTTGCAGTCAGGCAGACTCCACTCATCATCAGTCATGCGGCCTAGGGCAAGTCGCCTCCCCTCTCTCTGCCTCAGTGTCCCCATCTGTACAATGGGGCCTTCATACCCACCTCACCAGGTTGGGATGGGGATGAAGGGGAGTTTATATGGTTTGCCCAGCATGTGTCAGATTGCAGCTGTGGAGGATAAGCATAAAACAAACTTCCAGGGAAGGCAGAGTCACACACCCTGGGAACTCCCCGGCACTGCAGGGACCCCTGATCCAGCCCTGACTCCGTGGCTCACTCTCTCTGCATGTGCCCTTTGTGGGGAGGTGGGGTGTGGGTCAGACACCTCTGCTGGTGGCACTCCCAAGGTTCTCTGGACCTTTTATCCATTGGTGAGCAGTCTTATCCATTCTCTCCTTCCCTTGTTCATCCACTCACTGAAATAATTACTGGAAAACTGCTATACGCCAGTCACTGTTTTGGGCAGTGGGGATAAGGCAGCAAACAAAACTTGAAAAAGTCCTTGTTCTCTTGGAGCTTTCATTGTAGGAGACAAGAAATAAATCAAAGAGGAACTAGGGTATTAGCTGGGGATAAATCAGAGCGGGGGGGAAACCGGACAGGAGGATGAGAAGTGCTGAGGGAGGATCAGAAGTGTTGAAGAAGTGCTCAGGAAAGGCTATGCTGACAGACTGGGGCAGTGTGGGGGAAGCTTTGGTGATTTTTGAGCAGAGGAGATGTGTGATTGGATCATGTTTCAAAGGGCCACAGTTGAAGGACGCAAGAATAGAGCCTTCCGGGAGACCAGTGAGGGGCCTGGCGCAGGGATCCAGGGAGGATATGATGGTGGTGTGGACCAGTAGGTATGGGTGGCAATGATGAGTGGACAGATTCTGGAGCTATTTTGAAATTAGAGGCCACAGGATTCCAGAGAGTGTGGATGGGGAGAAAGCCAGGTGTGTCCCTAGATTGGGAATAGGGGTAGGGGATGAAAGCAGTTTCATCACCATGTCTTCATCATTATGTGAATAAGTATTATTATCCCTATTTTACAGATGAGGCAAGCAGGTAGCTCAAGGCCGGGGGATGACCCATCAAAGCCTCCGTATAGAATACACGGATCCAGAATTTGAACTCTGGAATCTTAGTCTTTTTTTTCAACAGTTTGATTATAGTGTGCCTTGATGTGGATCTTTTCATTTTATTGCATTTGGAGTTAGTTGAGATTCTTGGAAGTTGTACGATCATGTCTTTCATCGAATTTTGGACATTTTTGGATGTTATTTCTTCAAATAATGTTTCTGCTTCTTTTTCTTATTTGCTTCAAGAATTCGTACAATATGTTTGTTGGTCTGCTTAAGAGTGTCCTACAGGTCCCTTAGACTCTGACCACTTTTTTTTCTTACAACTTTATTGGAGTATAATTGCTTCACAATGGTGTGTTAGTTTCTGCTTTATAACAAAATGAATCAGTTATACATATACATCTGTTCCCATATCCCTTCCCTCTTGCATGTCCCTCCCTCCCACCCTCTCTGACCACTTTTATTCATTCTTTTTTCTTTATGCTGCCAACACTAAACAGTAGCAATTGTCCTATCCTCCACTTTGCTGATTCCTTGCTCTGCCTAGTAAAATTTGTTATTGAACCACCCTAATGAATTTGTCAATTTATTATTACACTTTCTGCTCCAAAATTTCTGCTTGTTTTTTTTAATAATTTATGTTCTTGGTGATATTTATTTTGCTCATGTATCATTATCCTGATTTCCTCTATTTCTTTGTCTTTATTTTCCTACTTCTGAGCATATTTAAGATGCTTTTAAGTGTTTGTCTAGTAAGTCTGATGCCTTGGCTTCTTCAGGAATGGTTTCTGAAATTTTATTGAGTTCCTTTGATTGAACAATGATCCTGTTTCTTTGTATGTTTCATGTTTTTTTTGTTGAAAATTAGGATTTTTATTACTATAATGTGGTATCTCTAGAAAGCAGAATTCACCGCAGCTTACTGGGTTGTATTTGCTTTTATCTGTTAATGTAGACTTGTGTAGTAGTCCATTTATTCTGAAACTTTTCCAAACTACTTCTGCAAAGAATATCCCTTGTTGTGTGTGATCACTGGAGTTTCTGTTCCACTAACTCTTATTCACTGAATGTATTGACAGAGATTTCCCAAATGCCAGGATCTGAAACAAACATAAAACCATTACAAAACTGTAAAAAGACCTGGGGTGGCAGGGAGAGGCCACCTCTTCCATTCTTTGCAGAATATTTCTTTGCTGGGACATTCCTTTAGCACTTAGCTAGACTACCACCGAGCCTAGGGATCATCCTAAGGTGAAACTTAAGGTCTTCTCAAGACTTTCCTGAAGTTTCTCCTGGCCTGAGCATATGTGTCTGTTTTTAAATTCACCTATGCCCACAGCTGGTTTTAAACATCCTAATTGACTCCAGCCAGGTAAGGAGAGTTTTACACAGTAATTTGTAAGTAAGGTCGACACTGCTCCCTCTAGATCAAGGACAACCTGGGACTGGGCCAGTGATCAAGACCCAAACTGCCACCATGCCAGAGAAGGTGTGGGAGAAATGTGATGAAATATGCAACAAAACTCCTATCATTTTGAAAATAGCTATTTCTTGATTGCACATTTGCTTTATTGTTGTAAGCTTTTTTTGTTTCCTAGGGCTCCTACAAAGTTGGTGCTGACAGCTTATGGTTGTTTGTTCAATGTCTCCATGGGGGAACGAGGGCTTAGATTTTCAGATCTGCCATTTTGGTGACATCATTCGTGCTACAAGTTTCTGTTTGCAATTTTATTTTCACATTTAGGAGAAACTGAATGAACATAAGTTTTAAATGAAACACTATTATTGTTCACAACAAAAATCTTGAGGCCCCTGACCCTTTCCTCCTCACTTTTGATCTCACTTCCCAGAGGCAGCCACTTACAAATATTCCAGATTTTTCTTCTGACAATATGACCATGTTTCCAATGCTGTGCTTGTATCGACTGCTATTTCCTGCTTTTTGAGGTTTATACATTCTCTATTGAGTTCTTATTAGGGGGAGAGGAAAATGTAGCTTTCTGATAGCTCAGCTCCCCTGCATGACACTGCCATAGCCACTTCCGATGTCCCAGCATAGTTATCTCACTAGGATGTTTTGGCCTCAAGCTTTAATCTCAGAGATATCCTCAAATTGCTGGTGACCCTCGTCTCTCCATTATCATTTAAGAGTGGGCACTAAATCATGATTGAAGCTCTGTGTGCCAGAAGCCCATGCTCTGTTCCAAACTGCCTCCTTCCTGGGGACCTGAGGGTCCCTGTAGTATTTTCCACTGCCATGAGCACTCGTGTTCTTCTGCGTTCTAGAATCGAGACCTTCATTCACAATAATCACACACGGAAACCTTTTCCAGAAGCGGTGGGTGGGTTGAAGACTTTTGTTTCCTATATATCTCCTTTGGAAGATCCTCTTCAGTTGGGGAGAACACAGACGAGAGGAGTAATGAGAAGGAAAGTGGAATGTGGTACGAATAGTTCGGAAAGGAGTTGCCACGCACTTAAGTATAGGAGCTCCTAAGGAAAAGTCTGTATTGCAGTTGGGTTGACAGAGTCTTATGCTTTGCCACCCACAGTTGTCACACACAGCAGTGTCTCCCACATCTGCCAAGTTCAGGGGGTAAATCATGGGGTTTGCAGCTAGTTCTGGGTTCAGATCCATGGAAATTTTGGCAAATTCCTTGACCTGTGAGAGCCTCAGTTTTCTCATCTGTAAAATGGGAATAATGATATCCTAGAACTGATTTGGAATTGGAAATCATGCATGTAACATGTCTGGTATATACCTACTCCAGGAATGATAACCATACTATTGTTAGAGTTATATATCCTTAGTGTACTCGCCATCTCTTGACAGTTCTAGATACAGCCAAGGGGAGGCAGAAGGAATGGTAGAGGGGAGAAGGATGCCTTTGGGTATATGGGCATTACACGTATAAATATGACATTCAGGATGTTTATGGGCATGGTGATCACTGGAGGTGAAAGGAAGGAGCTCCTGGTGGGTTCCTCAGACTTACAATCCATATCAAAGACATGAGCCAACATTCACTGGGGAAGAGCCCAGAACAGGGCACCAGCCTCAGTTTCATCCCTACCATCTGCAGAACCTTGAAAAAACACTTAGCCAGTGAGACCCACATTTGCCCTGCGTAACCTGCACTAGTGCACACCTGCAGAGGCGTGGATTACAAGGACCTTTGAGCCCTGGCCAGTAGGGCACATGGAAGTTCTTCCCACCTAGACAGAGGGGGCATGAGGCTCCAACCCCCTTCAGCCTCCTCATTCTCCATTCAGGTACTGAAGTCAGAGCCAATGGCAGTGAGAAACTGAAAGTAGGGATAGGAAGGTCCCACACCTTTCCCTGCTGGTGGGGTATGATGACCCCAAGACAGCAGTGTCCCAGGCCTGGTTCTGTTCCTCCCCATAAGTGTTCCCAGAAAAGGCCTTCAGTGTCCAGAGTGGCTCCGCTTTGCAGGCTGATAAGAAAGTAGTGAAGTAAAATAGTCTGAGTAGCACATCCCTCTCCTGCCTGAGGCCAGGGCTCTTGTGGTGGTGTCAAAACTGGGGTACCAGGAGAGCAAACATAGCAGAATTGCTTAGGCTTCTCCAACCGCTGTATCCTCCCTTATTCCTTGTCGATCAGCCGTCCTGGTTGGCCACCCAAAGTCCCTCATCCCCAAGCACACAAGTCAGGTTGGTCACCCTGCCCACCACTCACACTGGTGAAAGTTACCACCAAGGTGACCCACTGAGCTTGCTGCGGGAGTGTGGCAGCCTTCGGCTACGTGCGGTGGGGAAGAGATGCTGAAGGGTCTGCTGGAAACGGGAGGCAGCGGCTCTGCCCACCGGGAGGAGGGGCCTCATCCCTCTTAATCAAGTCTTCTTTGTTTTCAGGTCGGCGAGCGTAAGCAGATCCTGGGATGGCATTTGCGATTTAGTAGAAAAGCTGTTGAAGAGGTTTACAAAGTAAGGCCGGTGTTTTCCTCTGACAGGCAGAGTACACAGCTCTTTACAATCGGTGGGCATGGGAGTCCTTTGGATCAGGAGCAGAGAGCCCAGGGCAGTGTTCTGAAGCAGAAAGAATTACCAGTCACTGGTTTGATCAGGTGTCGACATCCTTCTTGGCTCCTGCCTGGGAATCAGGTTACAACGTGGGGGGCACAGTCTATCCTTGAGGACCTCATAGATGAGGAAACGGGCAAATCGGTAACACATAGCTAAACACTGGGCTAAAGGGTGCTAAGGACCAAAAGAAAAGAACAAAGGAGTTACTTGCAACTTTTAAGGAAAAAGCAAGTATTCTTAGGAAAAAACAAAACCAAAAAAAGGAAGCGTGGCTTCCCAGAGACTGTGGAATTTTGAACTAAATCTTGAAGGATGAGGAAGGACAAGGTAACAGGAACCATCAAGGAGACTTCTTGTGCAGTGAGTGGTCTGTTTGGCTGGAAAGTGGGGTTACTTCAAGGGAGAGCTAGGAGATGAGGCTGAACAGGACAGCATGGGGCCAAGTCCATGGGGCTCATAATGCCAGGCCCTGGGGCTGATGATTTCCTGCTCTGAGCAATAGGGAGCTATAGATGATTCTAGGGCAGGGGTCTGACATGATCAAGGTTGTGCTCCAGGAGAAATGTCTGATAATTATGGATTAAATGAGGTGCGACATGACCCAGGAGAAGTGGGGAACCCAGCAAGAACCTACTGCAGCAATTTCACAAAAGATGAGAGTCAAGAGACAAGAAGACAGTGGGAGAAAGAGGGAAGGATGTATATGAATGGCTGCTGAGAGGTAGAGCAATTTCCCTGAGATAAGAGGCGGGCAGGGAAGATAGGAGAGGAGGGAAGTGTGGGAGGTCCAGAGAATTTTACATTAGAAGAGAGGCCAGTGGAGAGGCCCTCATGCATGCAGCAGTTTATAAGTGTCTGCCTTCTTGTGAGTGCAGGGAGCGTGTGCATATGCCTCTGTGTGTGTGCTTGTGTGTGTGTGAGAGAGAGGGACTTTGGGGGTGTTGGGAGTGTAGGGACGGAACAGGATGCCATCTCAGCACTCACTTCCAGCAAGATCGCACACCTTATAGGCCTCCGAATCCTTCACAAAAGGAAGGAAACTTCCAGGATTCGAGAAATGCACGACAAAGCCAAAGAGTTGGGGTGGAAGGAGGCAAATTGACAGGCACTCCTCCCTGGCTGCTCACTGATGTTCATTTTGACCAGTGTGCATGGCTTCTTATGAGCTCACGCTTCCTCCCCAGCCCTAACCTGCGGACGTCCCTCATCACCTACTCCTCATATGGCAACGTTGTCCTGAAGCTCACCTCAGACAGGTAAGTGCCATTTTAAACCCCCAAGGCAGGCCTGGTGGGCAGGGTAACAGAGGGACACAGGGGGCTGACAGTTCCCACTGGGAGCAGGCTGGGCCGTCCTGGTCCTCCCTCAGGGTCCGCTCTGAGCCCCAGCCCCGGCTCCATGGCTCCCACAGACCCCTGGCTGCGCTGGCCCTGGCAGACCCTGTGCTGCTAGACCATCTCCGCCCCCTCTAAGCCCCGCCCTCCACCTATCCTGTGTCCTCTCAGCGCTCTTCCCTTTTCTGAGAACTGGCTCACTGCAAGGACGCCTGGGATCTGGTGGAGCAGACGTGTGGGCCCTTTGTGAACACTGGCCTGTGTTGGGCACCTGCTCTGTGTGTCACGCTGTGCTCTGGGCCAGTGGGGGAAGAGGGGAGGCACAGTCAGAGCCAGGAGGCAGGGGTGGGCAGTGCTGAAGTGCTGGAGCTTCAGTGGAGGGGAGCTTGGTCCCTTGGTGGGTCCGAGACAAGGGAGCCCATGAGTGTGGGCTGGGGTGCAGGAGGGAAGCATGACACACCAGCATCCTAGGTGGGCCGTTAGGAGGGCCGAGCAATGTGCCCAAGGCCCTGGAGGTGGGAAGCTATGGAGCTCCTGAGTAGCCGGGAGGTTCCGATGCTCATGACGCAAATGACTGGAACCCAGTTCAGTGGGTGAAATACCAAAGAGTGGTTGAGGACATTTAGAATTGAGTGGGTCCGGGAATTGTGGCACAGAGCCGTGTTCGGGAGCTTGGAGAGAAGCCAGAGCAGCAGGTGAGGAGGCGCAGCAAGGCTGCAGGGGAGGGAGTGCTGGTGCCAGTGCGTGGACACAGCACTCCACATGCCTGGCTCCCTGGAGAAGCAGGGGCTGTGCTTCCTGTTCAGTGAGCTAGGGGCAGGTGTGGTTTTGTGCATGTTTGAGTTTAGAAGAGAGAGACCAGAGTGGGTTTGAAGTGGGAGAAAGAAAGTCCATGAGGAGGGATACTGGCAGGTGGCAGAGAGAGGCGGGGGCTGGACGGGGGCCTCTGGGGGAGGAGCTGCCCGTGGGGGGGCAGGAGGACCACTGCCCCCTCCAAGGCAGCAGGCTCAAGACCCAGACCGAGAGGTTTGGTGAGGCTCATGGAGGGCATCCCTGGTCCTCTCTGGAGAGTGTAGGAGAGGAAGTCTTCCATGACAGAGGGTTCAGGAGAGGGAGTGGGGCTCAGGGGAGAGGAAAAGATATGAAATCCTCTATGTGTGTGTGTTGGGATGGGGGGGATACGTACCTAGGAGGACAGCTCAAAATCAACCATGGCCCTGATGCTTCCAGGTCGGGAGGAGCCCACAGAATCTTGCTGAGATCAAGGCTCAGCCTGGGATTGGGCATTCCCGAAACTCCCTAGGAGTTTCGGAGGGTGTGGCAGAGGGCTGGGGTGGGTCCTGGTGTACAGGGTGAGTCCAGCAGTGGCCGATGGGATCTGATACGAGGTGCGACTCTGGTGGGTCTGCAGAGCGTGTGGGGCCAGGACTGGGACCCGGGATGGTGCTTTCTGAGCCCTGCCACTAGGGGGAGCAGGCTGAGGATGGCGCGGTCCACACAGGGCTTGCTCTGGGTGCTGGAGAAGCCAGAGGGCACAGGGCTAGGAAGCCCCAGGGGTGATGGTGGGGGTGGGTGAGAACTGGGATGAGGTGGAAGGGGCTCTTCGGGTATGAGAGGGGTATTTTAAGAGCAGGAGGGATTGGTGAGGGTGCTGGGAGCCTGGTGTCCCTGTATGAGAAGAGCTGGGAGGGCGGCACTAGGGAGAGCCACTCAGGTGAGAACTTTGCCTGGTGACTTGAGTCCTGGGCAGGAGGCTGGGGAGGGCTGAGAGTTTCAGGATAGTCCGAGGTGAGAACAACAAAACTGAAATCTTCCCAAAGCGCCAAGACCTGTATTTATGCTAGACTAGGCAAGGCCTGCTTTGGCCTGCCCTGGCCACTGGTTCCAGGTCTCCTCTCCTCCTGAACTGGGTTGAGTAGGTCTGGGGCTCTCATATCTCACCACACACGAGCATCTCTTCTGCCCACAGTGAGAAATCAGCCTTCAGGGACCACATTCTCCTTAGACTTGCTGTGACTGCTCAGCACCATCACACTGCATTAGCCTGAACCTAAGCCCCACCCCTGGTGTGTCCCAGTCCCATCCCCTGCTATCTGCTTTAACAGAGGCCGACAGCCCATCCCTATGGCAGCCTGAGGTCACTTCTCTTCCTCCCACATGGACGGGCCTCAGGCCTCTTTTCCAGCTTATGGTCTCTTTCTTCAGGAGCACATGAAGCCCAGGAGCCCTAGACTCTAACGGAGCATCCTGACTACTTCCTTTAGTACCAATCCAGAGGGGGAAGTGGCTTGGAGAGACCAAGTCCACCTCAGGGGTCTGTGGCAGGGGAGGAGGGGACAGGGCAGGGGTATCAGCAGAGTGACTTTTCCAAACTCAGCCTTGCCTTTTGGAGGATGATGGGTTCTCACCAGGGACCCCTTAGGTGCCCGCAGTACCACCAGTCACATTGGGGGTGCTGGATTCACAGGTGTGCATCCATGGGTGCTCCCCCCTCACCATGGACAGTCAAGGCAGGGCCCTTGCTGAGTCCCCTGAGGTCTGCATGAGCACACTGAAAGCCAGGCCCTACCCGTGGGACCAGAAAAGCAGCCTCCTCCATGCTTACTGAATGGGAGACAGAGAAGGGTTAGGGTTAGTTCTGTCAGTGTCAAAGCCACAGGCAGAAGGGTCACGACAGTGTGGCTAGTGTCCTCTCTTGTCAAGGCAGGTCTGCACAGGGCAGAACGGCACCAGGACAGCTGGAGCTGTTTCATAGCAATCAACCTTCATTGCTCCTCAACCCTCTTTTCTGATTTGTTTTCAGAAATATGCTAAAACATGCTCTTAAAACACTTCGGAATGTAGTGCCCTCAGGACCCAGAAACATGCAGGAAGGATTGAGAAAGGTACAGACTCTACGGCTGAGGGAATTTACTCTGCTTTGTCAAGTTCTTAAAGAATTATTGGGTCATCTCACTGCCCTCCCCCAACATTCCTTCATTTTGTTGCAGGCAAGTGAGCAGATTTCAAGAGTTTTCTACAATAGTAAGTTGCCTGCTGACGTCACTGTGCTCAGGTGGGACAGAGCCAGGCGCGGGCCTCAGCGAGGGCTGGTGCAGACCCCCCTCGGCCAATCCTAGTGCTGACCTTGGAGCGGGTCCCTTGTCCTCTCTGGGCTGCAGGTTCCTCCTCTGCACAGTGAGGAGGAAAACCACCCCCAGGGATGCTTCCGAGAACCACATGGGATCATGCATTACATTCCTGGTTCTTACTAGATATCAAGTGCTTGACCTATGGTTGGGCTGCATGAAAAAGAAAAGAGAACTTCCAGGGATGGCGAGCAGACGGGGTTCAGTTTAGGGAACAGAGACCTTGGTGTCCCCCTGGCTGCCCACACTTTGTCCACCACAGCTCTGGCTCTTCCTCCTTTCCCTTGAGCCTCTTCCCTCCGGTTGACTCTCATCCTGTGACTGTGCCTCCGCCAGTGGAAATGGCTGTATTTGGCCCAGACCATCTGCATCGAGACTGTAGGGTTGCAGCCCTTGCCGGGAAGGATGCATGGGCTGCTGGGGAAAGGCGGGGAAGCTGGGCGGGGGCTGCTGCCCAACCACCGTGACAGTCATTCTGGCTGCTCCTCCCTGCGCTCACCTGAGAGGCTTGTCCTCGTCCAGTGAAGTAGCTGCAGTTGCCTTTCAGGGCAAAGGCTGTGCCACCTGCCCATAGTGAAGGTCCACTAGGAAGGGCTCTGATCCAGTCTCAGGCTCCTCGTCTGTCAAGTGGGTCCTGGGCTGAGGCCCCTTCTCCCTCCAGGGGCTCTGGGTGGTGGGTACTCAGGTCAAGGTGGCCTCTCCCCAGGAGGAGGAGGTGTGGGAGCAGTGCTGTGGGCCTGGCAGCCTGAGGCAGGTCACTCCAGGTGCCTTGCTGCCCAGGCCACTCCCTGCTTCTTCTGCAGACAGGAAAGCTGCCAGCCTAGTTTATGTTCTGACCGCTGGACCACTGCTGCCGTCGACATTACGGGATGCTAAGAATGAAGTGAGTCTAGTCCATCATTAACAGCTTTGTGCCTCGTGTATTTGTGTATTTTATACTCAAAATCTTTCTTCTGTTAGGCCAGCAGGCTTCGGAATATGAAGACCAAGGTTTACTGCCTGGGTGTAAATGACTATCAGAGAGACCAGGTAATTCAGAACAGGTAACCAGGTGCCACTCTTGAGCCCAGTTGGAGAACCCTTTCAAAGGCAGTTGTCCCAGGGTTCCCCAGAGGATGGCCCTCTACCCGTCCCACGTGTTTGGACAACAGGTAGCCACAGCAGATGAATAGCCAGTGTTCTATAAAGCTACACACCATCGATGTGGGTGGAGGAGCTTTCCACTTGCCAAGGGTGGGCTGCTGGCAGATGCCAGAGCGTGGCCATTGGAGTCCAACACGGCAAGAGGCAAGAGCCTGTCTTCTTGCATGGGATCTGCTGTGTCCTCAACCGCTGGCTGTATGCCAACCGTCTCCTCTTCGTTGTAGCTGATGCAGATTGTAGAAGGAAAGACCCACTTATATGAAGTGCCCAAATCCAGTGATGAGGAAGGCTTTATTATATCGGTGAGTGTGGGCTAAATGTGAGAAGGGGGAGGGGGGCTTCTCACCACAGTCACGCCTGTCTCGCCCTGACCCTGCCACCCACCCGTCTGTTCCAGCTCGTGGGAAATTCCTGTAAGGAAGTTATGGGGCGGAACACATTCTATGCCTGTGTAAGAGGTATGTGCTGGAATCACTGTTCTAGACTGAATGGCATATGTGCATGTGTGGAGTGAATGTGCCTGAGTGTGTCCGTTTGAGGGTGGTGTGTGTGTGTGTTTGGTATGTGAATGTGTGTGTGTGTGGTGTCTGAGTGCTGTGTGCGTGCATGGGTGTTTTGACAGAAATATGTCGGGTATGTTATCGTGCGTTAAGTACATAAGTAACCATGTGTTTGTATGAGGCACGTCTGCCACAGATTGTGGTGTGGATATTGTGTGTAATTACATTTTCTTCCAGTTTTATTGAGGTATACTTGACATACAGCTCTGTGTAAATTGAAGGTATACCACAAAATGACTTGACATACATATGTTAGGAAATAATTACCCCAGTAAGATGAGTATAATCGCCTTCCCTGGACACGCATGCTCAGCAGCCATGGCTCACGGGCCCAGCCACTCCGCGGCACGTGGGATCTTCCCGGACCGGGGCACGAACCCGCGTCCCCTGCATCGGCAGGCGGACTCCCAACCACTGCGCCACCAGGGAAGCCCAGTTTGTACTTCTTAATCCCCTACCCCTATCTGGTCACTCTCCCCTTCCCTTTCCCCATTGGTAACCACTAGTTTGTTCTCTTTATCTGTGAGTCTGTTTCTGTTTTGTTATATTCATTTTTGTTTTCTTTTTTTTAGATTCCACATGTAAGTGATAACATACAGTATTTATCTTTCCCTGTCTGACTTATTTCACTAAGCATAGTGCCTTCCAACTCCATCCATGTTGTTACAAATGGCAAAATTTCATTTTTTATGGTTGAGTAATATTCCATACTGTGTAATATTCCACACATATATACATATATATCGCATCTTCTTTATCCATTCATCTGTCGATGGACATTTGGGTTGCTTCCATGTCTTAGCTATTGTAAATAGTGCTGCTATGAACGTTGGGTTGCATGTATCTTTTTTTTTAATATCTATTTATTTATCTGGCTGCATCGGGTCTTGGTTGCAGCGTGCGGGCTTCTCTCTAGTTGTGGCACGTGGGCTCTAGAGTGCACAGGCTCAGTAGTTATGGCACACAGGCTCTCGAGTTGTGGCATGCAGGCTCTAGGGCACATGGGCTTAGTTGCCCCATGGTGTGTGAGATCTTAGTTCCCCGACTAAGGATCAAACCTGCGTCCCCTGCATTGGAAGGCGGATTCTTAGCCACTGGACCACCAGGGAAGTCCCGCATGTATCTTTTTGAATTAGAGTTTTCTCTGGATATACGCCCAGGAGTGGGATTGCTGGATCACACGATAACTCTATTTTTAGTTTTTTAAGGAACCTCCATGGTGGTTATACCCACCTACATTCCCACCAACAGTGTGCAAGCGTTCCCTTTCTCCACATTCTGGCCAACATTTGTTATTTGTGGTCTTTTTGATTATAGCCATTCTGACAGGTGAGAAGTGATATCTCATTGGGGTTTTGATTTGCATTTTTCTGATGATTAGTAATGTTGACCACCTTTTCATGTACCTGTTGTCCATCAGTATGTCTTCTTGGGATATATAGGCCTTCTGCCCATTCTGTAATCAGGTTCTACATTTTTTTGATATTGAGGTGTATTCCCTGTTTATGTATTTTGGATATTAACCCCTTATCTGCCATATCACTTACAAATATTTTCTCCCATTCATTAACTTGTCTTCTCATTTTGTTGATGACTTCTTTTGCTGTGCAAAAGCTTTTAAGTTTAATAAGATCCCATTTGTTTATTTTTGATTTTGTTTCCCTTTCTTTAGGAGACAAATCAAAAAAATAGGGCCCCAGTTTATGACAAAGAGTGTTCTGCCTCCTTTCCTTTCTAGGAGTATTATGGCTTCCAGACATATATTTGGTTCTTTAATCCAAAATAAGTGTATTTTTGTACATGGTGTGAGAAAATATTCTAATTTCACCTTTTACATGTAGCTGTCCAGTTTTGCCTGCCACAGTTATTGAAGAGATTGTCTTTTCCCCATTGTATCTTCTTGCCTTTTGTGTCATAGTTCAATTGACCATATGTACATGGGTTTACTTTGGGGCTCTCTGTATCTATGTGTCTGTTTCTGTATACTACTATACTGTTTTGGTTACTGTAGCTTTGGAGTATAGTCTGAAAATAAGAAGCATAATACCTCCAGCTCTGTACTCTCCCAAGAAATTTTTGGCTATTTTGTGTTGAGAAAGTATGCAGACTTTTAAATATGGGGTCCAATTGTTTGAAGACACTTGAAAAGTTAACAACATATGTCATCTGGCGGCCATCTTCAGCCCACAGGCTGAGAATCTATTTTCTGCAAGCAGAGAAATTGCAAACTTTGCCTTGATCTGGTGGGACCTGCAGGAAGACCTGAAGCAGGAGGAATCAGACTGCCAGGTCCAAGGCTGTGCTGGCATTTCTGAGGAATATTCTTCGAGTTAATTGACTTTGGGCCAATCAAGCATCTGGGATTGGAATGAGCAGCCTGGGCCAGGAGGCAGAGGTGGAGGCTAATGACCTTGGACTTGCAACAGGATGACTTGCAGGTTATCCTGGACAGCTCCCAAGGGGGCAGGCCCAATAACTGCCCTCTCTGGATCACCTAGTATTTGTTTCACGGGCCAGAAATCCCCAACAGCCTGGAGAGAGGCTATGGCCCCAAACTGTATCTTAGCAAATCAATGTCTCCCACCCTGACAGAAGGAGGTGCTTGGTGAATCCCTGGGGGGCTGTGTGAGGCCCGTGGAGGGGCAGGAAGGGGGCGGGGCAGAGCACGCACTGCAGACTTCAGAACCACAGCTGAGACAGGACGTCGCCTGCCATGGGGGATTCTCCGGGGCAGGGTCCTCGCCTCCTCCGTGCCTCACCCAGGTCCTGGCCTTGCTCCTGGGGTCTCCAGCCTGCCATAGGCAGAGAGAGAGACACGGAGGAGGAGCAGAGCCCCTAGTGTCAGAAAGCCCCACAGACACCCAGGCTTGTGTGGTCAGCTCAGACAAGGGTCAGGACTGTCTTCAGCCTGTGTTGTCGTGGTTCCTCTGTCATTTATGTGAGGGAGGGCCTGGTGGAGAGCACTGCCTGTGCCTCTTAGGAAAGACCTTGGACCATCTGGGTCGGAAACCCATGGCTGGGCTCGCCTCTGTGGAGGGGACGACATTAGGTGCCTTTAATGAGCTTGATGGGTCAGAGGCGGTGGTGAGAGGCCCCCTGATTGCTCAAAGCCCAGCCCCGCTGCCTCAGAGTGGACCATCAGTGACAACAGGTGAGCCCAGGGGGAGGAAAACGGATGTGGGCTCCGACACAACTGCTTCCTGGCTCCCAGAGGAGTCCCCTGGGAATTCAGTTACAGGGTAGCCTGAAATAATTGTGAGATCAGAGGGAAGTCAGCACTCAGCCACTCCTAACACAAACCTTTGGATGTTGCCCTTACAGAATCCTACCAACTTGGGTTTTATGCATATGGCCTAAGTCCAGACAGGATGAAAGACTATACTTGCAGATATAAGTTGGACAAAACCGAAGTCTTCAGTAAGTACCCACCTTGGTGCCTCCAAGTAACACACTTCCCACATTGCTCTGCATTCCTTATAGCCAACCAAGACGTCAAAGCCCTTGCTCGCCACTCACTGTGGACACTGTGAGGACAGAGGCAGCATGGACAATGGAAGGAGGGACCTGGCTGGGAAGCCTGGCCACTGCTCCCTTCATCTCAGGCCAGGAAGTGATCAGTCCCCAGCACATCAAGAGCGTCTTGGGTCGGGGAGTGCACCTCTCAAGGCTGGGTTGGGGGTGCTGGGTCTGTCCTCACTGCTACACTCCCCCCACACTTTCCTCGGCCCTCACTTCCCTTGAGAGACAAGGACTTGAATCTCACGAGTCTGCTGGTGGGAAGTGGAGGCGGCCCCAGGGCCCTGAGTCTGGGCCAGGTGCACTGAGCTCTCCCAGGACCATGTGGTCACCTGGGATTGAGAGAGGATGCCAACTGCCAGGCCTGAGCCCCGGAATCCTGGCTCTGGCCCACATTTCATGTGTGATCTTGACCTAATGAGTGTTCTGCTCTCAGCCTCTATTATCTGTACTGGGTAATGGGGCCAGTATGGTAGGTGTACTAACTAAGCCCTATCACATATGTAAAGCTACTGTTTGGAAATAGGCACCAGGTGTCCTTCCAGGAAGGGTGAGAGGCCTGAGGAAGCACACAGTTGGGGCAGCAGATGTGTCCTCAGTGCTGAGGTGGGCCTGATCTCCCACAAAGAGCGCCTGGGGACAGTGGGACTTTCTCTTCCTTCTCAACCCTCCCCTGATGCATTGACTTAATATGATTATATTATGTTCAGTGACACTCTTCATTCCAGGGCCATCTGGTAAACCCAGAGCAAGTCCTCTGCCCCAACACACTTCTGGGCCATCTCTCCTCCTTCCACGGGTGCATAGAATGTGCAGGGCTCTGCCATTGCCACACTCTCACACCACATAGTGTGTAGATGGCCTCAGGGAGTTAGATATCTCTTGGTTTCTACTTCAGAAGTGATTAGGACTGAGTAACACATTGATATGGAGAGCTAATGTTTATTACATCTGGTAGTGTGCTGTGTCTTACATGCACTACCCCAGTTAATTCTCAAAAGACCTAGTGTTATTGCTTTGTATGCAGCTGATGCAGCAAGAGCTAGAAAGTAGACACAGGTGACCTGATTGCATAATCTAGGACTTTGACTTTGCTAATGACAGTCCTTGAAAAACATCGGGAACAGCCTATCCTCCAAGAAGTGTATTCAGATACCTCCTCTGGGTTCAGTGGCTGTACTGTTTTCTCACCCTTGCTATCACCTGTGTTTCTCTCTGAGGTGCACCAGCACTAGGGTTTCCCATGTCCTGCACTCCTCTGCTGACCGCCATGCTGCACGTGGTCGGAGGCGGACCAGAAGTGGAGGATCAGGACTGTTTATGGCCATGAGCCCCGATGCACTGATGAGGATTGCTGTGGTTGTCTCTAACTGTATTTTCCTCTGCTTAAAACATCTGGGAAAACATTTTCGTATATATAGAAAAGAATAACAAGGAGTCATTTTAAAACCAATATTTCTGTATGTTTTATAGTATCTATTTTAGTGTATAATGATTTCATGTATTAAGAAATCTTTAAAATACAGCAATGGAAATATTTGGTTTAATCAGTTAATATTGGTTTCAAAGCTCCTCTGCAGTCAACCAGGCTTTTCTTCGCCCTGAGTATGTGAGGTGCCTGCCTTCACCTCACTCTCCCTGCTCTGTGAATACTACGGAAATTACACCACATTTACTTCTGATTTTTTCACACTAATCCCAATCACCCTACCCCTCAGACACAAATCATTCCCCCTAAACATAACTGGTGATTAGTTTCTATGTCAGCACCAAGGAGGGGAACACAGTTCAGAAGTTCTGAGCTAATCTGACAACTCAGTTATGGCCGAAAGCTGGTCACCTAGAAGGGGACCATCTGTGCGGAACAGGCCTGACCTGTGGCCACTGTCAGGGTGTGAGAAGTTTTAGGGTTCAGGAGAGAGAAGGTTCCACAGCTACTAGTTACGGACTGTCTGAGCCTCCGGAGTGCCCCCTCCCAAATCCCAAAAAATTACAGAACAAGCAGGAACACAGAAGCCCTGCTCCCCTCAGGCTTCCCTGTGTCCATAAATGTCACCACCACCCGCCCAGGCGCTCTGCTCACTAACGGGCACGTCGCCCTTGACTCCTCTTTGCTCTCATCCCACATCCAGTCCACCTGCAGGCCCTGCTACCTCTGGGCCCAAACTGACCTGAACCTGGCGAGCCACGCGACAGGCTCACTGAACTTAGAATAAAGCCCAAACCCCTTCCCAGGGCCCACGAGGCCCCGCCCCCTCTCCTCACTCACCTCTTTCCCACAACAAGCTCAGCTACTTATGCCTCAGGCCTTGGAACAGGTGTCCACAGCCCGGACCCTCTTCCCCAGACCTTTCCCTGCCTTTCCCTGCCTTTCCCCTCATCCGCTTTCAGCTCCAGGCACACCGCCTCACAGAGACCTTATCTTTAATGGGAATTTTCAATAATACACAAAAGTAGCAAAAATCGTATAATGCCCTTGAAACAGCCTTCCCCTACTTTCAGTAATTACCAATCCTGGCCAATCTGGTTTTGCTGATACTCTCACCATTGATTATTGTGAAGCAAATCCCAGACATCCCATCATGTCCTGTATAAATATTTCACTTTCTCTTAAAGAGAAATTCAGTCTCTAAAAGACAGGACAGGTCACCTGCTCCTAAGCAGCTGTCTCTTCCCCTCCCTTCCCTATCCTGTCCCTTACTTATTGATGTCACTGCACTTTTCACTCTGGCATTTATTTTGTTCACTGTTTGTTACTTTATTGTCTGTCTCCCTCTCCAGTCCCACAAATGTCAGGTCCTTGAGAGCAGGGCCTCTGCGTGCCTTGTTCCCACTAAACGCCAGAGCCCTGACACTGCCTGGTGCACAGTAGGTGTCAGAAGAAGGCAGAGAAGAGAAGCTGCTTCTGCCAAAGTGGTAGCTCTGCTTCCAAGGGCAGGCAGAAGGGGAGGGGCGGATGGGTGGACAAGTCCACTGACATTCTTCTCATGTGATTGTCTTTCAGCTAAACCACCTGACTCAGTGACTGGAGAAAAAATAATTTGCCCAGGACATATTTTTCTTAAAGCTGGACAGTAAGTGTTTAGGTTAGGGGGCCATTTGGGCAGGTGTCGCTGCCATGAGGCGTCCAGAATGTGGACTGCCCCCTTTACTGGGGCAGCACATGTCTGTCTCTGGGAGAGCTCAGGGCATCCTCCGCACCTGCCCTGGCTGACAATCCCCCGAGCTGCTCAGGGGCCCGCGGTGGCCCAGGCTCTGCTGAGGAGGGCAGGATGTGGGAAATGGTGCACCCCAAGGCTGGTACCTTTGCTCCAGGCAGCTTTTCCGAGTGAAGCCAACATACCATGTACATACAGAAGAGTCGGGATGATGCCACCATACAGCCATCCCTGGTCACTTCGCTCCTGGTCTTAAGGGCATCTGACCCCATGCAGGGCTCCTCACTGCCTGGTCAGCCCTCATTGCAGAGGTCAATCTCATGGTGCCTGGGGATGGGCTCCCCTTACCCCTGCTGCCTGCATTTGAGGAGCCCCAAATTCCTAAAGTGTAAAGCCATTACCGTGAGGAGAGCTAGGGCTACAGATTGAGCCAAGTGCAGGAACTGTGTCTATCCTGTCTCTTGGGTCACCATCTGCCCTTTCTGTGCTTTAGGGTGGTCGTTGTTGATTACTCTCTGGACATGGGCAATACCTGGAGTGAGAGAAGCTTGAATATCACCAGCAAGGACTGTGTGAGTGAATGTTGGGCTGCAACATCCCTCTGGGCTAGCCAGAGACCCTGCTTGGGAGGGAGAGACAACTGGGGATGCAAGAGAGGGGAATAACATCACCGGGGAAATGCCAGCAAGTACAGAAGTAGCCTTTGCAGGTACGCGCCTCGGGTAGCATTTCACAGCCAGCCCGGTGCCCTTAGTGCTTTACTGCGGAGCTGTCCCCCTACTCTGGTTTGTGAAGTTCACTGGAATGCTTCTATAAGACTTGAGGTAAAGCCAGCTGCCCAGGTCCTGCAGAAATTCTGCCCTGTCTGTGAACCAAGTATCATTGAACGTATGTGGAAGGGATCAATTCGAGCTCGAATCAGAGTTCAGAAACTGTGCTGAGGCTCTGCCCAACCTGGACCCACCTAGCCACCTCCCCTGGCCCCGGCCTTGTGGTGGGGAGCTCAAGGCTCCATGCTGGATTCCAGCCGGGATGAGCGGGAGAGGCTGGGGTACTGTGTACAAAGAGACAGGGTCCAGGGCCTCGGGGACACCTGGGCCCTCCAAATCGGGGTCCCTGGCACAGGGGTCTGGAGAGTGGGAGCAGCTGTGGCCGTGCATAGTCAGGGTGTGTTTGCACTGCGCTGGTGTAGCAGCGGGCAAGGGTCTGGACCCTCTCATGACCGTCACAGCCCTGGCCTCCGACACCTGTTTGGGGAACACCGGCTGTCACTTTGCAGATGTCATCAACCTCACTGCGGCCACTCCTCCTTTCTCGTGCTCCTCAGTTACCCTCTCCCCTAACTGGCTCTGACCTCTGCACGGGGACTCTCCCCTCTGTTGCTGGGAAGCTGGCAGGGTTGGTGGGAAGGGCAGGGCTCAGCTCAGGGAGAGGAAGCTGGGAACAAAGTGCTGCTCCCAGGGGCCCTCTTTTCCCAGCTCCACAGCATCCAGGCCCCTTAGCCTGGGGCAGCCCGCCATGGGGGACAGAGCATGTGAGCCTGGAGTGAGGTTCCCCTGGGAGGAGGGACACGTGTGCCTAATGCCACCGCCCTTGTGTCCAGTCCCAGCTGGTGAGGGTTCCCGCAGCGTGACGGTCCCCTGTGTGTCTGTCTCTGCTGGTCCCTGCACATCCACATCTGGACCCAGGATTCACCTCCATGTTTCCCAGCAGCAGTCCCTCCACCGGACGGCCCCCGTCCACACGCACATTGAGAACTCGGGAGCTGCTCGTGGCTCCGGGCCCAGCACAGGGTCACCCTCAGCCCCACTCGGCCTCTCCTTTTGGCCTCCCTGTTTCCTGGGCATAGGTTCTCTCTGCCCCCTTCACCCCCTGCTTCTCTCAAGCAGAGGCTCGATGTAGGGAAGGGCTGGGCAGCGCGGGTCCACAGATGCAGCACACGTGCCCTTGGTTATGCACAAAACAAGAGAACAGAGCCCGTTCCTTAATCCCCCACGTGGACCTGGCCTGTGCATGGGCTTTCTATAGCCTCTCTCTAACGCTCTCAAGTAACTGCTCTCTTCCTCACTCCCGATGTGCATGGAGGCTCCGAGAGAGAGAGTAGCTTGGCCCGAGAATGCAGAGCAGGGAAGTAGGGGAGGGAGGCTACGGGGAGGTGAGCAGGGTGTCCTGCCTCTGCTCTTGCACCCACACCTCTCTGTGGCCCCAAAGCCCCTCCCTCACCAATCTGTGTATCGTAGCATTTTGTGGTCCTCACAAAACCCCTGTGCTCTCAGCCAAGAGAGGCAGTGAAGGCTGTGTTGTCACTCCTTAGAGGACTGGGCTTCCTTGACAGGGCCCTGAAGAGTCTCGGAACAGGGCCAGTGGTAGGGTCTGTGTCCCAGGGCTCCACACTGGCTCTCTGGGTACCAGCCATGATCTCCTCGCCCCTCTGTGATCCCTCTGGATGAGGCAACCTGAGGAGAAGGGGAACTGTGAGGTCTGGTGTGGGACGTGGATATTGGGTTCACGGGAAGAGATCACCCAGGCCAACCCCAGGACTTTGGCATGTGTGCCCTGTACAGCATGAGACTGTGGAGCGCCCAGCTGTCCCAACTACAACCACAGTGACCACAGTGCCTACCACTGTCAGGACCAGGATGACGACAACAAGGACGACAACAATGATGACAACGAAGACCACACTGCCTACCACTGTCACCATGACAACAACTGCCGTGACAACAACCACAGAGACTACCGTTGTCACAGAGGAGGAGACCACAGTCCCCATGGTTGTCACCCAGAGCCCAGTTCCCAGCAATCCTCCCTTGTACCCGACACTCATCCCGTCCCTGGTCGTGATACCATTGCTGCTTGTCTGCATCTGCTGCTGCAAGAGGGTGAGTGACCCCTGCCCGCACAGCCTGCATCCAGCCCTCACTGACCCCTGAGGGACCAGCCCCATGCCTGCCCCATGATTCTGCCTGTGGCCAGGTTCCATCAGCTCTGGGGTCCTCACACCAGCAAACAAGGCACAGACTCTGTCCTCCCATCCTGGGCATAGACACAGCCTGGGCTTCTAGGGGGCCACCTGCTTCATGCTTTCACCTTCACAGGGAGGTGGCCTATGGACTGTCCCAGACACTGGAGAAAAAGGACCCCAGGCCTCCTGAGACCAGGGCTGCCCCCACAGCAGTCAGGCTTCTGAAGGACTCAGGTGGACCAAGGCCTCAAGAGTCTCTGCTGTTGGCAGACGAAGAGGGGTCTGCAAGGGCACTGATGGTCCAAAGGGAGAAGGATGCTGGCCGGGAGGATGCTAACCCCGGGGGCACCTGCACCTTTGAAAACAGCATGGATCCCTGCCCATCTCTGGTGCCTTCCGTCATTCCTTCATCAGTCATCACTAAGTCACCAGGATGTGCAGGGCCCCGTGCTGCACACAGAGGGGCAGCAATGAAGCAGCCGCCTCCCTTGCCCACAGGCGCTCACCATCTGGTGTCTGGTCTGGTATTGGTAGCTAGGGAGCATTGAGGGAAAATGTCACCTTCAGAGGGTGTGGCAGGTGCCCTGATAATGATAAAGGACAGAGACTGGCCCTGGGTGGGAGGGAAGGCAGAGGCGCTGGCTGGCTGGGTTTGCAAGGACACAGGCCAGAGGTGGGTGAAGAAGACGAACAAGCAGAGCTGAGAAAGGACAAGCAAAGCAGCATAGAAGGAGCAGGTCAAATTTCTGCAAAGGGCGAGAAGTGAGGAGAGAAAGGCGGGTCGGGGAGAGTGATGTGGACTGTCATCCCTGAGGGCTGGGAGGCAGGGAGGGCTGCAGCGGGAGGGAGGGAAGGGGAGAGGAGGAGGGGTGTGGGGAGTGTTCTCTTGTCTTCATATGATGTCAGGGCTGCTGCTGAAAACTCTACCAGGGACCAGGGGCCTTAGTCTGCCTGTCTCCCAGTTGACCCTCCATGGAGGTACCCATTCCCCTTTCATGACTGAGGAGCCTGAGGCTCAGGGAGGTGGAGCCTGTTGGCCACAGACCCTCAGGCTCTGGGCACCTAGGTTGACACCCCAAAGCCCATGTTTTGATCCCTTACTGCTGCCGAGCAGGGTCCCCTTCTGTCTGCATAGCTGAGCCAGAGCCCTCCATGCCCCTTTCAGCCTGTGTTTATGTCTCTTTAACATCCTAGATCGTCAAGGAGCCACCACCAGCCCAGAAACCAGAAACAGTAAGTGGTGTGTTTTGTAGTGATATTGTCAGCATACTTGATGCCCACACTGACCTGCACAGAGAGGCCCTCTGACATGTATGGGGAGATGCCGTCCCCCACCCCTCCCGCTCCCACCTACCTGGGCAGAGAGAGGTGGCAGAAAGAAGAGGGTGACAGAGGGCAGGGAGGGACCCCAGAGAGGACCTGAGACTCACAAAATGTCACCCAGACAACACGGTTCCCCACCTCCGAAGACAGCCTGCACCAGGGCCTTTATCACTGAATCAGCAACATGGGGTAGCCTATTTCAGAAACAGCTATGGTCCCTCCTGATATAAATGGCTTTTCTCAATTCCCAAAAGACTCTGTAGACTGAACCTTCCCAGGACTCACGCTAGCATTTGGAAAAGGATCCTCACGTTTCAGGGACCTGGTCCCCCTCCCTGGGCTCTGATGTATGCTGGGCTCCATTTCCTTGGTCTTCATCCCTGGCTCATGTCCGGATGAGGGTCGTGGCAGGGTTGGCCTTTAGGGACCGGGGACTGGGGAGGGTGGAGGAAATCGTAACCTGACTTTGAGCTGTTGGGGCATAGCGCAGGTGAGCACAGGGACCAAGGGTCAGGTGAGGAGGCTGGGGCTGACCCGGGGTGGGGCCCAACCCAAGGCGCATAAGAAGTAGTTAGAGCAGGGGTGCCGTGTCCCCAGACAGAGGGAGCTGGGCCTGAGATCTGTTGGGAAACAGGATCACTGCCCGGACTGACGTCTACACTGGCTGCAGTGTGGCCTGGGGAGGCTGGATCTGCCAGAGTCGGGTGAATACAGCCCTTTCACCTACTAATGCCCCCACCCCTGCCAGCCTCCATCACATGGCACAGCCTCACGCCCAGCTTCTCCTACAAGGGTGGCTGCCAGGAACCAAGGGGACAGGATAGAGTTTGTTGTTATTTGGAAAAGAGCCATCTTTGTAAACCAAAAGGAGTTGGTGTGTTTTTCACATGGAGGCCACTCTCTTACTGTGCCGGGTCCTGCTCATTTGTCCTTGATTCTCAAACAAACATTTGCTGACTGGCCAGTACTTGACAGGAGCCCAGGCAACAGATGTCATGTGTCTGCACCCAGGAGCTGCCAGACAAGAAAGCCTGAAATTTATTTCTCTTTCTAGAATCCATGCTCTGTACAGACCACGATTATTGTCTCCTGCTGTGGGTGCCAAGAAGACAGGATAAAACAGATGGAGGTGACAAGCAAACATAGGAAGGGAGGGATGAGCCCCTCAGGGCTGGGGGTTTGGAGGAGGGGGAGCCAGTTCAATGCACACAGACTTGGGCCTAAAACACCTGGCTTGCATGGAGATGAGCTTTATGGGCTCTGGTCTCCCACCCCTCGGTGACAGAGAAAAACCAGAGGCCCTCCGGACCCTAATGGCCCAGGGGAGGACAAAGAGCTGAAGGTTCAGGTGCCCCCTGCCTCCAGGCAGTGCCAGCACCAGGGACCTCGCCTTGGGATGGGCCCAGGATTCTGGATGTTGGGGGCTGACTCACAGCCGGCCAATTCCTGATTCTCATAGAGGTTGTCATCAGCTCTGGCAATGTCCTTGGTTTCACTGGCCAGTGACTGGATGACTGAAAACATATAATGACAAAGACACACACCGGTCAGGGGGAAAAAAAATGAAAAAGAAAAGAAACTTCTGAGCCAAGATCTTACCAGCATCAAACTACCTGGGAGTGGCTATGGCTCCTGTCTGCTCAGTGAGGGAGGGAGAGAGCTCACCGCATTGTCCTTGAGGCCCTTGAGATGGGGTGACAAGGGCCACATGGAGGACACTTCCCTCCCCCAGGTGACTGAGACCCCAGCTGGCAGGGGGCTGAGAGATGACAGGGACAAAGAGGGCCCCAGGTGGCAGGTGTGAGGAAGAAAGACCCCACCATCTCTGGGTTCAGCTTTGCCTTCCTCCCCCTGGTCCTGCCTCTGTCGCTGTGGGATCCATTGGTCCTCCTGGGAGCTTCAAATGGCAGCTGGAGGGCGGGCCCCACATGTCCCCTGAGAGTCAGTGTGAGGGCACGGAGAAGCCAGAGCTCACCTTCCAGAGAGGGAGGAAGCACCTGCCACGGGCTCGTTCCTGCCGCAGGCCCGGCCCCAGCTTCCGCCCACACCACGTCCACGTTTTCACCTGTTCTTTGGTTTCCTCATCTCTCTCTTTCCCCACCATTTCAGGATCCTGCCCCCTGAGCAGGGACAGGGTCTCTTCCCTGCCTTCTCCCTCTGAGCCCCCCAAAAGCAGGCCCTCTTCCCTCTTCTTCAAGCTACTGCCCAGTCCCCATGCCCCCCTCACCTTTCTCCTTGAAGACCTCTCCTTGGCTACTGCATATCTCCACCAAACTTTGACACTTTTTTCAAAAGTAGCCCCGACTTCTCCTCCTACACCAAAAGTACTGATTTGATCCAGCATCCAAAACAATCTGTGACCCACAGTGACGAGCTCCCAAGAAACAGAATGCTTTTAAGCCCCTGCCCCAGGTGATGGCTGCAGTGCTGTCTCAGCCAGTTTGTGGGGACACAGCCGTGGGAAGCCATGGGAGACAGAGGGGACACCACCCATCTGGGGGCAGCGTCTGTGCCTGTAGCTTCCTCACTACCACATCTGCTTTACAGGGAAAACTGGATACTTTTTGTGACATTGCCCAGCACTGCAGCCAGCTGCCATTGATGTCGTGTCCGCCCAGGGACATGGTAAGCAGGGCACAGGGATGCTCCCCGTGGGCTGGGGTGTTGCTTTTGCCCTTGACAGTTGCCCCCGGGACTGTGGGTCAGAGAGCCCTCTCTGGGCATCTGCCCAGAGGAACGCCCAAGGCGTTGAGACCTGGAGCTCATGAGCTTCCAGACGATACTCAACATGGTGCCCGTGCATTTCCCCTGCGTCCTCGTCTCAAGGATGTCAGGACCTTTCTTCTCCAGAGCAATGCCCAGCAATTGCAATCTTAAGCGAAAAGGGCTGGAGAGGCCTATTGGATTCCCGTCCATCGTCCCTCCCCACTGCCTACCCGACCCTGTGGGACTGCTGGCTGCACCCCATCCATGAGACCCTCCTGGGCTGCTCACTCCGCTGCAGGAGTGGCAGAGGACATGGTGACACCCCTCCCAAATGTTGTCTGGTCAACACTGACCGGGTTTACCAACTAGTAAAGATGCCCTCCTTGTGTCAGTGCCTGTGACAATGTGGAGAAGCCCAATTTCTCCACTTGTCATCCTTGTTATTTAATAATAATAATGATAGATAATTTTATTGCATCCTTTCTGTGGGTCAGTTGCTCAAGAAGTTTACATGTTCTCACTGCTTTAATCCTCCCAGTGAATGTACAGGCAGATACTACTGTACTGGTAGATCCCAGCTTTATGGAGGCGGGACTGACCCACAGAGAGGCAGACTGACTTGTCCCAGCTCACAAAGGTTGGGAACAGCAGAGCGGGACTTGAATTCTGAGCCTGGCTCCACCCTTCTCACCGCTCTGTCCCCCATTCGGTTCGGCACTCATGGTCTCATGATGGTTACCCACAAACCATCAGAGAGCTGCCCTTCTCAGGCCTCCAGATCCGAGGAGGGCCTTGCTCCTGGTTCTCTTGGGAAGCACCTGCCTGGGCATCATATTCCTGGTGTCCCCATTATCAGACCTTTTGTACAGACCGGGCCAGGGGCCTGGAGGATGTTGCAGTCCCAAGATCTGCAGTGAGGTCTGTACTGACCACATTCACTGAATCAGGAAAACACTGGCTCTTGGTGGCTGGACAGGTGGGCACTTAGAAGCTCTGGATAGGCCTGAAAGTCTCTTGGACACTGCTGATGACACACCTGAGGCATGGTCACATCCAGCAGAGACACTGACTGGTGACAGTGGTGTCGGGGCTCCTTCTGCAGCTTGGCTCCCGGCTCTGGGTCTGAATCGAGCTCTGAGTCCCAGCCTTGCTTGCACAGAAGCCCCATTCTCCACCTGTCTCTAGACAGCTCTCTAGACACTTGAAAGTCATGAATATCTCAGTGAGTGCCTGTTTGGCCAGATCAGAATCTGTGAGAGAGTGACAGTTAAGCTGAGAAATAACTGATAAAAATAAATCCAGAGAGGTCCTTCCAAACGGAGGAAACAGCCAGTGCGTATGCCCTGGGGCTGTAGGGCTTGGTGAATTGAAAGGCTGGAAATCAAGTACTGTCCTCATCAATCCAATGGTCAAGATGTTCACAGGATACCCAGTGTCACCCAATAGGCTGTGGGGGACAGAGGCACACCAGTCCTGCAGGTCAGAGTGTTGCAAGGGCACCAAATCCAGTTGTTCTGACGCACGTGGTCCACACACACTGAGCCCTCTGATGATGAATGAATGAATGAATGAATGGGCACTTCTAGTTACACGTGCTCCTGTGTAGAGGCTTTAGGTCATTTCTGTGACACAAGGAGGCATTTTGGATCTGACAATATAGGGCACAGAGATCTGCTTTGCGGGGCACTGTGCAGGGATGGGGAAAGCTCCCTTTGGCATTTTCAGGAGTGATTGTAGGAAAGTACTGACTTCAACCTGTTACTAAATCTGCGAAGTTAGTCTAGCTTCTGAAACGCTCCAAGCCTTACCTTTTTTTTAAACAAAAACAGGGATAAAATAATAAAATGCCACTGAACAAATAATGCAGTTATGAAGAATGCTAGGTCAGTTTTTGGTGAGGCTAAGAAAGTGTCCAGGTGAGTCCGAATAACCCAAAGTCCAGAGGTCCTGGAGTCCCATTGACAGATCCAGTCCAGGGCTGCCCATAGATGCTGTCCGCTGGTCAGTGTGCTCACCACCCTCCCTGTGATGCTGCAGACAGATTATGGTGTCCCAAAGGGTCCGCATCCATCTCTACCCAAACCAAGGGGTCTGTATGTGCTGTTGCCTCCAGAGCCCATCACCCATCTGAGGGCGCCGTCACCTGCCCTTGCACTTTGGACTCAACCCCAGCCTGAGGGTTGCAGTGAGAACCCATCCCTTCGGCACATACTCATCAAGAGAGCCTGGGCAATGCTGGGGCTACAGTGGCAATAAGCCCTTGTCCTTGCTAACCAGGCTCCCAGTGCAGAGGGGAGCAGGCAAGTTCAACACCAGAGCAAAGGGAGTCCAGAGTCACAACAACAGGGCTCCATAGGGAAGGGAGGGCATATGTCCGATATCTGAACAGAGTCTAGAATTAGAAGTGCAGGCTGGAGGCCAGGACCTAGGAAGAGGAAGGGCTTCAACAAAGGCTCACCCTGGGGATCCTGACAGGTGCTGAGCCTAATCCCCTTGAGGCAAGGAAAGCACAGCCTTCTGCTCCCAATTCCAATGGCTTCTCAGTGACCTCTCTCTCTACTCTTCTTCACACAGGGGAGGTGCATCAACTTCACCTTATGGAATCCCCACTGCACACAAATGTTCTGCGGCCCAAATATCTGCCTTCAACCCGGCCAGGAGTGCTTCCCCCTCAGTAACTGCTGTTCACATGGTCAACATCTCCCACCCATATGCCCTCAGTCACTCTCCAGGATGCTGCCGCTGATCCCTCCTACTGCCCAGTACCTCTGCAGAAGTACTTTGTCCCCCCCACCCCCATAGCCCAACATCTAAAGCACCAAAAACACAAAATTGTTAAGAGCCCCTTTTGTACTGAATTGGACACATATATTGTGTTTTGGTTTACAGTCAAAAGGAGTTGGGATTTGTTGTTGATTAGCAAGAGAGTTTGTTACCTGGTGAGCACTGCTCCACTGTATGAGATGCAGCTCTACTGCTCCTGCCAGGACAAAGCACCCTGGTGTCCTGTGGATGTAGACATGATGAGTCTCATTCCCCACAGACAGGCCTTCATCTGTCACCATGGGTTGAGATACGTGGGGTTTTAGCCAAAATATGCTCTTTCCAAAAAGCCCCAAATATCTTTGATGTATGAATACAGTCTGGTGTCCATTACTCACTTGCGGTTACTTAATCTCCTGGGCAAGCTACTTAATCTCCCTGTGGTTCAATTTCTCACTGAAAAGATGGATAATGGTGTCTCCTCTACAGGGTGCCAAGAGGGTGATAGTAACTGCTACAGTATGCTCAGAACAGTGCCAGGTCACTTGTAAAGACTCAGGGGCCCAGGAGTTAATGTCTTCCTCCTCTGCCCCAGGGAGGGAGAGGATGATGAGCTCAGAGACATCAAGAACTGTGCAGTGAGGACCAAGGTGTTAGAAGAAATCATGACTGGGCCTCTCAGCTCTGGACACCAGGACTTGGGGTTGCCACGCTTAAGAATTCTCTATAAACTGCTGACCACGTGTAGGTTAACATCCAAGGCCACCACCCATGTAATCTCCAAGACACTGTCAAAAACAGGTCCTCAAACCTACTACCTGCTTCAGAAGTGTAAGTTCCCTTCCTGTACCTTAATATTTCTCATAATATTAAGGTAATTGCAGGGTCCCAATTTCCCACCAGCTCCTCTGATGACACAGACAGACCTCCCAATCTATCAGATCCCTCCTAAAGAATACTTTGAAAACATGATCAGGTTTCCTTCCACACTTACATGCCAGAGGACTATCAATAGGCAAGAATTCACTGTGAAAATCACAGAATATATATATGAAGATGAAGCAACACATGGACCACAGAGTCCAAGGAGGGAAGAAGAGACTGCTTACTCAAATACCAGTGCACATACCAATGCAACAAATCAGGGGCCATGAAGAATCAAGGAAACATGAGATGATGAAAAGAATAAACTCTCTAAAGAAACCGAGATCTATGGACTCTTGTAGAGAGAATTCAAAATAATCATCTTGATATAGTTTAGTGAAATACAAGAAACACACATAGACACACAACTTCATAAAATTCAGGAAGAAAATGTATCAACAAAATGAGATGTTCAACAAAGTAATAGAAACCATCAAAAGAACAACTGGAAACTAGAGCTGAAGAATACAATGACTGTACGGAAGAATATAATAAAGAGATTCAACAACAAACTCGAGCAAGCAGAAGAAAGAATCAGTGAACTAAAAGATCGGTCACTTGAAGTTATCCTGCCCCAGGAGTGAAAAGAAAAATGAATTTAAGAGTAAAGAAACACTATGGGACATTACAAACAGGAACAAGAGTGAATTATGGGAGTCCCATATGAGAAGAGGAAGAGAAAAAGTATGTTGGAAACAAAAGACTTGAACACTTACCAAACATGGAATGAGAGATGTACATCCAAATTGATGAAGCACAAAGAATCCCAAATAAGTTGAATCTGCAATGGCTATGGGAAATCACATTGTAAGTAAATTGTCTATGGTCAAAGACACAGGGAATTTTGAAAGCAACCAGAGAAAAATGAGTCACCACATGTAAGTTACCACCATAAGAATTTAGAGGGACTTCTCAATACAAACTTTGTAGTCCAGGAGAGAGAGGGGTGATGTATTCAAGTATAGAAAGAATAAAAAAATTCTGTCGAAGAATATTGTACCCCGCAAATCTGTTCTTCAGAAATGAAGAAAGAACTTCCGGGTAAGATGGCGGAAGAGTAAGACGCGGAGATCACCTTCCTCCCCACGGATACACCAGAAATACAGCTACACGTGGAACAACTCCTACAGAACACCTACTGAATGCTGGCAGAAGACCCCAGACCTCCCAAAAGGCAAGAAACTCCCCACATACCTGGGTAGGGCAAAGCGGAGAGATTCCCGCACAGAGGATCGGTGCCGAGCGGCACTCACCCGCCCGAGAGGCTTGTCTGCTCTCCCGCCAGGGCGGGCGGCGCTGGAAGCTGAGGCTCGGGCTTCGGTCAGAGCGCAGGGAAAGGACTGGGGCTGGCGGCGAGAACTCAGCCTGAAGGGGGCTAATGTGCCACAGCTAGCCGGCAGGGAGTCCGGGAAAACTCTGGAGCTGCCGAAGAGGCAAGAGACTGTTTCTTCCCTCTTGGTTTCCTGGTGCGCGAGGAGAGGGGATTAAGAGCGCTGCTTAAAGGGGCTCCACAGACGGGCGCAAGTCACGACTGAAAGCGCGGAGCCCAGTGACGGGCGTGGGACGCTGGGGCTGCTGCTGCCGCCGCCAAGAAGCCTGTGTGCGAGCGCAGGTCACTGTCCACACAGCCCTTCCGGGAGCCTGTGCAGCCCGCCACTGCCGGGGTCCCGGGATCCAGGGGCGGCTTCCCTGGGAGAACGCACGGCGCGCCTCGGGCTGGTGCAACGTCACGCCGACCTCTGCCGCTGCAGGCTCGCCCCGCACTCCGTGCCCCTCCGTTCCCCTCCGTCCTGCCCGGCCTGAGTGAGCCAGAGTCCCCGAAGAGGCTGCTCCTTTAACCCTGTCCTGTCTGAGCGAAGAAGAGACGCCCTCCGGCGACCTACACGCAGAGGCGGGGCCAAATCCAAAGCTGAGACCCAGGAGCTGTGAGAACAAAGTAGAGAAAGGGAAACCTCTCCCAGCAGCCTCAGAAGCAGCGGATTAAAGCTCCACAATCAACTTGATGTACCCTGCATCTGTGGAATACATGAATAGACAACACATCATCCCAAATTGAGGAGCCCGGAGTCAGTGCTGTGCCTCTGAGGTGGGAGAGCCAACTTCAGGACACTGGTCCACAAGAGACCTCCCAGCTCCACATAATATCAAACGGCAAAAATCTTCCAGAGATCTCCGTCTCA